>NC_139764.1:7577325-8177325 GCF_965231275.1 Zosterops lateralis
ATTGCTCGTAATTTAGCCACTGGAACAGTTTGCCCAGAGAAATTGTGGGTGTCCCATTCCTGGAAGGATTCAAGGAAAGGCTGGATGGGGCCCTCATCAACCTGATCTAGTGGGAGACATCCCTGTCCATGGCAGGGGGGTTGGAATAGATGATTTTTAAGGTCTCTTCCAACCCAAACCTGTGATTTTTTTTTGATTCTCGTATGTGTTTGAAGTGTAAGAGGTACCATTACTTGGTCTCTCTGTGTCGTTTTAAGTCCTGGAGGTGTTTTGTAATCAGAATCTTGCAGCAGCCACTAGGAAAATGGCAAGGAGGTGATCACATTTCTGTGTTCAAGCACATTTTGGTTTTAGAGTAGTGGAGTCTGAGCAAGAAGTGCTGATTGTCCTGCCGGCCCTGGGAAGGAGTGGGAATTTTATCAGTAGATATAATGTGGCACTGCAACAAAACTGGCAAAAAACATCAAAACCATGAGATTTTTCCAAAGTGACACCTCAATCCAGCAAAGAGCTGGAGCACAACAGTCTTGGGAATTAGTCTACCACAGATTCAGTGCCCAGACAGATTTAGGATGCTCGTAATCATAGGGAACTTTGGGATATTTAAGTCCAACTTGTAATAAAAAGAGACTGAAAAACTGATGTTGTAAGGTAAAATGTGATGCAAAAGCTTGGCTTCTGGGACCACAACACCCTGCTTGATTGTATGCCACAATTCCATCTTATTCAGCGGCGTTCCACAATGAGGATGTAATGATAACTCTAAGTAAGCTGATGATTTATCTCCTCCATAAGGCACGGTTGTTGCAAAACTGCCTATCAGATATTTTCAGAGCACTATCCTTCACAAGCCCTTATTTAATGCAGTTATATTTGCATGCACACCCCTCTCTTCCCATTTGCCATTTGTCACTGAGATAGCAAATTACATTCATCAGGATCCATTCATTCCCCTGGTTTCGCTGAATACAGGATTATCTCGGCTGTGTCAGCTGCCCTATGACTGGGAGCTGTGAAAAATGGAGGTTGCCTTCACATATTCCAAACCTGTATCTCCAAAGGACAGTAGGTATTAAGCTGGAAAAGATTAATGGGCTTTATGTCACCGTGTTTGTGTGGTACAGAAGTGAGTTGTGCAGATTGATGGATATCTTGGCAAAGAACAAATGCATTCTTAAACTACTCTCCTGGCCCTTCCCTGACAAGTTTTAGTGACCATCAAAAGAAATATACTGAGACGTTCCCTTAAATCCTAGGCTGGTTTTGCGGTTTTTTTTCACTATTAGGAAAATGAAAAACTTTTTTGTAGTTGAGAACGAAACCACACATGGATTATTAAGGACTGGTTATTTTATAGCCTGTGTGTGTTTATATTGCCACTACAGGACTGTCACATCTTACTTGTCGTATAATCGTGCAGTAACTGGGACATATACAAATGGCTGACAACAAAATTGTGAATTCATGTGAAAATGCTGTTATAATTTCTTGTTTGAGATCCAGGTTGGTTCTTTAGGACAGTCATTCTGCTTGCGAGGCAGATGCTTTGTTCACACACAAATAACAGCTCAGCACAAAGAAGGCCAAAAGAGAAAGCTCTACCTGCCCTTGAAAAATGCACTGTATTAAAAAAGTATTGAAGGTATTCACAGAGTGAATTCCCTCACAAAGAATAAGTAACTTGTAAAAAACAATCAGTGTATAAGGGAAAATGAGTTATCAGTATTGATTCACAGAATATATGGAAGCATTGAAAAGATATTTCCACCAGAGGAAAAGCAGTGGTGTGCAGTGAAGCTTGTGAACTTTGCATGTGACCATTGATGGGATTTTTTTTTTTTTTTTAAAGTGGTTTTTTTTTTTTTTTTTTTTTTTTTGTCAAAAGAGAGCAGGAAAAAAAAAACCACAAACAGCATTCTACTCTACTTCTGCTGTTCTTGTTTCTGTGGGACCTTGGACACATGAAATCTTCACCTGGGAGCAGGGATCTATCAGAACTATCACAGAAGTGGCATGCTGACCTGTGCTTGGGGACTGTTGGTTAATGTCCTCCACTGGAAAGTTTTTTGATTTTTAATATGTTTCAGTTGTGTGGAGATAGGTTTGGGCCACAGTGATAACTGCACTCATGTGTCTGGTATGTGTGTGATCCTGGGAGCATCAACAGCCCTCAGCTGTTGGATATGAGCAGACCTGTAGGACCAGGCACAAAGGACATGGAGAGATATTCTGGCCATATTTTGAATTTTTATTGAGTTTCACTGTTAAATGTGTTGCTACTTCATTTTGGTTTCGAGACAGAGATTGCTGCAAAGCCTCGTGTACTAGGATGTTGTTTGTATTAATATTTTAAGTTGGTAGTAAATTTCTGGTGGGGTTTTTGTTGGGTTTGGTTTGGTTTTTTAAATTGCCCTTAGACTTTTAGTTATCTTTCTTCCAAGCTAAGTGTGTGTTCCATCATGAAGTAGGATATTAAAGCAGTAATAATAACTTTCTAATTCTGTTTTTAACTACAGTAGGACCACCATAGAAACCATTCCACTCTGTGATGAGCATAAATAATTTTATAATTCATATAGTTTCTATTATTTTTTTTCTTCAATGGCTAGCTAAGTAATATGGTGGTTTAAGTAAGAGTTGCTTCTTCACAGCTCCACAGATATTTGATCTTGATGCAATATCCTAACTCTCCATTAATACCACTACTTGCAAGAGGTTTGCAGTAATGTGAATTTTTATTTAGGCTTTCACTTTGGATTCCAAAGAATCTCAAAATTCAAATCCAGGAAAACCAGAGAGCAGTGCCCTGAGAGAGAGTGCATTTTTTCCCTGGATTGAAGGGTAATCCACAGATATCCTGTTTTCCTGAAGCTGGGCTCATTTGTGTGATTGCAAGGTCAAGCAAACACAGGGTGTTTTGGCTCAGGTCTGCAAAAGCTGTGCCAAGAGAAATGCTCTTAAGGCTAGGTGAATAGCTTTGTGAACATCATCACACAGTTGGTTGATTGTCAAATTCACCGTATCACCAGTCTGACACCTCTGCCCTGCTTAAATCCTGCTCCGAGGATGAAGGCAGCACCAAAGCTTTCTATTTGCCATAAATACGTGACTGGGGTTCTTTTTAGGAGTAATTCTGCAGTTATAGACCATGATGTCATGCCAAAAGGAGCAGACAGTCAGCTAGGCTTTATGCTCTAATGGTTCCTGTGAAATTAGTAATAATACCAGGAGGCTGAATTTTAATTTACAGTGCTATGAAATAAGTATTTATGGGGCCTGAAACATTCAACTTCAGAAAATGGGTGAAAACTTCTGGCCTCAACCCTGCTGGTCTCCAAGGGGAGACGCAGTCCCCTCTGCTCTGCTTGGACAGGCAGGCTGCTATCTGGACAGCTGGCCAGATGTTCATGGTGCTCGAGAAAGGCAGCATCCTTGGCAAAGTGCATCACAGCTGCTGGGAAGTGTATGGCAGCTGGCTGTGTTATTCCACAAAGCTGGCATTTCCATCTGCTGGTTGCAATAGGATTACCAGAGGATCAGATCAGGTGGAGGCTGGGCCAAAGGGGAGACTGTCAGCATCAAGAGAGAGCATCATCTACCAGTATTTTTTTAGCAGAGCAGAACCAGATGTTGGTCTCTGTACTTCTGTATGTGGCCAGTTCAGTGCATCAGCCCAGTTACAGGCAGAAAGGAACTGCCAGAAGAGGAGAAAAGATAGGGGACTCTGTCAGAAAAAAACAGCAAAGGCAAATAGGATACCTGAAGATAAGCACGGGGAAGATATGAACTTCAGAACAGAAAACTGAGCCCTTGTCACAGAAACAGAAGAGATTTTACATCATATACAGGGACCAGCTAGAGCACTCGTAGCCTGGTCCTGGAGTGCATTAAAAATCTCCTTCTCCTTGTTCTGAGCTTCTCACAGCTCAGAAATTTTGATTCTGTGAGAGCATGCCTTGGAAACCTGGCTTAGGCTGCTTTGTTCTCACTGGTCTCTACAAGGTTAATTTTGCTAGGCAGTGAAAGCTGGCAGGGCTGCCCATGCAACCATGGTCCAAACAAAGGAAAATGTTCAAAATCATTGAATTCTAAGAAAGTTTGAGTTGGGAGGAGCCTCACAGACCATCTCATTCCAAACTCCCTGCTACGGGGGTCTTTTTAGACCAGGTTGCTCAAAGCCCCTTACAACTTTGACGGGTCAATGCGTATTGATGGGTTCAGGCAGCTCTGAACTGTGACTTTTAAGGATATCTTTGAGAAAGTATGTAACATTTAGGGTAATGAAATGTCTCCATCAGAAGAACTTGAATTCTTGAGGAAGCAAATGTTCTGTCTGGTGCTACAGCGCACAGGTGCCAATCCAAGCATGCTGAAGTGAATGAAAAAAAAAAAAATCTGTTTTGCTTCACTGAGTTTTGAACTGAATCCATGGAGTTTTGATAAACTGAAAATGTTTCCTCAAACTTCTGGTGTTCAGTGCTGCCTTATGACAGTGGGATCAGGCAAGAGTGTTTCATAGGAAAGGGATTTGCTACACCTCCAAAGAGCAAAAAGCTGCTTCCTTCTCTTTGTGCTGTATTATCATCCATTTGATTTGGGTTTGGGAAACATTTTTTGCAAGTTCTCATTGTTTTTCTATCGTGTATTTTCTGGTAAGATTTAAGTGATGATGAAGCTTTTTTGTTGCATATAAAAAGCAGTCACTTCTGCTAGAGAAATGTCTTGGTGTTGGAGTCATGCATGAAATACTTGGGAGTGCTGAAACACACTTGGGGTTGTTTTCTTTGCAAGCTGTTATTTTGTTGGGACACAGGGTGGCAGTGACATGGAAACACTCATTATATGAAATAGTCCAGAAAGCCTTTTGATCAGTGTTCTGCTTCAGATCTGTGTTTGATATATCCAGCTTGGCACTTGAGTATGCAGACAGCTACACCTATGAAAGCACTTGGCATGTCCTGTGGATTGTGCTTGGCAATAACTCTTTGAAGCAATGCATTGGTGCACAGCCAGGTGTCCTCTAGGCAGAGAGGAGAATCACACAACCTGCCTGAGACCACAGTAAAAGAGCTGAGATAAAAACATAGATATTTTGGAATAAATAGAGAATCACAGACAGGCCTTAAGGGACCTTAAAGTTTATCTCATTCCAACCCCCCTGCCATGGCCAGGAACACCTTCCACTACACCAGGTCACTCCGAGCCCCATCCAGCCTGGCCTTAAACGCTTTCAGGGATGGGACATCCCCAACTTCTCTGGGCAAACTGTGCCAGTGCCTCACCACCCTCATTGTAAGGAATTTCTTCCTAACATCTAATCTTAATCTCTTCTTTTTTAGTTTAAAACCATTTCCCCTTATCCTGTCTCTATATGTCCATGTAAGAAATCCCTCTCTGGTTTTTTTGTTTTTTTTTTTTTTTTTTTTTTTTTTAATATAGATACAGCTGCAAATTCCTACTATAGCAGCAGCTTCATGCAGAGATGTGCATGTAAACATTCAGTGTGTTCCCACACAGTGCAGTAGAGGGCAGAATCCTTTAGGATGAGTTTAAGGGACCCTCAGCAGCTTTCCATCATTGCTGTGCTGTGCTTGTCCCTAAGCACCCACCTGCCCAGCCTTCCATGGAGCTCTCATAGACTGTCAGTGGTCTGTGAGTGAACTCACCCAAGGTGCAGCAATTCACCACTAAGTCGAAAACTCACAGCATAAAGTGCTCTCAAAGCCACCAACTAACAAAACCCCAAAGATCAAAAACCAGGAAGAAATGTTTTTGCCATTTCCTTTGAACTAAGATCAGTGCTGCTGCTGTTAGACCAACTGTGCTTTAATACCTATACCTCATGAACTGAAAACACCAGTGGAGATGTTTTCAGTTCACGAGATATGGCTGTATCCTTCTAAAATTCTGGAGTTAAGATCCATTCTACTGCAAAAAAAGGTGTCCAAGGCCAGTCTGAACGGGGCTTGCAGGAGTCAGATCTAGTGGAAGGTTCTTGCCCACAATGAGGGTATTGGCACTGGATTATTATTGAGGTCCCTTCCAACCCAAACCATTCTGTGATTCTAAAAAAATAGTCTGAGTCCTGTAAGCCCTGCAGAATTTACTAATTCTTATCAGGTGCTGCTAACAAAACCACCTGGAAGCTGTCCCCATCAAAATTAAATAAAGCCTGGCAATGAAAGCAGGGCCCAAGGCAAAAAATAAACAATCCAATGTACTCACAGCCTTGAGCTGTGAAGATGCCTAAGTGACCAGCTCATGCATTTCAACTCCCTTCTTCCTGTACTGCAGTGCTCTTGATTTTGGGGTTCTTTGATCCACCTATTCACAGTTGCAAAGTGAGCAGAATTTAATCAGGCTCTGACAGGGCATGGTAGATTTTAATACCAGCCTTCAAAAAAGAGCTGTCGATCAGGGATGAGCTCTAATACCTTCAGCCTGGAGCTCCTTTACAGTTCTGCTGCAGCTGAGTGGTGCTTGGTCAGCAGTGGAGAGGAGCTGGGCATCTGCAAAAGGCACTGGGGTTTATCTGGGCACTATCAGGGGAGCCCACAGGGGTTATTCCTCACCCTCTCTGGAAGGGATGGTGTGACACTCTAATGAAGCTGGAATTTTCAGGCCACGTGAGAGGAGAGATTGCCTTGTTGAATGAAGGAGTGGCTTTCCTAACTGAGCCTCCCAAAAATCCTGCTGAGCTTTTGTTGGCCAACAGGCAAAGTAGTTAGATAGTCACTTGGAATAAACCTTTCCTTGTTGTAGCTGGAATGGGCATAGTGAGGACAAGGGTTACTTTCTCTACCTAATCTCAAGTTATTTTAGCTGGGGATACTAGATAAAATAGTCAGTGACTGGCAGTGTTAGAATAGGGGTTAATTTCAGATTTACTATCTGCCAACACATGCCATTCAGTCAGATAAACACAGGATTTCAGCTGTCATCACAGTATCTTATGCATACTTGAAAATAGAGCAGTTTTTCTCACATCGAGAAGAAATGGAACAGGTTTATATATAGGATATGTACAAGCAGGAGGCTAGAAATTTTGAAATAGTTTGCCAGTTCTGGAGAGATTCCCTATTTTTAAATTACAGAATTATATTAGAAGTACTAGAAATTCTCCTGGAGAAATTTTGTTATTTCAAGCTGTACTGAATAAATAAAAGTAAAGGAGACACCTTGAGAAGTTGGACTATAAGAATAAGGCAAATTTCTGTAGGATTTTCAGCAGACAATATGAGACTGTGCAGAGACTCAGAAACTTCTCTGTGTGGGAATATCCTTCCTCCTCTGCTTTATACATTTCCATCCTTGCTCTTTTGTCTGTTCTGGTTCATTGGGCCTATCACTTTTAATGCTTGAAAGTCTGCAAGGCAGAGAGGGAAGATGACAATCTAGCAACACCCCAGCAATATCTTAACTCAATTTTCACAAGAAATGTAATTTGAGCACTTGCTGATTAAAGCCTCCCTCCCTCCTGAAAACACCCAGCTTAGGCAGAATCATAGAATAGTTTGGATTGGTAGGAACCTTAAATATTGTGTCAAATCTCATGTAGATAAAATGTAACACTTCTTGGCAATGATGCTTTACATTATGAATTTGTGAGTATGGAGAGGAGCACAGCTTTTTGGCTTGAGCACATAACTAGTATTGGAGTTTTTTATTAAATCCCTTTTGAAGAGTAGCTGATGCCACGGTCCAGAATATTTTAAGATCCAGCCTGGTTTGTTTACGAGGGATGCACAGAACAGCTTGGCTCTGTAAGCATCATATGAACAGACAGCAGCAGGGAGTTTTCTTGCTGAAAAATCTGCTGACAGGCTTCCCTACTCTGCTCTGCTGCCTTCTCTCCTGCTCACAGGCCTCCTTCCCCCTTAACACCAATGCAGCTTGTAGCTTCAGTCTCATAGAGTGTCACAGAATCAGTAAGGTTGGAGATCTCCAAGGTCTTCATGTTTAACCTTTGAGTGAATTCCACTTTTCCCACTAACCCCTATTGCAATGTGCCACATATATTCACTTTTTGATCATTTCTAGGGATGGGAACTCCATCACATCCCTGGGGAACCTGTTCTAGTGCTTAACCACTCTTTCAATGAACAAATTTTTCCAAATATCAAACCTGATCCTCCCCTGGTGCAGCTTGAGGCCATTACTCCTTGTACTATTGCTAGTTGTGGTATTATGTACCTAGTCTGAGCATTCAGGTTTTGTCATCACCTTTTGTTCCAAGATGGCCTTGTTAGTAGCTGCTGGTATTTTCCAGCATAACTGGAGCTTGCCTGCTCTCATCCCCTTCTGTATTCCATTGGGCTGTGCTGAAGTGAGCTCAGAAATGATGTCCTGAGCTGTTCAGCATTACAGCGTCTTTGAAGCCAAGGCTTGGACTTCACTTCTAAGAGCAGCTGCTGCAAAAGGACAGCATCTTCTGCTGAAGATAAGGCAAAGAATTCATGTCTTGAGAGCATTCCTCTCACTGTTCCCCTGCAGGGGGGAGGCTTTGCTAGCACATGCAAGGCACTCTTGAGGAGTTCTGCTATGACAGATTGTCTTATTGCCCGTGGAGACACCATGACAGCATAAGATGCCAAATTTCCTGTTCCCTTTGTGGTTAAGCTCTTACACACTTCAGAGAAAGAAATGATTACTGAGTTGTAGGTCCCTCAGCTCAGCTGTAAGAGGGTCTTTTGTTTTCCAGAGCACCCCTCCAAGCTGGGTTTTGGCTACAGAGGCATTTTGTGCTGGGCAATGCAAATAAATAAAACAAAGATAACGCAAGGCTGAAGTCCAGTGTGGGTGTTTTTCAGCCTTAAGGGCTTTAGATTTTTGGATTTTATTTTGTTTAGCTTTCTTATTATTTCTGGTCTATTTCAGAAGAGCTTTTCACATGCAGTGATTTCCCAAAGAATGTATTTGAACTCATTGGTGGGTGGTGCATACATTATGGGCTGTGGTTTCATTGATATGCTCAGCCTCACTAAGTAGATGGCATATTAAATGTTTTATTTACCCCGTGTGCTACCTGTCATCTAATCAGCTTTTGTGTTTCTGCTGCATTCTGTTTGTATTATAGCGAGAATAAGTGGTTTCATGTAAATTAAAACCACATGAAACCTTTTAAAGCCATTTTAAAATACTAAATGGGTTTGCAAATAGGTTTGTCGGACAAGGATTGGAAAAAGAGCTCTTTGCTTACCCATTTACTCTTCTGTATGCTTATTAGAAGTCCCCATGTGACTTTTTCATCAAACATTGCATCCCAGTTCTCATCTGGAATGCCAAAGTCATTTATACTGTGCTCGAGAGCAGTTTGCATAAACAGGAGGCAGTTAACAAAGAATACAGTTGTGAGCTGTGATTGCAAAGGTTATATTATAAATTACAACACAGAGGTACAATAAAGCCAAGATGTGAAGCCCTGTTTTCTTGTTTGCCTGGAGCATAAAAGCACGTTGGCTTAAAAGTTTCTTTGCCTTTATTGAGTGTTGTTGCCACTATGGATGATTGTGAGGCTTTCAACTGTGGATCAATTTTGTTTCTTACAGGTGGATCGTATCATCTTCTGTGTCTTTTTGGAGGTTGACTACAAAATTTTCAAGAAGAAAATGGGCGAGTTTTTCCCTCTAGGTAGGTACAGTAACCGACTACCATCTGACTTCAAAAAAACACGCAGAAAAAAAATGCAACAGTTGCCATCTTTTCTTCTTTCCAAAGCCAAATACTGAAACGTGGACTTTCTTTAAAGATCAGCTGCACATAGAGGCTCTGATCCTGCACAAATGCAGACATTTAAAATGTGTAAACCATTAAAACTACTCCTAATACTGCTTTTGTATGCTCAGTACAGCTAGCTAATCTCTTCATTTCACTCTGTATATGTATCTTTTCCCAAAACTTGGTGCATGGTGACGGCTCTCTTGACTCTTGAGAAATTATTTGCACTAATGTATACAGCTCCTAGTATACCTTGCTTTTCCATCCACTTTGTACACACTTTGGTCTTTCATTAACAATGCTGGTAAGGTTTCTCTGGGTCTCAAAAGATACCACAGGGGTTAGAGCCCAACTGTGTCTGAATGAGGATTTTAAACTTGAGCTGTCCCTGTGTAAGGATGAATGGGAGAAAGATGGCTCTCACTGGAGCACTTGGGAAATGTTAGCAATTCATCTTGGATTTCACACAGGAGGTTGCTTTCCAGATTTAAGGAAAGCTGGTGGATAGTAAATTTGCTAATCCCCCTCCTCCTATAAGGCTGCAAGTTAATTTTATCCTACATCATTAGAAATCTGCTCTCTGTCATTTTATCAACCCTAAAACTCCTCCCATCCTATTTTGCTTTGTGCTTACATCAGTCCAACTATGTGTGTGAAAAGATCCAGATTTTAGTATTTTGTTTTATCTCCCAATACTCCCCATCCTGTCTATCTATTGGAAAATGGCCCTGGAGTAATAGGAAGCAGAGCTTTGGTGTCTTCAGAGTCCTATTAATTTCACAGGACCCTGTTGTCACTGTAGCCACAGTGGTTTTTTTTTTCCTTTTGCTTTGTCTGGTAGCATGGAAATTGTGATATTTTTGTCTCATCTCGCTAGAACAGAGCTTTTTTGTAGATGGCTTTGTAATTGCCAGTTTGCAGTGATTGGCAGCTGAAACTTAAAGACCTATTGAATTATTCAGGTAGCATTGAATGACGTCTAACCACTTAATAATATTTTTGTCTGGAGCACACTGAGCATGCATCTCAAGAAGCTGCATTCATGTCTAATCCATTCATTGAGTGATTTTATTTCTTTGTCAGCATACCCAACCCAAAGGATAAAGTGGCAGTACCCTGCCTACTGTTCCTGGCTGTGTTACTGCTCTTCAGATTAAGTGAGAGGAGAATATAGCATCATTTTGTCAACAAATCCAGAATATTAATGCTCACTTAAGGCCTTGGAAATCATGGTGTAAAGACTGGTATTGTTTCTATAAATGCAAAACCCACTTGGGTTTGAAAGTTTGAGAGACAAGAAGATGCTTCAGAGCTGTATCATGACAAGCCCAAAGTCAGAAAAACAGCAAAGTGGAAGATGCATTTCATCTGGATTTTTTTTTAAAACCTGACATTGTTGAACTCCTTTCTACAAAGAACCTGTGCAGCTGGTCTCATGTTATAGAAAAACATGTAATTGTTTTATACCACATTATGTAGATGATCCGCCTTAGCATAGTTTTAAAACTATGTTTATTCTCATGTATGTAAAGGTTTTATGATTTTTTTTTTTTGCTCAAACTAAAATTGGGATTCTGATATGTGACCATAGACAGGTGGTCATGGTAGGGACCCTCTAAATCCAGTGGTCTGTGTATGTGGCTATACAAAAGGTTCATCCAAAATTTACAACTGGCCAGAGAAAGTTTAGTTCTCAGTATCCAAAATTTAGATAGATTATGATAGGATTAGGTATAGGTTATTAAAATACCTTAGGACTCATTTTCATAGACTTCTGGTTGCAGTTTTCTCATAACTAATGATTCTGATTTTGACATGCCTTAATGTTACTGGGCATCTGCTGTCTTGATTAGCCAGAGCCTTCAAAGAAACCAATTCAGGTCTAGAACTTTATTCCTGATGCAGTGAAGGATTTCCTGTGGGTGGGTCAGTAGCCAGGGATTCAGGAAGTTTTTATTTTTAGTGTCTTTAGATATTCAGCTTGTGAGGAGACAGAGAGAGGCAGGACTTTCTTCCCAAGTGACTGTCCTGTAGTGTGACTGGAGAAATGGTCAGTATTTGTCTTCTGGAGTGCCCTAACCATTAATGTACAGCTTCAGGCTTTCTTTGCCAGCTTGAAATGACACCTTTCCACAGGGTACCACCATTTCAGATATCTTGGGAATTGCCATCTACCTTTAACACAGCAGACTTGGACAAGTTATCAGCTGTAGAGATATCCCTTCTCTCTGCAGGACTGGTTTCCTGCCCAGAAGACTTAGCTAACATGGCTCTGTGTGAAGGAGTTAGCAACTACCTCTGCCTTTGGCAGTAAATTCCTGATATTTCTACCATGGAAGAAATTTAAGAAACTAGTGTTTTTATTTTGGTTTAAAGGAAATCTATTAATTTAGTGAAATTAAAGCCTTTAAGGATAGGCTTGCCCTAAATTTAAATTGATAGAACACTATCTAAACACTCACAGGAGGGAATAAAACTGAGGTATTGCTTTAAGCTTAGAGGAAAAAACATCAAGGCATTTTAAAAGTGCATCTTGCATTCAGAAACAT
The DNA here is from genome assembly GCF_965231275.1 of Zosterops lateralis. NCBI lineage: Eukaryota > Metazoa > Chordata > Aves > Passeriformes > Zosteropidae > Zosterops > Zosterops lateralis. The sequence goes on from NC_139764.1 coordinate 7,589,592, forward strand.
TGTGAAATATATCTACTTTAATAGATGTGGACAAAAATGCTTAGAAAGGAGAATATATTCATGGAGTTATATACATAAATAGTTATTACTTTAAACCCACTGCATTAATAAATCCAAAACTACATGCAAGTGCTTGAGCTAGTCAAGTGATAATGAAATGAAGCTAGAATTACACCTCAGTGCATTAGAGTAAGTGGAATATAGATATAGGGAAATTGTTCCATTACTTGAACATATCATTAGGTCTATTTTGCAAGTGGAATGCCAGAGAAATTAGTCAAGTAATAATATTGATATCAAGACAACTGCCAAGAGCTTTGTCATTTTCAAACTTCAAATATATAGGGGAAAGAGACAGACCTCCAAGTACTGTCATGTCTTAGCAGTGTAGCAAAGTTGTGCAGTAACTGAGCAATTGTAACTGTCTCAGCATTTCTGATTCAATCTCAGTGATTACAGAACCCAAGCCAGAGCCAGCATGTTCTAAGGGGGAACTGAGCACCACTTATCTTTAATTCAGATGTAGGTTCTCAGTCAATGTTGTCCAGAAAAGTCCTCGTTTGGTTAAGTAAAGGGTCCTAGTCAAGGCAGAATTTTCTATTGATCCTCTGGGGTTTTGCTGAGAAGATTTTGTATTTCTAGCAAGAAAAGAGCTGTAGAAAGAACAACTTTATTTGCTTAAGATGGATCACTGTTTTAATATACTAAACAGTGCCACAGTGATGGGTTTTTTCCTTTTTATGAATTGAGTCCTATCTCCTTGTGCAATGATGTAGCCCAGCTATTCTCCCTTCACCTGTGTTGAACATTCTCTCTACTTAAACTGAGGGAATGTCTTTCAGGCAAATAAAATATCTTTGCCTGCAGGTCTGGCTGTCATGTGTAGTTCTTACATTGCTGGATTCCTTGCTATTAGTAATAATGAGTAAGTTTTCTGGGAAAGGAACTGCTACTTAGATAATTTTTGCTTTTGGAATGCATCGTTTCTTCTAATAGAACTCTATATGGAGTGCAGCCATTAGGTGTTACTTTTCTTGTTAACTATACATATTTATAAGATTTACCCAAAAATGGGACCTCCCTTGAAAAGCTAAATTTGTCAACATTTGCCTTGGAGTGATACATGCTTCTAGGATTCTATACACAGGAAAATTAAGAGCCTTTGTAAATAGTTGCCAGCTGGAGCAAAGTTACCTTTTTTCTTTTCTTGCTGTATTCTGTGTACACAAAGCTACTTAATATGTCAGACAGATAATCTTGTAAGGACCTTTGGCAAATGCTTATTTTTCATGGTGGCTGTCAAATATTATAAACGGTTTATCTTCAATTGTAATGCTTAAAGTATTTCTAAATCTACCACCTGTTACCAGAGGATTGGAGAGGAGAAACATTTTTTTTCTGAAAATGTTTTTCAGACAAAAATAATGCTATAAAAGGGATGTCCTGTGAAGCTGCAGCATCCAATATTATATTGCTTCTTGCTACTTTAAACAGAGTAACAAAATTACTTCACTAAAACATTGCAAAAAATTTTGAAGATAGGACATTTGCGCTTTGATTAGGCCAGGTGACAGATGGAAGGTGCATGCTTTTTTAGAGCTAATGAAAGGATGCTGATCCTAAGAGCTTTTTTTTTTTTTTTTTTTTTTTTTGAGCCATTATCAGTTGGTGCTAGGAAAAAGAGAGAGGGATTGCTTCATCTTGAGAAAACTTTCCCTTCCCTCTATTACAGGTTATGATATTTAATGCATTTTCTGCTTTCATCCTGGTTGATGAAAACACTGTTTCCCCTACCCAAACCATATGGATGAGAGCTGCTGCCTTATAATAATTCTCCTGTCACTTCAGGAGGGTGCACAGCATCCCGCTTGTGCATAAAATGTGCAAATATATTACAATTGCAGAGGAAATTCATTGTTAAGAGATCTCCCAGGCTTGGAATCAAATTGGAAACTGTCTAAATGGCTGAATGAAGGCCTTTGTATTAAAAAGGCCAATCTCTGCACTAATACGTGAGCGAACTCCTAAACAGGGGCTGTAATTTCTGTACTGGTATTGAGAGGCAACTCTCTCTCTCTCTGCTTACTATGGCAGACTGCACTGGGGCTGGAGCATTTCTCTGCATGAGCAAAGGAGTCATAAGTTAGCCCTTAGCAAGTAATCCAGTATCAAATGGATAATTCAGCTGATAAATTTAGCCTCTCTATTTACATTTGCAGTGTTCATGAGCCAATTCATTTCCATAATTCATCACCTGAATATATTCCACAAAATATTTTTTCATGGGCTTTATTTTACTCTGTGGAGTGGTGCCAAGCAGTTTACTGGAAGTGCCCAATATCCTTTATGGGAGGTTTCACCTGGGCAGTGATTTGCCTCATCAGTCACAAGGCTCTGGTTTTCTGACTGGCTCAGGCTAGAGTACAAAGGCCACCAGGGTTTGGTGTCCCTTAGGGGGTAAGATTTTGGGGGAGAGTTTGATATCTCTTTGGCTTTCTCTTATGATAAAAATATCTGGTTTGATATTTCTTTGGCTTTCTTCTCCTGATCAGTAAGGGCCATCCTGCAGAGTTTGGTTGCACCTGCTTTTCCTGTCTCCGTGCAGGTTTTCCACCTTGTTGTCTGCACAGCTGATGAAGGCCTGTGATCTCACAGGGTGAAACTGGAACCAGTTAAGACCATTGTATTACTCTCTCCACTGCTTTCACTCACAAAGCTTGCAAGGTGCTGTTTGCTGTCTTGCTTCCCCAACCCCATAGTTCTGATGGAGCTGTTGTATTGGGTTGCTTGGGGAACCCTGATTTCTCTGCCTCATGAAACTTTTGTCCCCTGGAGATCCTGCTTGGCTTTTCAGGTGGTGGCTGTGACATGACCATGCATCCCTTTCCTTTCCAGAGCCATGTATCAAGCCATTGAGAGCATACCAGGGTACCCCTCAGTATTTATGCAGTCATAGCCATCCAGCCTGCTCTGGGTTCCATGCCAGCATTTAACATTCCCCTCAGATTTCCAGTCTTGTGGGAGTCTTGTGTTGAGGCAGGGATGAGTGAGGATTTTTTGGTGGGTGGAAGGTGGAAGGCAGCAGTCGGTTTGGAAAAGTTGTGGTGATGCCTTGGGAAGGCTGACCTGGAACAGAGACTGGACAGAATTAAGAGAATAAAGTAGGTGTTTATTTGAAGGCCTCCAGGATCCACCTTGGGCAGGACAGAGCCTGACCAGGGCTACACCCAAGGTGGACCCAAAATGGTCACGAGATCTTACATTTTTGTAAGTTTTGGTCCATTTGCATATTGGGGTTTAATTGTCCAATTTCAGCTTCAGGTTGTGAGGTCCCATCCTTCTTGTTTTCTTTCTTCAGTCCACCCTTGTTTGTGCTGTTGGGCTGAAAGTTGTCCTTGGCTTTCATCAGGAAAAGGATTTGTCTCCCTATTCTGTGAAGAGAGCTGACTGGCACTTAATATGAGGCTCAGAACTGCACCCCTGGGCAGCACAGGAAATATGAAAATATGAAAGCTAAAACTTAAGACATCAGTGGCACACTGATGTTTTCATGAAGGTGCAAAATGCTTTCTGCATCCCTTTGAACTGTCTTTATATTGGAAGATGTCATAGATGGCTCCTGCAATTGAAATCCCTTGTTGAAGGACTTAATTCAAAGCAGCTGGGGAGAAGCATAGCCCCACTTTTTCTCCTGATGGTTCCTTGGCCCTCAGCAATGTTCCAAGGAAGCCCTGCCCATCTCGGGGAACTAGAGGAGCCTTATGCACTCAAAGAGGATGTTGGCTTTGCTCTAGTTCTCTCCCACAGCACCTTCAGACCCTGATAAAGTACCCTTGAGTGTAAATAATCTTCTGTAAAAATTATTCTCAATCCAAAAGTTTAAAATAGCCACAATGCTTAAAATGCCTGTCCGTTTTGAGATGTGTCTGAAAACAACTTACCTCAGAAAATCTCAAGGTCTCTTAAAGCTAAATGTGTCCATGAAACTGCAAACCAAAATTTTTCTATTACTTTCTGTCTTTATTCGCCATGGTAAAGGCTATGCCAGTCTTTCCACTCATTGGGGTTGTCTGTTTTGCCCGTTTTGCCAAGGTCTCAGTGTAGTGCAGGAGGATGATCCAGCAGCAGCTCAGCAGTGGTGCTTGGGGGACAGAGTATATATAGCTGGTGGATCAGAGACTGTTTTCAGCATCTCAGAAGATATGCAGATCAAGAAAGATTCCCAGTACTTTCTGACATGGCAGTGGATTTCCAGTACCTAAAAAAAAAAAAAATAAAAAAAATTATGGATTGTTTCCCACTTCCTTTTGAATCATAATAAAACTTCCTGGTATGATCTCATTGGAATTATTTTCTGGCCAGCTGCTGACAGAGAATTGCCCTGGACTTTGTGTGGTGCAAGTGTTAGTCACCTAAAAATATGGTTTGAGAGAGGCTTGTGATACTGTCTGCACTATGGTCTGGAAAAACTGTTTACCTCCTCATTCCTGATGGCAGCAGTGTCACAGCTTGGAGCAGGGCACAGATCAGCAATGGGACCATAACCTATAAAAGTGCCAGTTTTGCTTTGCTAAATGGAGCCTCATCTTCTTTGCTTCTTTGCATCTTGTAGGGATTTTTCTTGTCTCCTTTTGTGAGACTAACAACAAAGCCTGCAATCAATCCAGAAGTCTGGGAAAATGGCTGTTTCTGTGTATTTGTCCACTCACTCCAAATCCATGAGCTTTTAAGTTCCTGGGAGACACCTGGATAGGAGCTGCATTGAAACAGCAAAGTGGCAGGTGGATGAGGATGCCCTTGAAAGGCACAGGGGTCATTTAGATGCAAGGATCAGGTTGCTGTGCCTGATAACAGCATGATGGGAGGGATCACAGGCAGATGATGAGCCTGGTAATTAGAAAGGTGAACACGGAGCAGATATGTACCATCTCTTGTAACACAAGGAGTGCGAGATGTTCCAGGAAATGATGAATCTGGATGAAAGCAAGTAAAAGGAAGTAGTTTTTCACCCAACATACAGTTAGGATCTAAGAGTGTTTGATACAGGGTGCTGCAGAGCCTGTAAATCTTAAATACAGTTTAAAAAGGATTAGCTCAACCAACAGAAGATTGATGCAACAACAGCTATTAATCTTCATGGCCTATGTGTAACCTTAGGCTCAGGGAGGGACTGAGATAAGTGTTTTGCTGCTCTCTTCTGTACTCAGCCCTTCACACATGGCACCAGAAAATGAACAAGCAGCTTTTTCTTTTTAATACATTTTGTGAATACATCTTTGGTCAGGCATCTTTGCTTCCTACTCTGTTGGATATTGTGGCATCTCATTAAAGCATTTGAAATGCATTTTATGTCATCATCAAAAATATCCTGTCCTCTCTGGCCACGGACTCCAAATTACTTCATTTGCTCAACTGCTTCTTATTTCCACGGGTGCAGTGAAATTTGTGGTTGTCTCATTTGGTTGCCTTTGCCAGAGGTTACTGATGAGATGTTGTTAGAAGCTTGTATTTGCAAATGTATGACCATATGCAAAACATGCCATTTTGTGTGTGACTACTCGATTAACATCCAGTTTAGCACTTGTGTGAAGAAAACTTTGTTATTTTCAGTATTTTAGGGCAGAGAGGAAATATGGAATAGGTTATTTTTTAAAACCTGATACCCAGGGAGTGCCTTGTTCCTTTTATGTAAGGTTGAAGCATCTGGAAAATAGAAGTCCCGATCTGATCCTGGTGTGAGTACCATTTCCCTCACTGGACTGGGGTTGTCCATTTCCCTCACTATGGGAGCAGCAGTTACTGCACAGTCTTTGTATGCAGCTGAGGTTCATATGGTTAGTATGGAATGTATTTTACAGCAGATCAGGTGATTCATAAAAGAGGTCATCGATGTGACGACAAAAAAACCCCACCAAAAAACCCAGTGCCTAACTTCTTAGGGTAGTGAGGATTTCTATTTGATAAGGCTTCAAAAGCTACAGACACATTCTACATTCTGTAAGGCTCCAGTGTTGTGAGACTGGTTGTAACTAAGCAACACAGGAAGGAAATCAGTGCTGCTGCTGCAGTATGGCCAGGTTGTACAGTGTATCAGTGGAAATTTCTCCATAATTAGACAAAAAAAAAAATTAATGAAACTTGCTCAGTATCAGGTGGGGGTTTATGTAGTATGCTCTGTGTGCAGGACTGCATGATGAAAGGATAGAGATAGGAGCAAAAGAAGTCCTATTTTTACTTCCAAAGAAGAAGGATGTACTTTTTTTGTTAAAGATCTTTTTGTTTTATCTTTTTTTTTCCTTCCTCTTAGGAACACTGAGGATGAGAAAAAGTTTTATAAAAAACACAACTTTTTACTAGGAGAGGAGAAAAGAGTCAAGCCTGTTTTAGTTGATCTCATCTCCCAGAGATTTCCAAACCTGCGTCTCCTCAAAGAAAATACTGTTCTTTTTTGTGCTATTTTCTGTCACATTTCCCCAGTGGAGGACTGAGTTGGAGGAATGGAAACAACCAAAAGAGCTTGGGAGATCCTGGGTTATTGCAAGTCTCATATGTATGTCTGGGCTTCAAGAAACCTTCCTGTGTCCCTCATGGTGCTGCAACAACTTTGACTCTTATGCTGAGGTGGACATAAAACCTGTACAAAAGGACAAAAGCTCCTTTTGGGTATCAGCAGTGGTTGTAAGTCACCAAAAGAAGTGATTTTTCAGTTACTGGGTATTGTAAATAGATATGAGATACAATTATAAATCTCCCTAAGGCTGTGAAGGTGATTGTGCAGTCGGGTGGTTGAAGTTTTGGGATAAAATTTTGGAAAGAAAGGTGTGGGAGAGAGAAATATGGACAGTGAGAACCTGCTCAGTCTTTTCAGCTGCTGGAAACCTGATATTATCATTATTTAGCTGGTTTGCCTAAGGTGGGTACACTTGCCCACACTGCTGGCTGCTCTGAGACTGGACTCAAAAAGTTTTTCAAGACTGACCCGAAATGGGACCAATTTTCCTCAAAGGTGTGAGACTGCTGCACTGATCCTCCTCTGTAATCCCAGTGGACATAGTACAGGCAGATTGTGGAATGCATGCTAGGGAAATGCTTGACAGTAGAAACTTTTTGAGCCAGACCCCTATTTTTGCACTGCCAGTAAGCTCAAGAGGATGACTGAAGCTTTCAGTATGAAATTTTGGTGGGTTTCTTTAGCTTTGAGCATTTATTTTGAGACATCAACATTGTGATCACCAACTTGTCATTTCAGCCTCCTGTACAGCTCTGCCCATCTCATTGCTGTGTTTGGCAGAGGGTAATGTTCACACAAGCTACAGAGAGGATTTTTATCCATTCCCACAGTGCCCTCCCAGTTCTCCCCTGGTTGTAGTCTGGACATGGAGCCACACTCGCAAGGAGGAGCAGACTGAGGCGTGTAAGTTGACTAGGAATAGGGAAACATCCAGAAATCAGGAAACTGCAGAAAATGCTGGGGTAAAAATAAAAGTCCCGAAGGAAAGCTGAGGAAAGATTGGAGTGAAGCAGGGAGGAGCCAGCAGCATGCCGTGCTGTTGGGGAGTGCCAGCAGCCCAGGATGCAGGACCTGAGCACAGATGAAGCAGCAGCCTCCTGCAGCTTAGAGCTGGCTCTCATGTAAGGGCTTCCCAAGGCACAGTGTTTGTGCAGTGCTTGCTTTCCACATGCTGACACGAAGGAGAATGCAAATGGAAGTGTGAGCAATGAGGAGGAGGTGGTTTAATGGCTTTGGGGATTAGTGGTGGTATTTAGAGCCTTTCACCTCTCTGTTCCTAACATAAATCTTAACACAGATTGATGATTTTAGCCATCTGGTTTGTGTTTGCTTGTACACCACAAGCAGGGAGACAGGGAAACAACCTGACCGGCAAGGCAAAAGGCAAAACAAAGAATGTGACAGAAGGCATCCCCTTCTTCTGTGTCAGTAAGAGGAGATGTGGTGTGATTATTCCATTTCCCAGAGCCCGGCAGATAACAAAGGAGAGGACAATGAAAGAGCCACAGGCATCACTCATTGTGTGACCTCACAGGGAGCCTGTGGCTTACACAAAAGCTTGTGCTGTGAGCACCTTGCTCCCAACCATAAAGCTCTCTGATCTTTAGAGATACAGTTACCCCAGATAGCCTGGGAGTTAGAGGGACACTTTCAATCATAGGTTGACTTTCAACTGTAATTGATTTTGTACTGGAGTGGAAACTTCTCCCACACATCACCCATTTAATGTCTTGATTTTATGTAGTATACATGATTTACACCATTTATGGTGACTAGTTAATTTTATGTAGTGTACCTCGATTTATAAACTGGAAAATCTTGCACACATTTTGGATTAGAAGGTTTTTTTGTCTCCTAAACCTTCTAAATACCAATGTGACTTTCCCTGGGAGTTAGCTGACCCTTTCTGGTAGTCGCTGTCAGTTTTCCTCTCACTCCAGACTGCAAGGTCAGTCATTCTTTTTCTAGCAAAATCATCTTGGTAGAACTTCCTAAAATCCAGGGCTTTAATGGAGAAGTGATGTGAAAGGTCATTGTTCTGCTTCCCTGGCCAGAGGAGTAACCAAGTGTGGGTAGATGTGTGCACACACCAGAGCATGTTTTGCTAGTTGGTTAATTTTCAACATCTCTCAAGTGATAGTGAGGGTGATAGGATTTCACCTCTGGGCTTTCCAGTGGGGGAGTTTGGACAAGACATATTGACAATATGTATTTAAGGAAATGTTTGCTGCTGTCAAAGATTCACTCTAAGGTTCTTCTGTGGTTTTATCCAATTTTGCTTTGGGATTGACTGGCTGTGGTGCATATTTCAAACTAAAACAAACCTTTCAAAGGCTTCGTCTAGATGGGGTAAGAAATTATATAGAGAAAATAAATATAAAAAAATAAATACAAACAATAAGTATAACAAATCTAATTTGTGGTAATCTTGGCACTGATTTTGCTTTCTAATAGGCAAGTAGAGGTTCAGAAAAAAAATTTTACTTATTCAGAGCCAGTAACCAAGAAACTGCCCTTAATGCATTTTTTTTGGGGGGTAAGTGAATGCATTTTGGATATAGGCTTCTAAACCACTAGTTTTTATCTCAAATAATTGGTTTTGGCATAGAGGTCTGTCAGCTAAGCATGGTGTTTATCACTTCAGCCAGCCACACCAAGGTCAGTGAAAGAGAATGTTTTATATTTAAGAGGGAAATGCTTCTACCAGATGGATTAATAGTGTGAGAGTAATAATTACAGACACATGAAGTGGCTGGGGATTGCTGTGTGCCAAAGTGAAACTCAGATTCATACCTAGATTGGGGTAAATTTTTCAAAGGCACCACAATGACTCAAAGATCGTGTCACAAAGTTATTGGGAGCGCAGCTTCCATTTTGAGAAATGATGTAGAGACTTCATTGCCTCTCAGTAAGCCTTAGGTACTTTTCCCCAGAAAAAACCCAGCCTTTAATTCACAATTAGTTCACAAAAGCAGTCTTTGCCTCGTCATAATTACATTGCATAATGACTTCCCTACTTTTTAATAACATCAGATTTCTTGTCTGTGTCCATTATCACTAGCTTAGAAACTCTTCTGTTGCTTTGGGAATTTCATATTCCAAGTCACTTACAGAACTATAATTAAGAACTTCCACAGAAGACCAGGTGATATATGTACGTTAAGATTCTGCAGATTTAGTGGCATATCTTAGATTAATTTGAAACCTTATCATGCTGGTTTCATTAGAAATGCTTTCATGGAAAGAACATGTTATTGGAAACTGAATAATTAATAATTGCTATATTGCCAAATGTTTTCTGAGCAGTTTGTTGAAGAATAGCAGAACTCCATTCAAAAATCTTGGCTCTGTTGAAGCCAGTGACAGAATTCCCATGGGCTTGAACAATATTTTTCATTTTCTTATCTTAAAAATTACTTGTCAAAGCTCCTTAAGGTTGTGTGTTTGTTGGGGGTTAGGATTTTTTCCTTTGGTTTTCCTTCTTAGGGAATTTTGTCCCATTTGTTGCTAATAAAAACAACGACTGGGACTTAGGAGAGTCAAAGGTTGGAGGGGAGACAGGCTGTGGTTGCTGTGGGGAGAATTCACCACCACTGAGGGGTTCCATCTCTGTTTTCTCCTGCTGTGAGTGGAGCTTGGCTCGTAGGAGTGGCCATAGCACTGGGCCCTTATTAACACCTGACTCACTTCCTTTGCCTGAAAGCCCCTTAATTTCAAACTCATAATAATTCAGAGGGAAGGGGGTCATACTCTCCATTCCAAGGGAAGTTCCTGACTTCCTTGGCAGATCTGTGTCTTTCAGATCACGACGGTGTACAAATTTATATTTGAACAGTAGAGGCCTATGTGCCTTTTTAACCTCCAAAGAATTGTTTGAAGAATAAGGGAAAAGGAAGTTAAATATGCAGTGACTTTTTTCAGTCCTTTGGGCCAGAATGAAGTGTACTCAAGAGAAATGTAATCTGCTGTTGTTTAGTGGCTTCTGAAAGTTCTGCCCTCCGGGTCTTGTCTGAATGAGAGGTAAAGGGGAGAAGAGTGGATGCAGATCCATGTACTGAGATTCAGAAGCATGAAAATTCTCACACTCCTGACTTCAATGCTTATAATGAATTATAATTCCCAGTAGAGGCCTCTATTATCAACAAATTTTTCTGCTCCCATGCTACTTAGAATAAAGTTTCAGTCTTCAAATCTTGGTGAGACCAGAGCCTAATCCTCATAGTCAGTCACAGCTTCTGAATCTCAGCAGAGTTTCTGATGTAAAGTTCCAACCCTGTAAATTTGGACCTAAATAGTGCTGTTAGTTTCCATTAACATTGCTTATTATATTGCAAATAGTGAGTTTGTATGGTGGTAAGTCATGGTATGATATATGCCAGTTTGAAAGGTAGTAAGCCTCAGACAGAAGTTGTGGGCTTGCTACAGAATTTTCACCTGCCCAAATCATAAAATCATAGAATGGCTGGTTAGAAGGGACCTGAAAGACCATCTGATTCCAACCCATGCTGCCATGGGCTGGGACACCTTCCGCTAGACCAGGTTCTCCACGCACTTCCAGGGATAGGGCATCCACTGCTTCTCTGTCAACTTGTTCTACTGCCTCAACACACTCACAATGAAGAATTTCTATCCAATATCTCATTTAAACCAGCCCTCTTTTAGTTTAAAGCCATTCCCTCTTGTCCTGTCAGTACAGGCTCTGGTAAAAAGTCCCTCAGCAACTCCATTTAAAAGGCTATAAATGGAGTCTGTATGAATTAGGAACATAATTGACATAAAAGTCTATGATCAGTGAGTTCTCCATTAGATGATTGAAACTCTAGAACAGTGAATTACCAAGATGTTAATTAAGGCTATTTTTTTTTTTTCAAACTCAGGAGAACATTTTGTAAGAAATTCCTTTGAAACCAAAATGGAACATTTTGCAAAAGGAATCTGCTTTTCTTGTCTCTCATTTTAAGCTTAAAAATTATCCATTCCTAGCTAGCCCAAGTTTGGTCTTCACAGATTCATTTTGTTCTTCAATCAATTTGCCTGTCTGGCAAATATTTAGTAACTTCTTATGTGGTTTTCTGGTAGGGTAGTTAGCTCTCAGCATAGCCAGCTGTTCCAGGGAAACAAAACAAACTGAAACTTGCCAAGTAAACCAAAAGCTCTGCAGGAGAGATAATGGAATTTCATATTATACCTGTCTTTCTTTGCAGAATTTTGTAAACCATCAACAGGCTTTTATTCCCTGTCTTCATTCCCTGCATTACCTGTATCTGGTAGTAACCAGTATCAAAACCTTCTTCCCCATCCAGCTCCAGATTTCACTGTAAATGTTAAATAGGAGGAGGCAAACCAAGATACAGGCAATTTGAAACATGGAATATTTCATGTTAGATGTTTGCTGGTATTCTCCCTAGTAATATTTTTCTTTCATTTTTTTTTTTTTTGACAGATGATGCTAATGAAGAAGGGGCTCAGCTGAGTGAAGAGAGAGGTGAGTAAAGAATATTTTCTGCTAAAATATATTACTTCTCTGAAGCATAAGCCAAACTGAAAATATTCTAGAAATTAATTGCCTTGGTTGAGATAAGCAGTGCTAATCATTATTGCCAATGTTGCAGCAGTCATCTCTAGTTTTTACACAAAATTAAGGTGAACCATCCCTGATAATAAATAGTTCATGGTAAGACTAGCTGAGGCTACTTTTTTAATGTCATCATCTTATGAGCCTCTGGGTGACATTTCATTGCTTTTTATCAATAGCTAGTTTGAACATGAAGGGAAAATAATAACAATTCTTCAGTCTATTTGTCTGTAAAAAAGTGTGAATAGAGCAATTCTTGACTCATTTGCCATTTTGAATAGTGGCAGTGGTATGTTTGCAATGAAAACAGTAGGAAAACTCTTCCACAAACTCTTAAATATACTGAGCTTGGTCAGGCAATGGTTCAGAGGATTTTTTCCCTGGTCCTCATAGTTTGCTGTTTAAAACCAGTTTCACTGTTCAGGGTTTGTGGATGACATGAAATGGAAATGATGAATAGGTATAAGGGGAAGAAAGGCCATAGGAACAAGAAAAGCAGAGGCCAGAGGATAACTCCCATGAGGACAAAAGCTTCCGTTCAGGAGATTTCTGCTAGTTTTTTTGAGAAAGCTTCATCCAGTTAATCTTGATCAGTTTTTTTATAACAGACTTCCACCACAGCACCTTCTGATACTTTCCCTGCTGACCTCACCTTGAGGTCCTCAGTGAACATCTCCCATTCCATATGGATTTCTGTGCAGTGTATCTCCTTTTACGTGCAGAGTAGCCCCCTATACTCCTCTGCCTTCCCTTCCAAACCAGCTAATACCCCAAGGTCTCTGTGACCCTGATCCCATCATGGTCCAGTGACTGTGCAGGAACATCCAGCTCTCTTTATGAAAACATACAGGGTCAGCAAGGAGTGCCACATGGGTATACCTCTCCCAGGCAGGGGTATACCAGCCAGAAAACAGAGGTAAAAGCTTTTGAAACAGTATCTTGACTACTTAAATGGGCAAGATTGTCCTAAAGACAAATGGTTTATGATCATTTAGGCAACCACTTAATTACCTGAGAAATTAGAAATACTTGAAGAATGGTGCGTATACATAGATGTGAAAACGCAGATAGATATGTGTTATACTGATGGATTAGCACATTCTTTCGTGGCTGTTCTGGCCTGTTGATTTTATTACACATAATTGTAATTACATTTTGGTGTCAAGATTACTGGATAGGAACTTTTAGTAATTCTAGTACAGTTAGTGCGATTGATATAGCTGTACAAACATACATAAAAGTAAAAAAAAAACCCCAAACTTGTCATTATATAACAAACATTTGCCAAAGATAATGCTACAGTTAAATTTGCAGTATTCAACTAACATTTCTAATTTAATTTTTTATATTTATCGTGGCATGTGTAGTTTTATAAGCTAAATTATTTTGCATTTCTTGTCTTGTTTTTATGGGGATTATGCAAATTAAATTGGTGTAGGTTTTCTTAAAAAGCATTTTAAATTGGAATTAAAAGGAAGTGCAATTCTACTTAATAGCCAATCTCTTATTTGTGTTATATCCTTCACAGCTTCATTACTTTAGGTAAAGCTACGTAGATACTCTGGGAAATTATCACTGAATTATATCATTTCAGGAAGATATTTCCCTACCTGTCTATTCCTTTTGTCCATATGAGATAGATCAGATCAGAGTTGCCCTCACAGGTCTAGGATGCTGTGAGCTTCAGCAGCATATCCTTGGTTATTTCTTTATCAGCTGGGGATATTTTGGGAGTCAGTGCATTGGCTATAAGCAATCAATACCTCCAAGGCTAAAAATAAGTATCTTTTGTATATCAACCCCAGTAGTGTGGCAAATATACAAAAGTTACTCCCCTTTGATCCATTTCTGTATGAAGTTTTTTAACAATTGTAGGATGTGTTTACTGAAACAATAAATACAAACATAATTTTTGCATTGAGGGGAGTTTTCATTTTTATACTCAAATTTTTATTAGTTTGGAGGATATCTGCTTTTTACTCCTCAAAGGGGAAAATAGAGAAAGTCAGTAGTAAGTAAGTAAGTAGTAGTCACCACTAAAAGATATTAATTGAATAATCATTCTTCATTCCACTTGACTTCATGGGTCATGGCTGCAGCAGATGCAGTCAGCAGTTGGCACCAATATTGAGAACCCTTTTTCCATGAGCTGTCCATAGCCAATCTGCTTTGGGGTGTTTCCTCCAATTCTTTTGCTTAAAGTGAAAAAGAGTGGTTGGATTCTTAGAGAGTACATGTTGCAGACTAGACATGTATAGACCTTTGGCAGATTGAAATCTAAATTTTATCTAAATTCCTATGCCTCAGCTTCCCTTTGGCTGGATGTTTCTGAGAGAAAACACAGAGAAATACAAGGACACAAATGAACTGTAGGCTCGTTGTGTCTGTACCAATCACACTTTGAAGAATGTGGTAGCATGGTGAGGTGGAGGTTATGGAATCTGTCCTGGTTTGAATCGGGTGGCAAAAATTAGAGGCAAAAAGAAAGCCCTGATCCTGGTTTGGTGTCTGCTGAAAGCAGTGGGAATATGTCCATTGGCTTCAATGCACACCAGATTAGGCTTTAAGAATAGGCAGAAAATTAACTGGGGGTAAAAAAATAACAGATTTCCAAATGGGTGTACTACTGAGTGATGGATTCATTATGAAAGTAATCTATCTTGTGTTTCTACCACCCTGAAATACAAATACCTCATTACATGCAGAAAGGCCTTTCTTTCTTTGATTAATCTTCAAAATAAACGAGAGAATATCCTAATTACATCTGTGTCCTGGTTTAAAGAACAGGTGTCTGACAAGGAAGGCGGGAACATCCCTTGGAATGGAAAATGTGACATCTTGCCCCCCCCCAAATTATTATAACTTTGAAATTACAGGGCTTTCAGGCAAAGATAAGGGAAAAGGAATGACAGGTTTTTGTTAGCATGTGTACAGATAACAAGGCAAACAGAACACAACCCCAGTCTCATCATCTCCCTCTGGGCCGCGGCACTTTCCCCTTTGGTGCAGTTCCACTCACCGCCGGCAGGGGCGCCGGTGGCTACCGGCCGGCCGGGTGGGGCGAGGATTGCCCCGCGCCTGCAGGGGGCGCTGTGCGCTGTCCCCCTCATGGCAATGGCGGCCGGGCCGATGGGGGGAGAGAGAGAATGGCTTTCCTTTGTAAACTCATGGGAAGCAGCCAGTCCCAGTGCCACTCAGGAAACAGAATGGACTGCAGCAGGAGACCTCAGGAGCAGTAAACTGGACTGGCAGAGGCAGGCACACCCAGGGGTGGCAAACAAAATGTAGCAGAAACTCCAGGGCCCAAAGCCGTGGGGTGTCCGGGGGTTCGGTTCCAGCGTAGCGAGCAGCCCTGAAGCAGCAGCAGAGAACATCAGGGAATTGCTGCTATGGGTAGCTCAGTGGAGATGGCTGGGCAGAGGGGGTGTCCCCCAGCAGGGACAGGGCACTCCCAGATCCAGGCACTGCACACACTCGCTCTGAGCTCCTGAGCGGCAGAGGAGCACATCGGTGAGCTCCAGCCACACTGCCAAAGGGAAAGGAAAACCAAACAGGCAAAACCCACAGGGCAACAAGTATCTCTGGTCAGACTGATCATGTGGCCGTGGAGAGGAAATCACCCTGCTGGAAGGAAGCCGCTGTCCTTCTCCCCAGCTCTGGCTCTGAGCCATTGTGACACTCCCAGAGCTGAGGGAGGAGGGAGGCAGTGACAACACCAGGCACAAAACAAAAATGAATATGGGATAAAAAAACACCCCCAAGGCAATCTGCCAGATAATAGCCATTAATATCTATATTCGTTCTATAAAATCAACAAGCAGGAGGGACTATTTTTGGCGAGTTTACCACATAACATCACTTCTTGTATTGTGTAGGAGAAGGGAATACAGGTGACCTCACCCCTGATAAGGAACAGCTGTGTTAATTACCAATACAGCCTTGTCCCTGATGAGTCACAGCTGCATCCAATAAGGATGAGTGAGATAAAAGGGAGTAGGTGAGCTGGGGAGGGGGAATCATGAAGGAGGAAGAATCTTGAGGAAGAGAGGGGATCATGAAGAAGAAGGATCCTGAGGAGAGAATCCCTGCTGTGAGGTCAGTCTGGGTGTGCAGTCAGAGCCTGTTGTTGGAACCTGCAGTCACAGTCTGGCTGGGTAAAAGCTGCATTCAGAGTCTGCAAACCAATCCCTGCAGTCAGAGTTGAGCAGGAAATAACCAGCAGGGTGGGAAACCTCCAGCAGGAGCTGCTGCAGGCGGAGTCAGTGAACAGATGGAGTTAAGATAACTAAGCTGTGAAGAGGAATAAACCAGGACCCTTTTCGTGCTGGTTTAAAAAGGAGTCTGTGCCTTGGCTCATTTTTATCCTCTAACAAGAGGGCTGCTGCAACAATATTGGACATACTAGAATAAGAAAAGATATGTAAAAACAAAAATAATCCACTCTTGTTAAACATACACACTCAAACCCACTCTTCTAATGGCATTTAGCTCACAGAGTTTTTAACCAGTCTGTTGTTCTGAATGCTGAGTCTTGTAGCAATTGCTGGCTTAACAGCACTGCTTAATTTGAAGTGTTTTGAGGTTATCATGTGCCATGCAGTTGGTGTTAAAAGGGTTTGAGTCAAAAGGGCAGATGTAGAAATAGCAGGTCCAGGCCTGTGCAAGTCTACATCTCAGCTTTACTTTGTGAATGATTCCCTACATAACCCAAAACAAGGACCGTGACCCAGTAGTTAGTCTTTCCTGAGTGTTTTTGTTTCCTTTTTTTCTTTTTCCTTCTTTTTCTTTTTTCCTAATGGTGAGAGAATTTACTTATGTCAGCACGTAATAACATTATGCTGTGCTGACATAAGTCAATTTTCTTACCATTGCTATTAAAACAAACAAAAAAAGCTACACTCAGGAAAAACTTTCAGTTCTGATTCTGGATCTGTATTGTCCATCAGCCTGTTCAGCTTCATTCTCTGCCAGGTGCCTTTTGACCTCATCTCTATGTCTGTTGCCACACTACGGACATTTCCCATCAAGTAGTTGTTCCTAATAAACGCCCTGCTGGTTATCCTGTTTCTATCCTGATCATCCCAATTAATCACTTGTTCATTACTTAGAAGCCACAGCCAGTTAAAACAACAAGATGAGGGATCTCATTCACACTAACAGGGCTTAATAACTGATTACACCCTATTACAATCAAGATACATAAATACAGATTTTTTTGCATGTTCCAGTGTATGCACACCCTTACACTTGGAAATTGGTTTTTGGAAGGAGACTTTTTTTTTTTTTTTTTTTTTTTTTTTTTTTTTTTTTTTGAGATGAAAATAGCAATGAGTTGCAACAAGGCAAATTTGGGAGTTGTGAAGGGTTTTGGAAATAGGTTATGTGGAGACAGACTGTGAGGTTTAAATGACTTGTTCACCATCAGCCTATAAAGAAGAACTATGTCTCCCAGCAGTAGAGCTCAGAAACCTTTTTGCACAAATGGTCACAACTAGAAAAGCTTTTAATGTGATCAGTTCAGACACCTGCCCAGGTGTGCTGTTTTTAAAAAGAAGTTTGCAGACAAAATTTCTGTAATATTTGGCTAAATGTTTGGAAGGCCATGCATGCTGCTGGAGAGCAGAAAGGGTTAAAAGTTGTATTTTGACCATGGTAAACACAGGTCCTTTTTGGTCTCTGGAATAAGGGATTTCTGCTAAAAAATAGTGAAATTGTGATTGGCATCTTGTTCTCGTGGGACGCTGCCTTTACATTCTTTTGTGAGCATTTTGAAGGCTCTTTATAGGTGCAAAAAGATGTTTTCTTCTGAGATAGCAACAGTTCTGACTCCTCTGAATGGACACCTCCTCCCTCTCCATCTTTGGGCTGTCAGTGAAGAGGTTGGTTATATTATCTAACGTATTCAGGTAGTCCTGACAGACCTGGCTGGACATTTGCACTTTAACTTGATTGACATTTGATGTGTGGGACTGGAGGAAACTCCACAGATTGGTTAGATGATAAAATTCCTCAGCAGAGTGGCAAGTGTTGATTAAAGCATTCCTATTGATTCAGTCCCCCCGAATGTGAATTATTCTCAAACAAAAAAGGTAGCAGGTGGTTCAGAGTGGCATTTGAACCAAAGAAGCTCTATGTTGATATGGTCCACTATAAATATTCAAGTTATTTTTTAAAGAAAGTGAGAGCATTGGCACGGGTAAGTCTTCAGAAGTCTGGTTATTTTCAGGATCTCTCTTTTGTTTTACAGTTCTTGTTGAACTCTCTCAGCATTGCTTCTGAGCCCCTTAAAGGGTTGACAAAGCATGTCTTTATTTGGCAGGTCTTGCCTTTATTTTTCCCTATGGGTTTTCTTGTGTTTACTCCTGCCTTCTTCACTCCAGAAAGAAATTCATCTTAGCATTTGAAAACTCCTGTTTTCCTCAAAATGCTGTGTTTGAATTTCAAATTCAGATGAGCAAACATGATGGCATGACACATGACATGTCCTGGTATTAAGTGCTCTCAGGAACAGTCTACCACCTGGTTCCAAGCCAAACTTCAAGGCTTGTTCTGCTTTCCAGTAACTCGCTTTATTAGCTGGCTGCTGAGGGCTCTTCATGCTCTGAGCTGTATGTAGTTCTAGAAAGGTGTGTAAATTCCCTTCTAGGAGAAATTTGTAGGGCCAAATTCAGTCAGTTCAGCCTTTTTTTTTTTTTTTTTTTTTTAATATGTGATGCTCTTTCATTAAAATTAAGAAAGTGAGATAGAATTTAATTACTCACATACAAATCTCCATTTTGGAATTTTTGCTGACATTTTGAGCTGTCCTGCCACCTCCTCAATCCATGGCTCTTCTGGGTTTTTTGTGCATGAATATGGTAGAATAACCAAGAGGGTGGCAGAGGATATTTCTTTGTTCCCTGAACTCCGTACAAAGCCAATGATTCACTCCCTTTTTGTCGCTTGAATGAACATGATATTCTTAGAGTTATAGAATATCCTGAATTGAAGGGACCCACAAGGATCATTCAGTCCAACTACCCCTTGAGTCTGCAAGTTCCTTTTTCACATGAAATTTTCAGTGTTTTGGTTCTAGATATATGTAATTGTGGAAGAGTAGAAGCTAAAAGGGGAGAATCTACATCTCTTAGCAGAGCCAAGTTCTTTATGAGAGCTGATTGTCAGGAGCTGCTTAAAACTCCAGCAACATAAAGAGTATGGATGATTGTGTGGCATATATGTGACAGCAGGAGAGACCCTGGGAGTTTTTGAAACATTTAAGTGTTGGGAAAGATGGGACTACACTTAAGCAATTTAGAAACCATTGTATATAGTTTTTTTCCCTAGTTGTTAATTAGCTAATCAGTTTTGAATAATACCATGACTCTTATTTTCTAGTGGCAACAGCAATAAGGGTGAACCATGTGGTCATATCTCTTCCTAAATTTCCTGGTTACGAGTGGTCAAGGTTTATTTCCAGCACACACAAAAGAACGTTTTCTTTAGGCTTCTCCTGCACCCAAGCCCTCAGTTAGCCACAAGGAATCAGGAGGTTTGACAGAAAGTCAAAATGACAGAAAGTCATTTTCCCATTATGGTTGAATGCTTTCAGTAGCCGCCATGAATTGAGTTTTAATTGTCTGTCATTCGCTGCTTTCGTGGTGAAGCAGCAACGTTTAAAGAATGTTTTAATTAAGGAACCTGCTGCATGAAACATCTTCATTTAGAGATACCTTTTATGCTAATTTCCAGCTTGGCCTCCCTTTTTATTAACAGACTTTCTCTGCTACCAGTTTGTGTCTTGAGGTGTGTCATAGCAAACAAATAGTAGTGTCATCATTTATGTTAAGAAGACAGGATATTTTGAAAATATTGTAGGAAAAGTTCATCATATTTAAAGTTTAACCAACTCATATTAAACACTGTGTGCTTCAGTCCCTATAAGTAAGGGAGATCTCACATTTAATTGCCCTCAATTACTTCATTTACTCCCTTTTCTCCAGCTCAATATTGCCTACTGTCTGAATGGCTGGAATGGATTTTTTTCAACCCAAACATTTCTATCTTGTAAAGCTTTCATTTCCTTAACTTCGCTATCAGATTTTTTTACCTATCTTTCATTTAATTACTAGTTTCTGTCTATATTCATTGGTTGTTGTGTTAAAACAGTGAATGGAGAATTGAGCTGAGAGGGGAAAAAAAAATAGTTCAGCTTATTTCTCCACAGTTCCATAATGCAGTATAATAAATATTATGTTTACAACTACAAATTAAAACATTACTTGGTTTGGGGTTATGTATGGGAAAGACACACATATATGTTATAAATTTCATACAAGATGATGCAATAATTAATTGAAATAACAGAAAGATAAGCATTGAGTACTGAATGGAGTACTGAGATAAAACTTACAGTTGTGGTATCACACATGATAATATCTGATAAAATGAAACCATTTCCAGATAATATATGTAATTTCTATTTTTTTTATGTTTAAAGAAGGCCAGCCTCCATCTCCCATAAAGAGCAAAGAAGAGCAGCCTGAGGACCTGCAGGATGATGCTGAAGGTAGGTGGTCTCACAACTTCTCAGGGCTGTTAATCAATTCACATTTTGAGTAAAAGTTTGGTTTGGATTCATGGGAAAAAACTGGAAAACCTTCAGTTAAGAATGCTCTTTGCACACACTTGGAGAGTTCTTTTTGGCTTAGATAAAGGGATTATAAATGTTCTGGAGTATATTTCATCCTAAGGTAGATTCACAATTACAAACCCTATTTTTATGTGATGGGCTACTGATTATTGCTGATACATCTTAATAAATTGCTGCTGATTTATCTCCAACCAGTTGTGACTTTATGAAATTTAAAAGCCCAAATGTAATTCATGTTGTGTGGGATTAGGGTCACAGTCTGGTTGGTTAAGTTGGTCAGGTACCTGCTGCTAAACATGGGGCAATATAATCCTCACTTTCCTTTTCTACAAGAAATTTTTGCCCTTTTCCTTTTTACAATGTTTATGTTTCGACACATAACACAGTGCAGTGCATCTCTCCCCACCTAGTAATCACAGATGATTAACATTATGCTTAAAGTTCCTCTGAGGATGCCTTCCTCCACTTGAGTCTGCTCAGGGAAGCTTGTCCATGTGTATGGACATAAACTGGTCTATCTTGTTCTAAAACTGGATCAAAGTGTATTTTCCTAATCTCTATCTCATTGGAAGAGTTGTTTATAAGATGCTAACATCAAAGGCTTCTTTTCAAAGTGCAGTTTCACACTGCTTTCAAATATGTGGAAGAGAAAAACACCCAAATGCTGAAGAAATTCCCCTTCTATGAAATAGTTAAAAGGATGAACCTTAATCTTTAATCCATGACAATTCCTTACAATTTCTTATCATGGTTTCTTTTTGACCTAATATTCTTCAAAGGGCACATCTGATTTTGCACCTCAACCAGTGGCTCCACAATCTTCAGCAATTTGACCTGGCACTGTGCATTCAGCTCCTAAAATATTCTGTCTAGGGTATAGTGTGAGTCACAAAGAGCAGAAAAGTGTTAACATCTATCATTTTAAGGAACTGCTAGTAACATGCTGTCACTAACATTGTGACTGCTTGTTACGGGCAAGTCATTAAAGCAATAGCTGTCATCACCTGGAAGGGACCCAAGAAATTTCATCACACCTGAGTGTCTTTCCTTTCATGCTGCGCTGAACCCAGATTAAATTAAAATACCAATTTAATGTTTGAATTAGAGAATTCAGCGCTGACAAACCACACGTCCATTTGTATGCAGGCTAACCCATGGCTGGGATTAGGGTGACACTTTCAATGTTCCTAAACAGGCAGAACAACAGTTGTTTTATGATATATTGTTACATGGAGTGTGGCTGAAAGTTTTCATTGTATCAGTATCTTGGGAAAAAAAACCCAAACAAAATGAAAGGAAGAGAGAAAGTATTGTCAAACTGTAAGGTTTTCCTTTCACTCAAAAATCAACTGATGTTGTTTCACTCTTTATGTGGCTCCCTGGATACAGATTCCTATTTCTCTGTGCCTATCCTTTTTTCCCAGTGACCTACTGTTCACTTTGTGAAGCACAAATAAATGTGCTGGAAGGGCAAAGTAAACAGTATGGCAATAGAATTATTGCATTACTCCTGAGCTGTAAAATGCCTGAATTCCTTGAATTTCATGCCATACAGGAGATTTTGCTGATGCAGAATTGAAGTCTGTAAAATGTAATCACTGCTGCTGGGTTTAATATAGCTGGTGGCAGAGCTGGTAGGCAGGAAGCAAACCTGTAATGTTTAGGATTGAAAGTTCAAATGTAGCCTTGAGAGTTGTTGTGATGTAGAAAAGAATAGGTGATTAAAGTGTTTGCTGAGGGGCCTGTGGAGAAACCTGGGTCAGATTTCTTTGGCATTACCTGTGCCTCTGGAAGAGGAGACAAGAAGTTGGGATCCAGACACTGAATTCCTGTCAAGTTGCCAAGTGGCTGGAGTCTAATATATCACACCTGTGAGCCATTTCCATTGAAGTAAATGGGATTTGCACACATTTGTCTGAGAAGAGGATTTAGTTTCTCCAGGTCTAATTATTAGGTGTTGGTTTTGATGAATTAAAAGAACTTTTAATGGGGAGCCTTGAAGATTATGAAATTCTGAATATGTGACATGAACCACAACTGCATGTCTGAATAATTTTATTTAGGTACGGGTCAGGTTTGTCTTCACTTCCAAGAAGCTTTTTTTTTTTTTTTTTTTTTTTTTTTTTTTAAAGAAAAGCTGAATAGCTAACGCATATAAACAATCTTGAATAAAACACAACAAAGGCAAACGCTGCCTGAGGTCAACTTGGCTGAATTTCCCTTAGGGTAAAACTGAACTACTTTGTGGTTTGGTGTGTTTAAACTTTGGGATAGTTCATTTTAAGTACCCCAAGTTAAAAAAAAGAAAAACCCTCCCAAAATCACACACAAAAAAGTAAACAAATATAAAAAACAAATCCCCACAAAACAAACCAAAAGCCCCAAAATCCCAACCCTTACCTTTTATAAATAAAAGCTAGTCCAAATTTAACATAGTATATACTTTCCCCTTAGTTACATGACCAGCTGTAAAATATTTAACAAATATACATTGAAGCATGGAAAGAACCCAATGTATCTTCCTCTGCTTGATTGTGAGTGTCCTTTAAGATTGAAGATGGGAGTACAATTTGCAATGGGAGTACAATTTGCAATGACAGCAGCCTCGTGTCTGCCCTCGTGGCAATCTCTGAAACCTATTCCACTGAGTTCAGCAATATTTCTGCTGTAATATTTTTCTCCAGCTCACCAGGCTGGTTCATTGGCTACAGGTAATGGAGCAATATCATTTCAGTGCATGTTAAAACCTCCACAGGGGAAAGTAAGTTGCTTTATTATTACCATCTTTGCAATCAAGGAAAGGTGAGTAAGTGGCCGTATGTAAGAAGCTTGTTTGGCAATAAGCTAAAATAAACACTTGACATGCTAATGAAAGACATCTTATACCAAACCACTGAAGTATTAATGGTGTCTGTTATTATTCTATTAGATACATTGTTCTCTGCCTCCAGACTGTTGGTAGAGAAAAGTAAGTGTGAACTGCACAGCAGATTCTTATATCAGTGGTTGTATTCCATAGATTTTTCACTGCAGAGGTATTGTCTGTGAAAATGGATAGACTAGAAAACATCTTTTTACTCACACGTTCCCTGCAGTATTTCAGGTTTGACATGTGTAAACATGCCATATGATTTTTTTTTTTTTCTCCTGCCACTTTCCTGCATCCTGGGAGACTAAAACCAGCCAGCAATAATTTTGGCTTTCCCCCAGTCAGGTGCATTCATTCACTGAGTGATTGTAAAGTGTCAGGTGAACAAAATATGTTTGGTACTAAACAAAACATATGCATGTCTTACTTCATAAGCTTCAAAACATGATCTTGAAGTGGTTACAGAGGCAAAATGGCAGCACTTGTCACAACATAGCAGCCATGAGCTGGCACAAATGCCACAGCCACCCATTCTCATCCTACTTATTGTCACCAAGCAAAGGCAAACCATTTCTACAAAAGCCTAACCAAACAAAAGTTTTAAATGTTCCTTGTTTCTCTTGCCCACCTCCCCATGTTCTCCCACATGCTGTAGTGAACAGCACAATGCGTGCAACAGAGAGAAGCAAAACTCTTTCCCCTTTCCTCCTTTATGAGATTTTTCAGAGATGAAGCAAAGCCTGCCAAAGAGCTTCCTCATCCATTCCCTCCATGGTCTGTGTGAGATCAATATTGTATCAAAGATGAGTAACACATCTAGTAACAGCAGCACAAATGCCTGCTTTTTCTCTTCCTCCAGCAGAAAAATAATCCATGCACAAAAGCCATTTCCTTGCCCTCCTTCAAGGGATGTGAAGACAAAACTGGAGCTCTGGAAGTTGTCTTATTCCAGCTTCTCTCATAAGCTGCTCCCCAGATGAATGACCAGATTCTTCCTGATAGATTGATAGGCTGTTGGTCTCCCAGGATCACCTGTGAGCAGGTCTTTTGGAGTTATTTGTCCTGGTTGTACTTTGTCTGCTTTCCATTCACTTGCTGGGATGGAGAACAGGTTGATGAATAAGCCAAAGCGCAAAGTTCAAAATGATCACAAATCACCTTTAACAGAGTTGATAGTGTTGGTTCCTTTCCCTGATGGGGTCATCACAATTTGGCCTCTTGGCTTTCAAAGGTGACATCACATGTCTGACTGTCGTGTCAGAAGTCCAGGCTCACCAGCTGGCACCTGCCTGAGTTGGTGGGTGCTCTGTCCATGAGAGATGTCAGTCTGGTGATTGAAGTAAATGCAGAAATGAGGCAAAATAAAACTGCATCTTATCTCAACAACTCGTTGGTCCAGCAGGTCATGGCCATTTAGTAGGATTCTCACCAAGAGGGAGACACCCTGGCTCTTCATCCCTTCTCCCACAAAAGGTCTTGTGAAATGGTAAAAAGTGCATAGTCTTGGGACCAGAAAATAAACCTCGGTTTATGGCTTAATCTTCTGCTTGTTAGCTGAACATAAGGCTTCCCCTTCCTGCTTCTCCTTTATTTGCCATGAATTTTGCCACTGTGCTACTCACTCTCTGGCTTCATGGAGAGGGATCTAGTGTAGCACCCACCATAGTCCTGACACTTGGCTTATGCTACATCCCTCCAAGGTGGGCTTAATCCTCTCTGTAGCTGGTGGGATGCACACAGTAGCGGCTTTTTCTTGCCATTACACAGAGATGTTCTAAGCATCTCTTCTAAGGGTCTTCTAACACTGTGCAGGCCTGATTTTCTCTCTCTTTAAGGTATGAATTAATATTATCTAGATTTGACTTCTGATTAGTTTTAATATGTTCTGCAGTTTATAGCAAGGGGTTCTTTTATCCCTTGATAAATTGTAGCTGCATGCGTACTTTGCATCCCATGGGGCAGTCATATTCTTCAGTAAATTTCTGCTCCAATCATAATCTACTGAAAATGAACATCCAGACACATAATTATACTTCAAAAAACATAGTCGTTTATTCAGCTTTAAAAGTGTTTCTTTTTAATAAGATAGCTTAGAATTGACTGTCTTCTTTTTGCCGCCAAACCTAATCCTTTAATAAAATGTTAAATGAAGATAAAGTACTACAGAAGAAATTCCCTGGGAAGGATGTGTATCAAACATGTCTGTGAGACTTCACCTTAATGCAGATGGGTTATATTTAAGAAGTGGCAATTAACCTTCATCCACTGTGGTTGATAGCTTCTCTTTTCAATTCTGTTTTGAAGTCCACCATCTGTCCTGACTGATTACAGCTTTCAGAATATTAGGTGATCACCTTGCACTTAGCCAGGAGTAAAATGGGATGTTATCTGTGTTTTCAGTTGTATTTTCTCTCTGAGCCAACATTTCTTAGAAGATTCTTTTCATTGGTGAAGTGGCTTCTGCTGTTCCATTAAATTGCCGTGCAGTGGCTGTGCAAAACTCAGAAAACACAGCTCATTTTGGCCTCCACAGGTGATGTGCAGTCCTGTTGTGTTGGGCATTTACCCATTTGGGTTTCTTTTAGCAACCAAATGTACAGCTGTGTAACAGCACCAGAATGACACTTGCAATTCCTGTTTTCAATCTGAATGCTTTGGAGCAGATTGCCTTCCTTCTGAGATGAGTTAAGGTGCAAAAGACTAAGTTACTGGGGTGACTAATGCAGTGTTGTCAGAGAATTCTACCCAGTGACACACCCCGAGGCACCTGCAGGGGGCTTATCTGTCACGGAATTCATTGCTCATTTCTATGCATGATATCAATAAGAGCAAACCATCGTGAATATTCAGGTCCAGTGCAGGAGATGGGGCTGGTCCCTTCATTCCAAAATGCTGATGCTAAGTAGTCCATGGTTTTGTTTGCATTTTGTGAGGGTTTTTTATTACTGTAGTCTTCTCTGTTTCTTCAATTGGTGAAAAATCAAAATAGGTCTCAAGTTTTATTTTGACTATGGCTTGGAAAAGAAGCCATGTCACTGTCCCTTGTAGTATATAGTTACTCAGACTTCAGACACACTGTAAAGGTATGAACAAAGACTAAATTTTTTATAGTAATGATAAAATTTGTGGGTTTATTTTGCACTTGCCCTCATAGGGTAATTTTTTTTTTCTTGGATTGGACTCATTGTAGAGCCAGGAGTTAGGTCTTCTTTATACTGCTGTGAACTCTGCATCAACTCACAGGAGCAATTTCTGTCCCCTTTTATACACTTCAAGAACAGTGACAATACTGTGCAGCACCTCTATTGCACAATCTGAGTCAGTGGAGAGTTAGACCCAGTGAAAAGCCAGGTGAGCACAATGTTCCCAGCAGTGAGCTGAGAAAAAACAGCATACTCCTGTCTTCCCAGGGCTTAATTTGATGCTGTAGCTGTTGTCCTCTGGTTGTTCCCTCACCCAGGGGGTTATGATGGAGCTGAGTTAGTTGTCTTCCGACCCACAGAAGACTGAAGCAAGGAGAGCATGCCTGGTGACTTCAGCGGGCTTTAGCCA
Source organism: Zosterops lateralis (assembly GCF_965231275.1). NCBI lineage: Eukaryota > Metazoa > Chordata > Aves > Passeriformes > Zosteropidae > Zosterops > Zosterops lateralis. Next base: position 7,616,731 of record NC_139764.1, read on the forward strand.
AGACTCTTGTATTTCTCAGCATCTTAAATACATTAAATACAATAGTTTTATTTTTAACCTCTGAGATGAGCCACTCAAACTACAGTTTTCTTGTTCTTTTCCCACACTCCTGGACAAAATGCTGCATGGAAATGAAACCCTGTTATTTACTGCGCTGACAGCTTCACTGGGCTGGGTGCATTCACAGCAGCGTGTTCAGGGCTGCATCTGCAGCGTGGTAATTTGTTGAAGCAGCACAGAGGGCACAGTCTCATAACTCCATTAAACAATTACTGCAGATAACTCATTACTAACCCTTCTTAAAATTTACCCCAAAGGGGTTATATACAAGTAATGATTAAAACTGACCTAAATCATAATTTAATTAAAAGAAATTAAAATGAAAACTGAAAATGTTCAGCAACCTCAGGCCACCACATTAATGATTCACTTTAATGTGTTTGTAGTTCTGCAATAATGGCCTTTGTGTGTGTGTGCTTCTTGGTTTTTGTCTGATATTATTTTACCACTGAAATAGTTTGAAAATGGTTGAGGCTGTATGATTTCAAGTGCCTATATGGATGTTCATGTGCTTTCTTCTCACATTTTAGGGGTTTCAGTGAAGCCAGCATATCTGATTATGTGCAGAATGCAGATCAAGGCCTATATTTTTCACTTTCTCATTAATTAGTTTCTCTGCTATACAATAAGGACCTTCATGTCATTAGTATGATAAGCATGGCAGTATTTCTGTGTTGTAAAAAAAAGATAATTCAAAACTGGCATCCCTTGTCTGACAAATCTTGGTTGCACTTGCATTTGTTATACAAGAAAGAAGCACAGGTCAGAGCAGTGGAGAGATGCCAAAGTCACTGGCCATGCAGAAAAGCAGAGGAAGCTCCTGGACTTCCATGGCAGAGCCATTCAGAGATGTAACAGGATCAAACCTGGTGTCCCAGGATGTGGCACCTGCACAAATATGGATGAAAGCTTCAGGTGTTGGCCCTTTGTCACTTTTATTTCTACCCCAGGAAGGAGAAGGAGGTTGAAGAAACCTTATTCTGAACTCTGACACCCTATGGATGATATAAATAAAGGTTTCTCAGTAGCAAAACCAATTATATTATTAATAACCTCTGTTAGTGAGTTGGACTTGAGCATCCTTTCCAGATCAGGACATTCTGTGATTCCTTGTTGGAGGGATAGAAATGGGTGGTTTATACTAGTTATGCAGAATTTCTTCCTTTAAATAAAAGACCATGGTATCTGCAATTCTGTTTTCTTCTGAAATATGTCTTTTTGCACCAGTTTTTGGGGCACTGACTTCAGCCTCATCTCTAAGTATGTTGCCAGCTGCTTGTGAAGAAAGGTGCTGCTGAAGAGGAGTAGGTGTGTGAGCAGACCTAGCAGTTCCTCAGCTCCAAAATGGGAAAAGGCAAGAGGCCAGCTGGCTGTTAATATTTTTGACTTGCCATGTTTGTCACGAGAACAGTGGAAGATGTAAGAAGCCACATGTTTCTTGCAGAGAAAATGTGAAGGATATGAAAATCTCCTCCAAGGATTTGTTCCCTGACCTTCCATTGGGATCTTGTCCCAGCCCTCTTCTGATGGCTGGCTTATTATTTATCATATTATTTATCATTTTATCTGCTTCATTTGGGGGCTGCCACTGCAGCTGGCACCTCACTGTGCATGCTAAAATAAATAACAGAAAGAGAGCAGGCACTCCTGGAGAATCCTCTTTTCTGGTGGAGTTGGAAGTGCCACTTACTCTGCCAGCTTGCTGAGCATGCTGATTGATCCTTGTTTAGCCTCTCTTGTACCAAATATATCATTTGAGGAAAGGGAATGGATTTTCTTGATGACCTCAAAGAAAATGCCAGGGGGAGACAGCAAGAGCCTATGAGGCAGTAGTCAACTTGGCAATAGAAAGCAGGATCTATGGACAGAAGAAGGTATTTTAGTGTCTGATGTGCTTATTTTGTTTGTACAGTACTCCTGTAATCCTCAAACTTCTATTTTTTAGAACTGACTGTCATGCCAAGGGGAAAGGAACAGATGTTCTCGTTTGTCTTGTGATGTGGCTCAAAATCATTTACATTTTCTGGCCTAAAATGACACGACATGTCATTTGCCACTTTTTGTATCTCCTTTGGAGTGAGTGACAGATTGTTGTTCAATTACCAGTGTAATAGAAAAGCGAGGATTGTGAGGACAGGTTTCACCTAAAGGAAATGCAATCACTGATTGCTGCAGTAGTGGGAAGAGAAGGATGGCAGATGCTGTAGAAGCCATCTAGTGGAAAAGACATTTTTATTATAAATTATGTCACGGGGAAGACTCAAGGAAAATGTACAGGCTCTGGCTTTTCTGCCTGGAGGAAAGGAGAGCCAGGGGTGAATAAAAATATGGTGGAAAAATTGTCTCACTGATCTTGTAAAATAGATTTCCAGCTCTTTGCCTTGAGGATGTGCCCCTTAAAGCCTTTTCTTCTGCTCTGCACCCAGTTCCAGTGGGGAGCAATAACTGCAAAAAGACTCTTCATCAGTCAGAGACACTTAGAGACTCATTAGAAGGGTTTTTTAAAAGTGGAAAAACCTGTTTGTCAAAGATTTTGGGATTAGTCACTTCTCCACTCTATAGTTTGCTTTCTTGTCAGCGTATTCATGTTCTGCTTCCTCCCTTTCTCACAAGATAAATAGATACTCCAGGCCAAGCAGAACTTAACCATTCCTTCTGCAAGTCATTTACTTCATCATCACCTGTCCAGTCTTAATTTTTTGCATTTCCTTTTCTCTATTTCTGCCAAAGTCACTTGCCAGGCACAACACTTACTGTCAGGACACTGATGAAGATGAATTTTCATGTCATGATCCAGTCAGTCTATTGGATTGGATCGGAGTGCTAGAGGTGATGTTTCTGCTTAAAGTCTTTTACATTTTCCTTTCTAAAGGAACAAAATGAAGTGAAAGCATGTTGAGAATCCTGTAATTTATGTTCTGTCAGACCCGTTCTAAACAGGGAATGTCCAGTGAAATAATACATTTAGGATTGAGAAAATGTAGTTTATCTGATAATCTGCTGAACCCAGATGATCATTTAAACTCCCTCTCATAGTTTAAGTTTTCTGAGTGACTTAAGCAAGAGATATAGTTCCTTGTCAATAAACATGAATGAACCCTTGAAATACCTTGTTTTAGTTAAATAAGTTGTGGTTATAGTCATAATAATGGATGTAGAAACAAGTATCGTGCGGAAATGGACTTTTAAATTTTGAATGCAATAAGGTAATGGCTAGAATTAATTTCAGTGGTATATCAGTAGGTACATTTATGCCTGACCTGCTTTTTCTGGTTGTAAAGTTCTTTCTGCATAGAGTGAAACATGTTACACTTGACCATGATTGAATCCTTGAAGCTTTGGCACTCCTCATTTTACAGTGATGGAAAAATCTTTTCTGGTCTGACCTATTGGTAAAGATTTTTCCAGTGCTGCTACTCTGCTGTGTTACAGGATTGTCTTTATTTATGAATTGATTGCTGCATAGCTTGATGGCACCAAGCCTGTGTTTTAAGAGAAAAGGGGTGGGGGAGAAAAAAGTTTGGCTGACTTTCTATTTTGCATGTGGTCCTCCTATTGTGTATGGACAGCAGAACAGCGACTTTGAAAACAATTCCTTTTGATTTCAAGTCAGGGAAAAAAAAAACCCACAGGTTTTGTCACTCCATTTTGGTCACCCACATTACACAATTTTTTACAGGTTAGAGCTCACTAATGTGCTAAGAAATCACTATGGCATTAAGGTTAGGATTCATACAAAGGGTTACCAGGAGGGCAGCAAGCCCAAGTCCCCTCTTATGGCCATCAGCAACACTCTGCCCACCTCTCTTCTCTCAGGTGAGGGGTGTCAAGTTCCTGCTCCTTCTCCTCTACTCCTGAGAGCAGCTCTGTGCAGGGCCTGCCTTGGAAATAATTCTCCACTAGTCCCATCTGCTGGATGCCAGAAAGAATTGCCTGCTGAGAAGAGGGAAAACATCATACTTCAGCCTTTAAATATCAGCTGGGTGCAGTGTGCCACCAGATGTACATCAGCCTGTGGAAAAGATGTGCTCTCTCTGTTTTCCTTCCGTCACCTAATCACCTTTGGATCACTGCTATTCCCATCACCAGGTTCCATGTGTTAAGTAAAAGCAAGGTGGCTGACACAGGGAACTTCAGCTGTGCTGCTTTAGTGATGCTGTAATCAGAAAACCCGACAGCCAGCAAAGATCACAACAAAAAAAAATATGGGTATCATTATCCAGACCTGGGAATTTCCAGGCCTGGGAATGAATTTCCCTTCTTGCAATATATATGTTCAGCAATCAACTTTTCAAATGCCTCGTTAAGGCTGGTGCTCAACTGTTCTTGTGGTGCTGCAGAGAAGGGAGCACGGCCATGGCATCCAATCCCTCATGCAGCTCTGCAGCCTCTCATGTTATTATGAAGCTAAAAGAGCCTTTTCCATCCCTGGAAATCGAGAATTCCTGATATATTTCTAGTCTGGGCAAGTTAAGTTTAAGAGACCCATAGATATTTTTCAAGGTGTTACCTTCTCTCAGTGGTTATTTGCTGTTTGGTCCCTGCCTTCCAAAAGGGAGCTGGAGGATAGAAAATGGGTAATGAATGTGAAGTAGTGGAGAAAATTGAGGATGAACGTGAATGTAAAAAGGGAAAAATTCATTCAGTCCTGGCAATCTTACTTTGGTTTGATGTGCTCTCTTCATTATAGCCATTTGTGATACATTTTTGTACTTGACATTAAGTGGCATTGTGGCTTTTGCTTTAAAATTCAGTTCAGTTGATTCTTACCTTCCATAGTCATTGAAGGCATTAAAATAAGTTCTGCAGGTCAGAAACACAGCCACTTCAAGGATCCTGTTGAAATGTTACAGGAGGAAAATAATCCTAGGAAAAAAAATCTCTTTATAAAATACATAGAAGTTCAATCAACAATTTCATTTATTGCAGACTGTGTTTAGGGAAACATCCCTTTGTTTGGCATTGTTATTTCCAGTGAGTCTATTGAGATAAAATCTATAATCCTCATCTTGAGCTATGAAAACATGACTGGTTTAAATGGAACTGGTCCCGTTGGCAGGATTTTTCATCTTACGTTTACCTCTCTCCTTTATTATCAGAGCTCTCTGCTGTAAATTAGCAGTTGGTGCTAAATTGGCTACAATTAATATTGCACCACTCCAGTTACCAATAAAAAGATATATAATAAATAATTTTTATGTGTTTTTCTCAATAGGTGGTGATGGTGCAATGGATAAACGAAACACTGATGATGAAAGTAAGACCCAGAGCCAAGAAGCAGGTTTGTGCCCAGCTCCTTAAAGGCCTGTCTTAGGTTTTATCCACTTTAGGGAACAATAACCTTAATCAGTGCTTTCAAAGGTGAATGTTTGTACATTTTCACCAGATTAGCTCAGGTCTTGAGCAATTCTCCCATTAGAGATGGAATCTTCATTCGTAAAGAATGAATGTGTTGCAGTGCAGGAATGCAGACCCTCTCCAGCTGACCAGCTCTACATTCTCCCTTTAAGGTGCCTAATCTAGCTGATCCTCTCACAAGGAATAAATATTTTTTCCCCTCTGCATAGAATGGGAGTGAGGGAAAGAAATTTGGGGAAGGAGGAAGCAAGCAGCAAGCTCCTTCTGATGAAAACTCAACTCCCGAATATTTTAAAAGGGTATTTTCAAGTTCTCAAAAATTGTCTGCATAAGTCACTGTGGTTATGAAGATTTAAATCCATAAAAGGAAAATATTGCATATGCTGTAAGTGAATGTCAGAGTTCACAAGTGGTGGATTTTGCAGGTGACATGCTTATAAATTATTGTGAGTTCAATATGTTGGAATACAGTGCCACTCCATGCTCAGAGGAGATTTTTTTTTCTGTTTATGGTTGTATTTTTCATGCTGCACAACTCTGTTCCTTGCAAGAGACAGCCATGAATTGACAGAATGAATTAGCTGCCAAAAGACCCGAAGTGGCAATCAGAATGTCTATCTATTATTCCCTTATTTCTTAAGTATTTCTTTAACTGTAGTATTACATGTAGCACACTGCTTTTCTCATTTGGTTAGGATTTTTTTCCCATTGTAGTGCAGAATGTCCCCTAAATATATTTACACCAGAGAGAGTAAAAAGCCTCTTCTGTATCTCCCAACGTGGGGCAGGCAGTGGGAGATGAAGACAGAAGCAAACAGTATTACAGAATAAAATAGATACCCATGTACCTCAGCAAACTTTGTCCTCGCCCATATGGTGGTGTTTTTTAAGTGTGGGAGGGCAACCACATATCCTTCCCTGTTTTTTTCACTTCCACCAGTTGTATTTTCAACAGCCCAAGGGGACCAGGGAGAAGAACTAGTTATTCTGTGTGAATTGAGATTCTGTTTGGAATCTCTGAGTACAGGGCATATCCTTTTCCAAGCAATTTTGAGCTTTTAACTTAACCAAGTACTGCTTGACTGCTAGCTCACCTAAGGGCTAATACTGCCTGGAGCCCCTGGCTCCAGTTGCAGAGGTTCACCTTAAACCTGGTTATAGCATCTGCAGGCACCCAGTGCAGCCCACTGTGCTTGTCAGTGGTAGTCACTCTGATGGGGTGAGTATCTCAGTTTGATTGAATAAAATACTTCCCCCCCCCCCAAAGAGAATTAAGGAATGTTTACCTCTTGAAACTACTACTTTGCTACTGTAGGTGTTTTAAATGCACTGTGCTTTTCCCAAAACTCCTTGTTATGACTTGTTGCAGTATGAGCTGTCAGAGCTGGTTTATCAGAGCCCTGATATACATTCTTTTGCTGTCTTGTTTTGGTACTCATGTTTCATTATTCCCTTGAAGAGTGTCAAAGAAAAGATCCAGACATTTGAGGTCCCAGACCCAGAAAATGTCATGCTTTAGGAACGTGGTTTCGGTACATGCCTAAACATAATGTCATTCCCACTCACAGCCCAGTAGTCACTTCCTTGGCCATGGGCAGATGGTGTTGCAGAAAAAAATGATTTGGCTTAGCCATTTTCCCTCCCGGTTTACATAGTGACAGGAACAGAGAGGGCCACAATTAAATCAAGTTAGTTAAGTCACTTAGTGAGGTTATGTTGCTTTCTGCGTTGCAGAGACAAAGCATCACTAGGAACTTTGAGGTTGCTGCTTTTGCACCCTTTCTTGGCAGTAGAAAATGACCTGATTTTCCAAGGTACACAGTTGTATGCCAAGAAGATTTCTAAACACTACAAGTGACCACTGTTGGGAGCAATCCCATCAAATGTTGAAGTTATTTGTATTATCTAAACCAAAAGCCATAAACTTCCTCTGAGTGTGACAAATCATATACTTTGAGACTGTGAAAGAAAATGTAGGGAAAAAAAATTGATGCTCTATTTTTACGTGGTCCATTACCTAAAGATTTGTATATTCTCATTATAGTGAAAAATATGATATTATAGAGAAAAGTATATATTATAAAGAAAAGTATAGTAGTGGACAAAAACAGTAATATTCTGAAAAGACTGAAAATTTTCAACTGTGTGTGGTTTTTTTTTTTAAAGTCTGGCCTTCAGTCTGTCATCAATGAGCTTCACAGTTAACATGTGGAAAAACAACATGGCAGGTGGTTCTGAGCTCTTGTTTCAATCTAGTTAAAAGTACTAGATGGCAGTATAAGGAAAAAAAAGTCAATTATCAGTGACAAGTCTTTTGAGAGACATGAAAGTCTAGAAATTAAAATGAAAGCTTATTTTTAGGACTATAAAAATTAGCAAGAAAAATCAACAGTGAAAACAGTGAAAACATTTTATTAAGTTCAGATACCAGTTGTATCTATTAACTACAATAGTTTTACCTGCGTGCTCTACTATTAAAGAAACTCCACAGTGCAGATTTTTAGGGACTTTCTAATTTCAGGCCTGATTCATGAAAGCTTCTATTTTCAGGAAAGCATTTGCATCTAGTCATTTGGATTCCAGAGAGATTCATGGGCATGATTCAAGTTAAGAATGACTTAATTGTTTTTTCTTAAAATATATGGATTAAATTAAAAAAAGAAATCTCAGAGCAAACAGAACACCAGCCTACCCATGAAACCAATAGTTGTTCCTCTCTCTGTATTATGAGAAATGGAAATACAGATTTGATCTGGCTGTGTTGGAATGTTAGTTTACATCTTGCTTAGGGAAGACAATCAGACCAGTAATTGCCAATGAATGGATGGAAACCACGAATTTAAATGTAAATGAAATTCAGGTCCAATATCTTATCTCAATAAAGCATAACACTTTTCTTTTTCCCAGTAAAGTGATTCATCGGTTTTCTGTTTAATGAATAACTTCTCTTTCATTTCCTTTGCCCTTATAGGTGAAACAAAAGCTTCAGCTGTAGCCAGCCTATCATCAGAAGAGCTTGAGCTGAGTGAGAATAAAGGTAGAGATTGGAAATTGTGTTTTGAAATATCGCATCCCAAGAGGACATTTCATTAAACTGTTTTTTCCTTTGTCTGGACATAGCCAAAAATCACAGTTAAACAATACAGAAATAGGTGAATGCTTTATTTTCATTTACAAAAGTCTTTGTAATATAGTTAAGCATGCACCTCTATCTCAGCAATATCAGCTCCCTGTTCAGTGCTCTCCTGATGCAGGAAAAGAAGAGCACAATAGCTATAAACACATCAGGAGGAGATGAAGTCATAATAGAGAGGCAGAAAGTAATGTTTATCTTGTGCAGACTGTGCTGGGCACTCGGATCATTTAGCTTGTAATAAATATTTAAAAGTGTCACAGGCCCAAATGACAGGGAGTTTAGGAAACAAGAGGGATTATCTAATTTAAATGTTTCAAGCTGAGATTTTTCCTGTGGAGTTGTTGGTTTTCCAGCAGATAGGAACCAGTGCACAGCTGTATTGTTTTTGATATTCCTGTAATAATCAGCCTAATTAGTAGCTTGTGCTGGTCTATGTTTTGCAGCATTTTTGTGGGGGTACATCAGGAAAAAGTCGGGGTGATAATACAAAATGTTTGCTACTAGTAATCCAAAACAGGAGTTATGCTATCTATAAGAAATGCAATCCCATCAGTATGGCCTTCAAAAAAGACTAATAGAAAATTTTCATGCATTTTACTGAGATAACATGATTATTAACGTCCATTAACTTATTTATTTTAAAGGATTTAATGTTTAATTTAGCATGGCTACTTGACTCTCTTGTCATTTTTCTAGATAAGTGTGACAGGGTGTGAGATCCTGCCCTTTTGTTCCAAAGCCACATGCTGGACAGCCCACATACTTACCTGATTATGAGTTCAAAGCCTTGTGCAGGTTGATTTAAATGCTCTTTTAATAGATTGATTGATCCTGCAAAGGAAAAAAAGAACCACAAATCTTTGCTGGAGCACTGGCTGTTGCTGTTGATACATCAGCAATTGAAGTCGTGGCAAGAGTGGTGGAAGGCAGAAATAGTGATGGATTCAATCCCAGCATGGTTGGTGATTGCCTGTCATTAATTTCTCTTGTTTTGATGACATTTGGCCTGTTTATGTGTTCTGTGTCTTGAAGACTCGCCATTTTGTGTGTTTCACAATGTGAGGGTCACAGTGAGGCTTTGGGTTTGGATTTTCCTTTTCTGTCTGCAGTCAGCTGACAATCCCAACAAATAAATTGGTATTGCTCTGAATGCTTGTTCCTAACTAAGAAGATGACCGTCTTCTGATCTGCTTCCCAGTGTATAAATCCTTCTGGGTTTTACACTGTTGCATTAGAAGTGTCTTCTTAGGAAAGAAACCATCTTTGTGTGATAAGCCTCACTTTTCATATAATATATTAAGGGTATATATAGTGTTTTCCCCTCTTCTCATTAGAGGCTGACAGAAGAGATAGAGCCCTGAGACATCCAAAGTGCATTATCTCTTTGATGTCCTACCTCTACTCATAAGAAAGATGGGAAGCATCTGGTAGGGAAAAAGGAGCGAGACAAACCCTCCTACCCTCCTCCATAGATTTTGTTTGTAAAACTGTACAAGTTTAAAAAAAAAAAAAAAAAAGTAGGACTGTGGACTGTGTTTTCATATTTGCTTGCTAGTTTTTGTTAATGGAATCACGAATTTTGAACAGCGGTGCCACCATGGACCAGGCCATGGGTTTAATCCGTATTTCCATTGGTATCCATTGGTAGACTTTCAGCTTTGCATTTTTACTGTGAGAGTGCTGAGGCAGGTTGCCCGGAGAAGCTGTGGATGCCCCATGCCTGGAAGTATTCAAGGAGAGGGCTCTTTAAAATAAAAAAAAGTTATGAAAAAAAGTGCAATTTTTTTTTTTTTTTTTTTTTTTTTTTTTTTTTTTTTTTTTGAGAAATTGAGAAATGGCACTTTTACAAAATCCTGGCATTTCTGAAAACACCTGATGCTCCCAAAGTAAATTCCAGCTTTCAAATTGTTTGCCCACTGAGTTAACATGGCTAAAACCTCCAGGTTCTGGAACATACTAATTTCTCTAGTTTATCTTCAGCTAAATGAACAGGACATAAAGCATTTAGAGAAACTATGTTTTCCCAGTCCTTCCACCTAATTACTGTAAAATATTTATGGCAAATAAGTCTAGCTGCACATTCCCAAAATGCACAGTTTAAACCACTCGGAATGGGAGGATTCTTGCTAGGAAAGTTTAGATCTTTCAAATGTCAGCTCACTTGTGAGTGCACCAAAAACAAGTATTTTGAGTCCAGTTAGAGTTGGCTAGCAATTTTTCTTCTTTTTTTTTTTTTTTTTTTTTTTTTTTTTTTTTTTAACCTCCTCATATTTCTGGGATTAGAATTCAATGAACACATTGACATAGTTATTTATTGCTCTAAAAATGTGGTGATATTCAAAACAGAGCACCTCCATCTTGGCTACTATGAAGATCTAGGATTTTTCCTGTGAGTGAGTCCTCTGTATCATTTTTTTAAAGAAAAGGGGGGAAGATGGGAACATGAAAGGGATTTTCATGATAAGAGTGGGGGACAGTGCAGAAATTACCTTTTGAGGGGCTTCTGTTAAAATTAAAACCTCCTGTGAGACCACAAATATCACATTAATTTAGAAGTATATGTCTTCTTTTACCATAGGAGAGATACTGCCCAGGAAAAAATGTCCACACAAACCCAGTTTGCACATGGCCTTTGAGCAAACTGAATTTTTGGGTTCATCTGTCTACAGAAAAAAAAATGGGGCTGGGGGGGAGAACAGACATATTTCAAGAATATCTGGATTTTCAATGCAACAGTGTAGAGGTATCCTCTCATTCCAATCTGTGCCAAGTTGCTCTTTCCACTGTCTGCAAAGAGCTGTTGCAATTTTACCATTAAAAACTTGCATGCTTAGCTGTGATCTCTTGGGGGAGAGCTGACATCTCCAAGGCAGCACCTTTGCAAGTGCTTCATTACTGTGCATATGGAAGTAGATCCCTTATATAGGCCGTGTTTCAAGTGAGAGATGCTTCTTTCTATGAAGTGTAAGGGCAGAACAAAGTGATTAAAGTCATTAATGTTTATGCAGCAGATAAAGGGCCTATCAGGCAGGCTGCACTCAGTCTGGTGTGTCTGTCTGCACAAGATTGTGCTGGGGCTACAAATTAATTTTAAATTGACCATGTATAGATTGGATTGAACCTGTGTTTATGTTTTGTTAAAGAGAGTCTGTGTACATGCACGTGTGTGTGTGTGTGTGACAGTTCTGCATCTTCATCTCAGTTGCCTCTTCTACCAATTACTATTTAACGCAATTTAATGATTAGACTTTCTGGCAGGAAAATGTGAAAAGGAACTGGATTTAGTACAGGTGAAGCATAACTCTCTACTGTGCAAAGTTTCTGTGCACAATACATTGATTGTAATTCATTAGCACTTAATAAGAACTGAATTTTCATTTGAAGGTCAACGAAATTAAACCGTATACTAATTAATTTAAAAAATAAAGTAGGGATTGATTATTTTTTTCCAGGCGTTCACCAAACTCTGGGCTTCTGTGGGAGTGCCATTGAAAGCAAGTCACTGTTTTTCTGCATTCTCTGAAATGGAGTCAGATTCAGTTGGCTGGAGGGTTTGTGCTTTCAGGAACAGAATTAGGTATATGACTTGGCTAGGGGTTAGCCCTAAAAATTCTCATTGGGCACACCAGAAGCCAGTAAGAATCCTGCCTGTAAAATGTAAAGGGTATAAATTCCTCTTTGGCCAGCTGCAGCTCTCAGTATGGAAAAATCTTGATGTCCTAAAGACATAAATGATTGAGAAGGGATAAACTGAAAGACAGAGCATTTCAAATGCAGGGGAGCTGTGCAAATCGAGATAAATTAGTCATTGGTAAGCACGTGAAAAAAATTGACTGTGAAAGGCCAATATGTTCAGAAAGAGGTGTTTAAAGTCAGCTCTTAGGTATATATTAAGACATCTAAATGACTGACCTGATTTTGGGAAGTGCTGAGCATTCAGCAGCTACCAGTGAAACCTTTTTACTTCACCCTTGGGTTACGATTAGACTGAAAATTTCAGCCTGGAAAATTTCAATTATAGGTAACTGAAAAAGAACCTTTTTTAATGGAAGAGTTTCAATACTCTCAGCCATACCTGTGGCTTTGCGTGCCTACTCAAGTGATAACATTTTTCTGTCCCTTGGTTAGAAGGATTCCTGTGAAAGCAAAGTGGCTAACACAAGCTAATTTGTGGGGTTTGGGGTTTTTAACCAGGGATGTCAGCATCACCATCCAACCAGCCCCTTATTCTCTTAACAACTTCCACAGAGTTCACGTGGAGCTGTTCCTAATGTGGGTTATTCACTTCTTCACATTTAATCTGACCTGAGTTGTGCATCCAGATGGGGTCCAGCCCCTGAACTACTCCAGAGGTATTTCTGCTCAACCCTTCACCAGTACTGGCATCCTCAACAGTGAACACTAATCCACTTAGCTGGTTTATTTAAATCCTCCCTATTTTTGAGTATTAGCTGACCTGGAGCCATTCAGCTGTGCTCCCATCAGTCCAACATGAGATCCTGCTCTTTCATCTCCTCCCTTCAATCCTTTCCCCTGGACAGGCTCTAACTAAGGCAGTCAGGTTTTTCTCAGCTTTTTTTCATTTCCCAGAGCCCTGTACAACAGGTCTTGCCCCTTATGTCAGGAGAAGGATGCCCACAATTTTTTATACCAGCTGCACCTGGAATTTTTCAGGTTGACGGAAGGTGAGATGCCCTTCTGTCAGCTTGAATCTGTGGGAGAGGTATTCAGTGGATCCCACCTGCAGAGATGAACTGTGTGGTCTATTACTTGAAAACTTGATAAAATATCTCTACAAGCTGTTGCACCTAAAAAGGTCTGGTTTGCCAAGCATTTTCAACTTTGGCTCCAATAAATCTAATCTGTTATAAAGATAGATTAAAATGAAATCTTGGTGGATATAAAAATAACATTTTAAAGTCAAAGCTCAAGAATCTCTTCCCAACTTCTCATAAATCACTATTTTATAGTACTTCATTTTAACATATTTTCCTCAGTTTATGAGGCAAAAGAATACCCTAATCATGCGGCAGCCTCCATGCACACCATTACTTGTAATTTTGGATGTCTGCTTGATTTCTTCCACTCTGCAAATATTCCAGTCATTTATCACAATATCATGATTAAAAAAATAAAATGTACTGAACCTGTTTCTTTCCTAATGACCAGCATTTTCCCTCTCTGATCTTCTCACAGCTCCCTAAAACATGGTGATTTATCTATGCTGTGTACAGGACCCAGGTATTTTGCACATTAGAAACTACTCAGTAAATAAGCTGTACAGAGAGGAGCTGGGGAAGTGAATTTTAAATGATCATTAAATCCACTTAATTCAGTTCTTACCATCTGCCCTCTTCCTTAGCTTTTGCAAAATTGTGTTTGAGCAGCATTGCCTTACACAGTCAAAAGAAAAGATGAATGGTATGGAAAAGCATGGGGATTTATGCAGGATTTAAACAAAATAGTGCCTGAACATTGGCAGGAAGGATAGGAATGGTAGTTTACTGCAAGCTACATGCTTTTCTTGGAGATGAATTCAACATACAGTTGATAGGAGCAGTGAATATACTTGCAGAGTATTCTGATCAGTTTATTTAAAGCCTAAACGTTTTGTAAGCAGGTTGTTCAAGACTGGGGCTAATTCCCAGGTGGATTCAAGCATGCAGTCCCACGAGACATTTATTTAAATAAAATGGAGGGTGGCAGAGACAAGCACTCCTGACATGGACACTGCCCCTCCAGCCAGCAAGGAGGAGTTTTGAGAGAACTAAGGGGTGCTCGGACTTCAACGAGCACTTAAGCTCCTGATATGCAGTAGATAAATGTGGCTTATCTTTGGTTTATTTATGCAATTAAATGTCCTGTTTGGTTCATTCATATGTGGTATCAGAAACACAGATTTTTTTTTTCAGTCCTGACCTGGAGGAGGGTTAACTTTTACAATCGCAGTTTGTACTTACCCAATCTAAGTAGTGCCCAGTGTGTATGTTACCAAAAGTGAAGCAATATTCTGATGTGAAAGAATATCCTGGCTTGGATTCTCTGGTATGAATTAACAGATAATTAATTGTGTTAGGAGAAGACTAACACTGCTTTATGCCATTTTAAAAAATCAAGTGAATAAGAGGTGAACAAATGCCTTAGGGACAGCCAGAACTCTTGTAGACCCTGGAGTCATCCAGGACTATAATACTGGGCTTAAGCACAGTTGCACAAGGCTCCAAAGGGCTAAATGAGCACAGAGGATCAGCTGAGCCTGAGGAATACCACTAGCCTACTGAAAACATGCATACAGAAAGTAGTCTATCATCAGGATTTTTATTGATCACTGCCTTTGGTTTTACACTTCCACTTCTGCTTGGCACATATATGCTTCCTGAATCTGGGTTTATTCCTTTGCTTTATTTTGTTCTTGTTAATCCTAAAAGTATATCTGTCTTTGGACCTTTTGGCTTGAATATTTATTGCGATATTTGGATTGGAAGAGAAGGAACCTTTGATGAGGTCTTGACCTTAAGGATTTTGGAACTCAGAATCTGCATGGTAAAACCAATGAAGACAGGTTCCTGCTGCTGAAATAAAACAGGGAGACTTACAGCTAGGCAGTAACTTCTACCCATTGTCTGCTATTTTCAGACACGCTTTGCAAAAAACAACTTGCAAAAATATTATTATCGTATATTGCCTGGGATAATTTGGAATTCAGTGCAGTTAAATTTCTTTGTCAAACACTGGAGCAAGAGAACAACTGTTTATGATAAAAATGAAAACTTAACACAAATTTACAATGCCTCTAAGAATAAAGCCCATGGGACAGACTGCCAGCTGTGCCAGTAGGTGGGAATAGTGACAACACCCCTCCCTCTGTGATGCTGCACAACAAACAGCAGCGTGATGGGGCACATCTGTCAGGCAGCAGATTGGTTTTTGCATTAAACTGGAGTCATTCCTTATTCGGAGGAAAAAGGTGGCACCAGTGAACTAGGATTAAGGGCACCAGCCTGGGAATATGAGGTATTACGCAATAGGTGTGAGATAAGAGAGTTCTAAAGGAATGATGGGGCAAAGCTGCTTGCTTCTCCCCCTCCCAGTGCAGGTCATACTATCATTTTTATCATTACTTTTGACTGCTTGAAGGGCTGTGTTTGGGTCCTGGCATCATGGTACTCAAGGCAGAGGACTTCTGATTCCATCTTTGCCAGTACAGTTCCTTTTACAAGCATGTATCATACAGAAAAATATATTAATTTAAGGTATGAAGTTACAGGTAGTACAAATCTCAGCTTGTCTGAAATCCTGAGAGCTTTGTCAAAAACTTCAGCAAAGCTAGAATTTCTCTCAACATGTTTCAAGTTTGCTTGAAAAATTCCCTATGGAATTTTTTGCTATTCCCATTTATACCAAGAGATCCTTTGACTGGATTTTTGATTAAACTTGGAATTTGATAAAATTCTAATTTAGTTTTGCTCCAATTCAGGCTGATAAGGGTAATCCTTTGAACCTCATTGTACAATATGGTATGGAAGACTGGTGCAGTGATCCACCCGAGAAGAAATTTAACAGTAGGGCAAAAAACAGTGCAGCAAGTACAAAGTTTAGCAAATTGTATATCAGTGAGTTATTCTACTTTCAAACTTGGGTTTTTTTAACTTATTGTCATGCCATGAAAGAAGTAAGAAACTGTGCAGGTAATTAAATATTTGCCGTGGGGGATTACTTGCAGTTAATTAAAGCCACACAATTTCAGCACATACCTTTCCAGATTATTAAATTTGGATCAGATATTAACAACCCAGAATTCTACTTATCCATCAGAGATTATTTTTGGACACTTTCAGGAAGAGAGTTTTACAGGGGCATCCTTGGGTATATTGTAAGATTTGCTCAGCTTGTTGTAGAGAGGCACCTTCCAGAATTTAAGCTGTAAAAACACTGTCATAACACTGTCATAATAATAATTTATTATCGCATGCTGTAGATCTTTTGGCACCATCACTTACTTTTTCCATTGAGCAGGTTTTTAGAAAGCATCTCACATGGGAACACAAACTCTGATTATCTGTTGCTGCTGTCATGACCTGGGGTGGACTTTTCCCTGTGGTTTGCACAATGTCCACTTAGATCAGCACTGGTTTTTAACGAGGCTCAAAGAGAGCTCTTTATCCAGTGAAATCTGTATGTGATGAGGATGAGCAAAACTAAATTGAGTGTCAGTGTTGCTGTATTACCTGAATGCAGTGGAATTATGCATTATGTATTTTTCCATCCCCATGCAAAAACTGACTGTTGTCAGAAAATGCTGTTTGACAAAACAAAATAATGCCCTGTGTTTATGAAGACCCCAGACAGCACAGCAATTGGACTTTCTGCCAAAATGTAATTTAAATCTCACTGTGCCACTGGTTCCAAAGTATTGCTTTGGGCAGTTCATTTTGATAGTCTGCCCCAAAAAAAGAAAAGCACTCTCGGCCACAGTAATGATCTTGGGAGTTCTGTCATCAAGTGACATGAGGCTAGGATTTGCACAGGGATTTATGGGATTTAATGTTTCTGGAAAGATTTAAAGTTTGTGGAAATCCAACCATGAAAAGCTGTTATTCTAAATAAATAATAAACCACTTTATTTATCAAGTAGGTGGTTTGTGCTATTTCTCATAGATTTGTGCTGCTCCATTCATTAGGAATAAAATCCTTGGTAGTGCTGCTGATTATTCTTAGGCATCCTTCCTCACCAGGTTCTGGTTTAAGGTTTGTACTACCAGCAAAAACCTGCTCAGTAAGGGTAGGCATTCTGAAATCAATTTGAATAATTGCAATCCACAAATATACTTCTGTTGTTTACAGGGCTGTAGTTAAACAGATAGAAAATCAGTCTGTGTATCAAAACGCCAGATATGAAGCTGACACCAAAGACCTCCTCTAACTCCAGCAACTACTTTTCCAGCATGAAAACTGCTTCTAGATTTATTTGTTTGTTTGTTTGTTTGCTTTTTCCCTCAGATTCCCCAAAAGACTCCAAAGGCACGCAGAAGGGTGATTCAGTGCATCCTGTGCTGTGTGAACAAGATCAAGCCAAAGGTGAAGTTTTGTATCAAAGTTTTTTAAGACAGAGATAATGAACCAGTGTGAAACTTCAGTTCTTCCAGTGTCAGCATCCAGTGGGTTTCAGCCTGACTTTTGCCACCTTAAGGAAATGCTCTTGGCTAGTAGAGGTTGTGTCAGCCAGTTGTGGGGCAGTAATCCCTGGTGCTAGTGGGAAAGACATGTCTCTAAATAGGTTTAGCCATACTGATCCTGGGTGCAGATCAATGTTATCATGTCCTCTGTTGTTACTGTGGTTCTGAAAGCCTGTGGGGTGTTTCTGTTCCTTCTGCTGACCATCAAGTGCAAGAGCTTTACAACAGCTCCTGTGAGAAACAGTGTCAAGGCTGAACTGCAAAAGAAGAAAAGCTGTAAGTGCTGCAGGGTCAGTTTTGACCAGATATTTAACTAACTTAATACTGAGTACTGTTAAGGGATATTTTCATGTATAAAAGGTGTCATACATTGTCCACTTAATAGAAAAAAAAAGCGGTGCTTGGCTTAGAAGTGCCATGCTGTGTGTGAGGTTTGTGTTCTGTTTTAATGAATGTAGCGTTTCCTGCATGCAGCATCATCCTGATACCATTTTCTGTTTGTTGTATTAACAGGACAACAGGATGTTTCTGCAAATGAGGAGATAAAAACTGGCTCAGATTCCCAAGGCTCCTGCATGGAAATAGAAGGTATTCCTCTTATCTTGAAATCAAAAAATAAGATTAACAAGCAAAAACACTACCATGGAATCATGGAGTGTCTGGGATTGAAGGGACCTTAAAGAACATCTAGTTCCAAGCCCCCTGCCATAGGCAGGTGCACCTTTTCCTAGGCCAGGTTCCTCCGAGCCACATCCAACCTGGCCTTGAACACTTTAAGGGATGAGCATGGACTGTGTGTGTCTCTGGGATTGCATTGTATCCTGGTGAAGATCCATGCTTGGAGCAGGCACATGGGATTTTGGGCTAAATCCCAGAAAGTTCAGTGTCTTCAAGGCTTTGTTCTGAACTAGAGCCCCTTGGATTTCCTTGGGCAGCTTTTCTTATTTGTACTCATGGAGGAAGAGATCCTTTTCCTCTGCCACTGTTTTTAATGGCAAGGTTTCTAGTGGGTGTTAATCCTTTTATGTCCATTCTGAAAAGCCTTACTCATTACCTTTTTATCCAATTTATTCAGATCCACTGTTGAACCAAGAAGTCACAACAGAAGCTGAGATACCTTTGATTCATGCTGCAGAGGAAAAGAAAGAAGGAAAAGAAGAAGGAGGTGAGCCTATTATAAATCAGATGGAGACAGAGAATGCTGCAGGACTCATGTAACCCTTTTCTGTTGTGAGGAAACATGGAAAGGGTGCATAAAGTGCTTTTTTTACCCCAAAGAAAAACTGTTTTTTGTCTTATTTTTGAGTGTAGTTTTGATATATTTGACTTGGATTTGCACAGTGCAAAAAAGTGGATTTGCTAAGTGCAAAAAAGTGCACACTCAGGTTCAAAAGTGATATTTAAATACTCTTCTCATTTTTGGGGTTTTTTTTGCATTTAAGCACATAATGCTGATTAAACAACCAATTTATGTCCATATAAGTATCCTTTTGATCACACTTGCTAGAAGCATTCAGAGTACTTAAAATAAATGGGTATCAAAGTTATTTGTGAGGTCATTAATAGAAATTTAACTAAAGAGTAACTAAAAGTAGTAATTCTAATGAAGAAAACAGTATTTGGAGTGAGAATGCAGTCTTCTGAAGCAGTAATTTTTTTCTGGGAGTAAAGTATTTAAAACCTTGGGAATGCTTTTGCAAGGAAATGCAGAAGTTAAAGTGTTGGGTGCTTCTAGGAACCCTGCAGTCACCTCACCATTTCTAAAGGCATGTGGTTATATAAAAAGTAATGTAATATGTAAATAATTCTCTCATTTTAAAGTAACTGCAAGTTAATTATATGGTCATTTGTAGAGCCCAAGGATGAATTTTACAGTTCCAAATTAAAACAGACATGATTTTTATTGAAAATTCAGGTCAATACTAACTATGTTGTCCTAATTATGAAGTCCTTTCCTCAGCAACACTGGCACCCACTTACTTGCAAACCTGCAGTAGCAATATTGACAATTTTCTTCCTTGCAAAGCCAGGTCAATAGAACTTCTTTGTTCATATACAATATTTCTGTTCCTTTTTTTTTTTTTTTTTTTTTTTTTTTTTTTTTTTTTTTTTTTTTTTTTTAATTTTAATTGCCTGTCCGAGTTGAGATTAATCACATCTCCTTGTTATCGTTTCTGTTAATGGTATTGGTTTTGTGCTGTGTTAATGATGATGAAGGGAGAATTGATATAATTCTTACATTTAAATTCAGGTAAATGGTACCACACCACCTCAGTTGCCAAAACCCAGGTTATACAACACAGGCTCACTCTGATTGCAAATACCAATGTCCTCATGTCAGTCTCCTCCAAATAAAAATTATTTACATATTATTTTATGCATCATCACAACTAAATTGGACAAAATGTACCTTCATTGTTTACACATTTTCCCCTCTTTACTACTTTAGTGTCCCTGACAGCCAGGGACTGTCATTAGGTCTCAGAAGAGAGATTCTGTTTCAACATCTGTTCTACTTACTCTTAAAATATGCAATGTTAAGGAAAAAGCAGGTAATGTCAGAAAAATAGTTTTCTTGGCACTTTTCCTTTTCCAGCCCTTGATTTAAAAGTTTCAAATACTAAGTAAATAAAAAGTTCCTGCTAAATATTTTGGAACTTGTTCCTACCTGGGGTCTCAGGTGTTGATACTGTGCAGGATTCATCTGATCCAAAGCTTGTTGAAGTCCATAGAAGGAGTGTCATCAGTTTAAGTGATCTTTTGGTAAGTTCCATGATAAGAAGGGATGTGGTGAGTCTGTGTGCAGGATAACAGCATAAATATTCTGTTCAGCTTCTTCCAAATGTACTATCTTTGGCACAGGGAAAATTAATGAGTGCTCTTGCAGAGCAGGAGCAGAGAAGGAAATAAAGCTTTTCCCTTGCCTTGTTTCATTCTTATGGGTATAAGCACCCTCGTAGCTCATCTTGCTGGATGTTTCTTGTTCTGGTGGGCACAAATTCTGCCATATGGGTTTTGAAGGTTTGCCATACAGTGTAGTGGGTCTGGACAAAAGGTGGTAAAAAAAAAAATCAGCTGAAATTCAGACTGATAAGATATATTTCCCAAAGAGAGACTCCTCTTAATGGAAAGAGATTACCTGGCATTAAAAAGAGATTTAATATGTGACATTATTTTACGTAACCCAAGTGCTCCCTCCTAAAGTAATTCAGCTGAATAGTTTTCCAGCAGCACATACAGTACATTTGACATAGGTCGTAATACTGTATTTTTGTCTAAGAATGCAGGAAAAAGGCTAATGTGGGACTGCTAGTCCTGTTAAACAGAAATTCATGGATCTTAAATTAATTTGACCCATTCTGGGTCTATATGCAGAGCAAAATATAGCAACTACTAAATTCCAAACTACCTGGTCTTTCTGTTCCACATGATATTTTTTGTTTTCAAACTCATTCCAGAGCAGAAGGTAGGATGTAGCTCCTTTCTCTTCTCTCTGTCTCACTGGGAGCATTAATTCTTGAGAGTCATCTGCAATCCCTTCAGAACTGGAGCTGTGTAAGCCACCAAAGGGCCAACAAAGTCTCTTTTCCAACTTAAAGCTGGATTTCTGCTCAGTTACTGATGGTGGCTTTGAAGTGTGCTAGGAATTTTTTCAATGATGTGGTTTTCCGTGGAAAAAAATGTCAATTTCTTGCTGGTTTAGAGATGTATTATCTCAGTTTACATGAACTTCTGACAAACCACATGTTATCTTCTGATTTAATTGTGCAAATTTTACTGCTGGCTCATCTCTGAGTTTTGGGTTTTTTTAAAGCTGGCAGGGTCCTTCCTGTATAACTCATTTCACTTCACAGCTCCAGGGTCATGCTGTAGTGTGAATCCCCAAGGAGTCCCAGATCCTGGTGCTTTCAAGGTTCTGGGATGCTGGGAGCCCAGAGGAATGAAGAGTCAAAATCTTGGCAGTCACACTACTATATCCCATTGCCAGCAGTCAGAACCAAGCCAGATTACCCTGAAGAATACAACAATGTGAGGCACTGTGTGTTTGATAAAAACCTGCTGTTGCTTTTTCCAAAATCAGTAATAAAATATCACATGTGCCAATTTATTCCCTTTTTTCCTATTGCAACTTGAAGTTATATATTATGAGAGAGCAGCTGAAGAAAAGAGGCAAACTAAGATGCCTTTTTTTCATTTTTTTCCCAACTACTATAATGCACTCATTCTGGCTCACAAAAGAATAATGAAAATGTATGTTTCTTATAAGATTGGGGAATATTCTCAAATCCCTTTATTAAAAACCAGAGCAAGTGGTGTTCCCTGACCTATTTGCTGACTAGGTAAGTGTACACAGTTTTAACAGACCTTTTGGCAGTCCCTTTATATGTACACTTGGAAAAAGTCCTGTCATGTTGTAATGACCATGCACTCAACATTTATTTGTAGGTTTAATCAGCACATTTATTCCACAACACATTTTTTTGCAGCACGTGGAAGTAAATCCCGTATTCGTGTGGATATGCAGCCAATTTCTCCTCTGAGCCCACTATCACCTCTGTCAGTTCCCAGCTCTTTCTATCTCCCTTCATCAAGACATTCAATATGATGATCTCCCTCACTAATCACCCTTAAAAGTGGTTTAACTCTTTGATGGGGTAGGATTTCTGTCAGAGCACTAGAAAATGAACAGTTACTGCTGTTATTTCTCTGTTTGCTCTCTTCTCTATTTTGGCTGAAATTTTGTCATCTTGTGTCATTTGGAAAATAGTTTGAACTTGACCTGTGATGTTTCTCCACATGAGAAACATATTAGAGTGATTGGGTAGATTCCTCACCTTAACCATGAGGTTAGGGCTGCCTCAGGGGCAGGCTGGGAGAGGTGTCCATCCTTTGTAGTACATGTGATTTCCTTTGTCAATCTTCTCATCGGTGCTTGTTTACTCTGAGTTTGAAGTCTGGCTAATTTCAAATTCGAAGTCTGTGAAGTTCTGTTCTAGCTAAGCCCAGTGTTGGTGAACAGTCCTTGTAACCTGAATAGCTGTAACCTGTAACTCTGTAGGCAACACTTTGTCCATTCTCCACTTGTCCATTTTGCTTTAGCAGGAGTGATAATTTTATGGCATAATCTTGGAGAGAACTAAATGTTCCAAAACCTGAGGAGAAGAGCTCTCATATTTTATAGCTTCAGTCTCAGGCTTTTATCGGCTTGTATATGCATTGGTACAGTTGTAAATGATGTCAAAATAATGACTTTGTTATCAAACAGTCAAAAATTTCAAAATTACATTGTGGCTATAGAGAAATGAAAGAATTCTTAAGAAAGATCTTTTTGGACAAATCTGACACTTTTATTACTGATTCATGGCAATCTTATTGCTTAACCAAACTCCTTTAATTCTTCAAATGGAGAGAAATGAGACATTTTTGAAAAAAAAAAAAAAATCTTCCCTAGAATCTTTAAATAGGTAATTTCACTTTGGAAAGAAAAGAATATTTTGGAGTGCTGTGGCTTCTGAAGATCTAGTATAAAGGCTCCAGTTGCTCAAAGAGGAGAGGAAAAAATATCTGAACCAGATATAGTAATATATTGGTATTTGATAAGAACCCATACTGAATAGATCAGATGCCAATTTTTGGGGCTGTTACAGCATATTCAGACATTAAATATGAAATATATCTTTAAAATCCTATTCCAACAGATACTGATGTTTGGCAAAGATAAAAAAAAAAAAAAAAAAGAGCACCATTAGACCCTTTGCAGAAATGCTGTAAAGGCTGTGGAACCTTTACAGTTGCAAATGGGTATTTAAAGCTCTAAGCTACGCAGAGATTATGGGTTGGGAAGCAGTAGATGGGACTAGTGGGAAATGCACAGAGGGATTATGAGTGGAAATCCTGAAAGGTGCCTCTCCTATGAGGCCTCACTTTGCATTACCTTTATTTTCTTGAGAACTTCACAAAACTCCAGTGAATTTTTCAGCTGCAGCATCAGCCAGTTGAGGAGATTTTGTGAGCAGATTATGAGTGCCAGCCCACTGTGCTGAGTTTGTGGTGGTCTAAGGGCTGTTGGGTCTGTCTCAAGCGCTCTGCCCTCCTGAAGGCATTATAGATGTGGCAGAAAAGGATATCCAAGGTGAGATTCCCCTGCATCTCCTCTGCTCCACTTACACATTGCAGACTGCAGAAGAAGAGGAGTGGGGGTTTGGCCTGTGGGTTTATGTTTGTGTGGGGCAGCTGTGGAGTGGGAGGTGTCCAGGCTCTTAGAGCAGCAAAGAGGCTTCGCTGATGGTGCAGGATGGGGCAGCAAATGAGATGCAGACTTCCTGCAGGGCTTCCCTGAGGGTGCTTCCCTGAGGATGCTGTGTGACACTGTGCATTGGCAGTCAGGGTGGTTATTACACTGTCAGTAGTCTGCTCTAGATATTGATTTCGGTCTCTCGAGGGGAAAAAAGTCATATTTATTTTCCTGCCACAAAAGGAATCTGTTTCTTTTCATTACTCTCCATATATCAGGTTCTAGCCTGAATGTACATAAGAAATAGGTGGTGCAAGATTAATTTGAAGTTTTAATTATTTTTCATCCCTTGCAAGGAAAAATAATTTTTTTTCTGTGTGCTTTTCTAATAAGAAAGTAGAAAACATAAGGAATTTTTCAGCTTAAACATTTTGCCTCCTGTCACAGTCACTTTACGTTACCAGACTTGATGGTAAGGCTAAAAGACAAAAAGCCAAAAGGAAAGAAAACAGGAAAACAACAATAGGGAATACTGTAACAATGATAACATTTAAGGTTTATTATCTCTATTTGATTGTTTTCTTCATTTCATTTAAAGTAAGCAGGATAGAAATAGTATTATGAATTGGCAATTTTTATTGCATTTTAAAATATCATCTCTTTGTTCCTGCTGAAAGTGTTGACAATGCAGCCTTTGTTTAGTTTAATTAACTTATGTTACAGCACTGAATTGAATCACACTCAGCATTAAATCAAGCAAAAGAAGCTTTAGAATGCTTTTCCATACATAGAAAATAAAAAGAAAGAGAAGAAATTAAATCCTCAAAGACGCTGGAAGAGAAACTGGATATTTTTAATGGAATATATTGAAGTGCCGTTTTCATTTTGATTTTCCATGCAGGGAATGCCAAAAAATATAAAATCATGAAATCCCAGTGAAAAGCAGATGCTGTGATGTCATTCTTGGTCCTCATATGTTTGTAATAGTATTACATGATTTTTACTTGTGAGCTACAAGCCTTGAAGAGCTTTAAGATACTGATAATGCCCTTTTCACAAATAAAAACTGAGGAGATAATAGAATCCATACTCCAAATGGTGGGGTCCAAGTCTACCAGGCTTTGGTTTTGGCTTACCTCTTCAGGGATACAGCAGTGCCTTATGCAAACAAAACATGGACCTCTTTCAAACTATCTCCAATAACACCCAAGGAATGAGGGAAAGGAATATAGGAGAGAGTCTGACATCTTAGAAACAGTTTCCTGTAACATGCTGGAAAAGCAGGGCTCACTGGCCAAGGACTGCACTGTTGGCATCATAGCCAACAGTATTTCTGGAAATAAACTTTAGCACCTCCAGAGATATGGCACCACTTAAACAGCTACAGAGGTGTCTGTTTGAACAGTGAGCTTCACAGTGTGCTACAGTAAGAAATTCAGTCTTAAATTAGAATAGGTCCAGCAGACCAAAGGAGTGCAGGCAGTTTCACCAGGAAACAATTGGATCCCTCACAGAGATAACATTTGTCTTTGTGCCATCTTCTACAAAAGGAGTCTTCATTTTGTTAAGTACTGATAAATTTTAGATTCTTACTTCTTTTAATAAAGTTTGTTTATGATGGAATACACACAGATTCAACTGAGCTGGCTCTGGAACTGGAAATTCTGTGCACCCCCTTGCTTAGGTTTTGGATGGATGTAGTGCCTTGCCCAGGTTATGGCACTATGTTATAACTGTTTCAAAACCTCAAATGGCCACACACTTAGGGCAGCAGGGAGGCAAACTGCATTTCACCAAGGATTTTCATAAAACAGAGTGGAGTGCAGTCGTAACTGTGTGGAAACCACAGCCAGTGGGAGTGAAGAAGGTATGATTTGGAGAACTGTCTTCTTTTTCCAAGTATAGAACAGGAAGGAATTAAAAGAAAACGTCATATGTCCTAGGACTGAAAGATTCTCTGGCTTGTTCTTTGAGGAGTAGAAGAAAATTTTCAGTTTATTTCTGTAGTTTTGCATAGTGCTGTGGTGAGGAGTAAATCTTGTTCTCATGAGAAGGGTGGCATTTACTCACTCTATACTGTCATGTGGAACAAGAGACACACTTTTTGATTCAGCTCTGTTCTGTTTTCTCTTCTGTGTATTCCTACTCCTGGCTCTGCTAGTGAGGTACACCGTGGCTTCATAGGTGTCCTTGCTTCTTGTGCTTGGAGAGGGAGGCCGAAGCTGTACAAGAAGGGGGCTGCTACATAGTGAGGGGAAATGTGTATACAGCCTTGTAAAGTAGATGTTGCTTTGCTAGGGAATGACCCCAAATGAGATGAAACCTTTCTCACTGCTGCTGACCCAGAGCAGGAAAAAACCCACCCAGTCTCACTCAGATCTTTGAAGCATAATGCTTTCCTGTGGATTTTCTCTTCCTTTTTTTTGCACTTTACTCATAACTTTTTGGCAGCAGGTTTTCTGTCCCCTCATCTTTTCCTAAGGTGGTTTACAGGTGAGTGTTCTTTTGAGGTCTTGCCATCTGGAACAGTTTTCCTCTGCTTGGTTGGCTTTTATCACATTCTGACTCCAGGTGAGCATGCAAGGTCACCACCAGCATACATGACTCATAGTATCAACCCAACAGCCCAAACTGACTCTGTCTCTAGCCACTTTGAATAATCTACCAGGGAGAAAGCTCTTCCCTCCTACATCTCTGGGACTGCATCTGAATCAGGCAGTAGTGTCATTTCAACATGTTGGTGTAGAAATGCAGCTCTTCGGAACTTTCTGTTATTTCACAAAAAACATCTCTTTTTTGGGGTCTTGCATGATCTCTGAGGGGCCTTTCCTGGAGCACTCTTGTGTGCTGTGCACATGCTCATAGCTGCAATTAAACCAGTGCTCTGAGTGATGAACTGTGAGTTGCAGCTGCAGTTAGTCTATGGGCAACTGCAAAAACACTTAACTTTTTTTGAAAGATCCAAGAGAAACATCAAGAGTATGGAATGGTGGGGTTTTTAACTTATGTGTACACATGCTTCAATCTTATAATGTACTTACTTGATTAACACTGTACTTTGCTGAAACAGTTGCCAATGATATTCCTCCCAGGTTCAGACTTGTGACTTCTATCCTGAGTTCTAAAATCCATTGCTTTCTACAGCCAGCAAATTTCAACCAAAATATGACCTTCATTACTGTTTCACTGTTGCAGGGTCTTTACACTGAAATTTTTGTGGTATATAAGCCCTTTGACTCATTATTCCTCTTTATGAGTGTGCCTTAACTGTTTGTTTGTTCTGCAGTCACTGTGACAGTAATCATGCCTACCACAGAGGTCAAAACCACCCTTACTCCATTTATATCATCCTAAAAGCTCTCAGTACTTACATTACTTGACAGCCCTTGAAGACAGCGTGTCTACACATTCAGCATTTTCCCTGTGGAGGAAATAAGCAGTCACTTACAGGCTTACAGCCATTCTTACCTGGACAGAAAAACTGGTTAAACTCTGTTCTGGATTTTGAGCAGAAAAAGTCAATAGTCTCTTCTCCATTGCCCCCTGGTTACAGCTAACAATGGTCAGGGGGTCAGGATGGCAAATTCACTGTATCAGCACCTAGAAAACACTGAGATTCCCAATTTGTCACCAAACGCTATCACTGTTACAAATCACAGTTACAGTTACACAGGTGTTTCATCAGGTAAAGGACGACTCCTGGACACATTTTCATGGTCTGTCAGCCGGAAATGTAGCACAAAGGTGTCAAATGAGAACAAATGGAGATACCTCAGGTGCTTCAAAATAAGATGTCAATGTGCTGCAAAATCAATGCCTAACTCCAGCAGCTTGAGGCAAGGAAATTAACTTGCCTGATTCTTCCAGCTATCCTAGCTAGAAGGAAGATTAGCAGGAAGCTCACAGACTGAGCAGGGAGGTAGTCAGCACAGCTGGGTCCCAGCATCACCCTCTCTCTGGGGTGCTGGTACCTTAACATGGTGCCTCCATCAACCCAGCTGGTCTGGAGAGGTCAGAAAGCTGAGGAGGACTTGCTGTTATGAGTATACAGCAGCTTCACTGCTTTCTGTTTTGCTCTTTTCTGAGCATTGACAAATCTCTGCAGGTGACACATTCTCATTGGTGCTGTCCCAGCAATGAAAGGGGCTTCCCTCATGGCTGTCTTGCAGGAATCTTTAAGACACAAGGATCAGGGGTGGAACCCTTCCAGCATCAATTCAGATTTATTTCCAGCATGCTCTGATCAACAGGGTATGAAGGCAAGCACTGGCATGGTCCATCTCCCTCACTTGGGTTCAGATCCTCATTGCTCCAAATTTTTCATGGCTGCTGCCATCACACCTCAGTTAAGCCCTTGGCCCTTCTTCTTGTAATCTCACCTCATGGATTCATGGTGTTTTGCTGTGATCCTTGCCAGCACACTCAGTTCTTCCTTTAGATATCAGGAACTCCTATCTGGTGGTCACATCAATCTAAACAGCTGAATCACAAAAAGAGACCAGACCTGTGCTCTCATTTTTTGGAACTTCCTCCTTGGAACAACAGCTATTTTACAATTACCCTCACATGAGCATAGCTAACAACTTCCACACTCATCCTGGTCTGGTAAAACTGGCGTCCTCTGTGGTTTTAGTTTATCTATCTGTCTTCCAGTGTGTGGTAGGTACAGCTACTGTGGTCTTTTTAAACCATTGGCAATGTTTTTAATGCCTGTATCATCATAAATCTGTTTGCACATAGAAACCTGAGTCTTGAATTGCAGATGACTGAGGTTACTGGGAGCTTACTGACGTGTCTCAGTAACCACACAGTGGTACTGCAGGCTCCTGCAGCTGGAACACAGCTGTTTTTCAGGTAAATGTCCAAACACTTGGATGCTTTTGTAACTTGGTTTTGAATCTTCTGGCACTGCGATACAGGCAAGTTTGCCTTAAAAAGAAAAGAAAGTTAAAGGAAAAAGTCTTTAAACAATATTTCTAGTATTGCCGGCTTCCAGCATGGCATAGAATAGACTTCCTGGACACAGTTCTGCTTGCAGATCCAGCTGGCTCATGAAGTGTGTGAGCATGAAAAGCAGATTATAAGAAATATGTATATATATATATATATATATATATATATATATATATATTTTGTACCTATCTAAAGGAACCCAAGTAATCTTAGAAATGGATGCATATAGAGATCACAGAATCTGCTCATGAAACTGTTCCCCCTGGCATTAAACACAGCCAATGTTTAACAGTACTGACTTAAAGGTGTGATGTTTAAGACACAGGAAATCTTTCCAAAGTGAAAAGAACTTTCAAGGGGAGCCTGGGGGAGTGATATTCATGTCAAGATTTGGCTGTAAAATATGGTTAATGCCATTTGTTCTATCACAACTGCTATGGGATATTTAACCACCAGAGGTAGCCATGACCTGAGGCTTATATCTGATCCTGGCAGCAGCAGTGCCATGCAATGTGTTAGATTGCCAGAACCATTTCCTTCTTGTAATGAGATCTGCCATTCAAGGATAGATATAGCTTGTTCTTGCCCAGCTTGTGAATCCAACTGAATCACCAGCTCACAGCTGAAGGAACTGGAGAAGGATCTGCATGTGGGAGGGAAGGAAATCAGCCATACATATTCGCATTCCAAAAGTGAGAATGAGCACAGCGATTTTGCAAAGCTTTGGTCGCAGCTTTGGGTGTCGAAGGAAGCCAGCTTGCTCCTCACTAACCTGCTCCTGTAATCAGCTGGATACATATCCATTTCCTCCAAGAGGGGAAGGCAGGATGGCACTGGCACTCTCACAGCTCCTAACTGACAAAGCCATTTAGAGCAAAGATAGTTCAGATTTTGCTCCAGTGTGTGAAGTTTGCCCTTTGAATGTTGTAATTTTTCTCTCTAGCTAGTCTTAGAGATAAGAAAACACAGCTGAGTCTTCTCCAGGCCTGAAGAGGCTGGAGCACATCAGCTGCTTGCCATATTGTTGGAACACCTGGGACATTTCCTTTGAAATCTAAATGCAGGCTGTTCACCTGTATTGCCAAGTACAACAGAAGCTTCTTTCTGTCTGGCAGCAGTCAGAAAAAACAGGTAGAGAGGCCACCAGAAATAGTCTTGTTCTCATCTGGGGGCCTTGCCACCTGCATCTATAACCCATTATTTCTAATTAGCAGATGTATCTTGGGGAAAACTACTCCTGTTTGCTTTCCTGAGATGCTGTTCTTACTAAGAGATGCTGGTTTTGCTGAGCCCTGTAATCTCATTTTGTGAGCTTTCACAGGCATTTGGGGTGGTCATGGTCTTGGTAGCCCAATAATTAAGGAGTCCTGTACCTCCGTGCTGCAGGCTGCCCCTTTGTCTTTCCCCTTTCTTCTCAACACTACTACCAGATGTGGAGACTTTTCATCCTTTCAAAAGCTTTGTGTTTTCCCATCTCATCAAGCATGTCTCAGCAATGCTTAATTAGCCTAAGGCTTTTCAGGCCCCCTTATTTGCCCCCCAAAAGATCAGTTAAGGATTTGAACATTTTCAATAAAGTGCTTGTAAAGGGAAGTCATAGATGCAGTTAGTGTTATTTAGTTGTTTGTTCTTTTCTCTCTTCCATCTGTCTGTCCTCTCATCCATCCATCCATCCATCTATCCATCCATCCATCCATCCATCCATCCATCCATCCATCCATCCATCCATCCTTCTGTCCAACCTGTTCTTGTCTTTCAGAACATTCAGGGATGCCCCTTGGTTTTTGGCAGTGGTTGACAGCAACTGATGCCTGGTATTATCCAGAGAGCTCTTACCCTTGGGCCAGTTCCTGAGTACCATTGTTTTTAACCTGTTTTAATCTGTTTAGATCTCCTGAATAAAAATTGGCAAATATAATTAACTAACCAGTACTAGGAGACCATTGAGTTAAGGTGTTTTGATTTAGGGTTTGGTACTCTTTTTGTTTGTTTGTTTGCTTTATTCCCACACTTGTTTGAGACTAGCTTGTAAGCTTTATTTACAAGATCAGAGCAGTTGAAATGAAAGCCTGGTTAAATAACAGAAAAATATATTTGCATCTTGCTTTGTGTTTGACATTGAACATCATTTGTTACCGCATTGTCACATACACTCTTTTATTATTAATCTGTAAGCTTTAACTGTACAGCTGCAAATGAGATTTTAAAAATACCACAAAGCACAGCTTTTCCCTTCTTCCCTCCCTCCCTATAAAACATGAGATCTAGGTGCTTAACCATGTGAAGCACAGATTTTGTGTGGGATTCCAAACACCTCAGAGATAACTGTCACATCATTTTGCCACATAATTGAATTCAGTGGCTGCTGGTTTGCATTTACAGGTAGATGAGAGCATCCAGCCATCAGGCGTTTGCCTCACTAGAGTTAAATGCCTACTAGTTTATCTGTTCAGGAGATAAATATTTAGATATCATTAAAATTGTTGGCTGTATATACATGGAAATGTCCATGGATGAGGGGAGGAAATGTGTGAAGGGGTTTCCCTGCAATCACAGAGGATGTGACCTCAATTACTGCAGTTTCATCCCTGACACTTTCCTTCATGTTGCACATAAAGTTGTTGCTGCTGGGTGCTCACTGCCCAGAGGAGGAAAGTGCCTTATCTAAGGCTAGATTAAAATGCTCTTCGCATGCTATTCTGATTCTTGGCAATTTTTTTTAAGCCTTTGAGGGAAATATACTGCATAGAGTGTGTCTAAACGAATGCACAGTGTAGGTTTGTGTCATGGAGGAGTGTTATCTCTGTAATGGTGCTCCCTCCATCTACGGAACTGAGGCTGCGGCTGAAGAGGAGCACGGCTCCCCAGTGTATTAACATCCCTGTTCGCACACCACATGGTAGCCTTTGAAGTGCTAATTGGCTTGCTTTTAAGCGAGTTGTTGCGTTTTTCTTTTCTATTTGTTTTCCACTAAAAGGAACGTTAGTATTTTTGTGATGGCTGGCGCTTAGCAGAGCTCCTCTGTATAAAGATAACAAATGAGTTGTGCGAGCTGACATTCTCCCTGGGACTGTGCTTAGAACAAAGCAAGCCAGTGGCATTTCAAAGGCTGCTTTTAAAGGAGCTGGTCATATACTCTGTTTATCAGAATCACTGGGAAATGCCATCTCTCTGGTATTTTGCACCGTCTCTTAGTTGACTGAGAGGTGGGAAAATCTTTGGGCAAAAACTTATGACAGGGGTGTTGGAACTAGATGTTCTTCAAGAATCCTTCCCAAACTATTCTATGACCTCAGGACCCAAAGGACACATATGCAGAGAGCTTGAAGCTGTTCTGTGCTTTCTGTATCCCTGTGCTGTCCAAGAGCTTCAAGTAGTTGGGTCTGCTGCAGGCTTTGGGAAAGAAGAGGTGAGCTCTAAACCTTGGAGAGCAGCTATTGCAGGTACAAATTTCCAGGCACACTTTGGAATTCACATCTCAATTTTCCTCTTCCTGCCCTGCTGCTGGGAGTCGCTGAGGAGGCATTGCATGGAGCAGCAGGGGCTACCCAGCAGCTCACTGAGCAGCCCTGCTGCTGATAACGTGGAGTAAATCAGACTTTGGCAGGTGTGTCCAGGGGGAAGCTGGAGGAAGGGGCAGGGGGTTGGTCCAACCTTGGCTGTGCTCAACCAGTGTGGCTGATGACGCCAGAGGGACTGTCACCCAAAAGCATCCCCAAAGCCTTGGTGATGGAGGTTTGTGCTAATGCTGTGTTTCTGCAAAACACTTTGTCTTTGATCCAATATTCTATAAAACAGGGAATTTTGTTTTGGCAAGAAGGCAGCTCTTTTCCCCCACGTTTCACAGGCTTCTAGTTTCTGGAGACTTCACAGTTGCTACAAACCATCACACACTTAAACTGATTGGCCCACTAGCAGCCCTTGGCAAAACTTTTGAAATAAAGCCACCTCTTTGAGGCCTGATATTCAGTGATTTGATATTTAAATCACTGCTGTGCTCCTCTTGGGACCAATGACATTTTGTTATAAGCTTTGCTCTGTCAGTGCAAACCTGGCTGCACATGGCCACAAGGCTAGTGATCCAAGTGTGAGCCTGAGAGATTTTAGCCTGCTAGCAGCTGCTAACATTTTCCTGAGGAAAAATTTCTCAATAAATTGTCCTTTCTCAACACAATCTTTCTCCAGGTGGTGTTTTGCTGTTTCTCTAGTTTAACCAGTGGGATTAGAGAGGTGTCATTCCTATTCTCCAATCATGTTAAGTCTGTATGGGAACACCTTATAAAAGGTAGTAAGAATTTAGACATATAAACCTTCTTTTTCTATGTTCTTTGCCTTCTGAAATATCTGGAGTCTTTCTTTCATGTCCTACAGCAACAATCCAAGGACTGGACTGTAATGATGAATGCTAAAGCACTGCTGTGTGGGCTTACTCTGGGGCAGTCATTCTGTGCACATAATGTGATCCATGGCACCAAGAGTTCTTGTCATTCCTTCAGCTATTTGCACAGTTTGCACAGTTCTTTGATGCTTGGGCTTTGAAAAGAGCTGCATTAATTCAGGGTTTGTAAATTGGAGGGCAGGCAGAAATAAAATGGGCCTAAATTTTTAGGCTTGCTATAGTAAATGTGCCATGAGATGAAGAGTAGGTAAACTGAATTTGGAGAACTTTAATTTGGGTTCATTTTCATTATGTTTTCTATTGTACATTAATGGTTACACTGTTAAGTTGTCACTTAGGGTACGAATTGCTCTGTGTTAAGGAAATGAAACTTAAGTGAAGAATTTTTTTCTGATGGGAAACATACAGAAGGATAAGAAGGATCTTTTTACCTATTAGTATTTTTACTATCATCATTAATGATTACTTCTGTGTAGTCCAGTCTCTAAACTCAAACTGGAAATACTGTGAAAAAATACCCCTCACAGTTTTCTTTACCCAAGGAGTGCACAGCCTAAATTCCATGATTTTGCATGCTCATCAGCCTAATTGAGGCATCCCTTTCATGGGCTGCCAACACAGTGGCACCACATTGATCCTCTGTGACCAACAGGCTTCCTCCAGCTCTGCTGCCTAAAAAATAGCTTGCTTGCCTCTGCCAGAAGTACTTGTGTCATGAATGACCAGTAAACACATTCTGAAATGCTTCCTGCTGGGTAATCAGGAGCAGATCCTTCTTGTTCCTTCCTCCATGAAAATGTCTGACAAAATTGATAAATACTCACATCCTTTTAGATTGAGGGGGGATTCGCTTTTCTTTTAATTTTTTTGACACCAATCTGATAGCTTCAGTTTATAGTTTTGGCAAGAACCAGCAACATTTCTCTGGAAATCTGGGCAGCTAAGTAGGGAAAGCCTAGATATGCTATGAGTTATAAACTTTCTAGGCAAAGACTGATTTTCTGTCTAACACACACTCCCCTTTTAGGGTCTGTATCATTTAAAATAGATTCTATGTGATGAGAGCCATGCGAGATGTTTATTTTATTTCCTGTATTTTCTTAGCTACATAAACATCCAGTGCACAGTTGTGAAAGAAATTTGTTTAGTCTCTTCAGATTGTCAGATTGATGGTTTTAGTGCACTGAAGCGTAGTAAAAAATGGAAACTATACAATTATGAGACATCTAGACTTTTAAGCCTACTCAGGAAATCAAGATATATATCTAAAATATATTTATACATCTTTAAATAAATACAATAAAGCTTGGTTTTAAGACAGTGAAATTTGCTATTTTCAGTGCCCAACAAAACCAGGATTCAAGGCCAGTGACTTAATTCTAGATGACACTTCTTCTAATCCTTTATGGCTTAATCCTTCAGTTCTATCTGTGACTCTGAGGAAATGTCTGTCAGGGCTGGAGTCACTTGCATCAGCGATTAGCACTTCTGCATTCTTTTGAAAGCTTCAGTAGTTCCCATGAAAGTAAGAGATGCCAAGGTATTTGTGGAGACTGTGGGCAGTGACAATCCTTACACCAGTGCACAAATTCTTGCAGACCTGGGCCATTTGTAGAGAGCACATCTGTAGCCTCTAATTCTTACCCTTGTGCTGTGTGCTGGCAAAAGCTCTGTATTACCCTCCAGCTGTGAGTATTCAAGGGAAGAAGATGGGAGATGTTGCTGGGTTTTGACCCAAGGCTGGAACCACTATGTCAGGGGTTTTTTTCCTAAGCTCAAAATACTTGAAAGATATATAATGGAAAGGCTCTAGGCATCTGCAAGTTCCTCAGCTCAGAAGGTCTTATTATGAATAAATCATAATTTATTGGTCTGAATCCAGCAATCTGAAGGATTTATCTTGAGGAAGTGTTTTTAATGGGTGTGTGTCATCCTGCTTTAGCAGGACATAAGGCTGCCACTATCAGCTGCTAATTCAATTATTCTCTTCTGGTTTAATTGGTAGAGGTCTTGACTTCAGTGCTAAGATTGCAAATACAAGTCCTTATGTTTTCTGGCACCCCATAGGAGGGAGCTGGCATTCCAGGAAGGGTTAAGTACTCTGACATGCCAGCCTGGAATTCAGTACCATTCTATGGCCTGTGGTATTTGAATATCCCACAGCCCCAGCTGTCCTTCAGGACAACTCTTAGTAAGGAACTCATGTTACTCATCAGTTACAAGGAGGATTTGAGGAGGTATTACTGACTAGTTTCAAGGAAAATTATAGTTATCTTTTTAGACTTGAGTCTGCTAGCTTTCATGATAGACACCAGTTTTGTTAGTTCTACAAATTCTGTTGAGGGAAAAAGAAGGGAAAAGCCAGGTTGTTGGTTATAATGTCACTTAGCTTTCTAAGCACAGATTAAAGAGGTGGTGTTATCCTTAGTGCAGTGAGAATTGGCATGGATTTTTAAAGTCCATATTTAGGATTCAAAATAGGTGCCCTGAATTTCAAAAATGCTGAGCACATCCAAAACACTTTATGAAGTGAGCCCCTTTTGAAGCCAGATGGAGCTGCTGGGAGCTTGAAGCTTTTGGAAAAAAGGGATCTAAACTCCCTTTTAAAGTGCTCCTAACGTTAGTCAGCTATTGTTGAAAATGCTGACCTATATGTACTGGCATCTGCAACAACCTCTATGTTAAAAGATTGTTTGATGGATAGAGGGGATATGATCTCCAGTGCTAAAGGGAAAAACCCAACAATTTTTTGGAAATGTATTGTCTGATAAGAAACATACTGAGACAGTTTTGTCCTCCTCTTTTTTTTTTTTTTTTTTTTTTTTTTTTCTCCTCTTTTTTATTTTTTTTTCTTAAAGGCTTTTGTTCAGTCCCTGTGTTATATGGTTTTGGCCTCCAATTTCTGTTTGGTGCCTTGAGGTAAAACAGAACTTTGAGAAATTTTCAATAGCATGGAGCAAAAGCAGGATGGTTGAGGAGAAACATGCCTCAGCTTTCCCAAAAAGTTGCTCTGGTTTTTACCCAATGTCACAGTAATGATCTAGACATAAGCCAGCCTTGATCCAACTTGCTGTTGGAATTTACTATCTTTTGATACAAGTAACTGTCTGATGTATATGAAACCTTGTGTAAATTTCTGATCCCTTGTTTTCCTGCTTGTAAATAAAATTGCTGGATGACCAGTAACATCAGGGTGGACTTCTTCAAACAGAGGGAGTGAGGCTGTGTAAGGGGAAATGTTGTTTGGAATAAATGGTTTGGGAGAGGAAGAAGCCCACTCCACCTAAACTGAGCAGAAAATGTACCAAGAGGTACATGCCCCCTCCACCTAAACTGAGCAGAAAATCTCATAAATCACAAGACCTGAGAGTCAGCAATGGCAGATGTCAGAGCTGATGAACCTGACTGAAGACTTCTCCATGGCAATTTATTTAGTTCTGATGTATGTTCCTGGCTTCTTGCCTACCTGCTATTACTGAGTCTTTGCACAGGGGTTGAGAAGAAAAGCTGCCTCTCTTAAGTGTCCTGCAATCAGAAAGCTGTTCTTGGTGGTGTCTGGTAACTACTTTTTTAAGTGACTCTGAAAAACACAGTGGCCTTTCTCTGGTAGCTACTGGTGTGCTCAGGTTCTTTTCCCAGACAACAAACTGGAGCTATCCATGACTAGAGACTAATTCAGCACAACACAGCAAGTGAGACTCCCTAAAAATCAAGAAAAAGTGGGGAGGGACAGGACAGAAACAAATACTCATTAAAAAGCCCCTTGACTATGTTATGCTTCTCCTAACTGGAGAAGGAGAAACAAGTACTCAGTTTCAAGCAAATAGGTCAGATCCCTGTTTTACAAATCTGAGGTCAGTTGGGCAGTGCTCTGGAGCTGTTTCTAGAGAGGAATGGTGATGATGATTGTTACTGTTCTTTGCATTATGTTATCTAAATGTAAATTCCTGGCCCTGATAAAAGGTCCTAGTCAGACCCTAGAATTTATGAACCAAAGAAAGGATGAAATGTGAAAAAGTTTAGAGGAAAAAGTCTGCAGCTGTCTTTGTGTAATTTTTACTGAGAACTGATATAAATGGAAGAAAAATCAAAGGCAGCAATAGCACTGCACGTTTTATCTCACACCCTGTGATGCATATTAGTGTTGTTTCCCATAGTGAGCCAGAAAGAGCATTTACAATTTTAGAAAATACTGCATAATGGCTCTCTGCAAGAAAAAGAAGCAAGTGTGCAACTGCCAGCACTGACACTTGGTTTTTCCTCACCTGCCAAATTGCTGTTCTGGAAGCACTGCTGTGGACAAAATTTTTGTGTTCCACAGTGGTAATTTTGAATTTGGTCCTCAAGTTTTCTTTAAGAAAAGGAGCAAATAAAATTTACTAATGTGACAATCTAAATCCATTTTCTAGCCTTGCCAGGAAATATTGGCTAAGCTTGACATCATGTGGAAATACTCTCCTGTGGTGCAAATGTTAATTTGGGGTTCAAATCACCATGCATGATTTAGGTCCTCACATGCCTTAGTTGTATGCAGTCTCTATTCAGAAGAGGATGTGGTTATTCCCTGCTGGCACAGAGCAGCTGAAGATTAGAGCAACACTTACTCTCATTTAGTCCTGTTATTTGCTGGGGAAACATTTTACTCCAAGGCACTACTATAAAATGTTTGCTCTTACATTCATCCAGGTATCAGCAGAAATTAAAAATGGCATGCATGCTTAGGAGGTAATGCACACTTTCAGTGTATTTGCTTTCCCTCCCATTCCTTTGAGGCTGGCTCACTGCTGTGAAGAAGGATGCCAGGCTTTCAGAGGGGAAAGCAGCACAGCCATCAGCATTAATGATGTCCTCTGATAGCAAAAGCTACATGGATCTCCAAAAGCCAAATTTCAGCCTCGGCTTCACTCCACAGGCGTTTTCAGAGCAGGGTGGGAAGTATCACCTTGGGTAACATCTCCATCTCTCTGCTATCCCCTTCTTTACAGAAGGAAAATAACTCCCAGCCATTTATTTATGAAAAATTCTTTACTGCCCTTGAACACAGATATGTACACAAAAGCGTGCCCATATATGTGTTTATTTAAACACCTGTTCTGTTTTGATGAGTCACAATCAAGATCTGAAAAAAATAGCCCTGAGAACTTGAATAGGTGAGGAGCCCAGTAGCAACATGAGTCCTTTAGAGCAGATATGTATTTATCACCATATAGTTAAAGCTGACTGTAAAATTTTGGCTCTGAAGGAACTGGAACAGGATTCTGCTTTAAAAAAGAAACAATGCTACCTTTCTGTCTCAGTTTGAAATACTGGTGTCTGTCAAAGAAAGTGGGAACCTGCCTTGGAATGGAGAATATGACCTCCTTCCCTCTGTTTTATTACAACTTTGAATTGAGAGGCTTTCATGCAAAGATATGGGAAAAGGAGTTTTTTACTAGTATGTGTATGGAACAAGGCTGAGGACTGGCTCAGTCTCCTTTATGTTTGGAGTTATTCCTTTGGAGCAAAATGGAAAGTTTCTTTCCCCTTTTTTTGAAACAGTGTCACATGCTGACAAATCTGTCCTGCTTAGGAGATCCAGGATCTCTTTGCTATCAAAGTCTGCTTTTCTGCAGTTTCCTCAAGACCACTTGAAGTGCTCAGAAAATACAGTGAATGCCAGATTGAAAAGGAATAGAGGTAGAGTATGTGCTGCTGATGACAGGACAGGCTAAATTGTTCTGTTTTTCAGTGGGTGAACCGAAGGGAAAGAAAGGCCTATTAAAGCCTTTGGGTTCCCACATTGGTTCAGCAGAATTGAGGCCAGGAGTCCTCACCACAGATTAATGGTGCAAAGAGGAATTAAAGCTACTGGAGAGAGCTGTTGTGCTCCCAGGTACGTGGTGATGAGCCTGGTGAGTGTGTGGAGACAGTGATATTGTGATGGGAACAGAAATGCAGAGATCATTCTGGAAGGCAGCTGTTTTCCAACAGGCTGGCTGATGTGGCTGTGGAATTGAGAAGATATTTCTGAATGCCCAGCATCATTTGCTCTGGGAGAAGGTGTGCCTTAAGATACATGTGAGTGTCCTGAGGCTTACACTAAAGGGTTCCCTGGTGCTCTAACTCCTCGCACTGACACAGCTTTTAGGATGAGGCAGGTGGTGAACCGAATCACTCATGAGTTTCATAAACAGCAGGAAAAAGTGACAGAATGGGAAAGAGAAGTAAATAATCATTTACCATTTCTGTTCCCTTCACTTGTCATGATGCTAATGAGCATGCTATCTGCCTTATTTGTAGGCAGGGATGGAGCACAAGTGCTTTGGAAGCCATCCAGGACAGGTGATCTACAGTTTGATCACAACCAGGCAACATTTTAGTTGTGTTAACAGCCAGCAATTGAGGGATGAGATGACATTTTCTGGGTGCTCCATTTCAAACATTCTATGCTGCAGGCTTCTTCTCTGATGAGAGATTTTACAAAAAGAGCATCTAGAAAACAATGGCATGGTCTTTTACACATTTTCCAGAATAAAAATAAAAAAATCAAAAAGGCTTTTCTTTAAACAATGTGCCTTGTATTTGTCAGGAGCCTGATGTGTGCAGATTTATCCTGTCTTTAGAGAGAGACAAAATACAGAAAGTGCTCTTGATGGACGGGAGTGTTTTTAGATGTGCCAAATTTGTGTGGCTCTTATGGACCATACTGCTGGGCAAAAATCCTCACTAACTTCCTCTTCCCACCTTTGGAGAATGGTAGGCAAAATGAGATTGACTAACAGTGTGTTTAATAAAGGGCTGGAAGGGGATAGGGATAAGCAGATCTTAGACACTTTTAAATCACATTTTAAAAGAAATGCCGTTCAGCTTGAGCTGGGAATAACAGTGGCTGGAAGCAGCACAATGCCTTGAGGTGCAGTTGTGTGCACAAACATAGAGAGCTGAGCTGACACACATTGCACTGGAGGGACAGGGAGATCCATCACTCTTTGGTGCTATGGAAAACAAAGCCAAAATGCCAAAAAAAAGGGTCCATACTCCATTTAATGAAGGGGCTGCAACACAAATCCGGAATGATGCTCACTCAGTGGCTTGGAAAGCCCAGTTGGTACCAGCACATCCTCCTCTGTAATCCACATCCTTGAGTTTTCTTTCATCTCTCTGGTGCATAATTGCTGGGGACAGGATGGTGGTTGATGGAAGTGTCATATTCCTGATCTAACAGATGGAGTTGTTTGTTATTTACTGAGCCACGCTGAACAACAAGAGGTACAGTGGTGGCAGGGCCAGTCCTGCAGATTCAGAACTGTTAAGCTTGACCTGTGCATTGCAGGAGGACAGCAGGGGAGAAAACTGCCCTCCAGCTTGAATGTGATGAAGTAGAGATGGAAAATGATTGGTGGTTGTTGTGGTTTGAAAGCAAAACGAATGAGAGGCTCCAAGTCAGAGATATAATTTAATAAGAAGAAAGGTAAAAAGGTAAAAATAAAATAAAATAAATGCAATAACACAAAGGACCACTGACAGAGTCAGAATACAACCTGAGCAGGATGGTGGAAGCAGTCCAGGTGAGGTGCTCTTCCTGAAGCAGTGATCCTGTAGAAAGGTCTGGTTGCTCTGGTCCTCTGGGAATCCAGTGGGTCAGGGCTGCTTGTCCTGTCCCACATACCAGCTTATATCCAGGTGAGACTGCTTGGCTCCTCCCCCTGGGCAGAGCATCTCACAATGGGATGAGGAGTGTGAAGTGGGTCCTTGATGGCCCATTAACAGAGATAACTCCTGGAGGGAGTTACCTGTGAGTCATGGGCCAGGCGTTGATGGGCCATTATCAGAAGACACCCCAAAGTCAGGGGCTTGGGAAAACACTGCCCCACCTGGTTTAACAGTTCATGAAGATGGTGATAGAATAAATACTTTGTGTACATCCTACACTGCAACCCAGGACAGTGTTGTTTTTTTTTTTTCTTAGGGCCCCAAGAGCAGCAAATTGGGTGCTTACAACTGTAGAGCCATACAAGAAGACAGCACAAATATTTGATGTGGTAGAATCCGGTCTGATTAAAAGGGTCAGTCATCCCAGTTGGATGTGGAACAGGAGTCAAATAGAATCCTTCTATCACAGACAGCTTCAGTTTCTAAATGAGGCAGCGTTTATAATGTGACTAAAATACAGCAGTAAACAAAGTACATGAAGGCTTGACAGTCACATTAGAGAAGTGAAATGAAGCTTCCATGAAATGACTGGAAAGAAGGGAAAACACAACTCCGCCTATTTGCAGAGCAAGAAAATGGGAACTGGTTTTGACAGATAAGACAATGCAGCTGTTGGTCAGAAGAGCTTTGTCTGTTTTATAGGTTGTTTTGTTTTGGTTTTGTTACTGCAGATGAAAAATGGTGTGTTCCAATTTTAAACAGAGAAACATGGATTTATTCTTTGTTAACATACCTGACTCTCTCAGAGTCTCATGGTTAGAGGAAGCATATTTACAGCTAAACTCGAAGCAATAGAATTTATTCAGTGGGTATGAGTTGGAGAAATCTGGATAATTCAGAATAGCTGTAACATGTGGGGATTTTTTTGAAGTATTTAACACAAGTAGAAGCAACTGCTCTATGAATAATTTACAGCTAATGAATTTTGTCAGGTTGCACATTGTCCACGGGCAGGACAGTACTTTATTTGAATTCCTGTGGCAACACCCAAAATTGCAGAGCAGACCAGCTATGGGAATAATGGCATTGCCATTTTCCTGTTAAAATAACTGTTTTCTGGATTGTCGTAGTACTGACAACTCTTTTCTCCCTCAAATATTCAGAATGATCTTAGGGCCAGGATTTCTCACTTATTACAAGACTTCTAAAATTGGGGAAATTTTAAATATTTAAGTTACCATGCAGCATGTGATTACACTGACAGAACTAATTTACACATGAAACTTGTTCTTCTGTTTGTCTCAAAGAGGGTCTCTGACATTATTAACCAGCTGGAACCTAATAGCAGGAACCCAGGTTCCTGCTTCAGAGCCCGCTTGGCATCCCTGACCCACACCCAATGCCAAGGCTGGTCACAAAGGCTGGGCTCTGCCAAAAGAAATAAACATCAAAGAGAAGTAAACATTCTTAAGGTAGGCAGCTCGGAGCAGAAACTCAGTGCTTGGGTTGTTACAGATTCTAAGCCTGCATTGTTACCTGCTTTTGTTGCTTGAAATAAATTTAAACCTTGTGCAAAGGGAGGAGGATGATGAGGAAGACAAGGGTTACACTTCTTACTTGTTAGAATTTATTGGGGGTTTGGAAAACAGATATCTAACCTCTGTATTTGGGGAAATTTAAAATCAATGCTAACGTACCAAGAGCTACCACAAGACCTTCATGTTAGTCTTGAAAACAGTGCACGAATCTAGAGAAGAAAAAAATCATATTTCTCTCAAGAAAATGGTGTATTAACTGTAAGCACATAGAACAAGTGACTATTAAGGGAGAAAAAAAAGAGATGAGCTTAGAGTACAGGATTTCTCTCTTCCTGGTCTATACTTGTCTTATGCATTGGAAAAGGCTGGGAGCCCGCCTTGCCCATGCCAGCAGCCCGTTGTCTCCTAGTGCTGGGCTGGTTGTGTAACCACTTGGCAAAGGGTTCAGGTAATGAGCTCTGGCAGGAGCACAGTTGGAAATGGGAATTGATACTGAAAGAGGGATCTCCCAGACTCCCCTC
Organism: Zosterops lateralis; assembly: GCF_965231275.1. Taxonomy (NCBI): domain Eukaryota; kingdom Metazoa; phylum Chordata; class Aves; order Passeriformes; family Zosteropidae; genus Zosterops; species Zosterops lateralis. The sequence goes on from NC_139764.1 coordinate 7,659,739, forward strand.
CCTTCAGGAACTCTCAGCTCCTGCATGGAGATCTGAAACCCTTTGCTTGTTGGTGCTTTAACCTGAAGGAATTAAATTGAGGGAGAGGCCTCATGAATAAATTGGTTGTCAAGGCAGTTTCTGGTATTGATCAAAATCTGCTGTACATGTGAATTGGGCTGATCTCAGAGTGAACTTGAATTGACAGCACAGCAGAGGAGCTATTTTGGATAATACCCTTTCCACATGCATGGCAGTATAGTGAATGTTCCTGTGTCCATCCTACAATAATAATGAAGGAAGAAATTAAATTTATATTAACTGAATTTGTAAATCTTCTCAAAAAATGGGATGGTAAACTGTACAAACCTCTTCCCAAGATTTGCAGTGGTGCTCAGCTTTGTAAAAGCTTAAAATATCTTCTGCCTAGACAATATCCAACAATAAACTCCCAGTGTAGAAATCACTGATACTGCAACAATCCCCTCCTAGAAAGGATGGGGAATCTGGGTTTCAAATGTGAAAAGAAGGTGAAAAAGCAGAACAAAAGCAACTCTTCTGACAGTATTTATGATTCTAAACCTCTAAAAAGTCATTTTGCAGATCTGTTGATGCTGTTGTTACTCTTCCTTGCCCCTTTCTAGGCTTGCCACGCCCCATCCCATGCCTGATGTTATCACTGCCAATGGGAGACAACTGGATCAAAGCACATGTGCAGAAATTTACACACACACACATGTATCCATAAAATTCTATTTCATTAGCCTCCATCATCACCTCACACTATGCCAATAAACCTTTGCACCTGTCAGCTGCATGAGAGATTTCTGCAATGGAGAGGGAGAAACCTTTCAGCAGCATGGCAAAGCCAGGCTTAGTTAACAATCTTGTGATAAGGGCTGGGAGGTTCATGTGGTCACTTCAGGCAGTGACAAGGGGAGAAACTGGGAGGTAAGACATGACCTGTCATATCATGTCTCCTTTATTTGGTTAATAGAGGGTGGTTTAAAGGAGTCAAGGTCAGATTCAGAGGCAGCAGGTGCCAGCTGGGGCATGTTAGTGTTTAGCAGATATCCCAAATACCTACATCAGACATCCAGGCTGTCTTGGTGGGCAGCCTGCATCCACTGCAGGCTGCACTGATACAGAGACAGCCAACAGAACAAAGGGCAATGGTTATAAGATGAAAGAGCAGATTTAAGACTGGATATTAGGAGGAAATCCTTTACTCAGAGGGTGGTGAGGCCCTGGCACATACTGCCTTGTGAAGCTGTCATTACTCCAATCCTTTGAAGTGTTCAATGCCAGGCTGGATGAGGCTTGGGACAACCAGGTCTAATAGAAAGTGTCCCTGCCCATGGCAGAGGGATTGGAACTAAGTGGTTTTTAAGCTTTCTCTCAACCTGCCTGATTATTCTGAGATATTTCAAAATTCTATTTTTCATAGAGCTTCTTCTCTCAGATAATCAAAGTGTATCACAACTGGAATTATCTGTGTATCTTCCTTGATTAATCAGTGTTTTCATGGTCCCTTAAATTTCATATTGATTTTGCCAGAAGTCAGGCAGGCATTTTGAAACACCTCTTCAGTCTTGTACTTGACAAATTCCTGCCACATACACATTATTTCTGTGGGGTCACCTGGGTTTATTTTTTGCATTAATCCAAAAAGACAGGTGGCTGAACACTGGGATACCTTGGGGATGTTGGTACATAAAAAAACCCACAGGAGATAACCACAGTCACTCCCATGAATTCCCTGGAGAAGTATCTGGAGTTTGATGCACCCACAGAGGGGCCATTTCAGGCAGATATGCAGCATTCTTAGACACAGATGTTTACAGGCATTTTGTTTGTGTCTATGGGGAGATGATTTTAAACCAGTGGGGAAGAGGTGAAGCTGGTGATGCCATGATCCACTGAAAAGTTTCTGCATGAGAAGTCTATTAAAATTATGAGTAACATTTTTATCACTGTAAAGTCATCCATCCCCCAAGCTTGGTAGGACCATAGGTCAGGCCTTGGGAAGTGGTGGAATTCCCAACCCTGGAAGTGTTCAGAAGGTTGTGGCACTTGGTTTTGTGGTGTACTTAGCACTCTTGGATTAACAGTTGGACTCTATCCTAGAGGTCTTTTTCTACCTTAATGATTCAATGATTCTATGATTCTATAGGTAGTGTGCCAGAAGTTGCCAGTGAAAACACCATTGGCCATCACAGTGAGAAGAGAGAAAACTAAATTTCCCATTATACCATTGGTTTGCAGATAAAATTAGAAGGAAAAGTGGCTGAAATTTTCAGAGGTAGATACATTTTTATGGACAAAATAAATGTAGCACGCTCCAGTGGACTTAAAAACCCCACTTTAGAATTCCACAGGAAAAAGGAAGTGAAGGAACCTTCAAAACAAAACCTGAAGGTTTTGTTTTGAAGTTGTGAAGGTTTCATCTGTGTTGTTGAAGGGGTAAATTATTTCAGTTTAAGAATGAAATGTTTCTGAAATATCTGAGTCCTTACTGCACTCTGCTGTCTTGTTATAACCACCCAAATGCCCAAATCACTTAGTGACCTGATATCCTGGAGTTCAGTCACAGGATGGTGCAACAGGCTTTACAGCAGCCACAGCAGTAGAAAGTAGTGTGATGGAATGTAAATAAAAATTGGCTTCTTAGCCAATGGCAGAATAGGAGAACTCTGTCTAAAACAGCAAATCTTTTTCTTTCCCTTTTCAAATATTGTTAGGAGTTTGAATCTAAGCTTCCAGACAAGCCTGAGGCAGAAGAGATAAAAACGTTGAGTTACAGTGATAAAATGCATTTTCCAACATTCATATTATAGTTTGTGTCTGACTACCTGGTGTATTTGAACTCTTCACTGTATTTATTTTCTTTCTGCTATCTAGAGAAACTTTATAACTGTGATTAAGTCACATATTGCATTTTATGAGCAGAAGGGATTCTTTAAAATGATGAGAAAAGAATGGTGGGGAGACAGAAGCACACACCACAATGTGATTTTAACAAACACAGTTAAAAAAGACCCTGAATTGCTAAAAACATTCAGGCAATTATTTTCAAAATATGTTCGTTCTCCCTATATCCTCTGTCCTCTAGTGGGTGCCACTATACAACAGAGGAGTCTACAAAGGTAAGAGCATGCTGGAAGGAAAACAAAAAAGCCAGGAACGAGGAGTCTGAGAATTAGACATTAATCAGATACTGATTTGTATTGAGTATTGATCTTTCTCCTTCTTTGGCTTTTATCATAGGGATACAAGAGCAAGAGGAAACTTCTGTGGAGCCTATGAAAATTGACCTTGCAAGTCAAGCAGCAGATGTTTCAAATAAGGATGGTATGTTGTTTTATTATTTTCAATTACTTTTTTAGAATAATGGCTTTAGACTGACAAGGAGCATGTTTAGATTGGATATTAGTAAGGAATTGTTCACTATGAGGGTAGAGATGCAGTGGAATGGGTTGTTCAGAGAGCTGTGGATGCCTCATTCCTGGAAGTGTTCAAGGCCAGGCTCGTGGGAGCTTGGAGCACCCTGGTCTGGTGGAAGGTGTCCTTGCCCATGGCAGGGGAATACAACTAGATGGCCTTTAAAGTCCTTCCTAGGCAAAATCATTCTGTGACTCTGTCTATGGTCCTGATGTTGATACTTAGCATTTCCTTTCTGGAGTGTGTTTATATGTTTCCTCCTAAAAAAATGAGTTATATTTATAATGTCTTCAATTGAGTCCTTTTGAGAGTTGACACCATCTCCACTGTGTTGTGAGTCTCGTGGAGGTAACTTTCAGTGCTGTAGCCCTGCTTTTTGAGTTGATTGGGTTAATGTGCTCAGTTGGTATGTTCCACACTGCCTGCTTTTTAACTAAGTCATATTTTAGACCCATTGTAATGTTGGTCTTGATATAGAATTGGCCAAGAGGTTGAGGCTCTAACTGCAGTCAGAAGGTTATTTCTGAGTATTTCTGGTGCCCAACTCCATTGAGTGGGAAGTGTTTGGCAGTATAATCACTCTGAACTTGTGTGTTAGTGTCATTCTTGGTCAGCTGTGATTCCCTTTCCTCCTCCTTCAGTATCCATGTATAGCTCAGTCTGGTAACAGTTCTCTCACTAGGACTTTTACTGTTAATAAAACAGTCACAATTTAGTTGACCTATAACAGCAGTTCTAGTCAGGTTTCTGGACATAATCAACCCAAAATTCCTGACTTAGAAATTATATTCTTCCAACATTGACCTCAGTGAGGTGATGACCCACCTGTGTGGCAAATTCTGGCAAGAGCTGAGTACTGGGGTGCTACTCAAAATCTGCAGTGTGTAACATCCTTGTAAACAAAAAAATAATTGACCTTCTTGACTCATCCTGCGTGTAAAGAAATAATGGTGGGAATCAACATACTTGTGCTTAGGCTTTGGTGAGGCAGGCCCTTTTTCACTCATCTGGGTCAGCTCTTGTAGTGTAAGAGCTACAAAGAGGGGTTTTTACTGCCCCAATCAGCAGTGGGTTTGGAATTGGGTGTCCAACCCTCATTTTATACCCATAGACTCCTCTTTGTAGTGAAGGCTATTTTTCACCTCTTTCTTTAACCTCCTCAACATTGACATAATATGAATTGAAGGCACACTTTTTTACATCTCCAAGACAAACCAATTATATTCTTTTTGCTATTAGTTACACGAAGAATCTGATGCTGATTTCCTTTCTCTGATGTCAGATTATGCTGCAGCATTTGAATTGGTGACTGATTAGATACTGGCCTGTAAAGAAGTTTGCAAGCACAGGAAAAGCAAGTGTGAATAATGAATTTTCTTTTTTTTAACAATACTAGAGATTATGCTATTACAAGTAGAAGTGCAGAATAAAGCCAAAGCAGCCTTCTTGAACTCATGCTTTGAACAAACCCAAAAGTCAAAGCACATCAAAACATTTGAATTGTGAATCCATGGGATAGTGTGGGCTACTTAGTGAAAAGAAATCCAAATTTACTAAAGGAATATCTTAAGGGATTTCTGGCTGGAAAGGAAAGTGATTGCATCACTGTTTCAACATGTGCCATAGCAAAGGACAGCAGGACCAGCTAGTGGTTTCTGAAATGAGGATCTTGATAGGTTTCTCTGTTTCAAGTCTTGCTTATCTTGTAAGGTCTTCTACATATGACTCATCTTGTACTTTCCTTTTCTTTGAACTTTTAAAGTTACATGAAAGGACAGGAAAAGGGTGTTTGCTTAGGCTGCCAAAAAGTACTTCACTTGCCAGGGAAATCTTTGTTTCTAGAGAGGTCAAATTGCTATCAGGATTATATTACAGGGTGTTTTTCCTCGTGGACATATACTGCGTGCTTAAAAAAAAAAAAAGAGAGAGAGAGAGGAAGGATCAAACTTGTTCCCTTTAACAGTAATTTTTATGTAAATTGCCTATTTTTTTCCTCTAGTCCCCTTCTTTCTTCCCCAGGAGGTCTCATTTCTTCACAGCTGAAAGCACAAGCATATATGACTGCATCCGTCCCCCTTGGCAGCTCAGCTCTTGTGGTTTAATTTCTCATACAGTGGCACAGTGAAAAGTGCCTTAGAGATGCAGAGAGTTTAGACAGCTTAGGTGGATCTCAATATTGGTTCATGCAGTGGGCAGGTCCATGAGAGTGATATATTTGAGAAATTACTATTATTTAAGACCTAGGCTTGATTCTTCATCAGGAAAACTGTCAGAAGGTGCATCTGTAGCCTGGATTAGAGCTGTGTATACAGACACATATTCGTCCTGCCAGCTTCCATTAGCCATCAGAACAAAGACCCCTGTATATTAAATATCTTGTACCTGGGACAGATTTGCTGATTAGTTTTTCCTAATGATGGCAAACCTCACCTTTGGTGATTAGGTTCTTAGATGGTTTCTCCTGACAGTAGCCGCCTTTTTTTTTTTTTTTTCCTTTTTTTTCTTTGTCTTTCTTTCTTTCTTTCTTGCTTGCTTGCTTGCTTCCTTACTTTATTTCTACCACCAAAGCTGTAGAGATTACTAAGGCAGTTTTTAGTTTTCACCTGGTTTTAGTCAGATCAAACTTTTCACAATGGGATTGCTCAAGCAATTTTTGTTTCAAGCCTGTAGAAAACTGCATTTAAATCAAAACACTTTGGTGTTTTGGTGTCATCTGCTGTCCAGGTCTATGGCATAATATCTTGGGCTAAAGAAGTGCACTCACTCTCTTGCAGATGACTTTAACTTGGCTCTCCAGTCTCCACTTTGCCTGTCTTCTCTTGGCTACCTAACCTTTAAGCACATAACTGTCTTGCAGGGATGAGGAGTAATGTTGCACTGCCAAAGCACACGCCCCCAGATCAGCAACAACCACACTGCTGTGATGGATGAGAATTATTTGCTGGGTTATTTCTTCTCCTCTTGCAAGGAACTTTCTTGCTTTTGGGGGAGAAATCCCTGCATGGTCATCATTTGATATCTGGTAATTTTGGTCCCCAACAGGTCAAAATTTAAGAGAAATGTGATAGAGAATGTCCACATCACACAGAGATGTCCATTTCTGGCATAAAAACCATCTGTGAAGGTACAGAATGAGGTGCAGGTGAAACTGAATTTAGATGCGCACCCCTTTGCATTCCAGGTGCTTCTCTGAATTGTTGGCTGATGTAGCACATTATGGGGAGGTACAACAAGACTGCTAAAGGGAATTAGCAGTTGAAAACCTCTAAAAGCCTTGCTTATCAGGGAGAAGCCCTAATTTTGGCTTGCAATGTGATTAGATGTAGAACACCCAGGGCTGATGTTGCCTCTGTGACACCACCTCATGCTGGGAGGATCCCAGGATTGTGAGTCACATCCCCACGTACCTGGCAGCAGTTCTTCCATGTGTTCCTGTGTTCCATGTGCTTCCCTGCTGTGCCATTTTCCAGCTGAGCAGAGCTGATGGTGTGGCTGCCCCCAGAGCAGCCTATGTTGGGGCTCAGTCAGTGCTCTGCAGGAGCCCATCCTTCAGCCAGACCTCCCTGTCCTCAGGAGAGCTCATGCAAAGAGCTGAGCTCAGGCACAAATACACAGGAAAAGGTTCACTTGGGATGCCAACAGAGCCTAACCACAGGTTCAAGTCCAGATGTATTTTGCAGGAGGTTTCTGTAGAACATGAGTGAAGGCTGAAGGTGTTTTCAACAAATACTGCCAGTGAAGCTGTCCAGCCTAATGAGGCTGGGAGAGGATGTTGTTGTCAGTGTGCAGCAGCCTTCCTTCAGTGATTTTTTTTATTAAGCATCCTGTCTTTGCTATGCAAATATGGTTAAAGAACACAAGCTTGCTAAATGTGATGTGCATCAGAGCTCTGTAAGCAGGAGAGGATACTTTTTGTATTATTCATCACAAACATCCAGGAAACCAGTGCAGTATCTTTTCTGCATATGGATGATAAATAATTTACAAATAATTCATCAAAACCATAACAGGTACATTGACATGATATTGATTCATGAAAAGACATCACACTGCCTGGATGGAAGTAGCATCATTACTGATTTGGGGTTTTTTCTTTCCTCTCTCCCATCTTAATTTCCAAATCTCCTACTCATGTTTGAGGAGTTTGCCTGTGACCCATGTCAAAGGCCTCATAATCTACAGCTGATAACACAACACAAAGCCAGGGAAAAGAAAGAAAATAATGATTTTAATATAAATAGCTTCATTCAATTTCAGTGCAGAACAAATACTAAATACTAGTCTTAAAACTGGAGGTATTTATGTTTAGCCTTGCTACAGCCAATCACACCTGCCATAGTTTAGATGATAGTTTTGACAAATGTCATGGTAAAATGAGTTTAAGCCTTCTATTTAATTTATTATTATTATATTAATTGTTTTTTCTTTTGGATTTTTGGGGGTTTTGTTGTTGTTGTTGTTGTTGTTTGGGGTTTTTTTTGTTTTGTTTTGTTTTTTGTAATTTTAAATGAAAATAAGGTTGACTTTTAAATGGATCTTAAATTAACAAATTATTATTGTGGGAATATAGTGACATTGCTTCTGAATCCTTCCCTAGGTTCCAGCAATTTGCAGTTCAAGAAGTTCTGGAAGCATCATCTCTGTAACTGAGACACCATCAAAACTGTCACAGCTTGACTGCTGCAATATAGGGACGTGGTTTAGTGGATCTTGGCAGTGTTAGGTTTTTGGTTGGACTCAGTGATCTCAAGGGTCTTTTTCAACCTAAATGATTCTATTTTTCTATGGAAATAGATCTGTGTCCACCCTGCCACTCAACCCTAAGTCCTACCAGGGACTTTGTCAGACTCCAAGGGTCAAGGTTTGAATCAGAGGGTCAAGACCACTTAGTCCAGCAAAACTCTGTGTCACTCCATGGCAATACCTGTATCTCTGCCTGTGGCCTACAGAGAGAGATGAGGGTCTTTTTGACCTTGAGCTGGACTCCTTGGTTAGGTGACAAAGTCAGACTGGATGGATGTGGATCAAACAGAAAATCTAGGGCCAGAGGCTTGCATTTCCAATGCTGCTAAAGTCTTCCTCCTTACAGGACTGTTTGTCACGGTGTGCGGGGAGCTCCAGGTTAGGATGGGTCCCCAAAGAGACTCATTTGATGACTTAAGAGATTTCTTAATGCAATAAATGTCCCTTTTGCTTTAAAAGCAGTTATTACTCCACATGATAAACTTAATGAGTATCATTAATAGTTTAATGACCATCTCATTTCTTTTTCAGCTGAAATGAATAGTCAAGTTGAAAGTATAAATGATCCAATGGAAACAGAGCGGAAAGCTTAAATAACAGGTAAGATCTTCACAACTATTTCTTCTCCCCTATTTTCCATACAGTTTCTGTATGAAAACTTGCTTTGAAAACACCTGAATTAAAGTTAAAATGTACCAAACATAAAAAAGAAAACACCAAAAAGGAAGACAGAATACAAAGGAGAAGTAATTGTCTAACATGGCCTGTATTACATCATAAAAAGAAAGACTTGATTTGTCAAGCAAATATTATAGCAACAATCTGCAGCTGTAAAGGGTTTAGGTAATGCATAGTCTGAGATCATCAGAAGGCAAAACATCACTTAGAAAAGAAAAATAAATGAGCAAACAATTTTTGGCATTGCTTTGGAAAATGACAAGCAATTTAAATGAGTTGGAGCGAAGCTCAGTTCTGTATGAGCTGTGTTCTGGGAACAAAAGGTTCACATCATAAGGGGTTTGTTGCCCTTGGCTCTCCAGTACCTCACGTCTCTTCAGCAATACACTGAAAAACAAGGCAAAGTCAGAGAGCTGCCTTCTGGAGCTCTGCTGCCTTTTGGAGCTTGTTTTGGCTTTCCGCACTAAATGACAGTGCTGTGGCTGGAGCAGTGGTGGCTGTCGAGGCAGTGTTTTTCATGGGCATAAACAGCATTTCTTCTAGAATAAAATGAATAATATAGTGGGAAGACAGAAGTCCAAGGCTCGTCCCTAACAAAAAGAAGCAGTAGCCATTTCTCCCTCAGAAGTGGTTTCCAGTGCACACTGCTTCCTTTGCTGTAGGGTTTTTGAGAAATGCCAGTATCATCAACAGCAACATGCTATATTTACCCTTGTAAAGGGCTTTCATGTAGCACAAGAGCAAGGTATACAATAGCAGTAGCTGTAACACAGAGATTTGAAACACAACGTCTTATTACTAAACATGACTCTTAGTCCTTATCTGTGTACAGGTGATGTGTGCTGCTGTACTGCTGGAGTGAGAAGTAGCCCTGATGGTGTCCCATTTAAAAAGTGCTGAAGTAAAAATAGGATACGCCCTTAAAATAATGATTAAAATACAGCATCCATAACTCTTCCTCCCCCTCCCTTAGCTTCTTGCTCAAACAAAAAAGGAAATAATGAAATCCTTAACTTAAAAATGCATCAATATGTTAATACCCTTCCTCTGTTTAAAAAAGGTATTTGAATATTACAGTTTTTATGTAGCCCTTAAGAAATCTGTTTGTCATGCTGCATTTTCCCATTGAAATTATTATCTGTGAATGTTTAGGGCTGGAGTAATTTTTGCTCATGAATTAACAATCAATGAAGAAATCTCTTCAGTTCCACTGCAAGATGTGGCTTTGCAGGCATCTTTCTGATACAAAGGGGCCAGACCCTGGGCACACCATGTCTGGCTCAGCAGTTCAGTGGCATGCACAGGATTAGACACAGGCATTGAATTCATTGCAGTTCTCTGTCAAAGCCATCCAAACTCCATCGCTACTGTTTTCATTACTAGGAGCAATCCCCAGGGAGGACTTATCAGGCTGTTAAACTTCAGAGAATCTCACAAGGGTGGATTTGCTTCCTGTTTTTCGTATTTCAATGTGTTGTTTGTCACCAAAGTACCTGCCAGAGCTGGGGGTGTCTGGTATCAAGCTGTTGCTTGATGGTGCTCTGGAAAGCCAAGACACCCTGATAAGCGCAGGTAATTTGCTCACCCAATAGTAGCTGTCAGATATAAGCTGTGTCACACACGCATTGGACACAAAAAGAAACTGTAGGCATCTGTTGCTGGAAACATGAGACCTGGCTTCTGTGTAGACATTTGAAATTTTTACTTTTTTCTTTTCCCTTTTCTCTCTGCTGCTGTGGCGAAGGAAGGATGCAGGAGAGGAGAGACCCAAGGAAACCCTACGGGCAGGCGCTGACATCCTACAGCATCATTCTCGGCCGAAAAGAGCACACAGAGATGATCAGCGGGTTGGGAGGGGGGGAGCTTTTGGGGGAATGAGTCTCTGCTTTTAATTTCTCTTTGTTCTTCATTTCATTTTGTTCTGTAAGCCTGTTGGGAAGAGTCATAACTTCCCAGGTCTAACAATGTTTTGCAATTAACCCTGCATTTACAACAGTTTCTTCTGAAATGTGAGTCCCTCTCTTACACTGGGTCTTTTTTCCTCCTGCATCATACCATCAGTAGCCTGTTTCCAGGCCCACCACTTTTCTAGCATCTTTATCTTCTTTCCTATGATCAGCCTATGCTATGCCATGTCCTTACATGTGAATAACACGTGGCCTCAAAACAGCCAGCACCCCAAATCCATCCTGCTTCTTCCAGTTAGTTCTGCACATCTCAAAACCAGTGCTATAAGTATGACCTTTGGGTACAGGTAAGCAACAGACATTTCCTCGATGCTGGAAAGACTCTGTATTCGAGGCATTTTTAAATACAGCTTCACACAGTAGCTTTTGTGAGCAGCCCTCATTACATTTTCCGCTGCATATGCATGATTTTTTTTTTTAAAGCAATTAACAGTTATTTGGATAAGAATGTCTCTCCATATGTCAATTGTTCTGCCAGCAAATGCTGCACTGAAATTTGTAGGAAAGGAACAAAAGGTTTTCATGTACATTTCCCAACTGTACTGCAACCTAAACCAATGGAAAATACACTGGATGGAAGAGCACATGACCTGTGTCCCTAGTGGGATGTGCTACAAACTCTATTTTAAAGTGCTGCTAAGAATCATTTGGTCACTTTAAGCAAAGTAATCAATTCTAATTTGATAATTTTAAGAAAAATAATTAGTTCTGTTATTTCTTTTTCCATCCAAAATATTCCTTAATGACAAAACAGTTATTTAATATCTGGCCAGGAAAAAAAAAAAAAAAAAAAAAAAAAAAGGTAAGACATATCTCTGTCTTCCTGTGATCTGGGTTCATCCCAGCTAGAGCAGTTTCAATGATAAATCCTGTGCTGGAGTAACAGCAAGTCAAGGGTGACCCAAGTGTACCTAACCTGGGCTAAGAAAGTGACAGTCAATGGTTGTTGATTCAAAAGGGTGTAAGGAGAAACAAGGATTAGAAAGAGGAAAAGCATCAGATTACAGCCCCTAGAAAGGCAGCCCCTCCCACCTCCCCTTCTCTGTGGGACTCCAGCATGTTTGCTAGAGGTGGGATCAGAAGGGTATTTCTGTGTGCTGCCTCTGGTGGTATAATCACCCAGATGTGAGTAGTGCCAGAGAGGCTCTCAAGGAGCTTCTTCATTACCTGGATGGACAACTCCAAATTGGATCAACTGTAGGAGTAAATGAGCTAATGTTAGTCTATTAATCAGTTTGAAAATTTTGCTAAGATTACCTGTATTTGGTAACTACGGTTCCTCTGGCTCTTGTTCTCTCCAAATACTCTTGAAGGGCCTCCTTGTTCCCTTTGAGGTGCCTCTGGTGCTTTCCTTTCCCAACCTTGGGGTCATGCTTGACAGAACATGTCTTTTGGGATGTGGGCTTTCTGCATGGTCTCTTACGTTTCTGTGTATTTTCCATACTGTGTTATTATGGTTGAAACAGGCTGTCATAGTAGGTAGGTCAGGAGTGGATAAATACATCAGGAGGATGGTATAACTGTCACAGTCCCCTGATGTAATTCTGTACCTGTTTTGATCCTGCTTCCCCATGGGCAGCATTAACACTAGCCATGACTCAGATGTCCCTCTCTTTGACCAGCTTTGGCTTTAGCAAGAAAACAGACAGATGGCTCCATGGGAGGCTGGATGCTGAGCTGTGGTCATTCAGAAAGAGATAAAAGATTCCTTAAATGTTTTGTGAAGGCTGACTGGCAGTTAAAGAAAAAAAATTAGCTGCAAAGATGCATCATATTAGACACTCTCTAGCCCCTGACAGTAATTTCATTTTCCTTTTTATTTAACCTTGGTCTTCAAAGCAACCATTTGCCCAATGATGTGTCAGCAAAGCATGAAATCCAGAAAGTGTAAAGTGTAAAGCAAGGAAACCTATGAGTAGCTTGAGGCCTTACTGTACTGTTTGCAGCCTTGTTTATATCTGTCTTCCTTTCAGTGGGTTTTGATTTGAGTTGTTGGCATTTTTCACCACTCATAAAGTGAGTATACATTGGCAGCATGAAACTGTATTAATAGTAGTCGTTGCAATCAGTCTCTGATGCTCTTCTGGAGATGGGGAAAGATAAGGAGCTGGTTTTGTAGAAGAACAAGTGTTAGATGGAGATTCACCACACTGGTATTTATGTCAAGGATTTTGATTTAAATGCAAAATACATTCACAGTAGGTGGTGTAAAGGGAATAGCTGTGTTTGGGTGCTGATGTTTGCATTCAACCTAAGAGGCTGTGCTTGATTGTTGTTTCTCCTGTGTCTGAAAGTGCTCACCCCTACCATTAGACACGATATTCCTCAGGCTGGTGACTGCTCCCATGGTGACATCCAAAGGTGATACTTAGACATAGTCTGTAATAATGGGTCACTGCAGCTAATTGTCACTCTTTCTATAAAGCACTGAGAAAGCCTCTCTTTGAATTAACACTGTTCTGCTTTAGGACTTGAATGAAATTATATTTAAAAAAAAAGTTTTCTCTATATGCAGTGCATGCCAGCTTTGCTTTTAAAATTACAAAATTTAACAGAGTATGTGGATCTATTTTCTTGGGGAATAGGGATTTTTATCATATTATTCATCCAGGATTTGCCTTACCCTGACATTTGTGATATAAGTTTTAAAAAAGTGTAAAAATGAAAAAAGGTAATTTTCTTGACCAAAAAATATGTTTTTACTTCAATGCAAAGAAATGTGGAATGTTGCTTGCAAAATGTCTTCTAATAGATGGTCTAGTAGTTACATGGGTTAACATCTGCCTTTTTTGTTAATTTGTCATTTACATGCTGAACCTGAGTCTCCTTACTTTCCTTGTAACTTAAAGAACCAATGCCTTCATAAGTACCTTGTTAAAGCAAATGGTTAATAAAGCTTGTCCTGAAGAAAAGGCTGTGCCACTGGTGTTTGTGTCCTCCTCACCGTGCTGATTGTGCAGAGGTCATTTTGGTTGTCCATGGAGGACATTCTGGTTTGAATGGGCCATCAGCAACATATGCAGCCAGATCCTCATTAAAATTTGTCATTTGGCGGATTCTTGTAAGAACCAGATACCTCCTGGCAGGGGGTGTTTTTAGAAGATTTTGCAGCTCAAAGGGGAAAAGGCATCTTGGCTGGTCCCATGGCTGCACAAGAGACGTTACAAAACCTGTCCCATTGCACTAAATCTCAGCATCTGTCACCTGTCAAAGATTACTCCATATATATATATATATATATATATATATATATATATATATATATATGCAATGCACAGGTATAATAGAGAATTATGCATGCTAGATGTTATCTATCCTTTCTACCATCACTTGTTTCAAAAATGGATAGGCAGAGGATACTTCAAAGACTGCAAAAGTGGCATTTTTTCTCCCATGACACCAACATAGGTGAAACTGTGAGTACCAACCCAGCCTTACTGTTCTCAGCCAAGGCTTCAATCATCAGTAACTGAAGTGACAGGGCTTGGCTGCGTGGGTTCAACACTCTCCAACAGATTGCTTCCTTCTCTGAAATTTCACCTTTTCTTGTGTACAACCCTTGGACTGCCAAATGGGAGAGGACAAAGTTCAGGAGAGGCATGGCAGTGGGGAATGTCTGCCTTTTTGCTGCATGCAGGCCGCAAATGTCTGTATGGTCTGAGCTAACCTGAGAGAGAGAAAAACCAGCAGTAGCTGTGCTTCTCACTGCCTTCAGCTGTTTTCCTTTTATCTCCAGAACTGTACAGCAGTGGAAGCACCTCCTTTACCCACTGCTGCTTTACCTCTGCTGCAACAGTGTGTGTGGTTAAAGAAAGAGCAAATAAATCACCTTCTTAGCTGGGAGAAAGTACTGCCCATCCCACCCTTCTTGACTAGCACAGAGTCAAGAGGTAAAGCTGCGTGCCATTGGAGTATGAAGAAGGGTGTATGTTTGAAATGGCACAGATCCTGTCAGAGATGGATGTTCTTCCAAATGATGTGGATTAGGAGAGTCTTCTTGACAGGTTTCTAAACAAGGTCTGAAAAGGAAGGTGTTAAAGGGGTGGATTTGTGCCTGGGAAGGTCTTCTGTGGAGATGATTACATTGGATGTCAGTCTGTATCTACAGAAACAGAGGCCCTATTACCAATTTCCCTTATCAGCTTCTCAGAGAGAGTTTCCAAAAGAAATTGGGTTACCATTCAGGATTTTCATGTGAATCTCCTCAGAGGGTTATGTGCATGCTTTAAATTGGCTTAGATTCCTCTCCCTAGCCCCCTCACACAGCAGCTTCCAAAGGGATCATTATGACCTTGGTTTATTTGTAAGGTTAAAACTGAACTTTGGGATTTTAATTAGTGTTGGGGTTGGGCTTTTTTTTTTTTTCCTTTTTTTTAAACTTAAGTAAAAGTGTCCAGAGACATTTAAATACCCTAATTTCTCATTCCACTAGAATTATTAGCAGCTCCTTAAAGTAAATGTCAAATCACTATTAATTATTTCAGAATTCACTGATAAAATATTTATCATAATGAATTCCTTCAGAAAAAAAAAAAAAAAAAAGGAAACCAAAAAGATTCCTGATGAAATATATAGAGGAGGTACTCGGGGAGGCTGCTCCATCTGGTGGCAGCTCAGGGCTCATAGTTTGGGGGAGATACCTCTATTTGGATTACACTGGTGAAATTTTCCTCCAGTTTAACCCTGCTGAGCATCACCCACTCCTTGGTAGAAGAGCATCAGTCCATGTTCTTGGCTGATGTTGGAAAACGTGGTTGGCATTTGCCACTAGACACACCTCATCTATTAAAAATAGTCACCAAGATCTTCCTGGTTTTCCCCAGGAAAAAATGGAACAAGCTTTTATAAGTAATTTTCAGTGCAATTTTCTGGGTGGCTGTGCTGCCACCAGCTGTTGCAGAGGCCAGGGAGCCTCTTTGGCCTTTGCCCTGTTCTTCCAAGTTCTCCTTATTTCACACCAGTTTCCAAGAACCTGCTTAGCAGGGGTGTCCTGGATGGGAAAGGTAAGCCTAAATTATAAGGGTGTAATATATTTTTTAACTGTATCACAACAGCAAGTCAGGAAATTGTTTTGAAATAAAAGCAGAAACAGGGAAGGAGAGATGAAATCACAAGACAGCTGAAACAAGCAGCAGAGACCCACAAATCCATAAGCACACAAATGGGCATCCTGAAACTAAAAATCCCTTCTCTGCCCGGTGTGCCCTTCACAGCAGCCTCAT
Source organism: Zosterops lateralis (assembly GCF_965231275.1). Classification (NCBI taxonomy): domain Eukaryota; kingdom Metazoa; phylum Chordata; class Aves; order Passeriformes; family Zosteropidae; genus Zosterops; species Zosterops lateralis. Next base: position 7,675,769 of record NC_139764.1, read on the forward strand.
ACCAGAGCAGGGTGTGTTTATTTTTTTCTGCAGAAAAGGGAAAGGAGAGGCCAGGTGCTGAGGAGACATTCATTACCTCCTTCCCCTAGGCAAAGCCATTTTTATGCAGTATATATTCTGTATTTAATGTAAACTAAATACAGCAGATGATGGGTAGTTAATGCATTTTGGACCATATAGTGTATATTATTATATACTGTATGTGTACCACACCTAATTTAATTAGATAAAGTGTGTGCTTTATAGAAAATGCATTAGATCAAACTTTATATAATCCCTAAACACAGGTAAAAGCTGTAACATAAAGTCAATATTTGCATACAAAGTATTTTGTATTACATAAACTAAATCATCCAGATATCATCTAACATCTTAGGAAAGCTGACACTTCTGGTGTGTGTGTGTGTGTGTGTCTAAGTATTTCATATATTCTAGAGGAAATACTTGACCTTGAAGGGTAAGGGTGTGCAAGGAGTGGTACAAGCAAGTTTCATGGCCCTGGGAGAAAGGCAAGAATTGGTGGTTTATTTATTGCCTGGCTTTTTACACCCTTTTAATTTATTTATTGAATCTCATGGTTTTCAGTTAAGCTTTTCATTTTTTCCAGGAATGCAGAGGGACCTGAAAGGGATTAAGAAGGGATGTGTTACACGGCAAATATGTCTTGGGCTAGTTCGCTACCTGCAGTCCTCTACAGCACCACAAATCACCAGCAAGAACTAAACAGCTTTGCAAGATATCCCCCAACCTCATTACACTAGACACATGATGACATTTTTTCCAGTTTTCCCAAAGCCTAAATTTATTTATCCAAAATTACCAACATACAGAGATCTTTTGTTCTCAGGTCTGGGCTGCACAAAGGTGAGATGGGTGGCACTGTGAAAGAGTGTGAAGAATCAAAGAGACTGTGAAAAACATGTCTCTTTGAAAAAGAAATTTAAAAATCCCACTCCAACCATGGAGAGAAGAATTTGGCAGCATTTGATGAAGCCATGCATGGAGTTAGTTTTTACCCTGGTTCCCTCACTGAGCCTCGCCACTCCTCCTCCTGCAGGACAGGTTGGGGAAAAGTTGGATGGCTGATTTCATTAGCATCAAACTTGATTACTGAAAAGCAGGTGATAGGAAGGGTAGAATAATTGTTTGAATTTGCCTGGTAATTTATCAAACAACTTGTTCCTCAACGTGCATCAGTCTCTCATTTCCTACCTGTCTTTGCAGTGGTGCCCACACAGGGACTCATTCCTGACCTGTGAACCTGTGTGTCTCCAGTTCAACACTCACTCCCTTGTCCAGGCTCACCCTCTGCATCCACTATTTCATTTATTTTAGTTTGCTCCATTCTATTTTCTTTTATTTACATAAATCACCTTACCCAATTCTCTAGCTCCATGAAATGATGAGGAATCCTCCTAGCATAACACATTTTTTTGGCACAGGGCATGAGAATGATGTAGAGGAGTCAGAGTAACTCTGCTGGAGGGTCTCTACCATCACATGCCCCTGCATTCAGTAAACAGCCCCCAGAGAGTCAGATCAATATCAAATTGACATTATACAGGAGAAACTGTGCTGCATTTGGAGTCTGTTTCTCCCCCGGCATGACATTAGATCTGCAGAGAGAAAAAATATGTTCTGCAGCTGATTTCTAAGAAGTTTTCAGTCCAATATTTATCAAGATTGGACCTTTCCCTGTGGTATGTGGTCCAGGAAGTAGAAAAAGTGCCCACTCAACACTAGCAGAGAAACATGCCACAAGGAAGAAAATAAGTGAAGGCAAATGGCACAAACAAATTTTAACAATAAATATGGCCATGCTGCAGAGAACACTCCCTTGTATATAATTAATGGGGATCTAGGGAAACCTTTAACTATTTGCAATGAAGACAGGAAACATACCTCAGAAATTATGCCAGCAATGCTGTGGGCATGACAGCACTTCACACCACTGCAGCCAGGAGTTGTGTGCTCCACAGACTCCCCTGCTGCATCTTCCTGCCTTATGCTGGATGTGCTTTTTCTGTGCTGGATGATTTATCTCCTTGCCTCGGGGTAATCAAACGCATTTGTGTGCTTTGGTGTTTCTGGAAGGGAAAGGAAACATTTTCAAACTGGAGAAAGCCAGAGAATGTGCAGGCATTTGCTGAGCTTACAAGGCCTGCACGCCAATGTACTGTGCCAGTGTTTATGTGTGAAATTAATTTATGCAATAAAAATTTTTAAATGATGCTCAACTATGTTAATGCTCATGTGTGCTCAAAACTATGCTTTGTCTTTGCACATCTGGGGGATCTGTGACTAAACATGCACTGCTAAGTTGTGCAGGAATTAAATGACCCCAGCAGGACTGAGTGCCACCTTGGATGTGGCCTGGATTTGAACCTGGGCACCGGGCTCAGACCCAGCCTTTCCTCTTTTCACATTGGGCAAACCCTCAAAATAGGGGATGATTCCAGTGCCTGGAAAGGTCTCTGTAGGTGGGAGACAGCCTGGGCCAGCCTGGGGGTGTATGGAGAACTCAGTCTCTGGCTTGCAGAGTGAATGGCAGTCCCAAGTCCTCTGGCACAGGGACCACAGTGCTTAAGAGACCTGGGGGTATCTGTCCTGGTGCCCAGCTCTGTGTTGGGATGCAGCTCCTAGACTCACATCCTCCCAAAATAAGCCTCAAATCACAAGGATGGGGAAACAGAACATTCACAAATGCTATCAAATAGATGAAGAGGAAATCAATAACTCTATGGGCATCTTACCTTTTTTCCCCACTAAAGAAAGTGGGTCAAATGTTTTTTTTTCCATGAAAAACACTTCTTCTTGAAAAACACCTCCCTTCTGAAGAGGAAAAAATCCACTTCAGAAAAGTATCTGAATCTGTCAGAGGATAAAAAAAACGCTCCCACCACTTCACAGCCATTACAATGAAAGCAATATTTGGAAGTGGCCATCATCTCATCAGGGCCCATCTCCACTGTTCACCACTTTCAGGCTCCATCCTGGTAACCTGGATTCCTGTAATGGAATCACATTTTGAAAGGAGGCAAAGTCTAATTTCATCTGTTTCTCAGGGAGCAATGACAACCCCTTTCTTTTTACAAGTTTCTCTCTTCACTTACCTCGAAGATTGTGGTGGTCTCTGAGAGATCACTGCTTCTCGGGGCAACATTATCAAATTTAGATAGCCCCTAATTAGATCCCCCACAAACCTGATGCACATTTAAATAACAAGAAGAGCCACTCAAAAGCTCCAATGTCCTGCTGAGAAGTAATTGGACCATCCCAAATTTTGACATTTAAATTATTAGAAACCTTTTTGTCATTTTCTTTACTACTTTGCATTTTCCTTTTCCGAGTCTTCTTACAGGCCAGAATTTGTGGAGGACTGACAGCTTCAGCTGAGAAACCAAAGACAAGAAGACACCAGCAGGAAGCTCAGGATGCTTGTTTGGGCATTTTATGCTGGCTGCTGCTGCTGAGTGACCCCAGGCAGGCTCATGTTACATGTTAAGCCAGGGATTATTGCCCTTTTAAAATTCTCTTTGGGGGAAATATGCCTTTCTGAGGGTTTGGGAACATTAGAGGAGGCTCTGCAAGCACTCTTTAGGGGACAGCTAGGCAAACACAGCTGCAGGGAGGGATTAAGACTGCATTAGGTTTGTATATATTTTAACTCATTGGCAACTAATTACCAGGCGCCAAACATAAATAACTTGTGACAGAGAAAAAAAAAACCTGAGACAAGGTATGCTACAAAATAGGGTGTCTCAGCATGGTTAGGTTGCTGCTGGAGGCATTTGAGGCAGATTAACCTCCTGTGCAGTGTTTTTAAAGACTGGAAGGATGGACAAGACCAAGGATTAAGGGCCTCAATTGTCTTTGTACATCTCAATTGTCTTTGTACATCTCCCTGTTACTCCTCTTACAGTCCCTACAAATGCTATTGGCATTCATGCAAGGCAAAGCCATATCCATGTTTGAACCCAGGTGAGGTGATCACTGGCCACTCCAGGGCCCTCTGGATCCCAGTAACTGTGGTGAAGTAGGACCCAGAGGGTCATCCACATGGATATGTGAGTGCATCCAGGATGAGCCTTAAGGTACCCTCATCTCACAGTGCAAGCAAAGCTCCCCTCAGGCATCTACACCCTCTCCACTTTCAGCTCTGCAACACAGGTATCACACTCCCAGAGGGTAGATGATAACCTGATTAGGTGGTTTGGCATATGGCCTTGGGTAATCCTCTGAGCTGGAACGCACTCTCCTCTCTGTGAACTCTGCAATACAGAGACAGGGCTGGCCCTTTCTCTGACAGAGGCATCTTTAAATGTGGATGATACTTAGGAAGGACCCAGCATTGTTGGTGTCCAGTTGGGAGGGTCAGAGATATAGTGTTGTTCTGATTCTGGATCACCTTGTCCTGATCAGGATTATTTGGGGTTTAGCAATTGAAAATTTGTGAAAGTTCTGATTTGGGCCATCTAACTGTGCCCCTAACCCTTGACAGCATCCATGATGACAGGGTATACTTCAGTCCTGCAGGGAGAGTTAACATCTTCCATGGGCACAGATCTCCTTGGGGCACCCTTGCTGTGTGCTGGAGGGTCAGCTGACTGGAGAGGCCACAAGACACCCCCTGCTCATCTAACAGCCTCAGCAAGAGGCTCAGGACCACTCAGGGCATGAGGCATGTGCTCATCCACCACATTGCTGCAGGGAGCTTTACAGTGGCATTTTATAGTGGCATTTTATAGTGGCATTAAAATATTGTAGCATGTACAAAATCCTAAGCAATGGTTAGTTTGGGCTTTGAGGCATTGTCTTTGTACAGCTGGGGATGGTGACAGATGGTGTGAGTGCTGGAGGCTGCACAGACTCTTGCAAAGACAGTGCTGAAAGCAAGCTGACAGCACTACTCCCTGCCACTGGAGCATGATTCCCATGCTCTGTGCAAGTATTCGGTTCTCCTTTTAAAACCCTGCAAGAAAAAGAGTTGAATATAAGAGGTTTTGCTGCAGATTAAGCTTTTTCTGTCAATTTCGGCTCAGAGACATACTCTGCTTAACATGAGCTTGCAAAAACACATATTCACTAAAGCAAAAAGCACACACAAACACAAAAATAAAGATGCATATGCATAAACCAAAACAAATACCAGAAAATAAGGCAATAATTCTCTTCTTATGAAATCAGAGCGTTGACATGAACATTTTCCTCATTTGAAACACTAAACAACCAAGTCACAGCTAATTAGGACTGCAATATTCATCAAATATGCCATATTGATTACAGCATGCTCTGAAACCAATCAGTCTCTCCATTTTAGATATTGAGCAATATCTAAATGAAGCATCAAACATAACCAATGTTTCCTGATTGCTATCGATAACTTCACACCCTGTTCAAACACCCAGAGATCAAAAAGATTTCAAACCCATCATCCCAGTCTTTTAACACCACATCTCTCTTCCCATCCTTCTCACTCTCCTTATTTTGGAGGATGTGCAGTGTATATTTATTTTGGGGAATATGCAATGCACTCAATGCTTCATCAGCTAGAAATGTGGTGACAAAACCAAAGTATGACTGGTGGTCTCTCTGGATGCTTGACTGGCACTTAAATGCATTTTTAAATATTGGAAGGGAATCTGTAAGCAGTGGATCAGCTCTCAAAAAGGGGCTTGTTTAATTTTTAATCTGCTTTTTAAAAAAAAATTTAAATTAGCCCTTAATCAAATGAATTTATATTTAAATCCATTGGTCCTTATTTACAAACACACACTCATCATATTTCTCCAGACAGACATATGTCTGACCTGGAGTGAGGGAAAAAACAGGGCAATAAGCCCAGGGTTCCCCATCTAACTGATTTCCCACTTCCTTCCCAAATCTCCATTACTGGGGAAAAAAAAAAAAAGTCTACTGAGCATTAAGAACTGGCACATATGTACCCTTTTTCTTCCAGCTCAAGTTTCAGTGGGAAGGTAGGTCACAGCATGCCTTGGGCATAGGTTAGAGGAGGTCGCATTGCATGTGATGAGAAATCACCTTTTTCCCCAGTGTGGGGGTGAAAGAGGTGACACAGGGTCACAGTCCTCATATCAACTGAGTCTGTGCTCTGAAAGACACAAACAGCAGCTATCACCTCTCAGGAGACAGCTGGTACCCACGCTGCTGGAGAAAATGTGCTTCCTTTCAAGCTGTCATCACAGCACAGCAATCATCAGACAGGAAAGAAAACAAAAAGTGAAACACTCTCTGTGTTTACCATTTTAGGCCAGTTGCCCTAATTTGGTGGAGAAGGTATTAATTCCTTGTTCTGAAAATGTGGGTAGGTAACAGCAAAGAAAACCCCAGCACTTTCCAGCATTTCAGACAGGACATAATTTACCCTTTAGAACCATTCAGAGAGTAATAGAATGGTTTGGGTTGGAAGGAATCTTAGAGATCATCCATTTCCAAGCCCCTGTCACACCTTCCACTAGAGCTGGAAACTCCCGGAGTCAACTTGCTCAAAGCTCCCTACAGTCAATGTTTCCAGAAATGTAGCATTCACCACTTCTCTAGCTAATTTCCCAAGACTCCTCAGTCTTATTAATCACAAGTGAAGAAGTCTTGAAGACTTGAAGTCTAGAAATATAAGCAGCATGTAATGGTTTAACTTAGTGAATGCAAAAAATTATTTTCTCAGTTGCAGGCTTTGGTGAGAAGCTCGCAGCAATTGTTTGGGAGTTCTAAACAATAAAGAGAAAAACTGTAGTTAACTATATGGAGAAGAAGTAAATATTTTAATATTTTGCTTGGAGTAAGTGTGGCATGTTTTCTCCCATTCATTAAAAGCTGGGAACTGAAGAGTGGATTTTTTTTGTTTTGTTCTGTTTTGGTTTGGTTTGGTTTTTTGGCAGGGAGAGAGGGGTAAGAGTCATCTTTCCATTGAGTTATGAAATATATAAAAAGAAATCAGTCAGAAGCAGATAGTGGAAATGCTTTAAATCCAGTCATGCTAAAGGCTGTTAGGCATTCTGAAAATGACAGTGACGGAGAGGAAGAAAAAAAACCAAGGAGAATGGGAAGAGAGCAGCCCCCAGACCATGGCATTTGTTCACAGATGGGGCAATCTCTTTCCCACTAGCTTAGATGAGAGCAGAGTTGTTCTGCTTGTCAGGCTACCAATGTCCATTCTCTTTTCTTTGGTTGTTTCTTTTTTTTTCTTCCTCTCCTTCACTGTTATTTTTTTCGCCAAATGATGAGATGGCATTCCCCAAAAAAACTCCTCTCTTTAGAGCCCTTGGGCTCATGGGGCAAGGGGTTGGAGAACCATGGACTGAAGGGTCCAGAGGCCTGCAATGCAAACAAAGAGCAAGATCCAAGCAACCTGCATTCAAGAAACCTACAGGGGGAAAAAAAAAATTGGATACATTTGCTTATTTTGGAAGAAACATCTTGGATGAACTGACTAACACACATCATTTACCGTAGAAATTATCACCAAGCTTGAGATGTGCTGGGAGCTGTCCTGCAAGATAGAACTAATTCAGAGCATCTTAAAGCAACTGACAGATTTATCTGCACTTCATCTCTTCTGGATAAAGTCCCTGAGAAAACTTCTTGAAAACATCAAGTTCCAGAAAACTTTTTTGTTCCTAGAAAGGTCTCCTAGATTTTCATTTAAGAAAATGTATAGCTATTGATGTGCTGAAATGAGACACCCTGAAATGATTTAAAGAATGATTGAATGTTGAAAAAGTAAATCTTCAAATAAAAATATGAAAGAGCAGGAAGTAAAGTTCGTGTTTAAAATATTGTCTGTATTTTGTAGTCTTTACAAAGAAGATTCCCACATCATTTCTATTCCTTCCCTTAACTGCCTGATTTTGAACAAGATATCTTTTGAACAAAAGGAAACACTCTTAATTATTGTTTGAGGTCAAAGTAGGGTTTTCTCTCAACCCCAAAGGCATCACCACATATCTCATTACAAAGATATTCATCCTCATACTAGAAACTGACTCTCTGGCTCCTACAGAGATTGCTGTCAAAGCATTAAAAAATTATTTGGAGTTCCAGTTTGGATCAATTATATTAATTGAATTTTATCTCTCCTGCTGTCTTCTGTGCAAAGAGCATTGGATTCATGGATGGCCTGAATTGATATGGATCCTTCAGAGACAAAATGTCTCTAAGACAAATCCAATATACACCAAATATTGACAGTTTTCTTCCAGATTTTGTTATGGAGTCAAGGTGTCTGAGTCTATGCAATTTAGTCAAGAGATTATCTGCCTCAGGCACCCAAAGCCCACAGGAGAAATCTTGGTACTATTGAGGCTAAAGTAAAGCAATCCCAGATGTCTGGGGCTAGACATGCTGTGGGAGATCCCTGGATTTTTGGAGTCATGGGATATACAACCACTCTACTCTTCATTTCCCAGGACCATCTCATATTTGACAGCTGCCAGTTCATCTGGGTATTTCTTGACACTACCTTCCTCTGCTCAGCTCTGCAGCAGCCCTGGTGACACATTCCTGGGTTCCAGTTTATTGTATGCTTTAAGTTCAACTACATCCCATCTCTTCCTACATTAAGATCCCTCTGTCTTTTCTCTGTTCCATCCCTCAGTATTCCTTATCAAGGCAATGGTATTACAGTCAGGAGCTTATAAAGAAGCAACCAACCTAAAAGGCAGAGTACTTATTAAATGAGCAGTCATTTAGAACTGTGATTTTCTTCTAGAAAGCAGCAAAGATTTTGAGCCCCATTATTTAAGAAAACCTGTCTGCAGGTTTTAAGAATCAACACTTGAGATGAGATGATGGTGATTATTTTAAAAACTCGGTATTCTCCCACCCATCATCTACTTGTAAAGAAGAAAAAAATTCATTTTTATTGTTGCCCATCCAGTTTCTTCAATGATAAAATACTTATTTTCAGGTTGTTGGGGTTTTTTTCTGATGAAAGCCTTCGTGAGCAAGAATTCCCTCATTAAGCTGATAAGACCATTTCACTTTACTGAACCATCCCAAATGTCCCTGCCCAGGTTCTGAGGTGGCTTCAAACTCTAGGTCATGCCAAAGCATTTAATCTTGTAGGTAAAACCATCCAATGTAGGAATAAGAAAATAAAAAATATTGACTAATAACACTTAAAAAAAAAAAATCTGACTGAAGCTAGAAAGAATTTGCAAGAATCTATTCCTGGTGGAGTTCACCACAGCGCAGCTCAACCTGACCATTGTGACGCCTTTCTTTTCCTTCTCCCTACCACACAGTTATCAGCGTGCTGTCATGGGGTGATTTTATGATGATACTCCATTCCCTGATCACAGCTTTATGGTTGTGTAGCTTTATGGTGGCCCCAGGGGTGGGGCAGAGCCTGGGAGCCCTGGCAGGGGATTTGTCCAAAGACTCCGTGTTGGGTGCAGCGCTGACCGGATGACAGATTGTTGCTTCGCTAGATTAGTTTTTTGCTAACTTAAGGAAGAAATTTGCTTTTTTTTTTTTCCCTTTCCTTGGCTCGGAGGCTGCACCGGGAATGCTTTCGGTGGCTTCTGTTTTGTTTTCTCTCCAACTGTTTGGCTTGGTTTTGGTCCAAAGTCGAGGTGGGTGACCGGGACCTGCAGGGGACCAGCGGGGGCCGCTCCGGCCAACCCGAGACCTCGGGAAAAGCTGAACTGACAAGAGAAAGGACACCAAAATCCAGCATCTTCATCTGCTGTGAGGAGGAGACCAATACCAGAGGTTCAACAGGTCTCCATCTGTTTCCCGAGGTGCTGCATGAACTCCTTTTTCCCTTCTCTGAGACAAAGGGAAGACCAACATTTTGCCTTCCCTGCCAGCGGCCAGCCAGTGTTTTTCTTCCACGGTCATTTTTAGTTTTTTGTCCTGCTGTGGGTGGGGGGTGGGTTAGGTTCTGAAAGTTCAATATATAGCATTTATTCTATCTTTTTTTCTGTGCTATGCAGGCCCCTTGTTTTGTTAAAAAACAGTTAGGGTTTTTTCACTTTTGCCCATTGGTATTCATCTCTTTCATTCGCAGAAAAAGAGGATTACTGAAGCCCTTCTCTTTAGAGAAAACACTCATTCCAAAGCATTTTCCTCCTAAGTTTTTCTCTAAACTGAGACACACGCCATGTGCTCTGGCTGTCTTGTGTTTGCTTCACCATCTTTGACCTTTCAATATCTCGTGGTTATGTCAAAATATATTTTGCCCAACGAACAATTGCAGAAAGGGATTGGCTTGCACAGCTCACTCCTGCACTTCTGAGCCAGGACCGAGGTAGCCTTATTGGCCTCCATGGGGTGCTAACACATTAAAAAGCCTCTTTTGCCTTCTCATCTATTACCCAAAATGGTATTGCATGGAAATATTAGAAGATCCAGTAATCCACAGAGATGGGCTCATTTTAATGATTAACTGAGGAACTATTAAATTTTACTTCACTGCTCCACTGTCATTATGGAATTAGTATTAACGGCCATGTACTCACTGCAAGATATGTAATGAGACTTGCTGGAAATGACAATGCCAAGGATCTGGATCTCTATAATTATAAACTCAGTACATATAATTTAGAAAGAAAAAAAAATTAAAAATCTCTCATGAGCCTCAGTTAGTTGCCAAATTGTGCTTGGGTCCTTGGAATGTGAAGCCAAATAATTTTATTTTTCCTCCCTCTCATCTTCTCTCTGAGTCTCTTGCTCTCTCTGGTTGCTTTTAATTAAGCCTGGATAAAATTAGCAGACAGAAAATCAACACTTTTAAAAATGTCTCACTGCAGGATGATGGCAGGACAGCTTCTTAAAAACTCCAGCAGTTTATAATTGCAATGGCCATAAAAAGTGCAGTAATGTCAAGCCTCCTGGATAACCTGTCATGGCTGCCTGGAAAAACAGAGGACCAGGAAAGAGTAAAACCAAGGCTTGTGGAATTGCTTTTTCCCCCATCTAAGTTGTACATTGGTATGTTAAAATTTGCCACTCCTTGCTTTGGTGGTAATTCCCTCCACCTGAAACACATCTCCCTTTGGTCTCCACCAGCACCATAGTGTGTGTCATTTTTCTTCAGCCTTTGACTTCATCTCTACCTCCTTTCTGGTCCTTTTCATCACTTTTCTGGCTGTATCCTTAGTTCAAAGCATCTCAATCTTCCAGTGAATAGCCGGATGCTCTTTGAAGATCTAAGTTCCCCCTCAACACTTGTTTTGGCTGTTTTTACCTTTCGGTCATGAGCATCTGATCCACCCACTGGAGCTTCCTATTCTCTGACAGCCATTTATGCCTCATCATCTCCTCCATAACTGCATTTTTCATTTTGTCTTCTCTTCTTGATCTTTGCAATCCTTCTAAAACATTTGTTTTCACATATATTTCAACTTTCTCTTTTCTTGTGCTAAGGTCTCATGTCCTTACACCATCTTCATTTATCACCTTTAAGTGATAAATCTTCCTCTCATTCTGAAGACCTCTCTGCCCCTTCAGGCTCTCACATATTCAGTAGATGAACAACTGATTCTCTGGACAGATTAATCAAGTAGGAGAATTTTTTCCATTATGAGTCCTGGTCCTCTTCTGCCAAAACAAAGAATATCCTGTAGATGGCAGAGGGTCTAAAATGGAGGCTCTTAGAGTACAAAGAGACATTTTGGTTTTGATTTTTTTTTCTCCAATCTTTTTCTCCCCAGGGATGATGGACAAACATACTCCTCATTCTTACCATCATTTTGCAATACTAATATCGGCTTGATGTGTCACCTTCTGTCCAAAATTGAATTTTATCTCCAGTCCCACATGTTCTCTGTTATCTTCCATACAGGAGTTATTTATCACTGACTGAATAGCAGCTCTTGCCCCTAAAAAAAATCTGCTGTACCCACCTGCAAATTTACTTAAATTTACTTAAATTTCCCTTTTTTCCTTTAGCCTAATCACAGTGCAAAACTCTGCTCTGTATTGCACAAAATACAGATATAGTTTTTATTTTAAACACTCTTCTTCTTCACAAGATACAGCTAGTGCACTGTTTGGTTACCTGTAGGGAATGCCTTTGTGATGCTCTCTCTTTCCTAGCTTCCCTCTCTAACATTTAAAACAACCCCATTTGATACTGTTTTAAGATTTTTTTTTTTAAGTGAAAATATGGGAAAGTGTTTTTATGCCAAAATTCTCATCAAATTCTGTGTCTCCTGTTCATAGAGACATCTCTACTGCGTTGATAGTGTCTATAGCACATCCTAGAAAAGTTATCCTGAGCTGTCCCAGAGCTTGCAGGAGATGCCACTCTGAATGTGTTAAAGCTGATTCTAGAGGTGTCCATCGGTGTCCACACTGGCAAATTGTTGTCAGGAGAGCTGAGGATCTGGCAGCAAATAACTGTTCTTATTGTGTTATTGACAGCATTCCTGTAAATTTTGCATCAAAACAGAAGGAGAAGTGCAGGTGGCAATGCAGTTCAATTCCTGTGGATCTATCTTTGGAGAAAGAATTGTCATCTAAGAATTGTCTTAGATGACTCTGACTTGTGCCTCCTCCCAGACAAAGTTACAACAGTTTTTTTTTTCAAGACATACAGCTTTGGGATTTAAAAGAGTGAATTGGCAGTGGTATTGTAATGACAACACAAAGTAGCACAAGGACAGAGAAGGCTGCTGGGATTCATGAATTTGGGCCCTCACAGTGGGAATAAAAAGATATATCTGTGAATGAAATAAGATATTCACTATTTTTATGGAGTAATTAAGAAAAAAAAGAAAAGTGCATGCTGAATATTCCTTGTGGCCTAAGATATCTATCCTTGTTCAATAGGGTGTTGATTTTATTTTTGAAATTCACTCTGTGGTACAGGAGTGCCCACCCCTAATTGCAGATGCTGTCTGTGCTGCTAATGGATGGAGTTTCAATGTATCTCCTACAAATGTGTAAAATGCTGCAAGCCGGCACCCTTGAATACATTTCAATATTTGAAGTCAATCTGTGGGACACTTGTGGTCCCGTTGCTCACCTGCCTGTCCTTTCTCCTCTTGTTCCTCCTTTTCTGCCTCTTGCCAGTAGCAGCCTGTCTCTGCCAGCCCAATCAGGGCTTTTTTAAATCGGCTGCTCTGTGTCCGTGATCAAAACAAACCTTGAAATATCTTGATCAGACAGATGATTATAAACCTGGTCCAAGATTTTGAGTGACTGTTTATTACCACTGTAATAAACTGTGTAGCTCTGGTTTCATGCCTGAGATGTTTTGGTTTTCTGAAATTCTTTTGCCAGGGAATTTTTTGTAAACAAGAGAGATGTTTTTGTAGCTTTAACTTTGTTTTTCATTCCTTTTCCTAGGAGGAACTTCTTCTTGATGTCCCTCTGGTCTGACCAATGTGATTGAAGAGGTTTGTCTTTGTTTCACCAGTCAAATTGGTCTGTGTAAAATAGTGTAATAAGGAGTAATTTTCAGCCTTCTGAAACTCGGAGTCTGTGTATGTACAACAGCATCAACCACATACTGTGCTTACCTTTCTTCAGCAACAAAGCTACAGGAAAAAGACAGAAGCAGAGGGAAAAATGGCATTTCCCGTAGTCAGTGTTCTAATTTCTCCTTTTTGACATTTGCACATACTGCTTTGTCTTCAAGAATATAGGAAATGCCCTCAATAACAAAAGGAACTGAAAGTTGAGCTGTTCAAGTCTCTTGAGCATCCAAAGGAGGTGCAGGAGGATGGTGAAAGGTCTGGAAGGAGCAGCTGAGGTCACTTACCTTCCTCAGCCTGGAGGAGACTTGACAGGAGACATCAGTGCAGTCTACAGATTTCACACAAGAGCAAGAGGAGGGGCACAGAACTCTTCTTCCTGGGGACCAATCACAGGACTCAAGGGAATGGCCTGAAGCTGTCAGGTGATGTTTGGTTTAAACATCAGGAAAAAGGTTTTTCACTCAGAGGATATTTGAGCACTGAAAGAGGATCCACAGCAGCAAGTTTGACACATTTTCAGAAGTTTTGGACAATACTCTCAGGCCTATGGTGGGGTTTTGAACTTGTTCCCTGCACAGAGTTCAGTTGGACTTGATCAGCACTGTGAGTCCCTTCCCACTCAGGATATTCTGTGATTCTTTCTCACTTGTCTTCTGGGAGATACTTGGGTCACCCTTCAAGTTAGCTGAGTCAGGGGCCTCTCCTTTTCTTTAAAGAAAAAGAAAAACAAAACCCAGCATTTTTTTATGCCATTGAGTGTGTGGAAGTCAAAAATTATCATAGAGAGATCCATGTTGAGTTATGTGGCACTGCTTAGTGCCAAAACCAAGTTATCACCTGTACTTCCTGTAGCCTTTTATTCCCTGTGGCAGAAAAAAACAAGCAGGGAATGACATCATGGCCACTTTACATGTTCCATTGCACAGCTTCTCTGGGGACACATCTGTGTGGTAATGCACCCCATGCTCCCAGGAGGTGTTTCCAAATAGGGAAAGAGTTTCTGTTTACCTTTAGACATTTTAGGAAGTTTAACTAGAAAGTTCTGGGTTTTTCTCACTGTAATTGGCTCAGGGCCAGCACAGGAGCATGGATTGGGCTCTGAGAGTGTAACTCAAATCCTTTATCTCTCTCTATTGGCAGCAGGCCAGGTTGTCCCTCCTAAAACACTCAGTATTTAGGAAGAAGCACAAAAGAAGTAAGAGGCCTTTTGGAGTGTTTCTAGCAGGGTGTCAGAGGTTTTCTCGGACACCTGTGCATGGCTTTTCTTTTGTTTTCTGTAATGTTTGTTATTTTGATATTTTTCTTCATTAAACCTTTTACTTTTCGAAACATCTCTGAAGAGCAGTCTCGCTAAAATTATTTTAAGCCAATCTGCAAGGGCTGGTCCCTCAGAGATCGATACATTAACACCTGTTTTATAAGACTCTGGCCACATGTTAACCTGTATCACATCTGGATGGTCCCCTTGGTGCTGCCTGTGCACAGCTGCCTTGCTGCCCAGAATGCAGCAGTAAATACTATTTCCCAGCACAGCTCAAAATTTGTTACCCATTTGGTTTCTCCACTTCTGCTTTATGTATTATCCAAAGTCACAAGTCCAGACAATCAAGTATTTGGAACCCTTCCCTGATTATTTGCTGGAGACAGTTTACTGTGGGAACAAATGTTGTCAAAGTGTTAATTGACCTCCTTTCTTGTATTTATTCTTTTCAGTGGTTTACAGAGTGAAGGTATTTAATGTAACAGATATTGCTTGCTTTTCTTTGAATTACTTGAGGCAAAGTCGGTGTCATCACTAATTTTCTCCGTAGTATCTCCTCAAAACAAACCTGAGCAACCTGCCAACTTCCCTGGCAAGGTGGGAAGTTTACACTCTCCCAAGTGGCTGCTGCACTCTGCTAGCAAGCAGTAGGTACAGGGCCATGAAATGAAGCCTCAGGAAGGAGACAGAGAACTGCCTGTAGGTGGGACCTGTTGATTGGTGCTGCATTTTGCTACTGTGGGAAATAAGGGAGATTTTCTTATCTGCAACATCAGGGATGCTGCAGCAGCAAGAATAGGATTGAAATTATTAAGAATAACTTCAAATAAGCAGAGAACAAGATAAGAACTGACTGTATATCTGTGAGGTCTTCTTGAGGCAGAAAGAAAAAAATAAAAATACATGAAGTAAGGTTAGTTAACTTTGCCACCTCAATGAACATTATATGGACAAATATTCTGTACACATGCACCATTCAGCAGCATGTTTAATTTGTTAAGCACTAATGGATTCAAAAAGTGAGGCCTTTTGTCTTCATTAAATCTGATGAGAATGAATTGCAAGATGTGGCATTATTATTCTGGCATGATTCACTTGATGTGGAAACCTCTGAACCATTCAAGGAGCACAAATAGGCTGCAGTGTGGCCACGTTAGGCTTTGCCATCACCACCTTGACAAATCTGAGCTTTTTTCTCTCCTGCACTGTAGGATGCCTTAAAATAATGTCAGCCCAACAGCAGCAGCAAATAAAAACATGCAGAAAGCTCTCTCACATAAGAAGGTATTAGAGGAATATGCCTTCTATTTTCAAAAATATTGCCACATACCCAGTAAGCAGATGCCTACACAGCTCTTCAACCTTTACAAAATACTGCTTTGTGTTCCTCATTTTATGGCAAAATAGGTCATTTATTTTGAAGCTGCTCTTTCTAGGCTTACAAGTATTTTAATTAACTTCTTCATTATAAAGAGGTAGAGCTGTGTCCCTTTTTGCTCTTATGTTTTCTGTACTACATATCTTTCTTTTGGGCTCTCTCCCCCTTGTGCTGTCATTGCTCACAGAGCTTTTCAAGGCTTCCTGGAAAAGGCCATTACTTGAGCCATCAGTCTAAATTAAGCCAAAAAAGAAATTTAAGAGTGAGCAAAGCTTGTACACCGATTGCTCACGCCTGTGGGCTGGGCAAAACACCTTTGAGTTTCACAAGCGTTTCATAAGCCTTACTTTGAATGTCAATATCTCAAGAAGGAAATGCTAATGGCTTGGAGACAATGATGCCACAGCTCCAGGAAAAGGCATCTATGGGACTGTTAATGAATTTGCACTATGTGGACAGAGGAGTAAAATGCTCCCTCTGAAGGCAGAGACAATTTTCAGCAACGCTTTGCTTTCATGGTGGAACCTTTTGGTGTAAATGCACCTGTATGCCAAAGTCCTTAAACACAACAGTCCAAGCAGTGGTGTGAGGCACCAGGACTTCACCACTGCCAGAACTACAGCAGGAAATTATTTTTGCCCCTGGAACAGTGCAATGACCTGGTCATCTGAAGCATCTCAGAAGATTTTGACCTAATATCTCATTAGGACAATCCCCTTACCACTATTAGTTTGTGATGAAGCTGCTCCCATCTCTGGTTTTCTGGAGATGAGCTAGAGTTCACAAAGAGAGGCCTCAGAAATGATAAGTCCTAAATTCACATGTAGAGTAGATTAGACCATCTACATTATAGCTCCATTACAGCAAATCCATAGCCTTTCATGGACACAAGAAGAGTGATTGCCATTTAAGAATAAGACTTCTTGTGGCCAAAAATAGGTCTTCCTCCCAACTCTCAATTAGATCACAATCACAGCATTTCAAATCAACAGCTCTATGTACTTTCTAGCCAGAGTTGCAACCTGATCATTCATTCATTCATTCATTCATTCATTCATTCATTCATTCATCTCCTTTTTTTAGATCTGTTGCTTTAAATCTTTGGGGTAGGAGCAGAGGCCTGTGTGGAGTTTTGAAGATGATCTCTACAGATTATTTCCCAGAAGTGGCACTCACCCAGCAACACTGCTCTATTTCCTTTCTGCAGTTCAACCTAATCCCATTGTGGATTAGGTTTCTCAGTGAATTTCTTCCCACTTGTCACCTGAAAAGACACTGGGAGGAAGAGATGATGCCTGAGGGATGGATGGCAAGATAATTGAGTTAAAAAAAATGTAGCTTTTCTTACTGTAGCGTAAGTGTAGCACAGTTTCCATTTTGTGACCATTTAGAGTCTGTTTTGGGTGTAGCCCTTATCAGGCTCTTGTCCTGCTCAAGGTGTACCCTTAAAGGCCTTTTAATAAATTCCTACTTTATTCTCTTAGCTTTATCCAGTCTCTGTTCCAGGTCAGCCTTCCCAAGGCATCAGCTACACCAAAGGGGAAACGTATTGCATGGGAAGCATCTGCTATTGTGTTGTTGTTTGTTCTGTTCTGCTCTAGATATATTTCATAGTAAAGAACTGTTACTCCTTTTCCTACATTTTTGCTTGAAAGCCCCATAATTTTCAATGTTAGAACAATTTGGAGGAAGGGGTCTTCTTTCCATTCCAAGATAGTTCCCACCTTCCTTGGGAGTCATTTGTCTTTTAAACCAAGACACCCTCTCTGGGTGGGGTTTAGAGGGAGTAGATTCCTCTGGCATACCAGATCTAGCCTTCATCAAAGATTAAATTCAAGACCTTCTGAGGTTCTGGTTCAGTTTGCTGTTGAGAGGCCAGGTGTCCCCAACAGATCCTGGTATCAGAGCTTGACTAGCTCTTCCACTCATTTCTTTTTCCTTCTCCCTCAGTTTTGCTAAACTCCAAATAGACACCCCTTATTTTTGTGTGCCCTGCTGGTGCACACTGTGACCTCTCTTTGCTGTCAAGAAGGATGAGGAGGGAATCAGTTCCAGCATATTGGTTATTAAATTTTGACAAACCAAAGGCTTTTTCTGGCATTTCAATCACAAAAGGAGACAGCTCTGTTCTTCTTCAGTGGAACTTCTAAATATGGGAATAAGGAAAACTTCAGAAACAAGGCTGGGAGAGAGGCTGGCTCTGAACTTGGGGTGGGTGTTCACTTGCTCACTAGCTTTGCTGGTATTGAATCTGTAAATAGATGTATATACCCAGAGCATGGTTTTTTCTTTGTATGTTTGCTTTCTAAAAAAATGGTTAGACAAACCAGATTATCCCTTGGGTATTTGGCCACATCAGAGCTTCTTAGGGAGAGATTTGCATATTAAAATGTCTTCTCTCTGCTGGCAAACTTGTAGCTTCTCCCTTGGCACCTCTGGGTGCAGCCCTTGGGCACTGAGGAACAGATGAAGGTTTTATGTTGCCATTTCTGTCTGCAGAGGGATAAGGAGTGAACGATGGGACAGGGGGAGCACAGGAACCCCCCATTCCCTGAGGCAAAAAGCGGGCAGGCACGCAGCTTAATTTAGAGAAATTAATACTTCGCTTGCCAAAACACCTCAAGGCATCACTGAATACTTTCAGAGGGAAACCCATGCTGGGGAGCTTTAATTAAACTAAACAGCTGGCAAAAAAAGGCAGCAAAAAAAATGGATAAAAAATGTGCAGTGTCAACAAATTATTAATATAAACCCTCACCTGGAATCTCACCAGGGATGAAATTCTTCCCTGTGGTCACGGAATGCCTACCTCCTCATCCTCCCTATCAGCTGATTTAGGATTAAAAGATCTCACCCTGAAGGATGAGGAAGTAGTGTGCCAAAAGGGACTCATGCTCCTGTTGGAAGAGGGAAAAATTACACAGCTAGGAAGCTGGCTTTCCTCTCATTACACCAGCTCTGGCTGATGGCCAGGTATTCTGGTGCTGCCTCCCCTTGACTGGGAGCAAGGTGCCAGAATCACTCCATCCTGTATTTTGGAGAGTGCTGAAACAGATTTTTCTTTAAACTGTCTCCTTTCAGACAGCACAATTTGACTTTGCCCAAATTGTATAATTTTTCCCAGGCTTCTCTGGACAGTGTTGTGATATTTTGTTTGGCACCAGGATTTTTCTGCCCTTTCCCTGCTGACTGACTGAAGTTGGACGCTCTTGCTCTGCTCTTGTTTGAAACCCCAATCTGAAATATTTAGGCACTGGCTTTGCTATTAATTTCATTATTTTTTATGGTCAGTGCTGAATAAATTTACTTTTATCTGGAGAGCTGCCTCCTTTGCTTAAATAAGCATGAGGGAACCTGAAAGTTCTTAAAAATAAAGTCTCATATCATAAAATAAGTGGACACATTCAAATGTGAGTCCTCTTTATTTCATGGTATCTATCATTCAGCAGCAAACTCTATGCTTTACACTAAGCACACTGCACCTCCTAAGTGAACCTGAGGATTTCATGATTCCTAACCAGAGGGGTTTGTCACGTGCCTGTTGGAGCCAAGCCTAAAAAATCAATGGGTGGATCAATGCAAGTGAATATTTTACCTCTGCAAAAGGCACAAAGCACCACCCAACCCAGCTCACGGTGCCTGACTGCTGGGGGAGGTTATCTAGGATACTGGCAGAAAGATATGGAATAAGGATTTTCAGAAGAGAAGGTTCAAAACTTATTTCAGGGTTGGTTTGCTGATCTTAATGGTTACAGGGGCACAAGTCTGATCTTCATGGTTACAGAGGCATGAGTTCAGACTCAGCTGGTTCAGAGGCACCCTTTCCAGGGCTGAAAACCAATAGTCAGATGACAAATCACTGGCAGCAGTGTTTCCTGGCCCACAAAAACACTCCTGCAAGGCAGGCCAAGCATGAACTCACTTCCTCTATTATGCACTGCCATGCCAACTCTGAAGACTGAGAGCCCAGGGGATGCAGATCACAGCCCTTGTGCTGGGCATTACAATGTGCTTGGTGAGGGTCCTTGAAGCAGCACATGAACCTGTGATGTGATGCACATCAAAAGTCAGTGTGGAGTGAGGTTTCTTCTCCCACCACAGGGAATTGTGACTGTGCACACCAGAAGTCTCTCTGGCTCCTCAGCCACTCACCTCCACA
Source organism: Zosterops lateralis (assembly GCF_965231275.1). Classification (NCBI taxonomy): domain Eukaryota; kingdom Metazoa; phylum Chordata; class Aves; order Passeriformes; family Zosteropidae; genus Zosterops; species Zosterops lateralis. The sequence goes on from NC_139764.1 coordinate 7,696,012, forward strand.
AGGTCTGTGCTTTGCATATTGCCAATCCATGAGAACTTTTAAATAATCATTGTCTGAGGGAAGGATAATTACTAGCTCTTAGTCTGCCCACTGACATCAATGCTATCAAAGAAGCCTAAAAGCACACTACCTTTTATGAGGAATTATCACACTGTAACACAATACCTTTGGCTTTTATTGATCCACCCACTGAGGATTATGCAGAGCTGTTGACAGATAAGACTGAAAATATGAAACAGCCACCTTGAAGTGCTGGTACCATACAAAGCCTTTACTGAATACCAATCTGAACATTCAGACAGCTCCTCACAGATAACCTAATATTTTTCTATGTTAACACACCACAATGAAAGGAATCAATTATATCTATCAGTCCATATAGATTTGGTGCTGCATTTCTGGAAGCTTAGTCTTGTTCCTTCATTGTTGAGCAATCAATAAAACATTTCAGTAGGAGCGTTTTACGGTTACATGATGCAAAACCTTGTATATGTTTGGCTTCAGCTGATCCTCTGTGTTGTTCTTTTGTGGAGTTGGATTTATAAATGTTTTTTTTCCCTATGACTATGAATTAATTATATAAAGCAGCCCTGACATAGAAAACCAATCTGTTCTTTCACAAACAGAGCATTCTGTTTGCTGCTTATAAGGAAAACCAAAAGAAGATCAGCAATAACAAAACAAAAGTCAGATGTAAACGTTTCAGATATTCATTTTCCTTGAATTAACTGTGACTCTTCCCTTTTCAATAAGCCACAGAATAACTGTCACAGCAACATTTCAGCTCATTGAGGGAACTAGAATTGAAATACAATCCTAGCTGTGCAGGGGAGGCTGCAGCAGCGTGGTAGGTTGGTCCAGCCAGGCTGTGAACACAAGCAGTCCACAACAAAAGGTGTCAGTAATATTTTCCAGCAGTGTTTGCATCCACTGCTGCAGTGGATGCTGCTCCTTGTCCTCCCAGGTTTTCTTACCTTAATCTCCTTTTTCCTCAGAGAGATCTATCACTCTCTCTGCATCGTATTATATGTCCCTGCAAAGCTTCTTCAGCACTGGTCTGCCGAAAAGAGGTGAATAAGAGAGTGAATTTAAGCAAAAACCTTTGATAACACACACCTGTTTTGCCAATTGATGGGTGAGACAGAAAGGACACAGACATCAATGGAAAGAAAGTTCTTTTTTTTTTCTATTAATATCAAAGCAACACAGAAATAAAATTATATATTTAATAAAACAATAAGCTTACTATGCACTCAGTTCCACCAACAAACAAAATAAGCAAGATACCAAATCTTTACTACATGAGAAATAGAATAGTGATGGAGAAAGATACATCACCAATTACCATCATCCAATCCACAAGTTGCTGGGGAGCCCTTGTTTCAGCAAGGATTTGGAGAATTTTCCCAGGAATTGGGAGGTCATAGCAATCCATCCACTCCTAGGCAAGAAAGTCCAGCTTTTACAGACCCCAATCAGCAAGAATGACTTGCATATCCTTCTGTGCAGAAACAACTTGGTGGTACAATTCCCAAACTCCCCCAACCAGGGCTTTGCCAGAGTCCAGACCATGGCCGGGAGCGTTTCTGATAATATCTCACAGACAAACATTTGGTGATACTGGTTGGGAGGGTTTCTTAACATATCATGCAGACAAATACACAAGACCATGTAAAAATCTCTAAAGCATCCAGTTTGGTGTTAAAAGAGCTGGCATAAGTGGTGAGTCTGTAAACAAGAGGTTTTTTTTAAAATAACTAGCATAGGTAGTGTTAGTTATATAATGTACAGGATTAATTTGTAAGCCAGTTCTGGCTCAGACCTGTTGTCCAGACCCTAGCACTTCAAAACCCCATTTTAAAAACTAATCAGAACAGAAGTTTCCAGATTCCCTAGAGAAGTTGGCACATGTCCCCAAGGTCAGCATGAGAGCACCTGGGTTTTTTCTTTTAACAAAATGCTAGAACACAATATGGGTTTCTCTAGTTTTATGAAGGATGTTTTCAGCTTTTAAGAAATCTTTGCGAGGGAAAACTGTGCCTTGACTTTGGATTAAAAAATCAGCATTCTCCACTGAAAATGCTTTTTGAAAACAAATTGCGTTTTCACGGTGTGTTTTCTCACAAACATTTTGTGCACAAGAAATCTCTGAGTAGTTCTCTGTGGGTCGCTTTTATAACTGTGTCTAATGGCATATTGCTAATTCCAAGCACACATAAAAACCTATGAGCTGGATATACATACCACCAAAAGACTATCTAAAAAAATACAATAGTGATAATATTTGCCATGTAGTTTTTGATTTCTAGGCTTTGTTTTAGTATTGTTTCCAATCTGTTTCTGAAAACATGAAGGGTATAAGCCTTGAAGGAGCAGGAAAGGGAGACACTTATTTTTTGGCATCTGGAAGATAACGATAAACAGGATTCTGAGGGGTGATCTAGCTGTGGTTTTCTAGGGCTTTTATGATATTTCTCAGCCATCTTTACTCCTCTCTCACTTCTGTTAGAAGAAGAGGTCAAAAATCTGAATTCTTTTCCAGGCTGCACTGTCATAAATGCATTGGGCATTATGTAAACATGGACTTCTGTGAGGGCTCAGGGCAGAGTTCAGCACATGGATGCTCCTTCTTCCTTGTAGATCTGAAATCTTCCTTCTATACTCTTCTCCCACTGCCAAGAGTTTTTTCTTTTATTAAACAAATCCTTAGCTATGCATTCTAATGAAGACCAACAATTCATGAGCAGGAGTTGTCTGGGACTGCACTAATGGAGTGGCATTACTTGCTGTATCAGGTGCCAAAATAGCACTTATTAACACTTATCTCTGCTGAGGCCTCAACAGCTCAAAGGTGGATTCTACAGCTGGCACACCAAAAGGAGAATCAAGAAAAATCCCACCAGTAATTAAACATTTACAAAATATGTATTAAATTTTAACTTCCCCTGATGCACGAGATAATGGAGGAGGATTGTTGGGATTGTTGGATTTGGGTTTTTTCATTTGGATTTGTTCGGATTTCAAGACTGTCACTATGAGACTCATGATCAATAAGAAATGCTTTGGTGCTTTTTATTTATTCCAAGGAAACTCTACAGGCATAATGAAAAGCTTTAATCTTATTTCAGAGATGTAATTTAAAAAAATCACAGCTTCTAAGAAGGTCAATATGGCTTGATGACAACATTGATTTTTGGAATATTACTGATACACATACTGAGGGGCTTTTTTAAGATAACTTCCATCCCTTCAAGACCTCTGTCAGATATAATTTGATTGGTAAACACCTACTCTAAATTAAACTCACACAGTAATTACAGGGCCTCATCACAGTTTATTGGAAAATTATTCAAAGTGGTTAAGCAAGTAATAAATTTTCTTTTACTTCACATTTGGGACTAGACTTTTTTATGCAATTGTTACAGGGCACAGGGGATCCCTGAAGTGCAAACTTGGTCCTACTGAACTTCAAGTGTTTTGAATATTTGTTTGCAGGGGGTGATAATTTTCACACTGTTTTTTAAATCAAACTCTTTTGACAAACTGGGTCTTTCTTGCCTGCAAATTGAGACTTATAATTTGTTGTCTGTCTCTCACAGCCTTACTGTAATGCATGCTTAGCAAGCACTTTGGAAACTTTAATTGAAAGGGTAGGGCTCTTTAATTACTCATTATTGTATTTTGCCCAGAGAGAACACCAAGCTTGGAGCAGGGATCACCGCTGCAGAATAGCTGTCTGATAAATCTGTCTCACTGATTTTTTGTTTTCCTTTATGGGAAAAAAATTGGGAGTAGCCTTCTTCTGGGGCTGGAATCAGAATGAGCTTGCAGGCAGTGTGGACAGATCTCAGCCCTCAAAAGGACAGAGCAGCTATCACTCAAACACCTTTAGTTTCAGCCTGCTCTGGTCTCTGTGTGGGGACAGATGGTCTGACTTGCCTCAGCCCAAATTTACCAGCAGAACCAGCCATTTTCCATGAGTACATTGGTACATTAGCAACACTGTGAACACAACAACCTGCTTGTTGTATCTCCCACTCAGCCCTTCCATGGCTCATCTAGGTGATTTCACACTACTCTTGCATGCAAAACAGATTTGTGACTGTAACTTGGAGGGGAAGGAAGGATAAAAGTTTCATTCCCTCTGAAGTGAGGGATTTCCAATGGCAAAGCAGCCCTCACTCAACAGGTACACCTTGTTAACAGCTCTCACTAAAGAGAAATCCCAGCTGTGGCTCTCTTCACTGATCCTGTGCTGATGAATATGGATTGAAAATGGTCTGATTTATTAATGGTAAATAACACCTATGACTGCAAGGATCCTAAATAATCATGTCCCCCAAAGTGTACAGCCTTCAGAAATGCTGTCTGAGAGATGAGGTCCAGGTAATGTAAATGAGTATCACTCCATTTTGGGGGACTTAGTAACACCAAAGATTATAGAAGATGATCTATTAGCTAAAGAAGTAGATGTAGTACCACATATAAGTAAATTCTTGGCCATAACTATCGTTTAGTGTTAATGAACACTAAATCAGGTTAAAAAGCTATTCTTGTCTCTTTATACAGCAAAGGAGGTGCCAGTGATTGCTGCAAACTTTCTGACAAAAATACCATCTTTGTTGGGTTTGCTTTTGGGTGTTTTTTTTTCTCAGCAGACAAGTGGCAAAGGGCTCCAAAGACATCTGTCACCATGCTTGCAGGTATTTGGGTTTTGTCCTGCAAATACCTCCTGGTTGTCATTATGGTGCAAGGACGGGCTTTTTGCCTGAAAAAAAGCTTACGCAAGAAAAAGGATCTCAGGCACAGATGTGCTTGTGAATCTTTTTTGCTGGACTCCACTGGGATGTTCCATGATGGGGACACAAGGAGTCCCTGGATTAAGAGGCTTCAGTGGGGCTTTCACAAATGAAATCCCAATGGTGAGATTACTCCTTTTCTGATAAGCCTCTGCTAATACTCTCAGCTCACCAAACATGATTGCTTTGGAAGCCTCATGCCCAGGGTTTTTCCTGCCCTGCCCGTGCATCCAAAAGATGCACAACCTCAGACTGGCCCCATGTCATGCTCAGCTGGCCACAAGCTGCCTTGATGGACCAACTGCAAATGGAAACCATTGATATCTGTGCATCTTTGATGTTCAGGAAGGGTAGATGAAGCATAACAGAAACAAAAAAAAAATAAATAGTAGTCCACATTGTGTAACTCCCTGCCATTCTCTCAATTAACAAGAAATAATTCCTGTTCAGTGCATCTATGCATAAATATGTAAAATGTACCTTTTTACTTGGCATTGCAGCCCGCTGTACAACACTTGTCAATTTGAATTAGAGACTCTCCACAAAGTGCTAGGCAGGAGTTTAACAATTTAGCTCATAAAGGGGAAAAAAAATTGCCCCACTTCATACAGTGTTCTTTTCCAATCATAAAAGGTAAACATTCCTAACCATCTCCAAAACTAAATCTCAGAGGAATGCACAGAGGAGTATCAGGTCCTGCTGCTCATCTCACCGAAAAATGGTCATTCCTTTCTCATAAAGCAAACTGGATTGTCTTCAATGCCAGCATTATGAATTAACATTCCATTGACTTCAGGATTTGAGATGTAAATTAGTCTATGCCTGTGAGAAGCAGCACTGCATCAGACAAATGCTTTCCATGTCACCCTGAGATACCTGCAACATATCTTATAGCTGCATATGCTCAAACTTCCATTTCCCCCACAAACTTGGATTTCCCAGCTTTATAATCTGCATTACTCCATGAACAGGTATTGGATAAGTGAGAAGGACTTGTGCAGCAAAGCCAAACACTGGGTGATCTTATGGGGCAAAATCAGCATTACTGCATGGGCCTCCCTTTCCCAGGTTATCTGAGAAGAAAAGAGGATCAGCAGAGGAGGGAAAGAAGTATTTCCTTAGAGCAAAACTATCACAATAAAAGGAGACAAGATTCTTCTTTCTTCATTCAGAAAAGGCAATCTTTAATGTTACAGCCCATTTTTATGCAGTTTTCAAAGGCATCATGTGTAACTGTAATTGGTTCATTGGTTAGAAAATGCTTGTGTGTTTAAGTGCTGAGACTCTCTCTTTACCCAGGTGTTTATAGATTTTCTTTGCAGATTCTCCTGGTGTAGACTTTTTGTTTTTACAGGTCATCTTATCAGAATAGATTGTTGTGCTAACTGATTCTCATTCTCATGATTCTTTCACAAGCTAGCTGCTAGCTTAGCCATAGTACCAGGGCCTGAACTATATTTTACAAGGCCTTTCTTATGTAAGGTATTGCCTATATGCCAAAAAAAATTAGTCCAAGGTCTATCAAGCAATTGCACTCATCTTTTAGTCTGTTTGTATTTTCATTCACATTGGGAAAAGAGATGTTTGTCAGACTTTGCAATACTTTTTTTCTCTTTTCGGTAAATATGTTTGCAGGAAACTTTACCTTGTAAAAGACAGTTAATTCCCTAATTAAGCATTTTCTCCCTCTCTCATCAGTAACAGTGAAAACACATCAAGACAATTTCCCCGTACGAGATGCCTGGCAATGGCAGCTTTTCTTTCCTTGGAATCCCTTGGAAAAATTCAGTTAACTGCAGTAAGAATATGAGGGGTAACATCTGAGGCCCCTCTGGCCTTGCAGCCAGGGACCAGAAATGTCTGTTCTCTCTGTAAAGTTTTCCATCTGCTCCCTCTGATCACAGAGAGAATAGAGACAAGCACATAGTGGAAGTGAACCATGACTTATAACCTGCATGAGATTCCACTTCTAAATTAAGGGAAAAACAGAGGGAAAAACTAGGAGTGCTTATTAAGAGTAGAGTTTGCAGTGGCAAGCAGATGTCTGGCAGGGCAGATGGACATGGGCAGCCCATGAGCTAAGAAAGCACTGTTTTGTTTAATTTAGCTGCATAAATAATTTGAATGAGACAATTCATGCAATGAGAAATAAGTCGTTTGCCTTTGAGACTTTGGGAAACATCTATTCACCATCTCTGGGACAATGATACTTCTGTGAAAAGGCTCCTGGCCAATCCCTCCTGGCTGGCCGTTCCTCGTTCATTTCTCAACAAAGGCAGAGAGGAGCTGCTGCCGAGTCACAACCAGCATTTGGGTTTCAGCCCCATCGAAGCTCTTTCTGCACCTCCCAATGCTCAGTTGATCCTTAACATCCCTCACAGTGGACAGAGAAACCAGCCCTGGGCACTAATAATATACTCAAACACCCCAGCCCCACTCGCTGCATCAGGAGCATCAGGTGTTTGCTCTGATCACAAAATCAGGTGCTGTGCACATCCTGGACACCTGTCACCTGCCTGCAGATCCTCCCCAGCAACAATCTCGTCTATGCAATCCTTCCCTTTTACACCTCAAGACGTATTTTTATTTAGCACCAAGCACAAACTCTGCTCCCAGCTACCTTTCCAAAGTTCAGCTAGAGAGCCCTAAGACACAGCTGCACAACAGAGGAGACACCACAAAGACGTGTAAGCAACGTGACAGTCGGTGAATATTCTCTAATTATGCTGAAAAAAAGAGACGAAAAGCCCACACCAGCTGACACTTGGCTGTATCGCCATGGTGCTAATTGGCTGCAATTAATGAGATGGCAGTGCTGATGCTAGAAAGGACCCAGGCCAGAAAGGAATGTCACTGATTAGCTAAAGATTAAGGTAGGCCAAGAAGATATTCCCACACTACTTAGACTCTGCAGCCAGCCTTGGAAAAGCTTGCCAGGAGAGGGGCAGAAAAACGTGAAAGAGAAGTCCCGAAATTAACAGTGCTTCAAAACTGACAAGAAAAGTCACAGGTTGTCCACCAGCTCCATGCACACCATAAAACGCCGTGGCAAGTGGCAAGCTCAGGTCTGAAAATGAATAGTACATTCAGGCTGCTAATGTTGTAAGAGACAATCCATATGGATTTATTTGCTGCCGATGTCTGTAAGGTGATGTGGAGAGAGAGGATAAGACAACAACTTCGAAGGGCCAAGAGCTGGAGTCACATGGAACCCACACTGAGATCAAGAACAACCCATGAGGGAACAGATTCACACAGCCAGCGCAGCTTTCCAACTTCCGCAAAATCTTTGTCCTGCAAGAAGCAGACACTTGGCCAGGAGTGGGGATTCAAATTTAAATGAGTGTTGAGGGTTATGTTTCTTTGCTTTTGTTCCTTTTTCCTTACAGAACTTCTTTGCCGTTAATTGCTAGGATACACTAACATCTGGGTACTTAACAAAAACAAAAGTGGCCGAGCTCAGGGGAGAGGGGCAGAGATACCTCGAGAATTGGGCAGGCAACAGACGGGGCTGGGGAGCTGCCAGCTCTCTCGCTCCCGGCATCGGAGGAGGACGGTCAAGCTCTGCTCACTGCGGGGAGACTTCACTGCCACCGCCGGAGCCCAGCCCTGTGCTGCTCCCTCCTTTCTCTGGGTGAGCCTCGGCTCGTAGGAGCAGCTGTTGAATCGGGACCTTGTTAACGCCTTACCTCACTAAAAGAGGGACCTATCCCCGTCTGCTGAGGTGCCCGGGATCTTGGGCTCGGCCCTCTCTGCCCTGCTGGGAGCCGGGCTGCCGCTGTGCTGTAGCCCCGAGAGCTCTCGCTGCGCTGCAGCCCCGCACTCCCTCCCCGCCTGCTCAGAGGTCCCGCGGCTTCCAAAAGCTCCGGAGCTTCTGATCCATCTCATCCAGCACCCCGCGATTTTTGCTCATTCCTGCCGGCCCAGCTTGCTGCCTCCGAGAGTCCTGTAAGGGTACCGGGATAGACTGCCTGCCCCAGGGTTCTTGTGAAGCAAAGCCTCTCCTCCATCCCTCCCCGTCTCGGCCGGGAAGGCTATCATTGGGTTCCTGGTTCTTTTTGTTGTTAATGCCGTAGTTGTTGTGGTTTGTTTGCTTTATTATACATACTAGTAAAGAACTGTTACTCCTATTATCATCTATTTGCCTGAGGGCCCCCTTAATTTCAAAATTATAATAATTGAGAGGGAGGAGGTTTACATTTTCCATTCCAAGGGAGGCTCCTGCCTTTCAAACGAAGACAATGACCAGCCTTAGCTCAGCTTCCATCATGTTCCTTTACTGAATCAAACTCAAAAAAAACCCACAAGCTGGGAAGCAACATAACATAAATGGGATTGAACTGCCACACAAATTGTTTCCAATAAAATGTTAATGTCTGACCCAAGGCTCTGGAGCCAGTTCTCATCTCCTCACTGTTCCTAAAGGTGTGTTCAGACATTTATAACATATCTTGTCTATTTTTTGTCCACATAGAAAGCTATAATAAAGCCAAGAGAAATCCATTAGTTTTAAATAATACTAGGGCAATAATGCTCATTCTCTTCACAGCTGTTGTGGGGACTAGTAATAGTTTCAGTGCTTTAAAAGATGTAAGTCCTGTGTTAACCACAAAGTAGTATCAGGAAAAATGCCTGACTCTCAGAAATAATTTGCATTTGTGTAACTTTCACCTCTTTCACCTCAAAAGAGAAGGTCCCAGCTTCTTAGTATGTCAGATTCCTATGGGAGTCATATATATGGATATGTATGTACAAAAGAACAAAAGAAACTAAAATCCTAACCAACCAGTCAAAGCTCTATTTTATTAAAAATCTATGACTTGATTTTTCTACTCAATTTGCCCTAAAGGAAATACGATTACTAATCCTCCATTCATTGAGAGAGCCCTGGGTTTATCTTGTTGCCCTCCCTGGGATACCCATGGCTCACAAATTCAGGAAGGCATCCAGATGAGAGTAACACTAAGCAACACTATAATCTCCTGCCTCTTTTTCCTCTTCCTCAGCATTGGCAGTGCCACACAGCCAAGCAGCTCTGTGCTCTGTCAGCCTGGAAAGATGTAGAAGAGCAATTTGGGGTGCAATGTGAGCACAAACAAGGCAACAACTAATTGCTGTTGCTGTGCTCAAAGAGGCTCCTCAAAGGGGATTTTTACCAGGTGTCCTGGATGACGGCTACCCTCAGAGAGAAAAAGCTAAGGGTCACTGATAAATGAAGGTGCTCTGCAAACCTATGGCACTGGGAGAGCACAGGGCTGTTAGGGCAGATCTGGACCATGGCACTACTGAGTCACTTGACATGATGCCTGTGATGGAAGAACTTTGGTCACCATGGAAATAATTTGGGCCATAATTTTTCTTCCACATACTTGGGCTGAGAACAAAAGAAATTCTGATAATGGTGTTCATGTTATTTTAAGTGAGTCAAAATTCATTCCTTACCTTTTATGGTTTGACTTATTTTCACCATTATGTACCAGTCCAACTTATCCCATCTATTTCATTAAAAGAATTAGTAGAAAGATTTACACAATCTTTAGAAGACTTTCTGCCATAAACCTAATTTGCCTTCTGTGTCACTCGTGGGAAATCAAGGACTGAAATATTCAAGGAAGGAGGAGTTCCTATATGAAAAAAAAAGTCTGAAGAGAACAGACTTTCTGTGTCAGGATGAACTTAGACAAATACATTCTTTTCTTCACTCATGCTAATCCACATGCTTGGTGATAATAACCTTCATGTTATATTGCTTTGAGCATCACTGCTCAGGATTTGCAGCCGGATAGATCCTAAACCTGACTTTTTTGCCACATAAAATAAAATGAAAAAGCAATTTATGCAACCTCTTGTAGGAAAAGGACAGTGCTCAAAGGAAATGTAGTCAAGATATAATTTTCATCAGTCAATGAACTTTCTATCTCATGTATTAGATGGGTTAGATTTTTAAAGCTTTTTTTTTAAACTCCTATGAAGCCAACTAAAAGATAGTTGAAGATATTAAAAGATGCTTAAAACAATCTAATACCTAAAAAAACCTGTGAGGTACTACTAGCTTGTGGCACAAACAGAGGCAATCTATGCCAGAGAATAATCAAGATTTCTGAAGAGCTGAGAAGTGCTTTTGATGGAAGGTGATGTGGGCTCCTTCACCATTCCCAAATCATCTGTCCATATGCTGACTCAATTTGACACCACTTCATCCTTCCCCAGCTTTCATCAGCCTGATGCAGCCCTGGCTCATGTAACTGTGGATGTGGAAGCAGATGTGCACAGCTGGCACAAGGCCAGAGCTGGATAAGAAAGTACCTGAAGGCCAGGAGAAGCTGTGACTCTACATCTCATATATGTCACATTGCTGTCAGCTGCAGGCTTTTAGGCACTAAAACACTTCTGGTCATCACATGGACAGCGACCAACTCAGTGAACAGGAGAAAGGACACAAAATACAGGGCAAACCAACAGCAGACACCATTATTATCTCCATCAGTTTTAAAGAACTAGAGTAAAATATTTTTTAAATTATTTTTTTATTTAGGTCACCATCCACAATTACTGCTTCTTCTGCTGGCCCCTCCAACAAAAATGGGCAACCTGATCTGGCGAAATATGTGCCTCGTCATGGCAGGGAAGTTGAAAGTAGATGAGCTTTAAGATCCCTTCCAACCCAAAGCATTTCTGTGATGATATAAGTGCTGCCTTTCCTCAGTGTGAGTTTCAGTATTTATATGTATCCTTACAGGCACCAGAGGGGAGAAAAGCAGCATTCCAGCATAGCCCATCCACAGCTGCTAGAAGAGGCTGATGAAAAATATTTACTCAGATAATAAATCATATCTTGCAAAAAATGCCTTGAGAGTGCAGAAGCAGACCAGCAATTTGATTTTTTGGAGGTCCTCTGTGGCAGCAGAGTAAAACAGGTGGCACTACCTCATTTTTCACCTCTCCTCAACTTGTCTGCTTACAGGGGACTTTGTATCTTTTCTCTGTCATGGGATGTGGAGCTACAAGTAAGGTCTGCCTGGGCAGGATGAATAAGATGTGGTAAGTGCTTAATGCAAATGCTTCTGTGCACCTTTTGTATTGGGCATTAATCAATCAGCTTCCTGATCTCTAATTGCCACATTGGCTTGGGTTTTTCCTTTTTCTATGAAGGAGAGGCTGAGTATTTACATCTGGAATTGAAAGGAACCCAAGGTGCTTAGTGTACATGAACTTGAAAAGAGACTAGGCTTGCTACTCTGTGTGAAGAAAACAAAGGTTTGGGAAAAAAAAAAAACAAAACAACAAACACAACCAAAAGAGAGCTATCCAAAGAGTTTCAAGTAAAAAGGGAGTAAGGGTAAGAGTAGACAAAGTGAAAAAAAAATTTGTAGAAGTGGGGGGAATTTTATAACATGACAGAAGTTAAATGATTGATCAGGAAAGCAGCCTCCCTTCACCATTTTGAGAAAGATGCTCAAAGAATCAGAAAATCAAGAAGATCACATCAAGCCTTTGCTGCAAAAGAAAAGCATATGCTGCCCAGTGATAAATATCCTTCTGCATGCAGCAAATGAACTGAGGAGCTCACTGTGCCCAACAAACAATAAAGCAAACTCTGAAGAAACCACCCAGGGTGCAAAAGATGGGAGAACATGGCAGTGACTGACACAGCATCTTCCTGCAAGAGAGGGGCCGCTGCACACTCTGTGCCATGGCTGGGCTGCAGGCACAGGCTCTTCTCTTTCAGAAGGTGACAGGACTGGCTGGTGACAGAGGGAAGGCGCTTGAGTGATTTCTGCCTGGGACACTGCTTTGCTGCAGCCCCGACGGAGAAAAGCTTACACTTGATTTTGGAATGAAGAGGAACTGTAATTTTTTAGGAATTTTAAAAGAAAACCTCAAAGGCTAATAAGGCCTTTCCTCCTGAGCTCTCTGACTTCTGATTTTTATCAGTCCCCATGCTGGATTCCTCATTCTGCACATAAATAACCTTCTTGCAAAAGAGGGTTAACATTCTTGACACTAATTCCAAAATTTTTATTTTTGAGTGGAATGTACATACTGCAATAACAGGATGACCTAAGAAATTAAAAATCTGTTTTAAAAACAGCATAAAGAAAGCTTAGCTATCTAGTCCTAGATACAACAGGACTGAGGACAATACAAGGGGCTGTGATGTTTCCCAGTTCTGTCAGTGTGAATGTGCTAGAGTGATTTACAGACCTGCCATACAGAGCAAAAACATGGTTACATACCCAGAGGTGAGAAACATTGATACCACAACTGTGAAGACTTGGCTCTTGTCTGCAGGTCGAGGAAGGGATTCAGAGCACCTCTATGAGCCTGAGTCAGGTTTCTGACAAAGTAATCAGGAACTATTAAGCACTAAACATCTGCTGTTCTCCCAGCATCTCCCAGATCTAAGAGTTGTGTGGTGAGGAGAGCACTGACCACAGCATTTGGCTTTGATCAGGACAGCAAGGCCTTTTACCACCCACGTACTGAATAACTGGAAACAACCCTCCTCCTGCTCTTGCCTCAGCACCATTTGCATAGGCTTTCCAAGCCCTGGGATTGCTTATTTCCCATTCTTCCTAATTTTGCTTTCAGGTGAAAGGCTTGCCTGCGCTGGCAATCACACTTTCATTCTTGTGGTCCAGGTGAGGGAAACCTGCTGCATTTTATTAGACTCTCATAAATGTTCCAAAGTATAAGGATTTTACCAACTTCTGTGTTTCATCTTGTCAGTGATCTCCTCCTTTAATCTTGTCCCATTCACTCCCTGAGAGAACTTCAGCCTTCAGAAGTCCCCTGATCCCACCTTTCCCTCAGCTCTGTCACTCTCCTGGTTCAGTCTGATTGGGTTAGTGATGCTGTTCACCTCAGATGCAGAGGGAAATCACACCTGAGTCTCAGCAGATGAAGGGATTGCTATCAGTCTCTGCCTTGCACCTTTATTCAGGAGGAGGTTCAGGAAGGAGCAGAAAGAGGTTTCTTGGAGCTCTTTACCAAGCTGATTTTGCAGATTGAATCTGCTTTAATTATGCTTGTACATTAATTAAATATCACCCCTCCCCCAAGCACATTCCTTACCAGGTGGATGGGGGGAGCAAGCACAGTTGATTACAGTATGATTTATGTTTGGGCTGTGCTTGTCCAAAGCCTTTTATTTTTCACAGGTTCTGGAACGAGTTGATGTTAAGCATAGCCATGAAACCTGACAAGCACACTTTATACTTCTCAAGCACATCCTCAGAGCATCACCACATAAATCCTCTGGCACCTTTCCAGAGCATATTCCCCTTAACCCTTCCACGGCACCTCTGTCCTGGACATTTGAAGGACAGGTGGAGGCAAGAGAGTTTGCTCAAACAGACATATTAATATCTATTGGAGAGTAGGTTTTAAATCAAAGGCTTTATCAGCACAGTTGTGGATCATGGCATTAAATGGGAAGAACTAGAAAACCTTGAGGAACTGGGAATAGTTGAAGTAGAAAGAAGCTCTATATTGCAAGGAGACAGTCAGGCACCTGAGGTTTAACAAAGCATTTACCCTGTTTCGGGGTGCAAAAGATAAGTGTGTATTGGGGGGAGGGAATGTAAAGCAAAAAATGACAAGATTTTGGCAAGGGAGCTGGGCTGAACCACCATCAGCTCACAGAAAATTTCCTCCTAAATGGTGGTATGAACAAATATTTACAGTGGAGCTAGAGATGCCAATATTGTGCACAGCCATCATTTGCTTTTACTCAGCAGTGAGATTCCTGGAGCGTACTGCTTAACTCCTATTGCTGCTGTGATTTTGTTTGCCATGTAATTTGTATCTTGGTGAAAAATGATGCCTATTGTTTCTGAGCAAGGGGGGAAAGGAGCACTATGGGATGAGCTGCTGAGTGAATCTGGCCATGGGATTGGCTTGGAGATTTTGTTTAATCACTTCCAAACCTTCCTGAGCTGAGTAATTCATGGTGATCACCACAGCCTCTCCTGATAGGTGCTTATTTATACACAGAAATCATAAAATTATCATAGATATCATTGGAAATGGTCAAGGCTAGGGGCCATGAGCAAACTGATATCCCAGAGGGGGACATCCTTGCCCATGGTGAAGGCATTGGAACTAAATGAACTCAATCAGTTCTCAAGTTCCATGTTCATTCAGTGATTTTATTCCTGTACACATTTACCCCAAAGGAGCTTGGCATTACTCATGCAAAAATCATTTTCAAAAGCTAGCAGGAGAAAGGCACTCTGTTTTGTTCTCAAGCTGGATATTTTCTTGAAGACCTGTGAGCCAATTCAGCTGAGGAATACATGGAGCTGCTCTTCTTCCTGAGGGATTTCCTGGATCTGTTTTCTTGATATCACTTCTCGGTTGTCAGTGCTTTTCTGTACACATGCCCTTCTCTAGATTAACTTTCAGGCAGGTGAAATCCCCAGGCAGATAATTTTGTGGTGAAATAACTGGGTAGTGCAGGGTTCTATAGGTCCCATTGAAAGCAGTGCACATGTACAAACCATCCCTCATGGAAAAGTGAGACAGAATTAAGAAAAATCACTCTAGGAAAATACGACCAAAGTAGCCCAAATTCACAGAAACACTCTATCCAAGTATATCACAAGAGACAGTTTCACATCTGAAAGGGCTTTTCAATCCCCATCTGAAGGGTAGTATAAAAATGTTACAGGTTATTCGATTTGGCCTTTCAAATAGTATAAATTGGCAAGACAGCCCCAATATTAATCACAAAATAAATGTTAAGTCAACCTGAGTTCTTTTTGTTGGATTTTTCAGCCTGCACTGCCACATTTGCGACCATTTTTCTCACATCATGAGGGCTGAAGTAAAAAATAAAGCACCTTTTTGATGAAAGCTGATACTGAGAGAGAACCAAAAAATTCCCACTACCTGTGGGGAATACCTTTGTAACTCTCAACACCACGAGACACATGGTGGGAGCTCACAACTGTTAAACCTCTGCAGGGCTGTGCTTCCATCATAGTCCAAGCCCTTACCATTGATTACTTCTCCCAGAAACGCTCCTCTGCAAGATCCCACACTGCTCCCCTTGAAAGATCACCAGATTGTGTTATATATCACGATACACAATAACAAATAAAATGCTATTTGCTTTATCCCCAGAAGGCAGCTTTTTAACAAGAGAATAATGCATTATTTACAAGATTTCTTAGCAACACATTCAAACATACAGAAAAAAGGACCCTTTAGCATAGTGAGTCTTGGTATGAATAATTTCTCTCCAGCTGTTTAATTACTCTGAGATTATGAGTGCTTATGATAGTCTGCACTTTTATTAATGAAATATCCATTATTTTTCTTTTATGTGGAGCCAGGGCACACTGGGAGACCTGCAGCTGAGCCCTTTATGCCTACAATATGACTTAGGCAAAATATGCCCTCAGACACTTAGACCGTGATGGATTTAACTGCTAGTGATCCTGATCTAATCATAAAGTGACTTTGAAATACTATACATTTGAAAAAAAAAAAAAAAAAAAAAAAGTGTAAGTTCTTCAGGAAACAGGCTTTGGGCATATTCAGGTGATAGGGAGGAAGGTGTCTTGCTGAGAATAGCACTTTGAAGTTGCTCCCATCTGGATAATGAACGATTAAAGAACAAATGAGTTAAGCCAAGTTAAATGCTCAGATGTGCCCTGAGCACCTTTCATCTGTGGAGCATTTCAAAAGGGAGGAAGTACTTCTGTGCAAAGGAGCATGAGATACAGATCTGCATGCCCCCAGCTGCTGACAATGCTCAGAAAAGCCCATGTGAGCACAACCAGTATGTAATTCAACAAACTCAGTTCCACATGGATGACATGCATTGGATTTGTAGCCCTGGGTTAAGAGATGCATCGTTTGTGGTTGAAAAAGGCACCTAAAGACTCATCTCAGACTCATGGATGATATATGGGAAACACCATATGAGCTGATACAAAAGCATTTGCCCAGAGGAAGAAAGTCTTTGTCTTCTCCCCCAACACAAGGACTTATTTTCCAGGTGGTGCTGCAGAGAAGGGATTAGATTCATTCTCTGGTCCCTAAATGTAAGTGCTGTGTTAATTCCTATCTCCCTTTCAGGGCAGTCACCAATGTGGTAATTCTGTAATTGCATTCTTTTCCTGCATCCAGCTCTGTTTGCATGATGGCAGTGCTGAGCTTTTGAGATTCTCCTTTCATCTCAAACAGGTAGGACAGATCCATACTTCCTCCCCTCAGGGAGGTCAGAGAAGGGATTTCCATTTGGGAAACTCCTCCCTGAGTTACACAGCCCTTGATGGAGCAATCGATGCAGCACCCTGAATAGATTATAGATAATTAATTTCAGCAGAGAAAGGTCCTCAGACATCTGGGTTTTTCTTTTTAAAACTAAGGGAATGGCAGTAAATAAATAAACAAACATATGGAGGAATGGAGGACAGAAAAGGCAAATAATGCCTGCTGATCCCCTGGAGCTAAGGGATTCCCCAATCACCTGCAGACACACCATCTGAAAAGCACAGACAGGAACTGAAAGCAGATACATTTAGCTCAAGAGGAATTAGATGCAAACTACTGGCATTCCAATTTGAAAAGCATACCCTGAGACAGGACACCAAAGTCTAAATCCTCTTTTTTCAGTTTCAGAACCCAACTTCCATGTGATGGAATGTCCAGTGAAACACCACTTAGATCACCAGAGGAGCTGCAAAAGACAGCAGTGCTCTGACATCGTTTTTAGCTCTGGCTATTACTGTGTCACTGTGAGCAGCAGGGGATGCATAAGGAGGTGGCAGAATGCTTGTTTGCAGGACTTTTATGGCTAATTGACATTACTGCAGAAGTCCCCAGTCAGTCTGTGGTAGCACTGGATGGCTGAGCCATGGAAAACTGTCTAATGCTGCCTCCTGTGTGGTACCCAAAATGATGCAATATTTCTGACAGAGACTCCAGAAAAGAATTCATGGACATAAATATATCTAAATGTGTTAAATCTGAGCAAAGACGTTTGTAACGAATCTTTCTTCAACCAATATGATTGCCTCACACGTTGCATATTTCCTTTAATTTCCACATTCATTTCGAGACCAGCCACATCCCCAAGGGACCATCAAAGCATCTCATTTAAGAAATATCAACACATACAAAGGAAAGCTTTCCTTTCAACCAGAAAGCTCAGCTGCAGAAGCTCACAAAGGGCTTTTTTTTTTTGTTTTGTTATTCTCTGTGTTTAGCTCATCCATCCAGGGACATAACAGGATGTGAAGACAATTTGCAGGAGAAGGAGAATGTTGCTAATGATTTCCCTTTCAACTGCTTGCTCAGCTTTACCTTTGCTAGGAAGGATTACCTGTTGCTGACAAAAGATGTCATCTTCACTCAGATTAATAGTAGTCAAATTAATTACTGGCATGGACCAAGGCTGGCTATGTGTAACATTATTTCAGCATGTTAAATCTAAAAAGTTTTAAGCAGAACTTGCTGTAGTAGGACAGCACATGGTTCGTCCAGTTAGATATATAATTTCTGGCCCTCTTACATCTAAATAATCCTTTTAGTGTCATCTGAACCATGATGCTTGGGTTTTCAAGCCTTTTCTTTCTCATTACATCTTCTCCCTTTATGCCTGCTTTTCCTACTTTCCAACATAACTCATCCCAGCACGTTTCCCCGAGCTTTATTAGGTGACTTGTGGCAGCCCATTTCCCAGCTAAGAGCCCTGCAGGAGCAGTGTTCTGTGCTGCTGAAATTGCATCCCCCTAAAATATGCCACTTTCATGATTATATTTCCCCACAGCTCATGATGAGTACCTCACTCTATAAAACACTGTAACACCACTGACTTCACCCAAGGCCCAGCAGAAGAGGCATGTTGAGGATTGAAGCCAGCTTCAACAGTCCTGTTGAAGATTTTGCTGATGCAATGAGAACAACAAACCTCTCCATCTACCAAAGCCTCCAAGAAAATTCAAGTATGCTGTGCTGGTGCAGCCATCAGATGACACAGACTTGATGTGCTGGTGCCACTCCAAAAGGGAGAGAACCACAATTCTCCTTCCAAGGTTTCATGACACTGGGGTAGGGATTAGTGTTATCTTCACCACCTGTAAATTTTCACTGGGTTCAGCACCTGCCTCATTAGCTATGAAAGAATATGAGAATGGAGATGAAAGAACCTCAAACATGTCACTCTATCCATACCCAAACTCGGCACTCAGCAATGCTGCAAGTGTTCATTTGCCACCAAGGCCAAGGGCAAAATGCCCCGAGTTAAAGTGTTGAAGGAATTACTCCCCAGCAATCTCTGCCTGGAGATCTGAGCAGCAGAGCCAAGGTTTCCTCACCTCTAGCTGCAATCTGCTCTGAGAGGCAAAGCACTCCTGAGCCTGGCCAAAGCTCTTTACAGGCTAAACCAGGAGTCCTGAGCTTTAAAAAAATGCTCACTGATGGGTATATAAAGGGTTTTCTTTCACTAGAACTGAGCTTGATGGACAAAACTGAGAGTTTGGGATCACTGTAAGCAGAGCAACTTTGTGTGCAGGGAGCTTACAAATCTCAGTGATTTCTCATACAGCCATAGGGCAAGACACAATGATTCTACCAAACAGCTTGGTGTTTTCGTTCATCTTTTCTATCTCAGTAAATCAATTATTTTCACAATAATGTGAAAAGCAAAAAGTCTAGAAGGCCGTTGTCAGCTATTCTGAGGGGATCCTGTCTCTGGCTACATCCAGGCCAGCCTCACCATCATGGGGTGACCACAACATGACATTGTGGCTGCTCTGCAGAGCCCCAAAGGACAAACACAACCATGGGGCACTCTTGTTCATGGTTCTGAGCAAAGCTCAGACACACAGAGCTCACCTCAGGACCAGTCCTGGAAACTGGTCAATGAGAATCAAGGCTGCCATCCTTATGCAGGGCTTACTTAGACAAAGCTCTGTTACATATCTCATGTGCTGAACTGGGGTGTCTCACAACTGGAACCCAGGAGAAGACATCCATGAGCCCGAAGGAAAACAGCAGGATGTGCTTCACAAGCACCATGATCCCATCTTCTTTTGAGCTGCCACCACAAATCCAAATGAACTCAAAGCCCCACAATTCCTGATCAATGTGTGACCAACAGTGCCCAGCACAATTCAGCTGCTTTGTGATGATCACCATTACCAAAGGTTCTGTCAATATGGCTGGCAAGCAGCAAGAAAGTTAAATTAGTTCAGCTCATACATATTTAAGTACCGTGACCTGCATTATCAAGCTCAGGCTTCAAATATTTGTAATGGCACAATTAGCCCCAGGCATGTTATCTCACTAGTATCAGCAACTGTATGTATTTATCTACAAATCACACAGAGGGGAATTAAATGTTGCTGTCAGCGTTGTCAGGGAAACAAACTTCTTCTAAATTTTTAATTTTTTAATTTAAAATGTTGTATTCTAAGCAGGGATGGTCATTAAAATTGTATGAGGATAAAGGAAAAACAAAATCTGGTGTATCTACCTACGGTGGAATTGATGTAGACTGTAATTACAGCAGGTTACAGAGGAAAAAATGAATCTTTCAAGAAAGTTGGTTATGAATGTTTCTGCACATTACTTATGATTCCTGTTGCTTAAGAAGAAAAAATAAGTTATTGTGCATGTGTAAATTCTTGTCAAAAATTGCAGGTTAGGATACACAGTTTACCTTGTGTACTGCAATTTTTATGTAAATAGTAAGATCATCACCATAAAAATGGTTGCTCAGTGGAGACAGGCTTACAATTATATAAATGGCAATTTGTGTAGAAAGATGTAATAACTGATATCCTAATTTAGTACTTTCACAGAATTGGGGGAACAGTGAATGTTCCCTCTTTGAGCAAATATCTTCTAAAGCCCCCAGAGATGGACTATTGTATCTGCTGGGAAAATTGCTGCAATGTCTTGTCAAGGCATTTCTGCACAAGCAAAACCAGGCAAGAGGTAGAGGAAAACAATGTATTTTGAATAAAATGTGAGACAGCCAGTCTCCAGCCTTACAGACCCCAGAATAATTTGTAATCTGTGTTTCAATGAGCAAGAGACAATGCGTATAAATCTTTTTTGAGCCCGATCCTCCAAAAACCTGGATGCCCAAAGATTTACCATCCTCTGCAAATCCAAGCTCGCTGCCACACTTTCCATCTCCCTGTGCTAAATCACATCCAAAGTTTGCTTCTAAAACTAATGTGTGATCTGTGTAGCCAGAGGATGATGCTGTGTCCCCAGTCCATATGGGAGCAGTGTAGGAAACATGGCAGATCACAGTGCAGAGCTGTCCCTGAACTAAAAACCTAACACCACCAGTTCCTGGACATTTTTGTGATGGGGTTAGTAAATCTACGTAATCTACAGCATTAGCTGCAGATTTAACCCCTTGGTGTTCCAGCTTCAGTGACTTCCACTTGATGGAGGTGGAAAACCCTTGACATTTTGCACCAAGGGCTTAATTTGAAAAGGGACCAGAGTTCACTTTTACTTACAAGCTTAGGTTTAATAACAAGGGAAGGAAAACTTTAGGTTACCTGGAGACCAACCAGTATAAAATTATCCTTGAAGGTGTATTTCTGTGTGAAGCTGGAAACAGGGGGTTCACATCATAAAGCTGGAGGAAGAGAGAGGAAGTACAAAATAATATGTGCTCTTCAGCTCCCTTTTTTTTATAGGATATACAAATCAAGTACATCACTTGAGTCGTATATTCTAATTACTTTTTCATTATTATTATTATTAATATCCCTTCCATTTCTGTCTTATTTCTGCCCACAATTTTTACTTTTTTCCTCAATTCTCTCCACCATCGCACAAGGGATGGGAAGTGAGTGAGCTCCTGTGTGGTGGCATTTACTTATCTCTCCTGTTAAACCACAACAGCACCTTCCTGGAGAGAGATACTGTTGGAAGTTAGGATTTTTGCTTTTTTTTTTTTTTTTTTTCTTTCTCTCAGAGAATTTTCTCCCATTTGTTGCCCAAGATGGGGGTAAGGGAAGGGCAGAGGTACCACGAAATTTTGGCAGCGGGGTGAGGGCTTGGGCTCAGCTCCTCTCTCTCTCTCGCTCTTGGGACTGGAGGTGACAGTGCTGCTGGTGATGTGGGGACAATTTGCTGCCACCACAGAGTTCTGTCCTTCACTGCTTCTCCTCCTGAGAATGAGGCTTTGCTGTTAAGAGCAGCCATTGAACTGGGACCTTTATAACACAGTCTCTACTCAGGTCCCTCAGGGAAAAACCCTGTATCCCAATCCCTTCCCCACCCCACAGGGAGCATCTTCTGGCTGTTTGCAGGAGCCTGGCTGCTGCTGCTTCAGTTTTATTGCAGCACTTTAACCCAACACCCCATGTTTGCCCAGCTTTGCTCTGCGCTGGAGTTTTTGCTACGCGTCCTTTGCCACCCTGGGGGATGCTGACATATGGCGTTCCAGCCTGCTGCTCCAAAGTCCCTGATACAGTCTATCCTGACCATCAGGATTGGCACAGGGACCGGCTGCCCCCCGTGCCCACCCTGAGTTTACAAAAAAAGCAGCACCTTTTCCATCTCTCCCGCTGGCCCGGCCGCCATCGCTGTGTGAGGGGGACAGGGCACAGCGCCCCCTGCAGGCGCAGGGGAATCCTAGCACCCACCCCGCCCGGCCCGGAGCCACCGGCGCCCCCTGCCGGCAGTGAGTGGAACTGCACCAAAGGGGAAAGTGCCACAGCCCAGAGGGAGAAGATGGGACTGGGGTTGTGTTCTGTTTGCCTTGTTATCTGTACACATCCTAGTAAAAATTGTCATTCTTTTTCCCTTATCTTTGCCTGAAAGCCCTGTAATTTCAGTTATAATAACTTGGAGGGAAGGAGATCACATTTTCTGTTGGAGTCCAGGGCATCCCTCTGGGTGCCCTGGGAAGTCACAGACCTCGGTAGAGAGGCCTGAGACCCGAGAAAGAGGGTCTGGGGTCTGTGCAGGGGGATTTGCCTGGCACAGAGCCCAGGAAGACACAGTCTTTGATTTTAGTCCATGTGAAAAACATCCAATAGAAAGAAGAATTGCAAGTCACAAATGTATAACAGACAGTAGTGTAGTTTATCACTGTGTGGAAGATTTTGTAGTTTTGGGATTTTTAGAATGTAGATGCAAGGGGACAAGATGGAGATTTTAGGACAGTGCCCTGGGTTCTTCTTCTTCTCTCCTGGCATCCATTTTCTGCAGTAATGTGGGCACAAAGTAGTTTCAGTGGATTGGGTCAAAGTAGAAATGACTCTGTTAGTAAGGGGATAGGCATTGGTATGGAATGGTAAATAATAATCACATAGTTATCTCTATAAAAGCAGAGTGACCTCCCATCACAGGGAGAGTCACATTGTGTCCGAGCTGCTGTGAACACCTTGGCTAGACACAGAGAATTAATAAACAGATAAGAATTAATAAACAATGCAAGAAATCAAGAAAACCAAGACCTTGAGACTCCACATCATTCTCACACCGAGCCCAGAGTCAGACCAGACTCAGACTCAGACTCAAATCCTTCTGAGGTCAGAGAAGGAAAAACACTCCCTTGAGACCCACACGAACCACCAGCCTTGGAATTTCGGGCAGAGAAAACTGTAAAACCCAAGAATTTTCCATTCCAAGGCAGATTCCTACCTTCCCTGGCAGTCACCAGGACAGATACTGACCAAGAAATTTCTAGCAGAGAGCTCTGTGCAGTCTTAATGACCACAGTGCAAGCCTTCGTGCCTGGATAATAAATCACTTAACCCAAGAAAGTCCTGTTGTTGCTCATTTTCCAGAGTATCATCAAGGCACTCTCATTTAGCAGCCTTGTCAAAGGTAATCCAACAGTCTTCATAAAGGTATAGTGAAAATTATTATTATGTGTCTTTTGTCCTGCAGCATGCAGGATGCCAGATGAGTGCTGATAAACAGGCCGAAATTTGCCCTCTAAAATCTCATCATGCTTTTAAAGGCCAATTACTCAATATGACTTTTAAATTCCACCCTTGATTTAATTCACACAGAATGAAATACATGTTGCCCATATACCCAGCAGAATCCCAGTCCCCTAAAACTCTCTTCCACCAATACAAAAGGAGTAGTGAAATCCCCTTGCATATGAAATGAGCTGTGTGGAGAGATGCTCTTATTTGCTGATAGACTTGACAAATTTGAGCAATCCTGTTTCCATTCAGCAAATGTTGAGCAAATGTTAAGCTACCACAGATTAAGAAGTTTGTGATACCTTTGTTTTTTGAACAAGCACTTGGTTTTGTTTTCCTTGTTTGGTCTGGGGTTGTTTTTTTAATTTTCTTACAACTTTTTTTGTGTACTTCCATTCTCTGTTGCCTTTCCTAACAACACCTAGTACTACTCACACAATAGATGCAGCCAGAATCTGGTATGTAATTAAGATGTTAAGAGCTAACTTCATCTGGGCACATAAACCTGAGCACCTGCTTATGAAAGCAGGTGCCAGAATCAATACTCTCAGGCAGCTTGGAAGCTTGTCCAAGGTTCTGATTTCACACACTGCTGAGCAACCTTTCTGTGTTGGAGCACAGAGGGTGTCCACTGTACCTCCTGGAAGCACTTGCTTCCTAGAACTGGCATTTTCTTTTATCCACACTGTATTAATGAGCACTCCCAAGCTCAGAACAGGACAGATCTGAACACAGGACAGACTGAGATATGTATTTAATTGTTCACACTCTCTTATGTTAATCTTTCAGAGGGCTCCACGGCCTCTGCGTTGTCCAGCACTTTTCTCCTGTTGCTCAGCTACTAAAATAATGAGAATTGGAGGTGGTTGTGGATGAAATTGGGCCATGGCTTGTTTTTTCAGCAGTAGAGCTTTGCCTTCTCTCCTGTTGAACTCAGTGAGAAAAACAAGTGATTTGATACACACGTCATTAGTTTCCATAGAACAATTCTTGAAGGTCTCATTATCAGTAGATTCATTTTGCACCTATTATCAGCATGCTACTCTGCACCATGGAAAGGAGTAATTTGCAACCCATACATCTCCAAGGTATTCACATTTGGGGGAAAAACCAACCATGATGCAGAACACTGATTTCCTAGGTAGAACAACAACATCAGCATTAATAATTTTCACCTACTCATTTTTGAGATTCTGATTTCTGTTTGTAATTCCCAGCATCAAAAATCAAATACACCAACTTTTGCAGAACACAAATGTGGTTTCAATTGATGATCTCCAATCCATGCCTTTAAGGAAACATAAAAACAGATCATGTCCCAAGGTAACATTAAAACAGGTTCATGTGGAGAAAATACATTGTTGGGCAAGGATGGTGACAAAAGGCAGACAAAAGCCCCAGAAACACCTAAACAAGGCAGTAACATTAAGTAGAAGGCTCTCTCCTCCCAAACACCTTGTCTGAAAGTTTGTCAGACATTGATTACAATGGGAAAAAAAATAGGAATGATCATGAAATGTGCAATAACACCCCTAAAAGCTGTAGTGTGCAAGACCTTTGAAGGCTTAGAACTAAGAAGATCAAAATTGAATGTTACACTTTGCAACAGGAGATCAGAACAAGTTATCAGAAGATGATAACTACCATATAATAAAGGATTTGCTTTCTCTTCAGCTGTTCCCAGCACATTCTTATAAACCATCTGTAAAACAAGACTATAGATGGGAAGTAATTGAACTTTCAAAGAATGAGAACAGGCCACCCAGACAAAATCGTCATGAGAAGATAGAAGCTAGCAAAAGAAACTGAGAAGGACTTTGAAAGAGCGTGTAAACTTTTTTCTTAGACCTATTTTTTTTTTCCTGAGACCAGTTTCAAAACACAACCACCAGCATTCTGTGTGAGTGCAAAAGCTGTGCTACATGCTCCAATGTCAGCTTAACTTTGGAGGAAAAATGTCAGCATTTATAAAGAAAATGAAGGTGTAAAGAACAAAAAAGATACAGGATTTCCCATGCTGCCACTTGCATTTTTGCTTCTAAGGTTTGTTACACACTGCAGATATGAGGCCAAGGCTTCTGGTCCAAAATCTTGCCTTCATTTCATCAAACATTCATGTTCATCCTTAATATGGCTTCCCCAAACATTCCTTTTAAAACTCAATCTCAAAAATACAAAAGAAAGTATTGTTTGTGATGGGGTATTTTCAGCCAGCTGGATGACCTCTTTTATGGATTTAACTGCACTAGACAGGTGGCATAAGGCAGTTTACCTGTTTCCCCACGAAATTAATTTTCAGTTCACTTTCCCTACCTGTTTCTTTCTCAAGTTGCACCAGGGGGAGGTCTAGATTAGATATCAAGAAAGATTTATTTGCTGAAAGAGTAGTCTGGCATTGGGACAGGCTGCCCAGGGAAATGGTGGAATAACCAGCCTTTGAAATGTTCAAATACAATGTGGATGTAGCACCTGGGGACATGGTTTATTGGAGACGCAGTAGCACTAGGTTAATGGTTGGGCTTGGTGATCTTAGAGGCCTTTTCCAACCCTAATTGATTATATTTTATGGTATTTTTGTTCTTAATCAACTTTGTTTTCATTGTATTACAAATAAAAAGGTACATCTATAACACCGTTCTGGTCTGCCACCAATAATAACAAAGCACTCTCTTAAAACAATAAAACAACAATTTTAAAAAGTGGCAGGACCCAGTATATTAAAAGTCCACCTCACAGCTTTACCAAGAAAATATATCCAGATTTTAAGCCTTTAACTGCTTCAGGGCCTCTACAACTGCATTGACGTTAATTGCTCATGAAGTCTGTCCTGCAAAGGATTATCTTCTATTTCCCATTATGAGGTTGGAAGCCAGAAAATTTTTGCTCTTTAGCTTATCAAACATTTTTTTTTCCAGAATCTAATGAAACACAGAGAAAATAAACCCAGGGGTGGACATAAGAAACTCGCTAAGTTAAAAATAATTTTTTTTTCCAATTTTGTGGCTTTGGTGAGCTGGGAGCATATAAAGTTTTAAGCTTTATCACAGTCTAATACAAACCTAGTTCTTATTCCCACCTACAGGGGCGAGGAGATTGCCAGGAGCCCTTTATCAGCAGGGCTTTCAGGGCTGCTCAACCTCTTGCCTATGAGCAGCAACATATTCAGGGGAAAAGCACTTCCAGTTAAAGGAGAGCAGGGTCAAGACCAACAACAAGGCTTTTCTCAAAGGTTTTTTGCATTTTGATCATGTTATGCAGGGAAAAAAAAAAAAAAAAAAAGAAAAAAAAAGAAAAAAAAAAAAAAAAAGCCAAGCACCAGTGTGCTTTTTGGCCTTTTTTTTTTTTTTTTTTTTTTTTTTTGTGCAATCCTATTGATGAAAAACTGCTGTAGGCTCAGCAAGGATATGAGCCAAGTGGTTTGGTGACTTTAATGGAGGCATGATTTCAGTTGCATGGGTAAGTGTGATAGCCCCATTATAGTAAAGTACATAAACACACGCTTTGCCTGAAATATATACATGATACTTAAGTTAGGTTTTACTTAAGGACATTTTTCAATTACTGAGGCACTTTGAAAAAAATCACCACCTATACCAGGCTTCAAAATAACTTTCACAATGCTGTTGGAAGTGTCAATATGTTGAAAATAAAATTAATGGATAATTTTAGAGCCTGAGGACATCTACAGAGAAATGCAATTGGAACATCTTTAAAATGGCTAGCAATTTCGACATGCATTTCAGCTTCTACTGAAAACTTCTCATGAAGTCTGGGTTTAAACACTCTAGGTTATAAACACTGGGTTTTTTACTGATGTAATTATTCAAAGATGCCTCCTAGCTTAGCTTGAGCTTGCCATCATTGATTAAACTCTGGATACCAGTGAAAGATGGGTAAGAAGGTGGGAAAAGCTGCTAGCCTGGGGTTGTGGTCCTAATCTCATGTTTACATTCCCAAGTCTGTAGCTTTTAACTTGATGACATTGTAAATAGAGTGATTAATAGACCTTTGTTATTTGCAATGTACACATTCAACAGTGCAGGTCAGATAAACTAGACAACATAAATTAACTACCTTATAGGCAGGTTTACACCACTGGAGCATCTGGTCCTCCCTGAATCAATTTGTACTGTAAACAGGAATCCAGTAAAAGTCTTCTTTTAAATTGAAGTGAAAAAAAAAATAATACTCAAAATTTTCACTTGACTTAACTCTTTATCAAGTTGAGTTTTCTTAAACAGGTTCTCCAAATCTGAAGTAACACAAAATACCTCTAGGAGTCCTGTTTGCTTTTGCCTTTTCATGACCAGCATTTACCATGTAGTGCCATGGAGATCTGCTCAGCACACGGGTAGTTCTTCAGGAAAGACAACTGCAGGAAATTGGTTCATCTGTGCAGCAGATAAAGCAGTTTACCATTTTTAGCCCTGCTAGGTCCTTTCATAGAAGCGGCACACAGGAAATAATGCTCTACAGTTACACAAAATTATTTTTCTGAAGACTCCAAGGCATTAATTCTTTATCATACTTATCTAAGGAAAACAGCTTAAGGACATTAAGCTATCTCTGCATGCCCTTGTCCCTCTCCAGCTTTCCTCCAGGCTCCCTGTAGGTATTGGAAGGAGATCTAGAAGGTCCTCCCAAGCCACCAAATTTGTCAGGTGTGATTTGTCTTTAGTGAAGGCAAAATACGAGCAGTAACCAAGTACCAAATTATTTACCATGAGCCTTAGCACAGTTTCCAAAAGGACCTGCTCTCTAATCTTGCCAGGCACCAAGGTAAGACTGACTGGCCTGTGGTTGCCTGGGTCTTCATTTCCCTTTTTAAAAATGAGGGTTATGTTTCTCCAGTCAGTGGGAACTTCACCAGAGTGCCATCACTTCTTAAAGATGATGGATAGTGCCTTAGACACTTCCTTGGCCAGTTTCCTCAGGACCATAGATGTATCATATTAAAAAACACTGCTGTTCCTATAATTTAGGTCATGAAATAAAAATACCACCAGTGTTGTTACTTTAGGTTTTAATAATAATTTTCAATGACGTGAAGTAGTTTGATTACCACAACCTACAAGTGGTCAGTGATGTCAACTCAGAAAAAATGCTTCACATACTGAACAAACGGCACACAAAACTTACCTTTCATTATGCATTTTAATAACTGGAAGTCATTCAATTCTGATTTTTATACAACCAATTATACATTAACATATACACATATTCAATTCCAGACACAGTGTATACATATTTTTGAATCTGCAGCAATATAAAATGAGTTCTACCTGTATATACATGTGCAAGTCTGAATAAGTCCTGAGTCATTTTAAAGTACTATTATTTAAATCCTGTAAATTTTAACCAATGCAAATAAACCTCGGGTTTTACAACTATTGTGAAGAAGCTATTTAAAACCCAATATATAGCACTTTGCATCAGCTTTATGCATAGCTAGGAGCTCTGTACAGTGCAGAGTTTCTGTTTACAGTCTGAATGATTACGAAATCTGAAAAGATGCTGACCACGTTATTCAGTAACTATTGCTTCCTTTGCTGCTTTATTAATGGTAAGTGATTTGTTCTGCCTCCAAACAACCAAGTGTGGACTCTGGCAGGGTTTAAATTATATTCTTTCTGCTGCATATATTTTTGTAAGCATTCAAGTTACTCAGGCCCTTTAATTCTTCTGAGAAAAACTGTACAATTATACAGTCAAACAGTTAAACAGTGTATCTGGAAGGGAAAGAAAATGAAACAACAGTGGAGTAGGATCATTACCTTAAATGTGACACTATGCTATAAAGAAACAAAGGATGGGATTCTTTAAGGGACAGCTTGGACAGAAACCAAAAGGCTGCTCAGAAACCCTCTGTCAGCATGACACACTGCCATGGTAAACATGAGATGCTCTGCAATGGCCAGAACAAACTATCCGAGCAAATGAGAAGGAAGCACTGCTGCCAAGAAGGGGATCCAAACTCATCATGAGAGTCAGAATCTTTGTACAGTATTAACAGACCAACTTAGACAAAAATGTCTGTATACTCCATGCCAGGAGAATGCAGGCACCAACTTGAGAGCTGGTAAAGGATACAGGTGAGCATGGGAGCGTAGCTGTCTCTAATTGGAGTTGTTTGGATGCAACTTTCCAGGTATGGAGGAGACACAGTATTTTTTTTTTCTCTCATTCCTCTCACACAGAAGTGAAGGCACCACTCCAACCACAGTCCTCCAGAGCATAAGGATTCTGGCCCAAAACTTAGCTGGTGCCATGGCTGCTGTAGTCAAACACGCCTTTCCTGAAGAAGGGTGAGAATTCACAGACGGTGTACTTTGACAACGTTAGCCCCACTTTATCAATGTTCAGTGGAGATGATGGAGACTTCAGCATTGCAGAGAAAAAGCTCCTGAGGTATTTCTGTGGAATGAAATGAAAAATGTCATAAGGTTTTCTCGATCGAATTGATTACGACCACTTTGAAAAATTATATCAACAGCAAAAAACCCAAGAAGACTTCCATGGGCTGTGAATAGTCTTTTCAATAACCATCAGCATTTAAATCCATTTATGAAACAGTCTACTGAAATGTCATATTAAGCTCAGGAAAAGCAGAAAAGAAGTATTTTCCACTTCTTTCTTATGCTCAGCTTGGCAACTCTTTTTTTTCTGTGGTTGTGTGATGTTTCCTGGTTTATTCCCCAGTCATGTAATGCTTTCTGCTAATTGTGGCAATACTAATACTATTGTCCAGCATTACCAAACACAGCAGGTGCAAACCTCAAATCCATTCTGCAGGAAATTTACTATATATGGACACAAAAGGACTTTAAAAATCTTTCCCTCATGAAGCTTCCACAATCCTTGCATTGATTGAGGTTTGTTTTGATGAAGGCTATCTGCAGAAAGTTTTGCATGAATTCCGTATTATGTCAGCACCTACCAATATCTTTTCACTGAGTTGCCCTCAAAATTTCCTTTTTTTTTTTTCTTAAGTCTTACTAATGAGAAGAAGCATATGGGAGACACTTCTTTCCCTTCTCATAAGTTAATATTCACCAACCACTGTGCAACTTGCAGTGACATTTGTACCCAGAGAAATTGGGGGATGTACATTAACACAGTTAGTTTTCACAAACCTGACAAAGCTTCCGTCATATTTGGGGTTCATTTAGAATGTCTTATTAACTTAAAAAAATAACTTTTGAACAAAACACTCTAGGTAAAAGGTTTGACCAGATAGATACTACAAATGCATCCAGTGTCACCCAAACACCTGCAAGGGAAATCTTGGAGCACAGGAATAAACTCCTTTTGTGTACCTCAGGCAGAAAGAGATAACATTCAAATCATTCATTAGTCTTGGATTCTGTAGGAAATATATTTGCAAGACAGAGAAGTACATTCTCCTCTGAAGAAGACAACATTTAGTTATTTGAATGCAGCAGCCTTGGGGTTATGGAAATGGTTTGTTCACGAAACTGTCCTAATTGTACACTCATTTCTCAAGAATTCCTCCAAACTATAACAACCTGCTATCTATTTAAGAAACCAGCTGTTTCAATATTACAGAAAGAAGGAAAACAAACAAACAGAAAAGCAAACAAAAGAAGCAGCTGAGACACAAACTATTCTCTTGGCAGAAACGGTGAAATTTTCTATTTCGTTCGGATCTGCCACAGGTGTTTTGATGTTCATGAAAAAAATTCACTACAGAAATGCCTGCAAGATGAACTGCAATAGACTAAGAGGTAATTTAAAGTGAGAAACAGAAAAACATTTTTCATAATTAGTTCTCAAAGGAGGGTTCTTTACAAGAAGTCCCAAACCAGTAACTCCTGAAGGATGAATATGGTAGAAAATCAAATGTAAAACATTGCATTCTATTAGCGTTTTAGCACTGTGCTGAAAAGTTACTGCAATAATTCTAGTTTATGACTTCCAAAGGCTCAAAGGTACCAAAATATCTCACTGGGCACATCACAAGACCTACTGCATTCACCTTGGTATGTATGGCCAGATAATTGACTGTCATGCCTTTTCTGTAAAGCCATTACTCATTGTTTTGGCATGATAGCTCCAATGGCAAAGTAAAAAAATCCCTCTGCTCTAAGCATACACTTATGTGACACACTACGAACAGCAGGTACACTTCTTTTCCACATCTGTGCTCCAGAGTTGATGAGTGAATAGCACAGGTTCTTTGAACACAAAATAGATCCTTGGGAAAATGGAAACAAGCAGACCCTACCAGATAACGATGGAATTAATTTTGTATGAAGGTTTCCTGCCATATGGCTTGACATTATGTGCTCTTCAACAACCACCTCTGAACAAATTAGCTCTCTTATAAAACCCAGATCTGTCTTTAACCCTGTTTGAAATGCTGATATGTTAATATAGCCCAGAGCTGCTGTGCCCTTGACACAAAGAAGCTGTTGCTTCATTGAAACACAGGCTGCTCTGCCCAAAGACATTGGCTGGGAGTGTTCCCCTGTAGTGAGGAAACAGTAAATGATGGCAGAAAGGCTCACTCACATCACAAGCACTGATCAAAGAGCTGGGGCAGGGCACTGCAGGGGAAGGTTGTTCTGTCCTGTTGGCTGCAATGGACAGCAAAGTGGAACAAAGTGACAGGGAAAATAGGAGGGTGATCCTTGCAACATATGGAAAGATGCTTCCCAAATTCAGATGTGTCAAAGAGAGGATGAGGGTCACAGGAAGCTGGGAGGGGGCCAGGAGCACATCAACACCAAGTGTCAGAAATGACCAAACATTCCTTAGAGATCCAGAGGGGATTCAGCATGGACTTTGTTGCAGCCCAGGAGGCCACCGCAAGCAGCTGGAGTAGGAGCAAGGCTGGATGACAGGATCTCCTCTGCCAGCACTCAGTTGACAGGAGGAGAGCTGTTTTCAAATCTTTTATATTAAAATCCATTTCCAGCAGCAGATACAATTTTTGTCTATTTACAGAACTCCTTTGATGTGTCCTTGAAAAAAAAATTCTTAGCAGAGACTGGCAAGCTCAAGATACCTTCATAGGTCCAAATTTTATACAAACTGATGATGTGATTTCCTACTGATAGCAACACTGTCCCTGGCATGCAAAGCACTGTGTAATAGCTACTAGGTTTGCACAATTACCTAGGAAAGAAAAAACTAGTTAACTGCCAAAATATTCCAGCACACTTGGTTTTATTACTCATTTTTGTTTGTTAGACTCTGGCCATTTGTTCTGGATTATTTAGTCTGGCAATCAGCGCTCCTCCAAATGCACTTTGGAGTTTCATTTCACTAACAGCATTTGACCTGCTACACTGCTGGTTTGCTGGAAAAAATCCTAATGATACGTTTGTAAATGTCTCGGCGTGAGGGCACAAGACCCTGGCACTGGAACAGAGACATGAAATGGGCAACTTACACATCGATCATGTTGGTTGCTCTGGCTAAACACACACTCAGGAACATCAGTTTTGAGAATGGAAATACTCTGCATGTACAAAGAAAGCCAGGTTAAAAACTAATCCAAAATAAGAAAAGCAGTGGTGTTTGCCCTCTCTGAAGGCAATCCAACCTTCAAGCCCTTTAACTAAAAATTTGTGACAGCTGAACCTGCAAGTTTTAACTTTGCAAATGAAATTAAACTGGAGAAAGTGGTGTATGAGGCCCAAAGACTTTTCTTTCTTTACCTAGTTGGAGTAGTTTTCCCTACCTTTTAATTATGTGAATTTCAAAATGGAAACCATTTAAAAAGCTTATTAAAAATCATTTTAATAGGGTTCACCTTTTTAGCAGTAGGCCAGTGTTCATCTTGTGCTCAATTCATCAGCACAACGAAGTCATTCTAACCATTTTTGCACTACTTCGTGATGTGGGGATTTCATAATTTTATACATTTTAATGTAAAGCCATAACTTAATTTAAAGTTATTAAAGTTACTACAATCAAAAAGCTTTCTAAAAATGTGAAAGTCGTCTTATCATCCTTTCAGTTGTGACATATTAAAGAGGAATTCAGTTCAGTGACATTGTTCTCCTAATCCATTACTAACAGTGATAGCCTCAGAGACCAATAGCAGAGCTTAGCAAGAATTGGATTTTTTCATTAAAATTTGGTGTGTTTAAAAACTCATCAACTCTGGTACTTTCAGAAAGTGAAAACACTTAGAGCTTTTGCTTTCATACTGCTATTTCTAGCAATTTCCTTTAAAAAGTCAGTGCTTAAAATACTTTAGAAGTTACATTTTAAAATTGGCATTAGAAATATCAGCTGCTAATATACGCCAGAGCTGAAAGCACCAGAAAGTTTAATAAGATAAACCTTACAAGGCTTTGGGCACTTTTTTAGACAATAGATTTTTTCTGTGAAACAATACCACCTTTTCAGGACCTACATGTCAATCTGACAGTCAAAAGCTCTACCACGAGGTCACAGAAGGTCATTGGTGACAGAGGCAGGACTAATTAACTTATTGCTCATCTAACTTCTAACATAGGCTCCCCTCTCCCTTTAATATAGTTCGTCCCAGCACCAATCACATAATTATTTCATTGACTAGTGTTAAATGCTGCAGGCTTTAAATCAGATCTTGATTTGAATTATCCATAGAGCAAAGTATACACAAGGATCACAGCTCTTTCTATAGGATACAAATCCGATTACCAAAAAAACCCCCAAAGCCAGACAGATTGAAGCAAATTCCCTGACTCTAAAAAATCACATTATGTTGTAATTAGGTATTTGCAAAGTCAGCTCTTCCCAAGAAAGGCTCTACCCCAAAGCAAGCAGAAAGGCACATTATTTGCTTCTAAACTGTGATCACAAAACCAAGGATCTATTTAAAAGACAAGGCATGCAAAGGGAGCAACTGGCATGCAGAAACGGGAGAGCATGTCCTCCTGCATTTCTCTACTAAAAAAAATTGTGTGTGCAAAGGAAAATCAACATCTGGAGATCCAGCTCCAAATTAACCAACTTTCTCTTATTTTCGACATTTCCATTGATGTGTTGAAAATAAGAAAATTACTTCCAAGGTGTTTTGCAAAATACCAAAACCTGCAGAAATGCCAGCTATTGTGTCTAACTACATGCTATAGCCAAAAAGAAAGCTGGGCTAAAATGGCACTGACAAGTGGTGGTGTCCCACAGAGACTTCAGGGTAGCAAAAGGCCCTGTCTAGGGACATGCTTTATACAGAACATGGTAAGAAAATATACAAGTTACCAAGAAAAATAGGATTCAAAATTTTCATTGGATCTGCTTCTTCCTTGTTGTGGTTTTTTTTTTTTTTTTTTGTTTTTTTTTTTTAACTGGGTAAGAAGAATTAAGACACTGTATAGGGAGATAAATTAGGATTGGAATGTGAAAGATGGAAACTCTTAGGAAAAGGGCTGCAAGCTAAGCCAGCTCTGCTTCATCCAGGACATGCACCACATCTCAATCACCATGCAGGAGTGGATTATCTGGGTCAGGCATGGAAGACAAGGACAGTCATCAGCCACAACATGAAATTTAATTTACAAACTGAGTTCCAAGGGAGCAGGTTTCCTTATGTGAAATATCCCAACAGTACATGCCAAGGCATATCCAAACTGTCCAAATGTGTTTTGGAGGCAGTGATCCCAGCAGGCTCCTCCTACAGACTGCAAGTATAGCTCTGCCCTGCAGGTCATAAGTCAGTTCACCACAGTTAAGCTTCCCCCTTTATGTCTTCCACTCAAACCATCTCCCCTTCCCTCTGGGCCTACCTAAGGCACAGGGAATTTTTCTCCCATTTGTTGCCTAAAAGATGGGAATGACAATATTTAAGAGAGACAGAAGACGTGGCCACAATGGGGAGGAGGGGGAAAAGGTGCAGTTTCCTGCAGTCTCTTAGCTGGGAGGCTTTGTCTTGGGTAGTGCAGAGATATTTTGAGACTTGACTAGGAGTCTTGACATACATTGCAAGATATTATAAAGCATAAAGTGTGAAGGAGAGATACCTTTGCCCAGAAGGTATCCAACTGCAGCAAGGCCTTTGGAAGACCATGGAGCAAGGAACCCAATGCTTGTGGGAATTGACTGTAGTAGAGATCCTTCTCTCATGACATGACAACCAAACCACTAAGAGTCCAGAACTGTGAAATATACAAACTCTCACAACTAGGGACAAAAGCCTGTGCCCTAGCACCGCTGCAGTAGATTGAGGAAGATGAGACAATGGGTGTAATGACAAGGAGGTTTTGAGTGTATGAAGACCTCGTACACCGCCCGACAGAAGGCCAAATGTCATCTGTGGAAACAGACCTGACAGAGCATATGTGGCAATTGGAATACAGGATTGCAAAGACTCATCAGAAACTCGGCAAGTAGCTTAGGGAGAACCCCTTTTGAGTTCTCTTTTCGTTTTTGTTCCTCAGCTCAAAGAGTTAAGAGTTTTGAGCTGCCTTGGGCTGAACTCCAAAGGTACCGTCCCCACAACACTCCTTTGGGCATGTTTAGAGGTACCTAAATGACTCTGGAACTAAGCAGGTAAGAATCAAGCTTCTTTAAGCAGCTAAATTGCACTAAAAAATACTGGAACTTACATTTTTAGCCTCTTGGGGAAGTCTTTCTGTTTTTCATGCACAGCATGATGTAGATTCCTTGAATCAGAGTTAGTTTCCTCCGGAGTTGTACAGGTGAAGCAGATTTTACCTCTACATCTCCAGAAGTGCTTGAGTGACACTAAAATTTAATTTTACCCAAGGTGGTACTGAAATTTACTTGAATTCATATACCTTTTTGAATTTTCTTAATGTGCAAGCATTCTAAGAGATGCCAGTTAGGATTCAAGGTGAAACTGCTCTCTCAGGTTTTCAAAACCCACAATATTCATTATAGCTATTTGGAGCATTTTTCTGTGCAAGTCTAATGGCAGGAGCACATTATGCTGAATTACTATTATGTCACATCAATTGAATTAACTTCTGAAGTCAGTCTACATCCCAAATTACAATCTTATTCTGCCTAAAAATTGTTTAAAATCCACGGGACTTATTATTTCTTAAATGTCTGCATGCTAAAAGCTTACATTTATTGGCTTTAGGCAGCTCCAATGAAAACTGAATTGCAGGCTGGCAAGGAAGCAAAAAAAAGGCAGCAAGGGCTATGATTTACAGGTGGTCTATCAGTGTGAGTCTTCTTTGGGAAGTGAATGGCCATACTGAAAAGAACCAAAACAGACCTGACAAGTGAAGGAAACCAATTTTTTCTCCACAGCATGAGTCAAAACAAGTCCTGTCAAAATTTATCTAGAAAGAACAACAGGATTGAACTTAGCATGCGTCCCTGGGCTGGCAGTGACAGTGTGCAATCTGCTGGAGTGGGCTTGGCAAACACCTACCAAACAACTTGACATCCCTCTGCTTCCTCTGGTGAAATCCCATGCTGGAGGATGATGATACACTTGCTTTGGAAAGGGGTAGCACCGAATTCAACCCAGTGCCCTTGGCTGAGCACACCTTTTATTCATCTGCCTACATCTGTATGGGCAGAGCCATTAATGGAGATTGCAATGAAGGCACACATCTTCAAAACTTGATTTGTGGGAGTATTTGGGAAATTTATTCCATCCTGACAGCAAAACACATCAGGATGTGGAGCTAAACTGGAGCTCAAACTATATGCTGTCCCATTTTCTAAACTTATTAAATCGCGATAAACATATCTCCTTATTTTCTGATACTCTGAAATATCTAAATAGGAACAGGAAAAATAAAAAGGCCTTCAAATCGAAAATCCTATTTAATTATTTGGTTGTAATGGAGATAAACATTTGATGACAAAAGGTCATTTTTGAGGTAGGGACCTGAAGCTATACACCTAAACAAAGAAACATCAGAATTCTTCTAAAGAGATACATATATTATGCCAAGTTATCTCTAGTAAACACTGCAGACCCGCGATTTTTAATCAGGCCCAGAGTTTAAGCCAAATGAGACCACACTTACCATTCCTTTTTCATCCAGTAGCCTGTTGAACCAGAGCTTAAAATTAACTCATCCAGGAAATAACCTCAGGCTATTGTTCCTTCTAAATGACCATCTTTATCACCTGTTTCTATTACAAGAATAATGTCTTGCATTGTTGTGGGCTAGCTGAAGGTCTCCAGCATTTAATCAAAGTAACTTTTTATTGGTACTGCTTCAAGGGCTGATCTGTGCAAAGTTCTGCTTCTTTGTATCTAGTGACTGTAACCAATAAGTAAAATTAACTTCATTTACTCATTTCTTGAAGCCAACAAGGTTTCACACAAGAAGCAGAACCACCCAAAAAAAGATTAAATGCTTTGCTGTTGAGAACTGTTGCAACTCCTCCTTGAGAGTTGATGTTTCAAAACCTAAGTTAGAAAATGATCTATGACATGGATTTCATATAACTGATACATAACAATATGGCCCAGCCACACATGCTCTTCTCTTGTCTTTGTGGATGCCTCTATGCTTTTTCCTTCCTTGATCCCACTGCATCCCTATTCCTCTAGTGAGAAACTAAAGCCCTCACTTCAAGATATTGCATTCTGTAGCTCAGACTATGGATATGAAACAAGCCTCTCCAGGATTATCAAACACCAACACTGGCAGCAGTTTGCTTTTGCACCAGCAGTGCTACTGGTGTGCATTCACACTTCTGAAAAAAGAGAAGAGTTTCCTTTTATTTTCCAACAAGTATCAAACGTATTCTGAATGTGTTCTGAAGTCCATCTTACCTCGATTCTGCTAAGAACACTATTTACCACCACACTGTCAGAGGCAAACATTCATTCTTCAAGAGCAAGGCTGGTGAGCAGCTGCATAAAGCTCCTTTTAGAAAGCTTTGGCATTAGGGGTGTTGTAAGCTGATGCCTGTGTCTCATGATTTCCTTTTAGTAATCACTTTGAACAAACATGCATACAGTAGCTTTGAAAGGTCTTTGTGACTAGTGTCAGTCAGGAAAAAAATCGAACAGAAGTTCTAACCCCACTTGATAGGATTTTTGCAATATAAACATCAAGTCACCTATAACTAGCATAGGTTCTCTCAGTTAAATATATTTAGGAATGGGGCAGTGAAACAAAGACTTGTGGGGAGCACTAATGAAGGCTATACTGAATATTCAGGTGATGAATAATCTAAAATCTCAGTAAAATGTTTCTATCCTCATGACTTCAAGGAAAACCTCAAGGTCTGAGGCCGATTCAAACATTCTGTTTGTTCAAATTCGTTGACAAACCTTTTGAGGGTTTTTTTCCTTCTCAGATCTTTCTATTGCTGGCTTCCACCAAGGTGTTAATTCAAAAACTAGTAAGACAAATAAGAAGACTCAGTCCAAGTCCAAGAAAAAGGTGCTATTTCTGCTATTTCACCTTTTCCTTAAGAATCAGATTCCTGGAGCCATCTCAGCATAATGTTACTTTTAAAGGGGAAACACAGCATGGCAAAATTTAGAGCCTTGCTGAAAAAAAAACCAAACCCTACAAATCATCACCTCCAAAGGAAGCCAAGTGAAAATGCAAACTCAAAACTAAACAAAGGATTTGACTTCTAAGTTAATCTAATTTTGGAAGGTTAATTTTGGCTGAAGGTAACAGCAATATTTCAGCCAGTTCAGTGTCTACAATACTTTCCCCAGACAGTTCTACAGATTGAACAGCAAAATTGAATTATGCAGCTCATTCAAGATTTATTTCTGCCTCTTGCATTAACACCTATCATTGAAATCCTCATCGGCAGACATCAGGAAGTGAGGAGGTTAAGGACAATTATATTATTAATTTTAAATAAATTGAGCGTGTCTATCTTTTAAAGAGGTTCAAAGTGCCAAGACAAAAGAAGAGCAGAGGCAATGCCAGGAAGATGCATCTGCTTCTACAGAACTCGACATAGGCTCATATTACCTTACTGTTAATGGGTTGACTTTCATTCCCTGAGCTCTGTAAGTGGCAGCAAAACACTACACATGACTACTGCTGACTGCTGAGCTTTATTTCTAGATCACAGAATATTCTGATTTGGAAGGGACCCACAAGGATCAAGTCCAACTCTTAATGGAAAGGCCAGTCTGGGGATGGAACCCTTCCCTTAACCTTGGTGCTACCAGCACCACATTAACCAACCCAAAAACCCCACCAGGGATTTTGCTTGCTTCTCCCTTTGCTGTCTGCAAACGAACCTGAGGAAATGCAGCCCTGAGAACAGGGAAGAGGAAACAGGGAACAGAGACAAGGAGACAGACTAAGGCTTGCGAGAGCTTTTGCTTTCCTTTAAGCAACAACCTGTTTGGATTTTGTTGGCATAATAGTTGTTTTTCCCTAAACACATTGGTGACACAGCAAGAGCAGGAAAGAACTTCTAGTGACTCCATGAATGCAAGGCTTCTGACCAAAGAGTGAAGAAACACAGCTCAATCTGCTATGCCAGCTTAGGCTCCTGCCCAGTTTCTCTGGCTGCACAATGGGAAAACAGAGCTAAAAATAATCTTCATCACTACAATGAAGCATGAGTCTAAGAGAAGAAGAAAAAAGAATAGTCAGGGGAATGATATGATACAGAAAGACAGCATCCATAGAAGTTAGGATATCAGGAAAATTTCTTTTTAGTGTCATTCACAAACCTAGAAATGTACCAAGGAATAAAATATACTTTGCAGTTAAAACAGAAATAGATACATTCACTGACTCAAGTATGTCTTGTGGCAAGTACTTCCTTTTTACAAAGCTTTTCCTTAAAAAAATATGACAAATGAATATACATCACCTGAATGACACTTTAAAAAAGGATCCTATATTCTTACCTACTGATTTCTATTTGCAAAAAAGTACAGATACACACTAACTTCAGTTCATTAACTTTATTCAAAAGAACTCTTGGCTGCTTCATTTAAGGTGGATTTAATCAAGCAAGGTTGGCTCTGAAGTGAAATTACAATCTTTAACTGCAAAACAATTAATTTAGGGTTTTGCCTTGCAACAGGTCCCTGATGAAAAGCTAAATTGATAGATTGCAATAGAGTATTTCGGGTAGATAATTTTAAATACAATTTAGATGCTTTCTCTTAAGATGTATAGGTAAAAACTTGCCCATTATTTTCCACAGCTCTATGACAATGTCAAATAAAATTCAAAAGGCTTGATACCAACAAACCCCAAAGCAAAAGTGTTTATAGTGCAACTAGATGTCTAGTTAACTAGATTAAGGGATTAAATTTTTTATTGGTACAAAAATATACAAATTGAGTATTAGACTGGAATATGGGCATGCCTTTATGCTATCTATCGAGGATGTGAAAGAAAAAAAAAATCATTTTCTGCTTCATGTAAGACAGTCTCACATAGGGAATCAGTGGGAGGATGTTTTGTTAGTAGGTCAAAGAAAAGGTGAAGTGTGTAGAAAAAATTCAAACCACCTAAGAAAAGATTCCAGTCATAAGCAATCTACTTTTATATTAGTTTCTCTAAAGTTCTACCTAATGCCATTTTAGCTCTACAAAGAATATAATCCTTAATGACTTGCACAATCAAATAATCCCCATGTTGCTACAATATAG
Source organism: Zosterops lateralis (assembly GCF_965231275.1). NCBI lineage: Eukaryota > Metazoa > Chordata > Aves > Passeriformes > Zosteropidae > Zosterops > Zosterops lateralis. Next base: position 7,737,276 of record NC_139764.1, read on the forward strand.
TTGCAGGGTGGACAGTTTAGTCTTTGATCATGCCTCTTCTTCTTTCCCAAAATCCCACCTCCTGCCCCTGGGCTGCAGTAAAACATGCATTAACATAGAAATATAAAGACCTAATGTGTGATAGGAGTTCAAAATCATGCAACCACCGAGCTCTGAAGAACTACCAAAATAACTCAGAATCCTCAAACTCATTAACCTTGTCAACAACAAAATTAATTTTTAAAATTAATGGAAAGAAAAAGACTATGTTCACAAAGCTGGCTTATGAAATAAAACTCAAAGATGCCTACATATCACTTTACTTCTGTCATGAGATATTTGGATATACTATGATAAAATAGTAAATCTCTAACTAACAGATTGCATTTAAAGTATTTTTTTTTATTCTTGTCTTGCACAGAGACCAGCTGTCTACAGTGAACATTTACCTCACTTACCACCTTTCCTCTTAAATAAATCTATCTCCTATGAACATCTCTACGAGCTCCTTTTTTTTCCTAGACTAGGAGCAATTTCATTTTTAAGAGATGTTTCCTTCCTTTGCAATGTACTGCTGCCATCTCCTGTGTTAAACAAGGCAGCAAGTAACTTGATACTTACAAACAGGCTATTTAATGTTGATTAATGTGGGAATGGTTTCTGTTGGTCAAGCAGGGAGTATTCCAACTCAAACACACAGCAGAAGCCTGTTAAAAAGTTTGTATTACCTCTAAGTGACACCGCCGTTCTGCAATCACTCGCTCATCCTTGTTTCCAAAGAGCTTCTTTGGAGGGAATTCTAAAGTGGCAACCTGGAAGACATCAAAGGATGGATCAGCATCAGAAGTGACAGGCTCAAATGAGAAAATTCTGTTTAAACTACAAAGCAATTATGAAGAAACTGCCAAATATTCATGAGCTACACTATATGCTATTAGTAAATATCACATTATACATTTCTACTGAGGTTATAGCGACCTGCTCTGTAGTATTGCTAAGATAACAACGCATTTTGTCACTAGAGACTGACTGGAAGAAAATTTAGGAATTGGACTGCTACTGTTTGCCCACATAAATATTAAAAATTTGCAATCCAAATGGGATGTGATAGTATCAAATAGGAAGGAAGAACAATTTCTGAAGGAAAGTGTATCTCAAAAGACTGCACTTAGTCTCTTAAAATCTGTGGTCTCCAACTGTACGGTAGTGTAATTTGTTTGGTTTTACTCATGCTCTATCATAAATATAAGAGCATAGGATCTAAGAACTACCACTGAAGTCATGCTCTGGGAGATGCATTCTGGACTCCAGCCAACACCTGACTTGAAGCTTTTGTTGTGCCCTGTACTACCACTTCTTGTAACTCAGCTGTAGCTCAATGCCATTAAAACGTGTGTCCATGCTGGAAGCTGACAGCTTTATTTCTGAAGAGAATTCACACATGCAGGCAAAATCCTGCTTTATCACACTGAAAATGAGAACAAGGGCACAACTGCTAAAAACAACTATTCAGATTTCTACTTTTAGTTTTTCCAGAGAGGGGTTTAAAACTATCTCCTCATTTCTTTCACCATCCTATGGGGGAAGGGGGTGGGGAGAGAAGACAAAGAGAGAGAGAGAAGGAGGGAGGGAACTGCCTCCCCTTTTTTATATCAATAAATAAAATACTTCAACTAATTAAAGCCAGCTATATCTGGAAAATACACGAAAGACTCAAGAGCTGGTAACAAGTACCACTGAACTTGGTCTGCTAAGCCATTGCTGGGAACAGTGCAGGAGAAAGCAGATCCTCTCTATGGGGTTGCAGGATTTTTGTTTAAAAGTTTCATTATAAGTTTAGTACAGTTTTAGTTACCCTAGATGGGCCCCCTGTCTTGGAATTCCTTTCTTATCAGAAGTTGATAAAGGTTTCTATGCCTTCTCTGGTTTTTGCCCAGAGACTGTTCCCTATTGGTCCTTTCCCCGTGATGTTCCCTGCTCATCCTTCCCAATCGATTTTTTTCCTCTGTCCATCACTGCAGTTCTTATTTCCAAGGTTCAGGAGATCAGGCCAGCGGTTGGCAGATGCCCCAGGGACCCCTCCCCAAGTTACCTTTGATTTGTTACTAGTTATGTAACCCAGTTGGCATTTGTTGCTCTGCTTTGTTTTATTGGTTTAGAGCTTGTATCCACCCCTTGAGCTTGTCCTGGACAAACCGCCCCTGCAGCCCAGGTGTGGTGTCTCTCCTGAGGCATTGGGCCTGAGGTGAGGGGTTCCCCTGTGTTCCCCAATAAACCTTTGTTCCCTGAACCTCCGAGAGTCCCCTCTTTCATTTATACCACAGCTATGGCAGTGAAGGTCGGAGTACTGCAGAGCCAAGAACCCACACATCGGTTCTGTTGAGGCGTATCAGAGCTGACTTGGTGGTCCAGCCGAACATCAGGCTGACCAGAGAGAGATACGCACACCAACAGATTGCCGTGCCATCATGGGGCCTGCAGGCACCTTTTGGCATCACTGTGGCGTGGGGGCTGAGACAGAGGCCCGAAGAAAGCTCAGACCCTGTGACCCAGAAGTCTTCTGAGAGGATGTCGCATTGCTGCGTCCCGGGACTTTCGGCACTTCACGCGCCGCCGGCAGTCGCTCAGAAAGCGCCCCTGGTGGACAAAGAGAGCAGCTCCTAATTCCCAGAGGAGTCCCTTTGGCCCGTGGTTGCCCCAGCAACGTCGTCCCGGTGTCCCCAGGGCGTGGTGAGTAATTTCCTCAAAAGGGGAGATACCCACCATCAGGCTTGGTTAAGCCTCAGGAATCATAGGTTGCGCAACCCCTGGAGGAGGAGGGGAGCTCAGAGGCCCTTCCCCAGGAACAGGAGCCCACAGGGGATTTGACTGTGTTGTGAGTGTTGCTGGGAGGGGTGGTGGAAAAGTAACATCTAGTCGGCATGGGAAACAAATTAAACACCGCCCAGAAAGGTTTTCAAAAGTTTAATTGAAGTTTTAATTGTTGCCAAAGTTAAATACTCTAAAAGAGAATTAAAAAGATTTGTTAGATATCTTTTTTTGCACTTCCCAGATGTCAATTTTGACCAAGTTAGCAGCATTTTGTTTTGGAAAAATGTTGGTAAAAAATTTGAACAGTTGGCGAAGTCGGGAGATTTGTGTGCTTCAAAATTTGCATTTTGGCCGTGGCAGATAAAAGCCGCTTTAAAAGAGATCAGAGGAATGCAGGAAAACAAAGGCGCATCCTCTCAAAGCAGTTCCCCAGTTCTTTCCTCCCACCACGCTTCTCCCAAGTCCCCAAAACCCCCACCAGGAATTCTCAAAAGCGCAGTGACCCCCCCAGGGTCCCCCAGCCCGGGCGCTTTTAGGATTCCGAAGTCCCTCTGCTCCAGCAGTCACGGCCAGACTGCTTGGAGTTCCCAGGGCAGCCTGGCTGGCCAGGATGCCCAAACTTCCCCCGACATCCCCCGCCTTTCCCCAGCTAACAAACCCAGACTTTGCTTCTTGTTTGCTGAGGAAGAACAGCCTCCGACAGCGCCCCCCGGGGCCGGCAGCGAAAACGGCTGCGGAAATTCGCAGGAGGGTGATGGCATTGTGCAGTGCCGACCCTCTCCCTCTTTGGTACACAGAGAAAAGTACTCTGAAAATAGCGCCAGCCACGCGGTGCAGTCATCCTTCCTTTGTTCATTCCCCCACCCCCCTTCTTGCTCCCAGAACTCCTTTCCCTCCCCTCCCACTAACCCTTTCCTTTCCCCGCCTCCTCCTTTCCCCCAAGGCTTGCCCCTGCCCCTTCTGCCGCCCCCGATGAGCCCGAGGTCGGGCGTTCTCCCCCTGCACGGCACGGCCCCGGCCCCCCCTCTTCCGCCGCCACTGCCACTGCCGAGCCCGGGACGGAGCCTTCTCCCCCCGTGCAGTGCGGGCGCGGCACCGGCCCCGTCCCAGCCCCTCCTCCCGCCCTACTCCGCTCCTGGTGACGCCGCTCTCCCAACCGCACCCCCTCTGGAAGCCACCTCCCCGGGATCACAGCCACTTCAGCCGCCCTTGCTGCAAGCAGGCCGGAGGCCGCTCCTGGCAGACGGCTGGAATCCCAGAGCTCACTGCGAAGCTGCAGCTGCCGCAGCACCTGCAGCTGCTGCCGCAGCTGGGAACCCAGAGTGGGGGGGATCAGAAGCCCGGGGTTGTAAACCCAAGTGCAGTCCCTACCACCACCCTGTTTTCACACCGTTGGAATTGGGGGCAGGGAACAGTTGTCGCCACCTGGAGGGCTTCGTCACAATCACTGGTCAAGGATCTCATGAAAGCCCTGAAAGAATATGGGCGAGATAGCCCATATTTTGAAGGATTGTTGTTTTCCTCTCTTGCCGGGATGACGGTTGTCCCATCTGACCTAAGGCAGCTTTTCAAGTGTCTCTCAAGCAAAATAGAGTTTTTGCTATGGGAGATCACTTGGGAAGACCTGCTCAAGGACGCCCTCCCAGGCCTGTTAGGAGATCCTACCACAGCCACTGATAATGCAGGCAACCCACTCACCCTCGACCACCTGATGGGCGAGGGTGATTGGAAATTAGCCACGAATCAGGCCACCGATATTCCCCAAAATGTCCTCGAATTTGTGGCTGAACAAGCCTGCAAAGCTTTTTTAAAAATGCAGCCGTCTGGGCCCTTACAATATTTCTTAGAAATTTTTCAGGAACCACAAGAATCTTTTGTTAAGTTTGTGGAACGGGTCGCAGCAGCAGTTGAACAACAGGTGGTTGGAGAAGAAAGACAGAAAGAAGTAATCCAGCAGATAGCATTCTCCAATGCAAACGAGGAGTGCCAAGCTGCCATAAACCTCGTGCCCAGAAAGTCAGGCACAATACCTCCACTCAAAGAGATGCTTCAGGCTGTGAGTGCTACCGTCCCGCTGCCACACAGGAGACCAGCCCTGAAAGAAGGAAAAACACACCCAAGAAACACCAATACTGCTGTGGAAACACCAAAAACCCAGAAGACACCGAGAACATCAGAGCCACACAAAAAAACCATTCCTGCACGGATGGATGGCCCGTGTTTTCTCTGTGGACAAAACAGTCATTGGATCAACCAGTGTCCATTGAAGGGGCACTTTGACTGTTTTTTAAAAGAAAGGGGGATTGAGGGGAGCGGGAACACAAAGAACACCAGAGAGCCAAAAAACTGAGTGGGGATCGCGGAACTGCCCAGCGTGAAGATCCCAATTGGGCAGCCCAGATAACCCAGGGAAAAAAGAAGTCATCTAAACCAGATTTGTCTCTTTCTTCACAGGACCTGACAGAACAAGGGAAACCGAGGCACATAATATTGCCTGAGCCAACGGGATCCTTGACAACGACGGACAGGTATGAGCCCTTTAGGCTCCAGTTGGCAGAGCCTCTTCACCTGTGGGACAGTAAGTGGCAAACAGCCATGGTCTCAAAGGAACCCGGCATGTGGTACATGGTGGAGACAAAATTTGTTGTCATCGGAGACTGTAAGTTCACCCTCCCAGACATAAAGATCGCCCCTGGGACGATAAAAACTGACCCAGAGCAATTTGTTGTATGGCTGCGCAGTGAAAACCCACCCACCTTTTCACCAAAGGGGCAGATAATTGCCCAAGCCATCCCTTCCATGGAAGGGCTTGTCGTAAAAGCAAGTCCAGAAGACAGTGCCACGGAGAATGGCGAAGGAGAAAGCGACAAAGACACCACTGTCGCTGTGGTGAAAAAGATAGGCTCCAACAGGCCGCAAGATTACTGTAAGCTTTCCGTGGGTGGGGAATCCAAACTCCTTGAAGGAGTCTGGGACATAGCCGCTGATGTGATGGCCATTCCAGAAAGTTTGTGGCCGTCACATTGGGAATTGCAAGACATAGTCAAACACGTAAATGGTATTGGAGGTTTGCAAGTGGCAAAACAGTCAAAGAAAGCAGTGACAACTGAAGGGCCGAAAGGGCAATTGGCTACTCTACGCCCTTTCGTTCTGGATTTTGATGCACCCCTGTGGGGAAGAGATTTGATGCCCCAATGTGGGGGGGTCACAATTAGCATTCCTGACCCTCCAAAGGTTTTTCAGGCAGCGGTCACTGAAGAGCACCCTACCCAAAAACTGAATTGGCTGACAAATGAACCAGTCTGGGTAGAGCAGTGGCCGCTCTCAAAACAGAAATTAAAGGCGCTCAACGACCTCGTGGAAGAGCAGCTGAAAAAGGGCCACATTGAGGAGACCACTTCACTGTGGAACTCTCCAGTGTTTGTCATTCAGAAAGGAGATAAGACCAAGTGGCGGCTCCTTCACAACCTCTGCAAAATTAATGAAGTAATTGAAGACATGGGACCCCTTCAACCAGGGATGCCCGCCCCAAGCATGCTCCCCGAAAATTGGAATTTGACTGTCATTGATTTAAAAGATTTTTTTTCCACATTCCTCTCCACCCTGACAATGCCCCACGCTTTGCTTTCTTACTGCCCACCTTAACCAAGAAGCCCCATGAAAGAGGTATCAGTGGAGAGTTCTTCCTCAAGGTCTGAAAAATTCACCTGTGATTTGCCAATGGTATGTCTCTTCCCTGCTCGCGCCCGTCTGGGCAGCCGTGCCCCAAGCCATCATCCAGCATTACATGGATGATGTGTTGATTTCTGCACCGATGGACAACCTGCTGATGCACACGCTCGACCTCACAGTGTCTTCACTGGTTGCTGCAGGATTTGAGCTGCAAGAGTCCAAGATTCAAAAGATACCACCCTGGAAGTACCTGGGGCTGGAAATCGGTCAGAGGACCATTGTTCCTCAAAAATTGGCAATCAAGACCCAAATTCGGACTCTTGCAGATGTCCACCAGCTGTGTGGAGCTTTGAACTGGGTCAGACCTTGGCTGGGTCTCTCTACCAAAGACCTGGCCCCCCTTTTTGATTTGTTGAAAGGGGGAGAGGGGCTGAGTTCCCCCAGGACCCTCACCCCAGAGGCCAAAATTGTGCTCGAGAACATTCAATACACATTGTCCACCAGACAGGCCAACAGATGTAAGCCTGACCTGTCTTTTCGTTTTATCATCTTAGGAAAGCTGCCACACCTCCATGATCTTCCAATGGGACAGCAAAACCCTCCAACAATCGAGGAAGGTCCAAGGCAAAGAAGATCCTCTCTCTATTATAGAGTGGGTCTTTCTGAGCCACCACAGATCCAAAAGGATGACAAAGCCACAAGAACTGATGGCTGATCCGATTCGGAAAGCCACAGTTCACCTTCGAGAACTGGCCGGCCATGACTTCAAGTGCATTCAAATTAAATGCGGGCCAAATTACAAAAGCAATGCTAGAGCACCTGCTTCAAGAGAATGAAGCACTGCAGTTTGCCCTAGATAACTACCCTGGCCAAATTTCTGTTCATCGGCCTGTCCACAAAATTTTTAATTCGGATGCCCAATTCCAATTAGAGTTAAAAAGTGTCCAGAGCAAAGAGCCTCTAAATGCTCGAACTGTTTTCACTGACGCGTCCGGAAAATCCCACAGATCAGTCATGACTTGGCGGGACCCTCTTACTCAGTGGTGGGAATCAGACATTGTTGAGGTGGAAAGATTGCCTCAAGTCGCTGAGTTGGCTGCAGTTGTTAGAGCATTTGAGACGTTCCCTGGACCTTTCAATTTAGTAACAGATTCAAGTTATGTTGCAGGGATAGTTTCTAGAGCGGAGCATCCCATCCTGCAGGAAATACCCAACATCGCCCTCTTTCAGTTGCTTTCTAAGCTTGTCAAGCTGATTACCCACAGAAAGCAACCCTTTTATGTGATGCACACCAGATCACACACAAGAGCTCCCGGGGTTCGTAGCAGAAGGAAACAGGAGAGCTGATGCTCTCGCTGCCCCTGTTGAGGTGACCCCGCTGCCAAATCATTTTGAGCAAGCCAGAATCAGCCACCAGCTCCGCCATCAAAACGCACCAGGTCTGGTCCGGCAGTTTCACTTAAACCCACAACCAGGCCAAAGCGATTGTGACTGGCTGTCCACAATGTCACAGGTATGCCATCCCATCCATGCCCACAGGCGTAAATCCCCGTGGTTTGTCCAGCTGTGAAGTGTGGCAGACAGACATCACACACTTTGCCCCCTTTGGGAAGCAGAAGTACGTGCACGTCTCTGTGGACACGTTCTCGGGAGCTGTTTTCGCTTCTGCCCACACAGGGGAGAAGGCTGGAGATGCTATCAAACATCCCATCCAGGCTTTCTCTGTCCTGGGCATCCCAAAGTCCCTGAAGACCAACAACGGGCCATCGTACAAATCCAGGGAATTCTGCAGCTTCCTGCAGCAATGGGGAGTGGAACACAAAACTGGCATTCCCCACTCCCTGACAGGTCAGGCAATTGTAGAAAGGACTCATCAGAACCTCAAAAGAGTCCTCAGCCAGCAACAACCAATCCTCAAGATCGAACCACCATCTGTTAGATTAGCCCGTGCCTTGTTCACTTTGAACTTTCTTAACTGTTCCTTCGAGACCATGAACCCGCCGGTGACAAGGCACTTTCGTGGGAGCTCACAGTTAGAGCCCCATGAAAGGCCAAAGGTCCTTGTCAAAGATCCAGAAACTTTGAGGACACAGGGCCCTCATGATTTGGTCACTTGGGGGCACAGGTACGCTTGCGTCTCCACTCCCCCCGGCCTGCGGTCGATCCCCTCCCGTAATGTGAGACCCTATGTCCCCAAGGCTTCAGAGACAAAAGTACCCCAGGTTACTGTGGCCTCCTGGAGAAGGAGGAAAAATGAGGAGGAAAAAACAAGTCTAGAGGCAAGTCCTCTTTGCCCAGTTACTCTTCCCTCCTGGGTTTTCTGGCATGAAGATGAAGTGGAAGAGCTGTTTCCTCCAGTTGAACGTTTTCAGTGGTTGTTTAATTGACCCCTTTTCTCTGAGTTACAGAACCGCAGTCCCGGTGACCAGCATGGAAGTCCGCAGCAAAACAGGACTGTTGGTTCTGTTCATCATTTTAATTGTAGACTTTGTTTTTAGTGTAGTAAAAAACCTGCTCGTGAATGTAATCTTCTCCACTACCATCCCCTCTGTGCATCCCGTGGAGCCCACCACCAGACTCTGTCTCCAGCAGTGAATGCAACTCAGAAGTCTATACTCCAGAACCTTAGTAAATGAAAAAAGAAAAAAAAAGAAAGAAAAAAAAGGGGGGAGGTATGGGGTTGCAGGATTTTTGTTTAAAAGTTTCATTATAAATTTAGTACAGTTTTAGTTACCCTAGATGGCCCTCTGTCTTGGAATTTTTTCTTATCGAAAGTTGATAAAGGTTTCTATGCTGTCTCTGGTTTTTGCCCAGAGACTGTTCCCTATTGGTCCTTTCCCCATGATGTTCCCTGCTCATCCTTCCCAATCGATTTTTTTCCTCTGTCCATCACTGTAGTTCTTATCTCCAAGGTTCAGGAGATCAGGCCAGCGGTTGGCAGATGCCCCAGGGACCCCTCCCCAAGTTACCTTTGATTTGTTACTAGTTATGTAACCCAGTTGGCATTTGTTGCTCTGCTTTGTTTTATTGATTTAGAGCTTGTATCCACCCCTTGAGCTTGTCCTGGACAAACCGCCCCCGCAGCCCAGGTGTGGTGTCTCTCCTGAGGCATTGGGCCTGAGGTGAGGGGTTCCCCTGTGTTCCCCAATAAACCTTTGTTCCCCGAACCTCTGAGAGTCCCCTCTTTCATTTACACCACAGCTGTGGCAGTGAAGGTTGGAGTGCTGCAGAGCCAAGAACCCACACATCAGTTCTGTTGAGGGGTATCAGAGCTGACCGGGTGGTCCAGCTGAACATCAGGCTGACCAAAGAGAGATAGGAAAACCAACACCTCTCCTCATATTTTGAGTTTGCACTTGAAGGTAAATCAAACCTATTTTTTCCCCAGCACTCACATCATGAGATAGAATAACACAACCTCCCACTGGCATTGCTGGAGTTGTTTTGCAGGTGAAATCCCTGTGTAAAACTGCCTCTTGCATTAATTCCCCAGGCTGTTTGATGATATTGAACCAATAAAAAAGATGCATCATTTTCTATTGTATCAGTACATACAAGACTGTAGAGAATTTATGGCTCGTTACAAGGAGCAGACATATACTGATTTCAATGAGGAGCTCCATTATTAACATTGAATGTAAACATTTTTAAAATACAGAGGAATTCTGCAATGCAAATAATTTATTCCCACTCTCTGCTTCAACTCCAACTTCAATAATTTTAAAGAAATGTCTAGACATCTTAAAATGATAAAAGTGATGTGGGGCACCAGAGGAGATGGAAGAGATGTCTGCTCTCCATCAGTCTTGCCAGTATGTCCCAGTTATATTCCTCAAACTTCTCCAACTACATTCTTCTCAATGTGCCTGCTTCCTCATGTTGGCAGGACAAACAGTACACAACCAAACAGTATCATATAATAATGTCCTGGGGACTTATTCTCACTGCATTGCTCAGTTCTTCACCTACACACAATAAAAGTGCTAATATTTTCAAGGACTTCAAAATCCCACATCTGCAGAAATTGTGTTTTATTAAATAGTACTGCATCATGTCACTACCAGGAACAAGCAAGGTAAAATAACTACCACCACAATCCCCTCCTGGCTGTAGGGAGACTGTTTTTTATATTTCTTTGCTAATAAATACTTCCATTATAGAATTTTAAAACAGTGTCTATTAAAAACCAATCTGCACAATGAACCTACCACTAACAGCATCCTCAGACCTATTCTGTAGAGGCAAAGCAAGGTCTTACAGCTAAAATCAGGAATGATTCCTTTATCCAAATTAAGTTCCATCTGAACAGGAATTTGGGGTCTAATTCTAGGTAACTTTGGGATGAGTGAGTTGTTTTTCTAAGCTTTCTGGATGCATCTTAGAAGAAAACTAGTTTTATTTTATAAAACCAATGTGTTTTGTTGAAAACTTTCAAACAGTAGTAGCTACTCACAATGTTTTACATTTCTTAACTTCCAAATCAGTACCATGCACATATCTCTGAAACCAAACCAAAGTCCATAACTTCAGTCATGAATTTAATATGCAAGACAAAGGTCTCAGCCTTTGCTCTGCAATGTTCACATACCTATATGAAAATCATGAGTTTATTGTTGGTCAAGAAGTGGGGATCTGAATACTTTGTATGTAATAAAAGCCACCAGAATGTCAATGTGCTGAACTATTCTTCACATACAGATATAAAGTGGTCCCCTGGCTCCTCTTTTAGCCAGTCGATTGGCAGATGGCTATCTCACAAATAAAGTACACAGATCATTTCTGTCACACAACAAATGACCACCCACTACCCGACAGAAAATGCTCCAGCCACAAATTTCATCATCACTTCAGCAACCCAATTATTTCAATGGGTTCTACTCCACTACATGCCCACAGTCTAATGCCCACCAAAATGAGAAAGAGATATTTAAAATTCTGCAGGCTTGCATTTCAAGCTATCCAAACACTTAATGCAGACATGACAGCACTAGTTCCCACCTACTTTGTAGCTTGACAATTATCGTTGCAACATAAGAACTGGACACATCCACCCAGCGAGGTGAATTATGCAGTCCTCTATGGGACTGAAATTTCAGTGTAATAGGAAACCAGTCCACTGTACTATATTTATATAAAAATACACTATTAGTATATTTACCAGACATAGTGTGATTATACATATGTATACACATATACATATATGTAGACATACACACACCATTGATCTTTGACACTGACTTATTACTTTAATGCAGGCAAAAAATATGCTGGTGCAAAAATCTTACAAATATACAGAGTGACAATAAAACATTCTTATCATAATTTTGGTTCATAAAAAAATTAATTAAAAAAGCTCAGCAACACAAATACACTGAAGTAATGAAAAATGTTACAATAACTGTCTATAAAAATCCTCTGTCCTAATGTACTCTTTGATATACAGACTGAACATAATTGTGTGAGATGCAGCAAAGCAAGGTTCAATAGCATTTTGAGGTTTATTTAAAATACTTCACTCATTTAAGCCAAAGTGTAGTAGCAAATATTTCAATGAATTCAAATATTAGTGGTGCTACAGCATCTTTATGAAACTGTACTGTAACTTCAGTGGAGATAATCACTGTTACAGGTTAATGCACACAGTACAGATGTGAGTGAGCAGCATTGTTCTAGCACTGAAATATGTAAGAGATCTTGCAGGTTTGGATTTTGCATCACAATGTTTGCCTTGGTTCAAACACTCTGAGGGAATTTCACACTATCCAGATTCAGGAGTATAAATTATTCTTTCAGAGTTAAAGGTTTGTGTACCCTTAGGCTCAAATTAATTCTTCAAGGATCTCACCTTGACTATGAGATGACGTTTTGTGACAATGTAAGGTGTAACAGTGGAACTTGACAGGAAGCAAGGTAAATTACTCTCCTTCCATGGAATTTCTGAAGCACATCCCTCCCTTCCCTGTCCCACTTCCTGCAGTGGCAATGGAAGCATTTGGCAGGCAGTCTTTTTTGGCAGGGATGTTTTGTCATTTTCTAGGGCTGCTGATGAGGTGATGTATTTTCTGTCAGGGGAAATTAAGAGGCATATTCCCCAGCCTGATAGGAGGACAGGGCTTGAATGATTTCCTGAGAAGCTTCTATATGTAGTGTGCAAGATTTCTAATTTTTATTTTGACAGCAGAAGCATCTCCCTACGAAAATTAATCACTGCATCACTGCAATCCAAATTTCAGTATATCCCTAGGAGTGTGCACACACATGCATACCTGTACCACAGGCAAGGCTGGGACTGTGGTTAGACCCAAAAGGCAAAGCCAGATGATATATTTTAAAATAGTACAGGGAGACCTCAAGACTGCATATCAGCACTCCCAATGTCTTTCAGACATTAAACTTTTTACACTTAATGATGTTTATCCTACCTGGCAATGGTTGCTAGGCAGTAGCAGCTGTAGAGAGAGGCAAACAGTCATCTGCAATTTACCCTCTAATTTCTTTACAATAAAGAAAGGCCATGTTTTATTTCTGGGTCTAGCATTACTTAGAGGCATGTTATTTGTCTGTCTCACCAATATTATCTGTAAGAAACAATACTTAAATGCCACAGTGGAGTATTTGTGAGTTAGTACAATCAAATTTAGCCAGTATTAGGTTCAGTCCTCAAGCAGAAGGTGCTTCCTACCCAGTACACGTTATTCCAGTAAACTTTAGAAAGCTGAATGGATTCCTCCTCTCCCACATTCCAGTCAGGAGACTGGTTTTTGGCAGGCATTTAATGCAGATGGCAGAACAGCAAGTGACCCAGTTTTTTGTCACCTATTCTATCCTACATACAACTCTGACCTTAAGATTCTGGGAACAGCACATACCTAACATCTATATGGAAGCAAACCCTTCTAAAGTGAAACCATACTCCTCAGTCTTCAACTACTGAGCCCCAGGGAGAGATGCAGTTTGGAGACTGCCCTTTTGGAAACCAAGAGAGTGTAAATGAAGCCTCTAAAACCATGAAATGCTCTGTCTGGGATGGGGTGTACTCTCATTTCAGAACCTTTCTAAAAAATAGTCATCATCATTTGAAGGGTGTCCTTTAATTTCTACTATAATCTGTTGGAGACTCTTCACTGACATTATGTCTGCTCAGGGACCTGCTGGATTTAATTCAAGTCAGGGGTTTTATGGTACAGCAGAACAAAACATGTTAATGAAAACTCTTGTACAGTACTTTGCAGATGATATTTCAACATACAGTGGACCAAAGTAAAATACTGCATAATACAGCCATGTAGGCTTGTCACTTCTGAAACATGAAATTGTTCCAAGTGTTATGCTCCCTAAACATTAAAAAAAGTTCCATTTTCTGACATCAAGCAAAAATCTACAGGATTGAAACATTTCATTATTTTTTGCTTTTACAGTCTATGTTTAAGAGCCTACATTAAGGTAAAAGACTTTTTAAAAGAAGAAAAACAGGGCAGACACTGATGGAGGCTGAGTCATCTTTAACCTTTCATCTCAAATTCTCTTTGTACTTCAGTGTTTTGATACATTTAAATGGGGGGAAAAGGGGGAAAAAGAAAATTAAGGAAGTGCTAACTATTAAAATTAAAAAAATCAGTCATCTTTAATTCTCATGTTACTTTTACCTTTTCTCATTTTTCAAAAAGTAGGTCTGACTTTTGATCTTTTGTACCAGAAATCTCTGTCACAGATGAGAAAAATCAAAAAGAATGTGGCACAGTTTTGCAGCGACTGTGGCTGCACCTGACTTGATTTTGCAGGGAGTAATGAGAGAAAAAACTCCTACTTTTAGTTTTTGAAGTTTAAACAAAGTAACTAAGTCTTAATTTCACAAGACCTACTAAGACTCCCAGAGTCTAAAGAAACTAGACAGAAGCGGTATTTCTAACTAGAAACTTGCACCAAGTATTTAGGGATTTTTCACAGTGAAAAAAAAACCCAAACAAACCCAAACCACCACAAGCTTAATTTTGTCTGAAATAAATTACCTTTTCTATGTAATTTCGTAAGAAAGCAGTAGGCAAATGTAAAAAGTTAACACTAACTGGACAGATTAAATGCTGCTTTATAAATTCTGAAAACAAATGGAGACCAAAGAGAAATCATTTGATATGCTACCCACTAAAAATGAAAACAACAAAATAACATATAAAAACACCTAAATCATATTTTCAGCTGATATAGCTCAAACTATTTAAAGTCAAGTAAAGAAACCTCTAAACTTATTCTCCTTAAACAAAATAGTAGCAGTTCTCCAATGTGTAAACCCTTCTGTGCTCTCCCAACATGTATGCTACAGGTAAGTCATGCCCTCAGAGGACAGAAGGATTGGAGACATTATTTTCATTATTTTCCACTAACAATTAATCAGAGAGAGAATATCCAGGGAATTATTTTTTTGATATCCAGCTTGTCACCTACTTTTCCTCTTCCATTTCTAATACTTTCTCTTTACTTTTTCCATCTCTCCCAACATGTTCTTCCCCCAGTTCCCAGCTTCCCAACTTATCTGTTTCAAGGCTATGCTTCTCACCATTCCTGCATGACCTACCTAATTCTTTTCCTTACTCCACTTGGCCATCTGCAATCCTCCCCATGATCTGCCAGAACAGGGGAGGAATTTGATGTTCTCAAGAGGCAGCATATCCAAGGATTAGCTAAAGCTCTCAGGTGGACCCATATCAGGCTTCTAATGGAATGAACTCCCTGGAGAAGGCCGAAGAGCAGCAACAAAAGTCACTATTATAACAAACAAGAGTAATTAACCTCGTAAACTGAGGAAAACTCGAATGACCAGGAACTAGGAACAGGAAAAAGGATATAAGGAACCTTCCTCCTGCACAAAAGGTCTCTGCAGAAGGGCCCCCAGTAGCAGCCCAAGAGTCAATCCTCCACTCTCTTTGAGGGGAGCAAACTCTGCTCCCAAGGTCTTTGTAGGGTTTCTGAGAGCTGAGGAGCTGCTTTAGGCTCGTCCTTGCTGTGTCTCACCTCCCAGGCTTACAGCTCTCTGTTGTTTTCTCTTCTTGCTGCTGCAGGCACCAGAGCCTGGATCTCCAAACACACACAAGGAAATGAGCTCCTTGGGTAAGTCTACTCTGAAAAATCTTAAATAAATTGGTTGGCAAATACTTCCTTTCTGACAAATGCAAGAGATTGCAGCAATGTGCTAGAGTTTTGGGGGTTTTGCCCCCTGGTATTTTCTGTACACAATTTATGCCACAATTTGGTTTGCAGACTCTTCACAGCACAGCCTCTTCTCTTCAAAGAAGCTGCTTTGCCCCACGTACATGGGAACATTCTTTTATTTCTGCTGTCCACCTTTTTTGCTCCGTGCCAAAGGTTTACTTAACCACAGAACTGCTTTAAGCTTTCCATTTCTGGCTGGCAGGAGCAACTCCTGGTTTGCACGTTGCTTTTTGCTGGGCCCCAATACCAGCAACTCAGAGAGCCAGGTCTGTTTTATTCCCTCCAGGACACATCCCATTGAGGGCAGAGTGCTGTGGAGGCCTTCTGAGGGTTAACCTGCTAAGTAGGCAATTTGGCAACTTCTCCACTTTACTTAGACTGGTTCCAATTCCTTGCTTTTTTCCTATTTATCTCATTGGAACACCAGGCATGTTTGTATCTATAGTTGTATCTATAGCTGTATCTACATCTATCTATCTATCCATATCTATCTTAGTACCAAGAAGCACAAGCACTTACATCTCCTCCCATAAATATATGCAGTTCTGTTGCAAGTCAGGATGCTGTGACTAACCCCCAGTAAATTGGTATTCACCAATAAATGGGCATCTTCTCAGGACACATAAGCTCTCACAGCTCTGCTGTCTTTAATTCTGGATAACTCTCTTTGAATTTTCAAGATCTTTTGCCAGTTACCTTCCTCAGACAGGCATAATTGTTTCACCAAAGAATATTTCAACTCTCTCTGTCCAACTTAGGAGGAACAATAACACAAAAAGAGAAATTCCCCTCTGAACCACCCTGAAATCTCCCTATGATGATGCAAAATTACCAAATAGGGTTAGACACCAAAGATTTCTCACTTTGAATCATGCCCACCTGCCCATCAAACAATCATTTATAATTATCAAAACAATTTGAGAGCTCTCATATTCATGTTTCTCCTTTAAACCAGCAAGATGACCTAGACTTAATCTGCAGTTTTGGAGCTATGGTGAGATATTGAGGCTGTGGTTTAACAATGCAATTTTAACGCCATTTAGTTTGCTTCCTGCTACTGAGAAAAATCAAATTAACTGCAGCCAAAGAGATTACCTTGCACTACAGGAGTATTTTCCTCAAAGCAATTCTAGACTCAGAATAATAGCATACCAAAATAGAGCCATAAACAAGAGTCTATATAATATTTGACAAATTACTTCATTGTTTGGTCCATTATAAGCAGTAGAATAACATTCAAATACCGAATACCTATGAAAATGAGCAATAGGATGTAACAAAGTTTATGCGAACCTAGCATATTTCTATAAAATCATGCAGTTTGGGGATTTTAATCTTTTATAAAAATCAGAAGCTAATATAGCCAGGGCATCTTTCTAAATAGAAACAATACCTGTATAGCTCTTAGGATTACCAATGAAGAAGAGGCAGACAAAAAGTGGCCCAAATGGAAAAGGAAATATTTTAAGTTTCATATGCAGCCTGTAAAAAGGCAGAATAAGATATTGCAGAACCAGCATACATCAACCAAAGGATATAACTGCCTTAGAGGTAAACCAGTCAAAACCAAATAAAACAAATTAAATCTGAGTTGTAGATGTGTTTGGAAAATTAGCATGAAAAATTCCTAACATACCATGTCTTTGCAACCTTGATTTTGCTCCCTTGTTCATTTATCCCTCGTCCTAAGAGAGAAGTCTCTCAGGGGTAAAAATACCGACATGGCATGGCAGACCATCATCTAAAGACAAGGGTATGATCCAATCCAGAGATTAAATGGGCAAGTTTAATACCTACTCTCCTTGCTTTTAGGTCATGATTTTGCCAACTAAACATTAATCTTTCTTCATGTAGCCTCAGGTCTTGGTTAGTTCTTTAAAGAATCAGTAATATTTGCTGGTTTTGCAAGGTTGTGTCTTCAAAGTTCAACACATCAATCAATCTTTATAAAGGTATGACACTTCTCAAAAAGGTTATGAAGTTATTTTCTGGAGATCTCCGTAGGGTTTATTTTTCTTTCAAAAACGATTTGGGATTTGATTCATTATCTTCCTGCTGGGATTTCCAGCAAGGTCAAGGCTGTACCTGCAATAGCACAAGGTGGGCCATGCATCATCAACCCCTACCTTCACCATGGCTGCTCACAACCTTGCCCCAGCTCTGCATCACATTCCTGCTGATGCTCCTGTGCCAATCCCACTTGGACTCCACGCTGAGAAGTCACAATACCATTTGATTTAAGAAACAGAAACAGGCTCACAGAAGGGGATTTGCCACAGCAGTTTTTACAGCTCTCCCCAAGAAGATTTGCTTGTTGCACATGAACTCATCTCAGTGACATCTGGCAGCATTTAATGACATATCCCCATCTCATGTGGCTGACTGATACCATAAATTTCAGTCACCCTTTCCTTTGAGAAATGTTAATAATGAAAACTCATCAATGATTTGTACTGCTGACTAGATGGATACCTTTCTGACTACTCAAAATTAATGGCAGATCTCAGGGTCTTAAAGAACAGCTGTCACAGAGAAATACACCTGCAAACAAACATGCAGTAGGCCTTCAAGTGTGATTTGTTAGAAGATATAAAGCGCTAACTCTCACAACAAACTGGACTGATTACGAGGAGAAGTTAGACAGCCTTCTGCGTCATTTAAAGTGATAAAACCAGAGAAAAGGCAAATGGGAAGCTTAAAAGGAATGACTCAGTCCCCACTGCAACAGTAAGAGTGACTGATAAGCACACAGGTTATACATTCATTTTCACTTGTGTCTAGTCCTACAGACACTTTAGAACTACCTGCTTTATCACAGACTTAAAAACAAGCTGTAAGCCTCATACAAATTTTCCTTCCACTACTGCTGTTGCCAATAGGTAAAGCATAAAACAACAGGTAACTACATAAACGTAATAAACTTAACAGATACATTTTCAGGAGCTTGCTTTGCAAAGGATTTTGAATGTGCAGGACAGAAAAGCAACTCTGAGTACAGAAAGACCACTGTTACTATCAGCTTCATGAGCAACACCATACTTAGTACTGCTCCTGGGAGTCAGGATGGGGAGTAAGAATAGATATTTGTTACCAAGTATAATAAAAGGTATTGAT
Source organism: Zosterops lateralis (assembly GCF_965231275.1). Lineage (NCBI taxonomy): Eukaryota > Metazoa > Chordata > Aves > Passeriformes > Zosteropidae > Zosterops > Zosterops lateralis. Next base: position 7,756,059 of record NC_139764.1, read on the forward strand.
CAAGCACTTTAAGCTAAATGCTTTGTAAGTGAGACCCACACAGACATAGAAATCTCCAAGACACACTCATGAAAAAGTCAACATGGTATCGAACCAACATTGTTACTTAGGGCAGAGGAGAAAACAGGGATGTGTTTTATTGCAAGAATTTGGGAGTAGATTAAATGTCAGTAATTTTGTTATTCCCATCTATCAGATTCTTTCTAGAACAATGTTTTTCCCCAACAAACACTGCTTCAATGAGTCTGTGTAAGAGTCATGCTGCTCCAACTACATAAGTTTTAGCAACCCAGGAAAACAGAGGAAAGCTAAAAAAACCCTTTTTTTTTTTTCATTGTTTTTTACAGTGACTTTACAATGAGTTACAGCACATATGAGCCTTCAGGTATAATCAGAACGGAAATTATGCTGCTCTACCTATTTAAATAAAACCCTGCAATACATTAATTTGCAATTACTTTAATGACTGGTACTATCAAAAAACTGAACTTAAAAGTAAAGGTCTCCTTATCTATTCCCTGATTTAAAAATAAAATTGGAATTAGATTAGAATGTACAGTGATTATTTAAGGATTTATAATATTACTAAAGCTCTGTTTCAATTTTTTTTCTATAGAGGACATAACAAGACTAGGACATCCAGAGTTTAGCAGCAGTTTTAAAGAAATTTTAAAAAATTCCTGGAAAATGTAGAGTATACACTGAAACAGATTCAGAGTACCTGCACTGCTGACAGCAGTGCACAACACAAATATAAAAGCATCATTAATACCCAGCAGTACCTATAGTTAATTATGGCAGAATATAATAAATTCATCAGGGAAGAAAATAACCAAACAAAACCACACCTTTAATTCTTTTTACAATTCACAGCATTTTAATCAAATGTTTCAAAAATGTGTCCTAAAGTTTGGCACCCATGAGAAGAGTGCTTTTTCATCTCACCCTCTCTCACATCACTAACATTCTCATACTGAATTTTGGTTTTCAGACATGGCCAGATAGCTTACCCTCCAACACTGTTATTTCTGGCTTTGGTTCTGAAATATGTCCTACAGTAAACTGGACAACATCCTCTGCTTTCAGTCTTCTCTTGACATCTTCAAATTTTATACGTGCAGCTCAATATCTTTCCTGAAAGCCACTTCTTTGTGTTTATTTTCATATTAAACCACAAGAGATTGTATTTTATTGATTTCTGCCATGCAGGCATGTCTAATTTATTTATTTTTCTTTTTTTGTGTGGGCTTTTTTGCTTTTGGCTCTTTAGATGGATTGACAATTCTCTTTTGTAAGATGGAGCTTTCTGTATGTTGTGTTGCAGAGACAGATGGTAAAAAAAGGCCCTTCCACTTTTTTTAAAAAAATATATTTACATTACAGCACTGAAGAGAACTTTATAGGAAGATCTCACTGTGAATACAAAACAAGGCATTTAGAAACATATTTAGTAACTGTACTACCAGGTGCACAGGCCAGAGAAATTAGTCTTCTTCCTTTCCTCTAAAGTCAAGTCATTTTTAACTGAGAAACACAGTACTATTTTCACATATTGAGTCTGAAAGATCATTAGCAGGAACATGAAAAACTAATACTTAAAAAAGACCCTTAAAGAAAAAATGCCTCTTGTAGATTGTAAAAATGCTAACTTTAAGGTTGGTTTTAGAATCATAGAATGGTTTGGGTTGGGAAGGACCTTAAAGCCCATCTCATTCCAACCTCCCTGCCATGGGAAGGATGCCTTCCCATTAGACCAGGTTGCTCCAAGCCCTGTACAACCTGGTTTGAACACTTCTGGGGATGATGCAGCCACAGCTTCTCTAGGCAGCCTGTGCCAGTGCCTCACCAACCTCACAGGGAACAATTTCTTCCTAGGATCTAACCTAAACCTACCCTCTGTCAATTTAAAGCCATTCCCCCTTGTCACTCCATGCCCTTGTCCCCAGTCCCTCTCCAGGTCTCTTGGAGCCCCTTTAGGTACTAGAAGGTGCCTAAGGTCTCCTCTAAGAGAGTCTTCTCTTCCTCAGCCAGCTCCCTCAGTCTGTCTTCATGGGAGAGGCACTCCAGCACTCTGAGTGTCTTTCCAGCCTTCCTCTGGACTCTCTCCCACATGCCCACCTACTGCCCACAGTGCTCTAGATGCAGTTGTTTTTCCAGGCTGCAAGCACACATTCCTGGGTCACACTGGTGTCATTGGCAAACACGTCCCTTCTTGGTTGGGAGCACAAGGCTCAGCACAGAACTTCTGCTCTTTTACTCCTCTACAGCAGCTAGAGAAATTAAAAGTCATAAATGTATATTAAAATTAGCAATAATTGTTACTCAATACAGAGGGGGAAATTTTTCAGACGCTTTCCTTTGTTGCAGATTGCATCAGATAAGAGTCACCTGTATGTCAGTCCCCTTTAGATAATGAATCACTCATTTGATTAATACAGCAATGCCAAAATCATCAGCTAAATATTCTTACTGTGGTGTAAAATCTGCAATCTGTATTTCCCTATTCACTCTCCCAGTGGTTCCAAAGAGAGGAAAAACCTGAAATATCCTGCTCAAAAGCTGCCTCATGAAGCACAAGAGAGGCATGGTACAATTCTCCAGATTAAAGAGTGAATAAAGTTTAGCAAACAGTTTCGCATGTGCAGTTGTGTCAGTAATACCAGCCAAATATGTAAGATAAAAACACAACAGGCAGTACAGTTGGAGCCTGGTAATTTTTGCTACTCTCTATGCTACTTGTTCAAAATTAACCAGGGTATTTTCACAAAAACTAGAGTCTGAGATGGGTCACTATATCAACTGATCTGAAAGGATTCTACTTGAAAGACCTACTTAATCTAGCAGCATATTCCTGACACAGCCAACAAGAACAAGCTGTTCCTCACAAGCCCCTTGGAAGGCAGTGAGACTGTCACTAATGGCTGATGATTAATGGAGTACATGTCCAAAAGTCCCCTGAATGAAGGTAAAAATAGAAAAAAAAAGAAATAGCAAAACCTCCAATCCTTCCTTCTGCCTTTCACTAAGCAGCACGAAAACAGAGACACAAGGTTGCAGCCTAAGGCATTCCCCAAGCCAACTCACAGTCAGAAACAGCGAAAAAAATGGCTCAGTTTCAATGAGCACCTAAACCTCCAGCTATATTGTCTAGGAATTCTTCTCAGAGGCATTCCTCTCTCACAGATAGCTCTTATCCATACAAAACTCTTTTACTGTAAAACAACATGAATATTTAGATATTATGCAAATTCAGTAGGCCTTGAAAATCAGATTATCAAAAATTTGAAGGAATTATTCTGTCAAATGATTCATAATTAATAAATGATGAGATGATGGACTCACACCTCTCTAAATGCTTTTTTTCAGTTTCTGTGTTACTCATATACGAGACTTTTGCACAGCACAATCAATGAAACCTGGCATTTGATTAAACTTGTTTCATTCTGAATCTATCAGAAGACTGAAAAAGCTTACGGAACTGTTTGGAAGCTCACAGGTTTCACTTGCTGCTAGGAAAAGACCAAAAAAGACCAGGTCTCATCAACATCCCCAGGAGAAAAGACAGGAAAGGAGAAGAGGTAGAGAGTAGCTGTATTTCTGAAGAATCATATGTACCAAGCCAAGAAAATTTTGCACCCAAAGCAACAACAAACACAAATTAATCCCCAAACTGGGTTTTTGCAAGGCTCTTAGACATTCAGATTCAGTGTTGTGACAAGAAATTCACACACTGATTTCCTTTCCCAACTAGAAATAGATTGAGAAATTCGTATTATGCTGGAAGCAAATATGCTGGAGGGTTTGCTGTTGCCTCTGATGCCCTAGTCCTAGTTAGCAACTATGAATTCAGAGAGACCATTTGGAATTAATACATTTCCCTCTAATCAAGCTTTCACATGATATGGTTAGCAGCGATGCTTTTCACACTTTACGTATTGGAATGAATTATCCTGTTCATCTGTAGATAGATGTTATTAGAAATATGCTACAAATTTCTTTTAAAAATTTCAGCAGTCTCATCTGCAGAAAGAAAGGCTGGGTGAAGCTTCTAAGGATCTACCACTTAAATCCCATCTCTAAGTAGTGGCAAACTAGGGTTGACATGGAAGCACTACATATATAAACCTGCAGGCTTGCAGAATGCTCTAAACATATAATTAAACATATAATTAAAAATGGGAGCTGGAAACATCCATGTGACAAAATATGCTTCCTGCATGCATTTCCTGGCTGTTCTGGGTGACAAGAGTATGAATGTTAAAATTAACTTTGTCATAATTACTGTTATTTGTACTGAAACAAGCTGAAGGCTATAATCACACACTCATAATAGTATTAAAGGGTTTACACACAAATACGTGTTCTGAAACTTACTACTTTTATTTTCTTTCAATATTTACAGAAAAATGTATTACCAAGGCTACTAAATTCCCAGTCTAGAAAGTAAAAAGTAAGGTGTGTCCTTAATTCAGGATTCATACTCCAAAAACTATTTTCTAAATGCTTTTCTACATATAATTCTGCCAGAATACACATAATGGCATTTGCTATTTCCAAGCACATCAATGTTGCAAATAATTTTCATTTTCACCTGTGCCCTAATACACAACTTCCATTAAAAAAAAAAAAAGAGCTTTTAGACTGTTTATACATTCTTGATGCTTAGTGTTTGTCCTATGGTTCTTGTATTAAATCTCTGAGTCTTATTATATTTTACCATTGTTTAAAAGCACAACTACAGTACATTAGTCTCAACTATTTGGAAAAAAAACCCCCAAATTTGCTACTTCATATCCAGATACCCAGAAACATCCTTCTAGTTCAGCCAAAACACATCAACAAGCTTATTTCTTCACTCAAATTTTCAAAGAAATAGACAAATCTTAAAATAGTGTGAGAGACTATGCTTACAAAGGGTCATAGGGCTCCGTGAAAGAACCTGAAGTGAGAATACATAGCCAAATAAACTGGAACTTTCTAAAATAATGAGATAGCATTTGTAGCAAGATATGTAACAACCACGTTCACTATTATATGCTACATCCTGCTCTCTCTAGTGCATGTAACCCCTGATTTTAAATTGCTTCCTGGTCTCAAGAGTTTCTAAACATCAATATCAACAATGAATGAATGAATACATTGGGACTTCAGTTACTGCAGGATCAAGGCTTTGGCATAAGCACAGCAGATTTCAGAACAAAATAACTTTCAACATCATCTTAGGAAAGTTCCATTATTTACAAATATACTATTCTATGCTATTTAAAACTGAACACTAGAAGAATCCAAATGTCCAGAATTTTGCATTCAAAGTGAGCATACTACCAAAAGCTTACATAATAACTAAATACACAGTTACTAATACCAGTAAAAAATCCAATGGTAAAATCAGCAGTTTCTGGCCAACCAGCTCTGATGCAATAAGCCTCTGACTTCTGCTGCCAGATTAGCTCCAAAGCTCTAGGAGCTCACTAGCTGCATGGCAACAGGCTTGCCAGCCCTGCAAGCCAAGTACCTTGATCACAGAATATTAATATAAACATTGCATTCGATAAAACTCTACAGCTGCAGAGTTATAAACCAGAACTGGAGCAGTCAGACAGCCAAGATCCCAGCCCAAACACTGCCCCAAGTGCTCTGCACAAGTCTGCTGCCTTATTGCTCCACTTCTGGTTTAATTTCTGTTTGCATTCTTCATTGGAAGGGAGAGTTCTGCATGTCTGCTAAGACATTAAAAAATAATTTAATCATCACATAAGTACACAGAAATTGCCTAATTATCCTTGAGATTATTGGTGGGAGGAAGAATAAAAATCCCCAAATTTGCATCAACCATGTTAAAAGATTGCATTTCTGTGTCAGTGATCTCTTCCAGAATCCAAAGATGTTCTCCTAAAATTAATGACTTCACCTCAAATTCATCCCCTCTCCATTATCTGTGCCAGCAGTTCATGTTGAAGATTTCTTCCACTTATTACTTATCAAGAGCACCAGATGTATGGACCACTTAAAAAGGAAACAGAGATCCTTCCCTGACAGTCACCCAAAAGAGGAATACAGAGTCAAAAGGAAAGGACAGTGAGATCAGTCAGTGGTGGCTCCACAAACAGTTCATGTCTCTTCATTAACGATTACACAGCTGAAATACACCTGAACAATAAGCAGTAGTAGAAAAGTGTCTAAAATGAACTTTAAAAATTAAAAAGCTTGTGTCTGCTCTAGTTTAAGAGCAAACATTAGATATTATGTGTTGGGGGAGTTGTGTGTATGGATGGATGAAATAGGTACTGCCATCACTGAGATACAAACATTTGTCTTTTTTCACTGAAGACGCAAAACACTTCAGGTGAAAAACAGACAGACTACTTTTTGAGTTTTGAAAAATCTGAAATATTTCAAAGTATTTAAAAATGCTTTTAAAATAAGCTTGCAACAAATGTTTTGATTTCAGCATATTTTCGAAAACATTCACTTAGTACTGATGAAAAAATCTGAGAAATATTTTATGCTCTTTGAGTTTCATGGAATTCTTACAGATTATGACCCATAATTATTTTTAAACTATCAACAGTCCCTTTGTGCCTTAGACTCCAAAGGACACAAATATATATTTATATACAGACCACCATATATCAAATACAGATATTAAAGAAATTATTACATTCTGTGAAATAAGCTAGAAGTCAATAGCTTTGGCATTTCAGCTGAACAGGACATACATATGTCCATGAATGAATCTATAAATGCAAGCATGCCTTGTAGCTTCTCCTTGGCAGCTCTCCAAGGATTTTCTAATATTTTAAGTCAAGAATCACTATTAGCAATAAAAATGCCTCTATGGAAGGTGCTTTCCTCAACAACATGTAGAGACTTTTATGCACACAGAAATAGTTTTCAAGATGACTGACAGGAAACTCCATAAGCAGAGCCTACAGTGAAAGCCCCACAAAACCTGGATGCAAGTGGGACTTAAGGACTCCCACAAGAAGGAGGGACTTCATAAACCTTGGATTTGATTAGGAGAAAGACAAATAAAATTTGTTTCTCTGCTCTCCTTTGAAAGAGGGTAGAGACAAGAAAGTGTTAGAAGAGTGAGAAAGTGCTGGGAGAATGAGATTTCCCTTGTAGCAAGATGTAGATCAGAAAGGAAGGTTTTCTGCAGAAACCAACACTCTGGTACTATTCCAAAACGAGTAACTGGTAAGAAAAGATGAAGACACAGGGAAAACCAGGAGAATTTAACTATGGTGAGAATCTATCTCGCTTCTCTATTGAGAATGAAGAGTCCATTTGCTCTTCTCTGACTAATAACAATCAAAAAGTGCATTCATTAGAGAGACTACTGCAACTGAAAGCCAAGGACGGTGTTAATTAAAAATCCCAAAGTAATAAAATGGTCATTAATAATCCAGCAGTACAAGAAAGCTGGAGCTGGGCAAACGACAGTCATGTGGGCCTCCCCAAAAATAGCCACTGTTAAATGCTTGGTAGTTATCTGCCACTGGCTCAGCCTCACCCTACTGCAGCTTCTTCAGTCTTTCAAAATTTGCATGTGACACATTTTAGTTAGATATGCAGTTGTCAGCAGCCCCTTAATTACATTAGAAGAAACGTGCAGATATATAATATATATGACATCTTGTAAGACCAGAAGATATAAGATAAGTTTCTGCTTTTGAAAGAGATACTTTTTTTTTTAAACCTTCCAATAAATCAGTTTGCCAAGACATCCCTTTGGGAACTCAGTGGCAGAAACATGAAATGCAAGATCAGCAGATTATTAAAATACTGATATAGTAACTCAGAGCTGAGCAACTAATGAACTGTAAAGTTCACTTCTAAAAGCAGGACACTCATATATTAAACATGTCCATAGTATTTTTGCTCTTCATTATAAATATTAATTTAGAGTGGGAAGGTGAACTGTGCAAAATAAAACTCAACTCTGACAGATTCTGATAAGATCCTTTTAAGGATCAAGTTTCTTTGGAATAATACACAGTGACTAAAGGCATAATTCTGGCAAGTTTGGTATTAAAATGCATTTTAGCATCATGGTGAATCCTAAATTAGTTCAATGACAGATGAGCAGAAGCAGACAGATGAGTTTCGATTTACCAAACAAACTGAACTGCTACTCACAGTGCAAAACTAATCCAAAATTACCATAAATTAAAGCTATTTTAAATAAAGGTAAAAATATGGAAAGCCATCAATCATTCACATATGCAACACTGTTAATGAAATTCCTTCAAAGAAAATAAATGCCAAATCTTTACTGCAGCACATAATACGTTGTGTTTCATCTATCAACAACAACAGGCTCTTCCCCTCTGATAAACAAGGACAAAGTAGTTTGTAGAAATGCTGATGAGCAGAAGAAACCCACTGCATATTATATAGGTCACTTCTGCCCACAAACCTGTCATTCCCTTGTGATGTTCCTTGTCTCAAAGCAGGAATGGACACAACGCAACAGCCTGAACTGTGTAAAACAGAGAAGACATCACTGGTGCTGGAAGGGTTTCCAGAACAGGTACTCACGTGCCAGTACCTATCTAAAACCATGAGCTGACATGATCAAATGCTTATCTTGCTTGTCCTAATCTTTAGCATGCTTAAATTTAGCAAACATGAGCATATTTGAACCTCTCCGATAATTTAGTGAAAGTTGTGAAGTGAAAGCTCAGTCAAGACTGGAAGAAGATACTGCTGGCAACCTTGTAAGACTTGGTATTTGCAGTGACTTACAAAATTTCTTCACAGAGGAACAGACAGCTTAATAAAAATATAATGTGTTTCCTACATAGAAATTAGACATTTATACTTCCGCATAACTAAACCAATAATTCTGTTAATGCATTAGATGTGAATCTCAGTAAGTTTACCTAAGACATGGCAACACAAAAGGATCAATAAGGAACAAACTGGCACAATAAACTAGCAAATGTATTGACCTTGCAAGCAAAACCACAGAGAGGAAAAAATAAAGAAAAAGCAGACAAAGGAAAATAAACTGCAAGAGAAAACTGCCTCTATAAGATACTTATAAAGTGAGCAGTGTAGAGAACTTAAAATACAGATAAAATCCATAGGAAAAATATTAACTATGAACTGTTAATGACAACAAAACTTCAGCTGGGAAGACTCCAAGATGAAGTAAACCATATACCTGTGCTCTAGGCTGGGATCTTCTCCTGTTGTACACTCTTGGATACTAGACTTTATTTTGACCTAATAATACTACTCATGTTGTCATAGTTCTTCAAAACAAGCAAATAAATAAGAATACAAAAACCCCACTTCCTCCTGTAACACCAAAAAAAAAAGCCTGAATTTGTACTGTCAGTCACAAATGCTTGATTCAAAAAGGTGAAATTAATATGCTGCAGTACATGGGACATTTTAATAGTGGTTTTAGGAACACAGATTCCTCCTAAATCAAATTACTACCTACAAGAACAAAGCAGATCTCTCTCTGATGCATTCAGTTGTTCCCCAATGTACTGTCAGGACCTATAACCAACTCTGAAGAAAACTAATCTAGGACATTTTCCTAAATGGGGAAAATCAGTCTGCACAGGGATTCAGGTGGCCCTTTTCCATGTCAGTTGGATGACTGCCTGGCTCTTTTTTCTAGAGGTAGATGCAATTAGGATATTCCTGGTGATAGACTAACTTCCAAGAGGAAATGGCAATTTATTCAAATAAAAATACTGATGTGATACTCATGTTCACAAGTAATATTTTTAAAGCATTTGTGTACAGAGAAAAATTCAATTTCCCATTAAAAACTCAACTTTACCTTACAAAAAATTCTGTCATTTAAAAAAGATGACTTAATTTTATTTTCTCTCTCTCTCTCTCTATCCCTCCCCCCCTTTTTCTTTTTAAAACATTTTCTTAGATATTTGGTGCACAGTAGTTTCCATTTCTGGTTTCCATACTGTTTTGATATGTGAACAGTCTTGAGCCTCAGACTCACTTCATTTTTAGCTTAAAGCATATGTTAACAAAGACCAAGAAAGCATGTGCACACTATGGCACGTCTCTCCTTCTCGAACATATTCATATTTTTTAATATACTGCCCATGAATATATGGCCCAAGCTTCTTGTCCTAACTCTCAAATCAGGGTCACTGTCATTGTTTGAATGATTTATTTCTTCTAATATCCAAGGAAACATGTAGGAATGAAAAAAAAAAAAAAGTTAATAATTAGAAGTTATATGTGAAAACTAAAAACTCCATAATTCCATAAAGGCTCACTCCAATGAACTAAAGCTCCACCAGGCACAGCTCCTCATCCTGAATGCCGAAAGTCTCCAGAGTGATCTGATCAATTTTTAATTTTGCAGGCAAACCCCACACAAGCTGGCAAATCATCTGCTGCTGAAATTACTCTGTAAAGCTCCTGCCTTCCCAAGAGGGATGTGATTGTATCTTGCCCCTTTGTCCTACAAGCTTGAGGCCTTGTGCCATCTCAGGAAAGGCTATTTCTGGCATTTTGGGTGTCTCTTTGTTCCAGTAGGGTAGTGAGTTTTGCACAGTTTGGTATCTAGAAATTATTCACCATTTTTTCCTTGCCTGTTGGCATTCTGCTTGTTAGTAATGTGTTATTTTTTCATTTACATCTACTTGTATGTCACTCCTTACTGGTGGGAAGGGATTGGCTGGAATGAAGGGGAAGGTTACTTATTTCAGAGTGCCCATCTCTTTAAACTGTCTTAAACCAAGACACCAAGTCATCTTACAGATGAAAAGAGGTGACACTCACAGCTCTTCCCATGTGCACTGATATAGCTGCTCCATCAAGAAGGTCTTAGATTGGTCAGGCAAGAACTGTGTTGGTGAAATTCTGCTGGCTGTCTGAAATCACCTCCCTTGAGTAAACATATTTCAAACCACTTCTTTTCAAGTCTCTACCCTTTTCTATAAAAGAAGTTTTACCAAAACTTACCTCTGGGTACTTCAGTTTTAAAGTTTTATGCAATTCTCGAAAACGACTGTACCGCCGAAATACTGTCCACGTCTCATCCAGGACTGTTATCTAGAGCAGTCAATATAAAAAGGAGAAACAGAAGTAAACCCACACAGTGTGCCACACTAAAACCCATGCAGTATATAAGGTCTTAAGATTAAAATGGCCAGTTCTTATCTGTCTTAAATCCGTTTATAAGTTTACTTAATTTTTCTTTCATTACAGTGACAGAACTGTATTTAGTAAGGAGCACTGACTGCAAAGCAAAAAACACCTGAATCCATTTATTCCTCAATCCACAGTGGTTTGACAAGACTGTAAATACATGAAATACATCCCCAAATCACTTCTTGGTGCAGCTATTTGACTCTCAGTATTACAATTAATGGGTGTTCCATTAATGAATAAATATCATCCAGAATAAGTGTAGTGTAGCCTCTTGAAATATTCACAGAACTCTATATTATTATATACAGATATTGACAATTAATAAATACACATTTCTTGGGCACACAGAGTTCATTACCACATAGAATGAGATTCCAATTTGTAGGGAAAAATATTATACCAGCATTTAGTAGAAGATATTCCTTTAAGACACTCTTGGTCTGTGTCTTGAAAATGGTGACGAACATTCCATTTATATAAGAAGTTTTCTTAAAATCCTCATGATTACTCTTGTGAACAGAACGTATAACAGAAGCAAAGCGGGAGGGCAAACCAACCTTACCATCAGTTACTCGCAAAATTCTCACTAGAACTGAGATACTAAACACAATCTGAAATAAGGTGATATTAATTATGGACATTTCTAAGTGGGTCATCAAAAATGTTGTGTTATATATATGTGTGTTATAGCTGGTATGATTGAAAAACAAATTTCAATGCTAAACAAAGTCTTAACTGGCCCCCAAAGCACAGCAATAATGTTATTAGGACAGACAAAATCAAACTCCACTTGGATAAAGAGAATTACATTGCATTTGGCATAGCAATAGCATTTCTAGAACATGGCCTTTTACTCCTACAACTGATCCAAAAAGTCTGGGTTGGGATTATTTTCCCCATTTAAAAAAAACTGTATGACAGACTATACCCTCGGTAGGAATGGGATAGGGACACATGCAGATGTTTTGAACAACAAGTAAAGCAATTTTGAAAAGTCCTTTGCTTTTTACATAATTTGCTAATACAGTTAAAAGTATTTTCTTAAGAACAGAAACCATAGTTAAGTACATCTGCAAGATATATTTTGGAATATTCTTACCTAGGCACTGTTGTGATCATAGATTTGCCTCAGAATTGTGGGTTGTTTTGTTTTTCTTACTCAAAAGCACCATTTCCTATGTAAAACCTATTAAATCTGAAAGCAGATATCACAGTCCTTCCTTCTTATCTTTTCTGCTCATGATGACTGATAGAAAATAACCTAGGAGACATTTTCAATTGATTCCACAGTAAAGCACATCACAGAACTTGTCCTACTTCTGTTGCTATGGGCCAGAAAGAACACCATGGCTGGGGGACAAAAAGGCAATATTCCACTAATTGATGAAAGCAATTAGAAAAAAACCAGGAAATGCTGAATTTCTTTATCTGGGCTGATTAAAATGTCCAGTCATCATGATAACTTGTATTTCTTCAAATGCACTTTGTTGAAACTGTTCCTCACACTACAAAAACAGCATCTGAAAAGCTAGAAGTTTTCTAAAAACTTTTTGTAGCCTTTTTCTATTTTATTATTGAGGGTATTAATCTGATAAGGTTGACAGAATATTAGACTTTTTACTAATTTAGGCAGTTACAGGGCATGCATCATTTTCTTAAAGAACTATGTAGCAATGAAAACTGCCTCTGCTTTACTCCCACTCTGCAACAGTTCAGCAAACTCAGAAATAAATTTAGTCTAGAAATGATGACTTTTTGAGCAGATCCAACACAGCATCTGGCTGAACAGAAATGCCAATGGATCTGAAAGAAAGCACTGCTTGAGGCTGCATCTGCCTGGATCTTTTCTTATAGAGTACTTGTCAGACACCACTAAAAGGCTTTGAAACACAAGAAAACCAATTTTGAAAGAACACCAAACAGGATAAATAAAAAGAGGGAACTCAGAACAATGAAGGAAAGCTGAATAAGAATGAGAAGGCTTATCTACAACTTTCACTATTGTCAGAGCATCCCTGCAGGGCTGTGCTTGATTCCAAACTTTGTTTCCATCACCTGCTCCCAGGAGACCCTGTGTGCCTTTATGAGGGCTGGAGTTCCATCTTCCCTTGCCTTGCTGCTCCTTCTGCCAACTCTCTGCAACCACGGGCACTGCCATAACAGATGCCTCTGGTTTTACTGATGCAAAAGCTCCTCCCACGCCGTTTCTAGCACAGCCTTGTCTGAATATCCTGACACAACATGAAAGGAAGGGGAGAATACAAGAATAGTTCTCTGGCATACCAATTCAGCTCTAACATAAATATGTTTAGACCTGATTAAGCTATTACTGTTTCATCATGTCTTTAAAGACAACACATAAAACTGTCACTCAAATGGAAACTTTTTTGGAAATGAATCCATCAATTCATACAGAATACTTAATAGCAGACTAACACAAACAGCTCCATGACATATTCCTGCTGCAAAAGAAGGTGCTGTCTTAGCTCTAATAAATTATCCATTTCTTCCTGTTTTGAATTCTCTCCAGTCAGTTCTTGTAAGACTCACTCAACATCTTTAATTAGGATCTGTATCCAGTGAAAGAACCTGAGGGGACAGAACACTCTGCTGGCCTATTCCCATACATGTCTGTATTGACAAGATGCTAAACCTGCACTAAAACAATATACCGTTGATAGTATGTTATGGTTGAAAGACTTAAGAATTGATCATGAAGCTGCCAAGGAAAGTGAAACTCATTCTCTCTCTTCTGGCATATAAACAAAATAATCTTTACTACTGCATGTCACAAGAAGAAATTTATATATTTGTTATACACAGAAAATTTATTATATTTGTTCCTCTAAATAACAATATGCAGGATTTAACTACAAACACAATGACTAGGAACATCTGTTGAAGAAAAGACCTCTGAGATATCCGGGATTCACAGTTTTGGGGACTGTCTTAAAATTCAACTCAATCATCACTTGTCACTTTGTCAGGTTCCAAAGTGCTATGATATGCAGATAGGTCAGCAACCCATTTTCCTACAAGCAAGAGGAATCTTGCTGAAGAAAGCTTATTTAGGGCCCAGCAAAGGAAATGAGACTAGGAACACCTCAGTCATTTCCCACAACTGACATATATTTCAGATGACCTGAAAATAAACTAAGTGAAGTAAGGTTGAAATCAGGAATTATTTTGACAGCTGACATGGTAGTCTGACCTATGAGGAAGACATTAAATAAATAGGTACATTTAATCTCCACCCCCTGCCACATTTGCCTGATTTTTAAGGTAAAAAAACCACAGACCCACTATTCCATGTGTTTTAATTTTCAATAGAATAACTGTAGGAGCTTCTGAAGATTAATACAGATCAAAGTAGAGCTGGGAGCTCTGCACAGAGAAGGTTTAAAATAGAAAAGTTTGTGAAAGGTCTGTGGATTGTAGCATGGAGCTAAATCCTGACTACAGCAGAAGCAATCCACTGTGACACAGAGACCTGGAGGGAAAGGAAAAAGCATCAGCAGTTGATTGATTCATGTGAGGGAATGACTGTAAGAAACATCCCCAAAACTACCAAACTGCACATATTCTTTCAACTGCTCCCTCATGCTAAGATCTCGCAGAGGCTTACATGGGTTTTACCAATGAAGGGAGAATACTTGGAAAAGAAATCCATCAACATACTCAGAACAGAAGCTATCTTTTTACTTTAGCCATCTTCACTAACCATTGCCTAGTCTAGTAAATCTCATATGCTGAAAATTGAGTAGAAGAGTCCTTTGGAAGTTTCATGTGCACTTATTCTCAGCATCTCCCTGGCTCTGGGCTTTCACTAGCCCTGAGAAAATCAAAGTTCAACAGGCAAAAGGAAGTATTCCACCCACAAATGGCATGATATGTTTCAGAATGAAGAATTAATTAGCACAAAGAAAGCTAAGACTGCCCATCTTAATAAAAACCTTTTCAAGAGAGAGCACAGTTCAAAAATGGTCCTTTACAGTGCAAGGAAGGTCACTCCTCCACCTCACAGCAGCTAATGAAGCATCTGGCAGTACATTCAGCAAAGGAGGCTGCCAGTTCTGTCCCTGATGCCATGTACACCAGTTATGTCACACATATGTCCACACACACTGAGAACACATTTCCAATTAGAATTTAGATCCTGCTTTGAAAAAACGCTGGCTGCGTACCAGAGGAAAAAAGAAAATTAATATGCTTTTTTACCCCCAGCATTTCTGCACAGAAAAACAACTGAGAGTTTGGAGATGCAACACCTTGGAAATGCAGAGTGGGAAGAATAAGAACAATAAAGAAAGCCTGAAAGAAATCAAGTCTTTGTCATGCATATGTGCAAAATACTTTAATAATGCTTTCATTTTTCAGGTAAACATTTCAAGTCTAGGCCTTTTCTATACCTGACACTTGCATGTCAATAAAGGGCATTCCTATAACCAAGATGAATTTAATCCTCATCTCTGGAACTCTTCAAACTGAACTGACATTGGCTCTGGAACTGCTCACCCCAAGAGTTTGGCCACTAAGCCTCCTCTGTACAATGAACCCACTTGAAAAATACTTGTCTATAGTGTCCTATACTGTGCATTCTTCTCACCTCTCTAATTTAAAAACATTGAGGCCATTTATGTAAGAGAAAGAGAACCCAAAACTGCACTTAGTGGAACAAAAGCATGAAAGAAAAGCAAATGGTAAGCACTTACCTTTATTTCAAACTCATAGTGTTCATCCTTTCCCTGCCCACACAGGACATATCGTGGAATACTAATTTTAATTGGGTCCTTCAGGTCGTCTGGATTTGCTCCCAGTGAACGACAGACCATCCGCTTTCATGTACATACCAAATAGGGAGAAGAAAGGAAAACCAAAATCACTACATAAGGAAGAAAAGAAAAGAACTTCACTGAAAACGAGCAAGTGTTCTTGGTCAGAGAAGCAGGAAAAAAGGAAGCAGAAATTACTTCTAAAATGAAGGAATTCTTTGAAAACAAAGTGGATCTTGTCTTATGCCCCAGCATATTTTTATGCAGAAAAAATTAAGGTGAAGTGTATTAAAGAATATTCCTTTATTTGAAAAGGCATTTTCAGCTCAGATATCAAACAGAAGGGAAAGCAGAAGACTTTTATTACCTGCCTTTCAAAAAAAAATCAGTGTATTAGCAAAGCTTTCATAGTTAATTCTAATTCTTGTATGTGTCTTTTATAACAAACATTTACAATACCATGCAAAGCTGCAGGGGTCTAGGCAATTCAAAAAGCTCTTAAACTTTAGCAGTTCAAACCCACTTTATAATTAAATAAGCAATCCACTGTCAAAACAGTTTCCTACTATTTTTTTTTTAATCATATCTGAATCCCAGGAAACAAAGCTATGATAAATTTGCACAGTCTGGACAAAACAATCTAAAAATTTATTTCCAATGAGAGCTCATTCCTCTGACAGCCAGACGGAATAGGTAACTCTGACATTATGTCAAAAAGAAAACATTTTTGCAACTGAAAAGATTAATGCTTTGCAGTCACTATGCCCCAAAAGTAGCATAAGCATTTAGAGTGAAAAAGCACAGAAACTGCCTTTAAGAAAGTCTTCTATTTGCTCCATTGAACATATTTGGTCTGAAAATCTTAATGAACTGGCACTTTAAAAAAAAATAACAGTAGCATGACAAATACAAGTTAACAACCAAAAAACACTGAAAAACGATCACTTTAAAGTTATGACTATGTTATATTTTTGTATTTAGCACTGCTATCCATCACTCGAGCTGTAACTGCGTTCTCAACATTCATCTTCTAGCAGCTCCTGGTGACTTCCAGTACACATGAGACTGTGTAGGAGTTGGAGAAGAATTTGAAAGTCATTCATAAACACCTCTGCCTGTTACAGGGACCCTTTCGACATTGTTGTGGCTCTCAAGAAGAGGAGGCTGTTATTTCATTGCCAGTCAATTACAGATGACAACGTAATTTCCCTTAACATTAGCATTAATAAGAGTGAAAAAAAAAAAAAAAAGTGAATGTTTGCTCCACTGAGTTAATCTAGAGTATATTTACCACACTCTTTTTCTTTTACTTTAGGAAACCATAAAAAAAAGCTTATGTTTGAATGGAAACATATTTTTAGCCACCTTTGTTTTCACAACAAATATTGTCTCCTGTCCATTTTGCTCCTCTGTAATTACTGCCCAAGTTACTGGCTTTTCAGCTAAAACTCATTTCTGGAGCACTGAAATGTAAGCTTCTCTTTCCTTGGGGGAAAAGAGAAATTCATTCCCCTGAAAACAACATCATCTGTTTTAAAACGGCAATAAAACTATACAGCCACTCTTAAAGCCACTTCTGTCAACATGTAATTTATTGACAGTCATTTTCAGAGAACTATTACAAACAGCTAATAGAGAGGAAAACAGTCCTGAACACAAAGTATAGTGGAAAATGTGCCCTAATACAATAAATAATGTTTTGATATCAATAAACAATGATCCTTCTGTTTACCTTACATAGTAAAAATAGTAGGAATATTAGAGCAAAATAAACTGCTATGAGGTTCTTTTTTCATGGAAGTGCAGGGTATTCATTGAGTTAGATTTTTTAAAAAGCACAGAAGAGAAAGAGAGTTCTTGAGAAACACAAGACGCACAAAGACTTAACTTTGGAGTATAATCAGAAAAGAAGTTGGTTGCAGAGACTCAACAGCCTTGATCAGTCCTCTCAGATAGTGCCACTCAATGCTGACTTTGGGCAAGGCCCAGAAGGAATGCCATGGTGATGTCACTGAGGAGCCACTCCTGAGCAGGGCTGACATGATGATACTACTCTGTCTACTCATTTGCATATACATTCTTTGTAAAAAAAAACAAACCTCACAATACCTCAAAATAACAAATAGTTTGCTCATTTTTGGACTTCCTTAAGGAAGTAGAAATGTAATGATAAAACCCCCCATAATTCTCTATCCAAACAAGTGTTCATCCTTCCAGACATAACTTCCCTACCCAATGCAAGCTATTTCTTTTTAAATCCCATGTGAGTTACATTATCATGTCCTAACATATGGTAAAAACAAATAGGAAATGTTCTTGTACTAGGAGAGAGACTGAAGTCTAACTCTGTCTAGTGGATTTCACCTCTGCTTGGCAATATGCTTACAGAATTTAGAATTTCAGATTAGATACCACTGTTTTTTCTGCCAAGAACCATCTTCCTCAAACAAGGCAGATGGCATATTCAAGCAACAGGATTCAAAAGATATTCAGCTCCCCTTACAAAGGAAGAAACAAAAGATAGGAGACAACAGCTCATTTATTATTCAAACATCTGACGGGGGTAACAGGTAACATACCCCTTGTCCTAAGCTAGAGGAAAACCTTGACTAATGGAAATATTCTGCTAATTTCCAATATCTCCATTTTTTTCTTGGGATGTAGTAATAAAAAGACTGTAAGAGATGCAATCTTACAGCATCAACAACCTCATCAGTAAGCAAGCAGAGAATGATGAAAGTAAGGGCCAAGCACATTACGTGGGCAGAACTCCAGAGTTAAACTCACTCCATCTGTCAGGCAGTGTCCTCAGTTGTCAACAACCTACTTGGAGCATGACAAATGTGCACACAGATGACAGACCCCAAAACATCTGTCCTGCCACAGTAGCATGACCAAAGGTTGAAATGCTATTTAAAGCACAGCTCCTTTTGCACTCGTGACAAATTCTGATATGAAAATGCAATAAACCTTAAATGCAAAGCTCTGAAGAAGACAATTGTCAATGCTAATATTCCCAAAATTGCATGAATAAAAGCTGTAAACATCTGTAGTATTAAAAGCATGCAGTGAAATTAAGATTAAAAATCTGCAGATGTTTTGAAATATTGAGATCAAGGGCATGAAGTAAATGAGGAGCATGAAAAACAAAGATAATCAAAAAGATTAAGGAAAAGACAATCAAGGAGGAATAGAGAAGACATTAATGAAGATAGATAGTATATGGCAGGAGCTGGAAAACACAGCCAAAATGGAAATCATAAGACAGAGCTGTAATTACAGCTCTGTAATTAAAGTTTCCCTCCACCTACCATATAACATAGAAGCATTTAATTTCCTTACTTTCCCAAGGAATTGTATGTACAGTATATCAGAAGTGTACAAAAATCAATTAATAATTATTATTGCTTATATGTGTGTACAGAGTCTGTGGTATCCTCTTAGAGCTCAGAGGTCCCTTTTCTCTATTGATAAAAAAAAAAGGGGGGGGGGGGGGGGGGGGGAATGGGGAAGAATTTTATCAATATTTATTAGCCTTTTATTTTGAATGTATCTAAACGTATTTGGATTAAAACACCTCGTCAAATGCATAATTAGCCAAATGGCTTCTTCACTTGAACTGAACGTTAATTTCCAGATTTCCAAAGGGATATGCAAACTGCTTTGAAGAATTGATGGGATGACTGTCAGCTGAGTATTTACTTCTTTTTCACAGTTTTTAGAAAAACCAATTCCTGAATCAGGTCCAACCTTGCTCCTTTTAGAAAGCTCAATTTTTGTGCACTTCTCTTTGTCTGGCAAAACTGCACAATGAATATCATTCAAACTGTACAACCAAAGGCTGCCCAGTTGTGATTGCTAGCATGAAGCAACCAAAATGTCGGGTGCAAAAAAAAGACATTATTTTTCTTTAAGAGACCTACATGAGTAGTTGTAAGAACAAGACTCATATACATAATCTGCTTAGCACAGTCTGCTTTCACTGATGTACTCAGCAGCACATGAATGTCACCTAATGAAGGTTTAATACTTCCCATATTTTCATAGACTAAGTAAACCAGGTCAGCTAACTCAGTTTGAAATTTACAAGACAACTGTACTCCATTTGAAAGAACTAATTAATTTTTATCTGAAGTCCAGTCCAGTGAAATCTGCATCACACTGTCTTTCAAGAGCTGGTGATTTAAATAAACATCATCATCCAAACAATCAAACTCTATCAAACTTCTCATTATGTTGCTGCAAATTCTTTGAGTGAGTGTTATAGGTAAATATCATGAGTAAACCATTTTCAGCAGAACATAGAAGTTGAATACTCTGTCCAGCAAAGTCAGCTTGAATTTCCTTTACAGTGCTGATAAGAACCTCATGAAACATTGCCAAGGAACTCTGGCAGGTGCCTCATTTAGCTGACAAAGAAACAACAAACAGAATGGAACTGAACAAAGGCAAGCAAGCAGGTTCTGGGTCCAGTTTTCTGCAACTGCCAACAGCAAGCCAATAGATACCTTTCAACTCTTCCATCCTAACAGAAAATTTGAGGTAAAGCACAGATGAAAAATTCCAGTACTTTTTCCAGAGAACAGACCTAAAGTCTCAGAAAGACATCTTAATACTAAACTGTTTAGTGTCATAACACTAAACTGTTCTCTAGCTCTAGCACGTAAATTCTTTAGGAAGCTTTCTCACAAAGACATCAGAGATCTCTGTGCTTATACACATTGTGACAGCCTCTTACATTGGAGATTCAGGCTGAAGATTTTCAGTATGAGCTTTAGCACCATCAGTGGTGTGGGATATGTCTTGATTCATGCCTGACTTAAGGAAAACATTTATTTGCAAATTTCTCATTGTGGTGGTTTTGGCAGGAAGCGATTTTGCCAAGGAAGTTATAGCAAAACCCAATCATCAGTGACCAGGGTATACTGATATCTGGTTAAACCAGAATATTAGAATGAGAAAAGAGAAAACACAATATGCCAAAGCCAGTGTTTTCATTAGCACCCATTAAGGATCCTGCAGGAGATATCTGTTTCAAGTGGGAACAATCAGATTCTGTTCTTGAGCTGTCACCATCTGGAGAAGTAATTATTTTATCATCAAAATGATTGAAATTTTCAACCTTGTGGAGTGAATAAGCCACATTATTAAAGTCAAAACTATGTAAAGAAGTAGATAAAGCATTCTGATTAGGAACATTCTTACTCTTTAAAGTATTAGTACTTTTAGAGTGAATTAAAATACTTTTAATATCACAATGACAAGGAAAGCTTTCCTGCTCTGAGTTACTCCTTTCATTCTCAAACACCTTCTCTGATGTACAAGGGAAGAAGAATCTTCTGGAACTGGAAAACATATCCAGCATTTCTATATATGCCTTCTGTCTCTTATGGTCTCTTACTCCTGCATTTTCTCCACACAACTCAGAAGCACAATTCCCATCTTTAGACAGAAATGGAAAGCCATAGTGTGGCTGTCACTGTTGACTTTTCTGTTAAAAATCCCAAAAGAAGAAAATAAAAATGTCTTTGTAAAATCTTCTGACCTGAACATTCCTTAAACTGAGGATTGATTTTGATTAGATTTATACAATCATTCAAAATCAGTACAATCTCTCAAAATTAGAGAGAGAAAATCAAACAGAAGTGATTGAGATCAGATTAAGGAATAGCTGATCTTTTCAACCCACCCCTGCTTTTTCTATGTATCGCATCCATTTCACTCAGCTTATATTTGCTTTACTCAAAAAAGCCAGGAAAGTCAACAGGCAATGCAGAAACTTACAAGCCCTTCATTTTTTTCCCCACACATTCACAAAAAAGTAACCCCATACTAGCCAAGAGAGTGTGAAAATACAACACAACTAAAAAACAACAGTGTAAAAGTCAAAAAAAGTACAAATTCAAGGTGTTGCAGCCCTCATATTGTTACAGTTGAAATCCATAAAGGTATTTAGGATTTACTCACCAAGACAATAACTGTGTTTCAAGCAGCAGTTAGACAACTAAATACGGTGGGAGGGGTCTAAGCCTCAGTTTAATAATATATAAATACATGTACAAATGTCCTGGGTTGTAGTGTAGGATGTACACAAAGTATTTATTCTATCACCATCTTCATGAACTGTTGAAACCAAGTGGGGCAGTGCTCTAGTGTTGGGCTGTCTTCTGCTAATGGCCCATTAATGCCTGGCCCATGACTCACAGGTAACTCCCTCCAGGAGTTATCTCTGTTAATGGGCCATCAAGGACCCACTTCACACTCCTCATCCCATTGTGAGATGCTCTGCCCAGGGGGAGGAGCCAAGCATTCTCACCTGGGTATAAGCTGGGATTTGGAACAGTACAAGCAGCCCTTACCCACTGGATTCCCAGAGGAGCAGAGCTGCCAGACCTTTCTACAGGATCACTGCTTCAGGAAGAGCACCTCACCTGGACTGCTTCCACCATCCTGCTCAGGTTGTATTCTGACTCTGTCAGTGGTCCTTTGTGTTATTGCATTTATTTTATTTTATTTTTACCTTTTTACCTTTCTTCTTATTAAATTGTATCTCTGACTTGGAGCCTCTCACTCGTTTTGCTTTCAAACCACAACAACAAATCCTTCAGGACACACAATTTGCCTGGTTCTTCATGCCAACTTACAGACACCCTTCTAGCAGTTCATTATGAGTCAAAAATGTTACATGTATTCTGAATTCAGACAATCATTAAATACTCATTAAATGCTTTTCTCCTCTAAAAATAATGAAAGGGATACTGTTCCAAATTAAGAATCACGGCAAAATAATGAAGAATGATCCACCCTAACACCAAAAAAGGAAAAGCTAGGTCCAATCTGAAACAAAATCACTTTGATCCAGCTGGTAAGATACATCACCACCTCTGTTAGCTGTTAATCTTGCTGTGAATTCAAAATTCTAATTATGCAGCTAAACTTTATGAAATTTAATTACAGGGCATGCCATAATTTAAGACAACAATTTCATTCTGACAAATTATGACCTACCTCATACTTCAGCTTGCGTTGAAGAGTGCTGTTATTATGCCTCTCATTATCCTAAGCAGAAAAGAGGGTGGAGGAGGTTATTAAAAAGTGCCTTTCTTGCATAAGTTAATTTAAAAGTATTCGGAGGAAAAGACATTCTTTATAATAGACAAAAATAACAATCAATATTTATTAAACCACTGGCTTAGCAGTCAATCAACCCACTCTTTGGATCAATTAGATCACCAGTTTTTGAATAAGCATTTGTTTGCAAGTATGAAATTTCATCCAGAAGAACATTAATTTTCATCAATTAAATTTTTCTGACCTAAAATGAAGATTTTATTTTATTTGCAGACTTCTTATTGCTATTTACATACTCTTTCTTGCCAAAAAACCCCTCAGAATACAACAAAAAAATGCCACTGGAAATAAAAAGATGATTAAAATTTAAAAACTGATATCATACCTTGTTTACTGTTTACATTTTTTCAGTAAATTAAAAGTAAGTAAACACAGGAAAACATGAAAATTACTGAATGACAAAACTAAATCAGTGGTTAGACATGGTCCATTGAAGGTCAGGATGTCCCACCCATTTCTGCTCACCTTGAAACTTTCTGTAGACCAGTAAGCACTAACATGATTATCCTCAGCTTTATGATGAATATTCTGGAGCCTCCTCTGCACTTCTTGTTCAATAAAGGCATTTATCCTTTAAGATACAGAAAAGTGTATGTGTGTATGGAAAAACAATGTATTTTTACATAAAAATCAAGACAGACCAAAAGGCTCTTCAAAATGCTTTTAACCCTAAGTACTGCACAGCTCTTCATTGGGAGGCTTAATGTTAGACCAGTTTTATCCCTCCTTCAGGAAGGAACACTGACTTTTGAATGAGTGCTTTTAATAAAGGTTTAAGACAAATAAATTTACTTTGTTGCCTTAAGTTCATATGAAGAAAACCCATATAGACAAGTAACTGTCAACTCAAAAACTATTTAAATACCTTTCAGCCTACAGTTTCCCAACCCTATATTCTAAACCAAACTGCACAGGAGCAGTGAGGTTATTTGTTAGTTACAGTGGAACATCAACTTTATTTCCATACCATTCTTCCAGTACAATCACAGTATTTAAATCAAATCCAACCCTGGCAGAATGCTCTTTCAAAATATTTGTTTTCTAAAGCTATTGTTGGCATTCCATTTCAGGAATGCAGGTTACCTACCTGTCATCAGCCAGTGGGGCAGCAGGTGGCTGTGGCTTTGTCGGGCTGGCAGGGGAAGTGCTATGGGAGAGTCTCTCATCTAACATTCCATGGTTTCCTTTCTGAGCTCCATCACCCTCATATATCTCCTGCTTCAGCTGCTGAATTTCCTGGTCCAGGCTATAAAGATACGGTAACATGGAATTTGCTCTGGTTTAGAGTTGATTCACATAGTTCTGATAGGAAGTAATGGTATACATGTATGTAAGACTGTAGATAGTATTTATGAAGGTTTAAGAATCATAACTGTTCCTTAAGCATATTTAGATAGGAAAATAGAGACAGCTCAAAACCACATTCCAAGAGTAGTATTAAGTTTAATAATACAACTTCAATAACTTCCATCACAAGAGGTATCTACATTAAATATTAACTCCTAAGACTTAGCCAATCTATTAGAAACACTTGAATAAATTCTCTTTTTTACAGAACTCTATCAATGACCTCAGGTATTACCTTCCAGTGTGAAAGTAAATGAAGAAATGAAGGGGAAAAAATGAAAAACTCAAAAAAATACATCACCAAAAAAAACCAAACCAAAACAAAAAAAAAACCACCACCACCAAAAACAAACCCAAAGAAAACCTAAAACACTGAAGTGGCAAAACTTATCTATAAGAAAATCTTTAAATTGTGTACTACTCATGTACATTTTCCAGTTGTTCCATCTGTATATATATTTTTGAAAATTCACTTACAAAATAACCATATAGTACTTCCTGTATATATACAGCTAAGAAATCATCTTTGGAAACCTCCTTGCTTTCTTTAACTAATAAATTGAATTCCACCCAGATTTATGCACAGAATACAAGATGTAAAATTGGGTACTGTGTTTCTGACTAAAAATGCCTGAGGCATTTTGTATGAAATAAGAAGCACTTATTGCTATATTCATCACATTACCACAAAGTAATCTGCAGAACACCCTTTACACTTGTAATGTAGCTGAGATTAGATTAGTAACACCGTAATAATCTTCCCCATTTTCATTACAATTTTTGGCTCTAAAAGTAATTGTTTTTCTAGAGGTTACTTAGAAATCAAATAATGAAAGAAAGTAAGTTCTTGCAAAAACAGGACAAACTATGCAAAGCTGAGATTCTACCACTTCTGCTACAATTGTATGTATCTAAATTGAAGTGCAATTCTATATTCCATCCTGGGGGTTAAGTGAGAAAATTAGAGAGATGATGAATGCTGAGGCTTAGGCTGAATTGTTACTTCAGTTTTAGAGTGGATTTTGCAGCACTGCCAGAAGCTATCTATTTCTTTTGATTAGCAGCAAAACAATCTCATGTCCTGAGGGTAAGTGAATGAAAGATGGCTGATGTATACAGGAAAGTGTTTGCATCCATGGAAAATCAATTTAACTACAAAAATCAGATTTACATTAAAGGAACAAAGCTTAGCTCTTGGTTCGTAAACATCCTACTGTGAGAAGGTATCAGCTAGGAATTTAGCCTTGTGATGCATCCACCAGTGAGTACACTGAACTGTGCCCCACTACTTGCCTAAAAAATGGCTCTAAAGTTGCTTTGTGTTCATTCTAGTGCCCCAAACCTCTGCCACTAAAGCCAAAATATGTAGAAATATCAGTTTAAGTTAACCTCGAATCATCATTTTGGGGGTCATCCCTGTTGTCTTGGGGTGATTCAGAATGATATTGAATCCCATACATTTTAAAAATCATCCCTCACAAGTGTTTTCACAGCTTTTCACAGCATGGTATTTGTGTCACTGACTGCTTGGTCTTTGCTTAGGCAAAGCCTTTTCTTTCCTTCGTGGTGTGGTTTGTTTGTGGGGAGGTGTTTTTTTTTTGTTTGTTTTTGGTTGGTTGGTTTTGGGTTTGTTGGGTTTTTTTTCCTGGATCAGAGAAACTGCAGTAGCAATGTTTGACCACCTTGACAACGAATTCTGCAGAATCTGATGCGAACCAGAGCACATCATTACATAATGGGATCTAGATAAAAAATAAGAAACATATATATAATTCATATGCTCACTATGGCATCATATACTGTGAAATGTAAACTCAGAAACAAGAGCAGTAAGTAGCCTGAGATGTTTAACGTGCTCTCATGTATCTTTAGAACTTTCTCTTGCCTCAACATTCACAAAAACATTCTGAATTGAATTATTCAGGCTTGTGGGCTATTCACTGGAGGACTTCAAAGTTTTATTTAGCCTGTGCAAAAGGACTCAGAAGTAAACAAAACAAAACCAAACCAAAACCAAAAACAAAACAAACAAACAAACAAACAAAAAAACAAAACAAAACAAAAAAACCAAAAAAACAAAAAAAACAAAACAACAAAAAAAAAAAAAAAAAAAAAAAAAAAAAAAAAACAAACAAACAAACAAACAAAAAAAAAACACCAAGAAGGAAAAAAAGAAAAAAAAAAAAAGAGATCTTTTTACTTCCTTCATATCTTCTCCAAACCTTAGTTTGCTGGCTGACAACGAGTTTTTTTTACTTATCACAGAATCCTATTTTTGTGGAACTTCCAGCTGTTTATAGCTCACTTCAGTCAAGTGAGATGCTTAGTATAGAAAATGAGATTTTATGTTCATGACAATTATGGAAAATAATGGCAATATACACAAAATGATGAATCAGTGTTGAAAATGCTGAACTAAAAGCCAAACAATGTAGCTAAAAATGTTGAAAAAGTGACCTCCACACAGTCTATATAAAACAACTCTTCTGATAATGGTTTAAAAGGAGGAGAATACAGAAGAGCTCTTCAATTTGGCTACAGGCAAGTTTCTTCTTTTAGGTGTTTTTTCCACATCTGTTTGAAGGGCTTATGAAAAAATTCAGGTAAATTAGTGAAATATTTAAAAAATAGATGACAAATGCTGCCTCAAGAAAAAAAAAAAACAAACCCACTCCTTTTTTTCACTGATAGCCACAGGTTTTAAAGCTCCAGTGTAACAAATCAGGTAGCACATCCTAAAATGGCAATTCTGCATTTCTTACATACTGCAGGGACTGAACACATTCATCTTAGTTAATTTTTGCTCAGATCAAAAAAACCCACAAAAGATTTCTTCCTCTTCTTCCACAGAGGAAGATCCTTCCCTACCTGACTGACTTTTCTTTGAGCCTCCCATACCTATTATAAATGTTATGCTACAAGATATCTTGAGTATAACCAATGATATTGCTTGTGTGCCTAAAAGGGATTGTCACCACACTGGGCAGTATTAAAGCCTCTGTATATTTTCCAAATTTTATATGGATTTATGGCTAACTTGTTTTTATTTAGCCTTGAAATTAGGGCTATTAAAAATTAAACATTTATCCCATTTTACTTTTAATACCAGAAGGGTTCAGTACATCACCAGTTGAGAGAGACAGTTGGCAGGTTTACTGTAACAATCTCCAAATCTTGAACAAACATTTAACTTGTTACTATTAAAGAAAAAAAAATGTTATACAGAAATAATTTAAGAGAAAAAAGTTCTTAGATGGTACAGTTGGTGTAAGGGAGAACATAAGGATGTCAGCTTTCTATATAGGTAAAACAATTCAAGTGCTGTGATGGTTAATGCAAATAATATCCTGATGAGAATGGGATAAGTATCCAAACATACCAAAACTAAATAAGTGAGCAAGAATCCTTCAAAGAGCAGTAGAGTTCCAGTTCTGGATAAACTACTTGAAACTCATGAAGAAACTCAAGTACTGGGACCCTGAACAAGTTGTGTTCTCAACATCCAAGGTATAAAATTATTCCCTTTTGGTGGACAGCTTCCATGAATGGGAGATGGCACAGCACTCACCGTTCTCGGTCCTGTTCCAGAGCTTTCTGCTCAGCTTCCAGACTTGCCTGCAGCCCTGCCTGTTCCCCACAGCTGTTGTTCAAGGTGGCCAGCTTCTGCTTCTGCTCTTCAATTTCAAAGTCTATGGTGGAACGACGCTGCAAGGCAGAATGCCTCCTTTCTAACTTAGCAACAGCTTGCTCCAGTGCCTCTCTCTGCTGCTTTTCCCTTGATTCAAGTATTTCTTTCTCCTTTTTCCGAACCTTTCCTTCCTGCCGAGCTACATTGGCTGTGAATTCAAAGGTCTCTTGAAGCTGCTGCAGCTGATTGGTGCTAGCCCTATACTGGGCAAGCTGCTCTTCTTTTTCTTCTATCTCTTTCTCTATTTGATAGAGAGTATTATCTAACCCTAGCAAGCCCCTATCAAGGACTTCAGAAGCTCTTTGTTTTTCCTCCAGCAGAGCTGGCAAATGATTACTCTTCAGGTACTCAAGCTGGCGTACTTTAGACTGCAGCCTGTATTCCATTGGCTTTATCTTGTCAACTTCTTCAGCCTTGAGAATGGCATCCATAAGGTTTTCATCCTCTCTCTTGAGATTTAAATGTTCTTCGTGTGCTCCAAATTTTAAGTGCTCCAGAGCACTTTTTTCATCTGCTATTTCCTTTTCTAGGTGATCCATTTGTTGAATTAAATCTTTTTCTAAAATAGCTAACTGTTCCAGCTGTTTCCTTTTAAACTCTACAAAATCATACTGTGCTTTTTCTAACTCTTCATGGTTTTCATCACCTTCAGATCGGGCTTCCTTGACTTTCAAAAGAGATTCTCTGATCTCTTCAAGATCTCTCCTCTCTTCTTCTACTCTTTGCACATCCCCTCTCTTCAGGAGCTCTATCATGACCTGCTTCTCTCGAAGCTGTTCCTCTAGGTGAGCCACTAGCATCACCTGTTCTCTTTCTTGTTCTTCAAGTCTCTTTTTTTCTGACTCCAGCTTAAGATACTGCTCATCTTTTTCTTTTTTTAATTTTTCTAGTTCGCGAAAAATCTGCATTTTCTCTGCTTTTTCATTATGATTAAGTTCTTGTAGTCGCTGCAACTCCTCTTTGACGCGGGCAAAAATTTCTTCCTGCTGCTTTTTCTTTTGAAGCTCTATCTCCTGTTGTTCCCGTAATCTCTCTTCTTCAAATTTTTCTTTTTCAGCCAGCAAATCCTTTAACCTGCTTTCAATGTGAACAGTTCTCCGTTTCAGACTCTCCTCCTGTTTTCGTATTTGCAGCTGAACTATTTCTGTCTCTTTGCGCTGTGACTCTACTTCTTGCTGCATCCTTACAAGTTCTGCTTTGTCAGATTTTTGTTTTTCTTCCATCTCTTCGATTTGTTTCCTACAGTGAAACATTTACATGAAGTTTAACAGGTTTGGACTATGATTTTTTTACTATATATAACCATTTATTTTTTTAATAGGTTGTTGTTTTGGTTTTTTTTGCTACAGGTTAAGATCATTGCTTGGAAATGACTCAATGCATAAGACAAATCAAAAAGAGATTCATATAGTCTATCAGTATAAAAAGCTGCAGATATGTAAAGTTATAGGAAGACACGTTATATAGCACCTACATTATTAAAAAATAGACTGCATTAGTTCTGCCTTATCTAATAAAAATATGAATAGAACATATCCATACACACAGTGCAGAGTAAATAAGTGGGGTTTTTTACATACACATATTCTCATGCACCAGAGTTTGTATAGGAGGACTTGATTAGCAATTTAAGGCAATGGATGAATTAAAGCCATGTTTTCACTTTAGGTAACTCCAACTGAATTACTGATAAATGGGATTATAAGTTTTAAGACAAATTATTATATCCTGTGTAATTTCTCATACTTGAGGGTTACCATTATCCCCATAATACAAGTAGAGACAACCTGCAAGTCAACCGGTTATTCTGCCAGAAGTCAGAAGAATTAAAGCAAATCAACTTCTGAATTTAATCTGAATTCAAATTCCACCAGCATAACAAAAAAGGATAAATATCAGTGATCCTATCTTGCATTAGTTGCTGAATAGCATCTCAGTGCTTTAGAGCTCCAGGATTTTTCTGAGTTTACTTCACTTAGTCCAACTGCATAAAGAGCTCTATCAAAATGGAGCATACCATCTCAAGCTCAGAAGGCAGAAAGGTTTTCAGGTTATGAATCTAATCAGTGCTGAGATCCACAACAAGGCACAGATATCATGTCCAGAGTCTTAGCAGGTATGATGAGCCAAAACAATCAACTCAGTTTGCCAGGTAATAACAAAATTTTCTTTTGTATTTCAAGCTAACTTCCATATAATGTTCTGAAAAGCATGATTGATATGCCCATTCCACATCACAGTTTGATAAGAGAAGCAGAAAGTAACACGTGAGTTTCTCCTATCACAATTCAATCCAGAGACAAATCAACCACAAAAAGATATGAATTACGAATGTAATTTGCCACCTTTAAAGTAAAACCATGAAAATTAAGAGCAATGGTAATTTATTTTATCTGTATAATCTATCCAGAGTTTCTTTGCTAAATAACAGTTAGCTCAAATCGAGCTATTCAGGATTGTCTTCTTGCTGAATAACAGCACGATTCCAAAGTCATGATTTAAAAGAGTCTACAACTTGTATATATAGACACACATACACACATAAATATCATAGAGAACAATGTTACCTTTTACTTTCTAACTTCTCAAGCTCCTCTCGTTGCTGTCTCTCGAATTCCAGCCTGATTAAAATAAAAAATAAAGAACACAGCAAAAAGGTTGTTTTCTGAATATCACAAACATAGGAAGACACGATGCAATTTTCTGTCTGTTTAGATGATAATGATACAAATGAAGTTTTGTATGACTACTTTCTACAAGAACAGAAAATAGTTCCTTCATTAAAGTTACAAATTAGGCATCATGCTGGCATGAGTATAAATAGAAAAAAAATTAACTTCTGGGGAAAAACTATTTAAAAAGTAAAGTTAAGCAAGACATATAGATGATTAGAAAGCCTCTGTGAGTTAACTACATGCAGACATGGCAATCAATACACAGAAATTTCATTTCTCTACCTTAGACAGATGGGTCCTTTTACAGGGAAAAGACTGCCATGGGAGGCAGGGGGAAACAGAGCGATCAATTGAGAAAGGAATTGATAGAAAAAACGTATTAGCAGTACAGAATACTTGAAAATCAACAGCACTTTGTTTTACTGGAGGTTAAATAAGTTAGATTCATAAGACATCTATCATATTACATCTCAGAAGAAGAATTCAAGTAATTATTCTTTCTAAACACATTTTTCAAATGCCAGTGACAGCTAAAGTAATTCTCCCCATCCTATGGTTTATTAACTTAGTCACTTCTGAGAAGGGAAAGGGCTGCAAAACTACAGTAGCTGTGTGCTAACAGTTCTGCCATTTCCTTCCAAGAAAAAGAAAAAAATCCCAAACATTCCTAGGATCTAATCAGTGGGGTTGAAAAACCCCAAAGTGCACATTCAAGCACAGAACACAATTCAAACACATTCACTTAAAATATTTTAAGATTCTAATGTATTTAGTTTGACAAGGTTCCGAATAAACACGGGACAGCATTTTATGTAATTTTTTAGTATCAGCTTTTATTTTTCTTATTTTAATTTCATTTGAAAGATTTATCTTTTATTTAAGGAACTTTTTATGAGCAAATACTAAAAAGGCAGAAAGAACCTATATATGGATTAAGTTACTCAACCAAATATACACATATTCAGTTATTTCAGGCTTAAGGATATGCAGGTTAGTGAAACAGTCCATAAATACTGAAAAGAAATGCAAGACTGCACCACAAGTTAACTTCCAAGTTTTTGATAAACTGCATTTTAAGACATCCTCACCACAAATATACAGACAGGTTTCTAAAAATAAGGAATTTTTAGTATTTCTTTTTAAAGTCATAGAAATGCATACAACAAAAAGAAATTGCCCTTGGAAATATGCAAATAGTACACTAATAATGTAACATTTCTAAAGCCATTGTAACAAACTGTCATTCCTGCATGTTCAAGAAGCCTCTTTCTAATGACTGCAAAAGGGAGAGTGACTATTTGCAAAAATTCTCTATTTAATTTTTTTCCCTATTTCTCACAAATTCATTTCAAAAATCCCACAATCGCACAAATTCATTTCACAAATTTCCACAATCCCTAAGGGATTAGCCAATGTAGATTTTTATACCCAGATCCCCAGGCACTCAAGCTTTCATGTGTGTGTCTCACCAAGAGTCCCATCACATTTGCATTAAACTAAGGTGAGCACTTTACAGTACAAGGATAGATGATGATAACTTAGTACTTTTAATTTGATCACAATTGCTGCAGCAGCAGCGCTGCAGAAATCCACAAAGTGGATGCAAAATCCACAGGGTGCTGAAAGGGAACAAGCAGTCCAAGAAGCAAAAACTTAATCCAGCGATTGTCATGTGCTTTGGGTTCTCCTTCTCTTTTTTTTATTAAAGCTGTACCTCAAAATTTCTCCCTTTGGCTATGATCTGCTATCTGAAATTCAGAGTTTTTAAGTATCACTTCTCACCTAGGGCTTGGCTGACAAAATGCCATAATTATTTCAGTCCAGAAGAATACAGGCCCTGGGAAATGCTACTCTGGCTTGTGGAAATGCAGGTTTCCTTTGGGTGCTGTCAGATGTAGACAATCTTTGCTTAGACAGTTGGCAAAGACTAATTTGACTGTGTTCTCATGCTTGGTTAAGCCACAATGAAGGAAAATGTTAGATCAGCTAACATAACATGCAAAATCCAGAACAAAACCTTTTGGTGTTTTGACTGTCCTATACAACACATAATTTGGCAGATATATTTTATATAAGCATAAAAACAGTAACTAAGTTTTGATTGAGATCTAATACAAAGAAAATGAACCATCACAGCAATCAGTCTGGTATAAAAACAGATCAGTGATGAAATATTCTGTGATTTTCTCTTTGAGGAATTGTCTCTAAAACCTTCAACAGTGGCATTGTAGCAATCAGTTTTACCTTAGGCCAAAATGAAGCTGGAAGCGCCCAAAAAGTTGTTCAGGAAAAAAGGAGTGAATTGTGCAAAACTGGTTCTTTCTTCTGTTGAAAATGGCTCTTTCCCAAAGCAAAATATGGACCATCACTACCACTCTAGTCAACAGCCTCCAAATGCAACACTGAGGTGCTTTAAAAATGCCTGATTAGTGCATTTTAAAACTACTAAATACTTCTGTGAAGCCAAGAGTTAGTGCTACCTGGAAATGCCTAAGATGGTCAGAGCTCCACTGAAGGCTCTCCAACAATGAGATTATTTATTCACAGTGTCTCCATTCTCTAAGGTGCTCTTCTTCTGTAGGGTAAGAATGGTGCCAGTCTCCCTTATCTGGCTGCCTATTTTCTTAACATATTTAGGAACTCACCACTTGTGAGACCTCTGGAATATTTGCTTCAAACTCGTTGTGGGCTCAAAGTTATTTCAGGACAGAGAGAGAATCTGGGGAGGCAGTACAGGCCTGACAGGAGTAACCCTGCTTCTTTGAAAAGCTGTTACTACTACAAAAAATTCTCAGCATCACAAAAGAAAAAAAAAACTAAAACCATAGAGGTTATAACAGATCACTGTCAGCTTTACAAAGCACACACACAAGAATCATGTTTTTGTGTTTAGTCTATCCTAATAAAAATCTTTTTCACATAACCTCTATTCCCTTTATTCATGTGAGCACTACTGTGAATAGAAAAAAAGCGTATTAGCTTGAAATTAAAAAGAAACACACAGATATTAAAGACTAGAATATTCTCTTTCTTCTTTTGTACCACAAAGGAACTTAATCTGATCAGTGCTGAATTAAATAGACACCATTTTCCTGGAAAGTGTGTCATATCTAGTGATAAGAGCAGTGTAGATAAGCTGCAGAGAAAGGAAGACTGTTCTGCGAGCACAGAACTACAGGAGCTTAATTTGCACAGCACAAAAGTGCAATCTGATACTACATCTGTTAGGAAAGACTGAGTAGTGGCAGGACAACAGAGATGTTACACTGCTGTTCAGCATGCCAAATAATGAGATTAATTTAAAGAAACCAAAACAAACCAACCCTCCTATACTAAACTGTCAGAGACAGTTCATGCCTCAAACACTGCTACAAAGTTTTGCTCACTATAACAAAAACTGTATAAAGAAGCAATAACAAAAGGAGCCTCCCTGAAGATACCTGACTGGGACTTTGGACTGTAAATTAAACCACTAAGATTAGATAAAGGGAAAACCCATCCTTTAATCATCTCAGGCCTAGGAAAAAAAACAAACAAAGCTGAAGAAGACGAATGTGTCCACAAGAAAGGCAAATGCAGCAGAGATTCTTCCCTGGCTGAGTTTGGGAAGGCTGCAGAAGCAGCAGGTTTACACAGATTCCCCCCTGAAATGATACAGGGGAGGTGGAGGAGGTTTCAGGTGTAACCTCTGGTTAGAGGTAGTGAACACCCATCCTCCTTTTACAGAAACTGGCCCAGCTGGGGAACCCCCAACCCCACAGGCCACATCCACATGGCAGGCAGCTGAGGGGGTGTCCTAATCCATCAAAGACCCCTAAAGTGTCCCCCCAGAGTCATTCCTGAAGCCTTGCACCATAGGACTGCACATGATGCAACGAAGACAATAGCAAAGTCCCCCCCACCAGGAGGTGCCTGTGTTTTCCTACCTAGCCTGAATGTATATTCACCCACTGGATTCCTCTGCTTTTTGGGGCAGACCACCAAGAAGACCAGCTGCAGAGGATCAACAGAGCATCTCGGGGATCCATGGAGTGGTGATATTTTCCTTATTCTGACTCTGTCAACCCCTTTCTGTCCCCCCCACCTATTTTCTATTTCTGTCTTTCTCTCTCCCATACTTACTATCAAATAAACCCCACACTGTTGTCACTGGCATATGGTTTTGTTTGCACCTTAATTTGGGCAGAAGCATTTTAAGAACTTTAGTAACAGGATCATGACATAGACCCATGAAAAGACCAAGGTTTCTCATCAATAGTTTTACAGTTACAGTACCATGTAGCTAAGAAAAGGTCCACAAATGGATCTTCTGCATAAATCTACACACAAGATTCTGTTTTACCCAGAGTTTATTATCTGAAACAGTGTTTCACAATACTAGATTAAGGACAAAGGCTGGGAAGAAGTAGAACAAAGAATTTTGCACATTGAGCCAAAATTTTATGCAAGAAGTTGGTTTCCCACATATGGGAAATAAACAGCCAAACAAAAAGGAACACACAAGGAAAGATTAGAATATATCCCCTGAAAACACTATTAAGGACAATGCTGGTTTTCACATACAGAAAAGATACAGATACAGTAAGCAAGACCCATCACATTTCTTTCACAATTGAAGGTAATACTCCAGAGGCTCTTCTGCCATTGATTGCTATAGATGCTGGATCTTACCAGATTTCAACTTTAAAAAATTGCAAATTTAGCTACCTCTTTAGGTTATTAATACTAAAACTGGAAGAAAAGGCTAAATTAACAACAGGTAGAATGCTAGTCAGCCACAAAAACTGCTCAGAAAAAACCCCAAAGGGCCAGCTACTGAATCCTGGCCTGCACTGATCAGCAGTATAACATCGTGTTGAGAGAAACTGACACTCCAGTCTATAGTAGGAAAGGGTCATAGCATTGCTGCTGATAAAACAAACAAACTCGATTTAGTCTAGGATATTCTTTTCCATTCTGCACTTTTCCAGAATGCAAGATGCTCCACCTCACTTCTTAGGTAGAATTACCCTGCCTTTGATAAGTCAGATATGATTTATTGAATGTTTCATCCAGGCTGAACACAGTCACCACTAAGAAGAATAACCACTCTAGCACACCAGTTGCTTTGCAGTATTCTTAGCTGGAAATAGAGAGTTTGGAGTCTACTTTATTCAAAACGTATTAACTTGCATTTATCCCAGCTACCTGCTACCCTTAAAATAACACCTTCTGAACAATTATCTCTTTGTGACAACCTCACCATGCAATCAGAAAAATTCTTGTACTGTTTGAAGAGGAGATGTGAAAAACACAGCATTAGCATCAACATAAATAAATTTTAAATTGTCAGGGTACCCCAGCCTCAGCTGAAAAGCTGCTGTTGCCTAATTGCTGTCCATAAAGATGTATCAGTTATGGGAGGTGCTTTCTCCTATTGATTTGTAGGGCCCAGGTAAACGGCAGTGCAACCTTCAGAGCCTGCCTTTGCAGCAGTATAAAAGAGAGATTCCCAAGTAAAACTTGGGAACAAAGCTGCATTATACAAGGATATAATTCAATTTATAGTCAATTTTTCAAAAGCACACAGATGGTTAAATTGCCTCATCTCATACTCAAAACAGAGGCCCTAGCTATGGAAAAAAAATTAGAACAAAACACCATCAGTTCTCTGTAAGTCACTTTAGGAACAGTGGAAAAATCACTAAAAACAGCTTCTCTACCATAAGCATTCTATGTCATTGTAACTGCATAATAAAACTTTTTTTCATATTTTAATTTGACCAGTTACTCAGTGGTACTGGCAGAGAACACAAAACATTCATTTCTCAGCCTTTTTATGCCTGTACTGGTATTATATGAACTCAAGAAACCTTAATTTTCAGTTCAAAATGCATTTTTCTCAGCAAAAATAGTTAACTTGTAACTCTAGAGAAAATACAAACATAAAATTTGCCATGTCATTATTTTGCTGAACTGCTTTAGTCATAATGCTTCTCAAACAGCTAAAATGAAGAATGATTGGAATTATAACAACTATATTTTAGAATATACTCACCCTGGATTATAAAGCATAACTGCTGACAGATTCTCACAAGATTTAGAAAGATCAGTCATAGACAAGCTGAAGGAAGATAGAAGTCCACTCTAACAACAGACCATAAAATAAAAGTATTAGACAAGCTTACAAACTCTTCCTTTGATGAAATATTAACTAAGTACATGAAGCAAATGAAAAAAGGCATTATACAACAATCAAGGCATGCCTGTATTCAAAATAAAATCGTGAAAAGGTTTAAATTTACCAAGCACTGATTTGACCTCACCTTTCTTTTCTCCCTTAGCTTGGCAGCTTCTTTAGGGTGGTTAAAGCGAAACATGTTGGTTCTTCCAAGCAATATAACAGCACCTGATGAGAAAAACACACACAGCACTCACTGCCAACATTCTGCAGCTGGAAGTGCCATGTCATTTTTCAGACATGCCACA
Organism: Zosterops lateralis; assembly: GCF_965231275.1. Classification (NCBI taxonomy): domain Eukaryota; kingdom Metazoa; phylum Chordata; class Aves; order Passeriformes; family Zosteropidae; genus Zosterops; species Zosterops lateralis. The sequence continues at coordinate 7,793,288 of NC_139764.1, forward strand.
TGTAAGCAAAGACTCCCACAAAGCAAGAACAAACTGAAAATGCATTTTCACAGGTGTATAACCATGCATAGTCACAGCTACCTTAACTGATGGATACAGTGTGTTCCTTCCTCTTCCTACTTCAACAGAAATGAAACCCACACATGTTCACACATTGCATGAATATGACTGACTCGAGGTCAAGCATGTTCATGGAGCTCAGTTAAAGAATAAAAATAGGAAGAGGAAGCAGCTGCCCAGATTTGATCTTTATACTCTTTAACAGTGCTACTTTGGAAGCCACCAGCAGATGCAGATTCAACAGGAACATCCATAGATGTGACCAAGAACAAACTTGTCCATCCTCTACTGATCATTGGTCAGGTTTGAATCCAACTGCACTAAAAGCTCCAGATCTCTATTATTTGTGCTCTCACGTTTTTCTCCTCCACGTGGAACACTGAAGTTTATTGTTATTCAAAACAGGATTATTAGACTTTAACACCCACCAGCTATTTTCTCATGGAAGAACCTTGAATAATTCATATTGCTCAATGCATATCTATTATTGCATTTAATCAGTTAAGGTATAGGTCACAAATAAAGAGATTCTGAGCAATTATAATCACATTTTAAAGACAATGGTACCGACATTAATACTTCCCTACTAAGACGTATATTGTCAGTGATGTCTCACTACTGTCATAACATGGAAGTCTTCCAAGTTCACCACCTCAGAATCAAGCATTTATCTGTCAGTTGATACGAAGCATTTTTAAAAAGAAAAAGGACTCCATTACACTCACAGTAGGAAAAAACTGTACTTAAACTCATCACTAGAAATTCTTACCATCTGATAATGACATGATGTCCTTAGCAAGAAATGCTTCTCTTAAAATCAGCTTAATTAGGAATATCAACTCAAATTTGGTGATCCAGTCTAAGCAAATAAATGGCAAAAAGCACTACAATTAATTCTTGCTGTCTACACAACACCTCAACTTTGGATCACATTTGCAGTTTACCTCAGTCAAATCTCAAAAAGAATTACCTTTCATAAATCTGTACAAAATTCCTTCAGTTACTTTTGGGTGAAGACAAAAATAATTAATGGTAAACATTTGCGACCACTTCATTAGGTGGTATTCACTTGATGTAAATAATTTAATAAAAATTTCAGAATTAATAGTTATAAATATATGTCCCTAATTCCATAAATTTTAAGGAAGATAGGAGAGAGAGACTTAACAGGAAGCACATGAGAGTCAGTCCTAAATGATGGATCATTTGAATAACTCCTAGGTTTCTCTTTTAAATACAGAAGGGTTGACAGGTTGGCCCAAAACCCTGAAAACATGTTCTAAGGTGAGGATATATTTAAGGTAAATGACGAACTGTAATTGTGAATATTAACTCAGCTACCTTCAGAAATCCTAACACATATGTTCTTATGACTAAAAAATTATTGTTAGTTCAGTTACATTTACAAAAACACCATGTTAGCCAGAACTTGCAAATGATCAAAGAAATCCATAGAAGGAAGTGGCAGTTAATTACCATGCCTCTTATTATTTTTAAACTCCACGACGGGCTAAAAATTTACCACATTTCCAAAGGAACAGCTATCAATGATGAACGGAAGCATTTAAATCCATCAGCAGTTAATCAGTATTACCTAAAAGTGGGTATTTAAGGACGCTGGCACTTCATGCTGTGAGACTAAATGCTAACACAGCTGGGATAAATGGATTGCACACAAGTTCTTAAACAAGTGATTTCAATTTTGCACACCTAATATCACAGTTGCCACCTTCCTCTCAGGCTCAGTCTCAGACACACAAAAGGTCAGCTTAGGGAGCGGTTTTTTACAGCTCAGCAACCCTAGCAACCTGTTCCCCTTTAAGTTGCAAATTTTTGTCTAAAGAAATTTGTGAGGGAGGGGAAAAATGTTGTGTTTCCACTTTTAGCAGTACAAAAACCAAGTTGTAATATGCATCTGAAAGAGGGAAACAGCATCCTACTTTCTTCTGAGGCACATTGAACATTTTCTGCCTTTAAAATGCAGGAGGATAAAACAAAGATGATTCATCACAACTCAATTTATATTGTTCACAGTTTTATTTGCCATTAATGTCAACGTTTCTTTTGTTAACAATTTATGAATTAGATTTACTTAAACCTAAGACCAAGGGGAGTTGGGACTTTTTTTTATCCCCCCCTATCTGTAATAGAAACAAGCACATATGCCTCTCATTTTGCATGAAGAAACAGGCATCCTAAAAAAAAGTCAGTGCCATCTCTCTATTTCAAAACTCCTTGCTTTCTGCAAGCAGCCTTTACAGGAGAGTTTGTTAGAGTTCAGAAAAGATGCAGGACTCCCCTTTGTTTAACACTGCATTTTTATTTTGTTAGTCTAAGCTTACCCTGAAAGCTTCTTTTCAGGGAAGTAATGTGAGATTGTTTTTCAGCAGCTGAGCTGTGGCACAGCCTCACCCCTAAGCAGGTCTTTTTCATCTCCTTGCTAAATGGGAAGATATTCTGGATGCTCCTGGAACATAAAACATCATGAAGCTCTCCTGCAGCACTCACCAGCTCACTTGTCAGTCAGTTCTTTCCAGGCCAACACAGTAAATCTTGTTCCCAGCTCTCCCAGCTGCTTTTTAATTTCTAAATTTTAAAGCTTTTACATTAAAATTTAAATTCTGTAAACCTCCTCCCTAACGGTTAGCTTCTTCCTTTTTGTCACTTCCTATAGCTGCAGCGAACAGATACTCCACCTCAATCTCCTGCTGTACTGGAGAATTTGGCAGTAGTATTAAGTAGGACCAACCTGAAGCCTGGGGAGAGAGGCAAGGTTGTCTCTGGCATTATTTTAATCCTGTAGAGATCTATATCGTTTTTCTTAACATTACAGCAATCTAGCATGGAGTTCACTTTGTGTAAAAGCAAACAGAATCAAAGGGTAACTAACAAATTACAATCAAGATTATGAAATTGTCAGGGTTTAGGATTTTTCCTTTTGTTTCTTTCTCTTAGGGAATTTTCTCCCATTTTGCTGCTAAGAAATAATAACAACCGGGACTTAAGAGACAAAAGTTGCCAAGCTCAGGGGATGAGAGCTCTGACTGCATTTCTCTTATCTGAGGCTTTCTTTTGGAGGGGCAGAGATCCCAAAGAATTTGGCTGGGGAGAAGGGGGCTGGGTGCAGCTCCTAACTCTCTTGCTCTCTTGGCTTTGGAGGAAAACAGTCAAGCTGCTGCTTGGGGGGCAGAATTTGTTGCCATTGCCAGAGCCCAGCCCTGCCTGGCTTCTCCTCCTGTGCCACATGGCAATTCTTTGACAACAAAAACACCATGGGTTTTCCTGGTGGTTTTGGATTATAGTTGAGAAGGCATGAATTAAAACTAAGTAAACAATAATCCCTTTATATACACACAGATGTTTTTTTCAATGTTGTTGCCAGGAAGAAGCAAAGAAGCTGTCTGAAAAATGACATTAGGCTAAGTAAAATACCTTGGTTGAGGTGCGTGGGTTCTGTAATCTGAATACCATTCACAGAACACTGCGCTCCATTCAGTGGGATGAGGTTCACAGTGCCATTGAGATTTTCAAAGATGCAGTGCTCACTTTCCAGATCAAGGCCATGAAGAACTAAACACAAAGAAATAAGATATCACAATTAGACTCCACACAACCAGTAAGATTAACATGCTAATAATAATTTATTAAGAACACATTGGAAAATATATTTTCGCTTTATTCTGAACAATGTTTTCTTCCTTCCTTCCTTTATCACATCCTGCATTCCTTAAATATTTATTGCTTTATTCTAGTGGAAAGAAGTGTGCTGGGTTGGTTTTGTTTTTGGTTTTTTTTTGGTGTAATGCTCTTTATTCCTGTGCTTTGATGCCTGATTAGCAAATGATCCTTTCTTTGCAATAAAAAACAGAAAAGTACAATTCACATATTTGTAGAGAGAGATTCTTTGACCTTACGAGGAAATAATGGAAACTTTCACATTATTTCACAAGGAAATAATGAAAACTTGTAGACCTTAAGACAACCATGCTTAAATCTGAAAAGACAGGATATAAGATGTCGTTGTAGATAAAAGGATGGTTGAAGTAAAGTTCTTATGTCCTAAGACATTCAGAGCTTTAACAATCAGTTAGGCTACTTTCCATTTTTTCTTCAAATAATGTGTGATTATGTGTACTGTTTAATAACACAAGGCATCACAAGTTTGGTAGTTTAATGGAATTTATTAGAGTAATTTAAATCCAGGCAACTTTTGACCCATGAAAATATACCAAACTAAGTTATTTGACTCTCAGATTCTCATCCAAGAATTAAAGGATGCAGTTCACATAACAAAACTGTCTTCCAGAAACTTATGTAAAACTTATGTGATAGGACAGTCCAGATCTGACAGTTAGTTGCATTGAATAGGAAAACCAGTAGATTTTTACCAATTTTCAGATTTTTTTTTTAAACTCAAATCTGAAGTCCCCAAGACTATCTTAGGTATAAGAGTATAACAATGCTGTCATTATATAAAGGTTACGAGATTGATTTTGCAGTAATTGCAACAGGTGCTATATGAAAAAGTATTTTTACAGGATGCTATTTCAAGAGAAGCAAGAAATAAATTAGTAACAAGTATATAAATATACTTAAAGCCCACAAGCTATGCTAGAAGTCGTGCTCTTTGAAGCAAATCTCATAATTCAGGTTTCAAATTTTCTAAAAATTAAAATACACAAAACACAGAACAACTAACTGGAAAAGGGAAAAAACATATGAAGTTTAGTTCACATATTAGGATACTGGAAGAAGAAAGAATATAAAAATGCCAAATTCCATACCAATATCCTGTTCTGTTATAGCATCTTCTCGGCCAACATATGTTTGGCCCTCCTAATTAAGAGAGAAACACACATTATTTCCAGTTGGAATCTCCTTATTTCCCCCACAAGAATATAATTTATCCTTCCACTTTCTCAGGGTAACCTGAATGAAATATATATTTAAACATACATGAAAGAAAGGAATCATGTTGCATTTTCAGAATGTTTTCACAGTCTTTATTTTACAATATTATCAGTAAATTCAAGTTTCAACTGTCCAGTGCAGAACCACCTTTGTAGTTTTGAGACAATCTAGATTTAGATTTTAAGGTCAAGCTTTGTAATTACATGAATATCCAATACACACAGAAAAAAATATGAAACACCTATATCTGGTTAACCAGCTGACTCTCAGGATAAACCTAAACAGATATTTCAATTTTATCATTTACCACCTCTTAAGAGCTTTTCTTTCTACAGCAGAGAAGCATAAAGAGCTTTTCTTACCATAGTAATGTAATCAGCACTACATATAGATAGCAAATCAATACTGTGCAAAAAATTGCAAGGCATATAAAGGCTATGGAAAAACAGATGTTTATTTACCTTCAAGTGGTACAAGATGATACCAGTACTGAGAAGATCATCATCAATGCCAATGAGATGAGGCAGTTCAGAATCTAACACAACACCTATCCCTTCTTTCCTCAGAGCCAAAGTTTGTTCCTATAAAAGACAAAAGTCTATTTATTAGGATGTGCAAGAAATACCCATCTTCCTTCTCTTTCTAAACCACATTTAATGTAAATTCTTCTCTGTAATATCCCACGAAAGAAAGAGAAATTTTTTAAAATTTTTTGATTTTACATTCCAAATGTGACTTCTTTACTTTTTCAATAAGCATTCCAAGCTTGCTGTTGAGGAAACTTGTGAAGGTGTTATTTGAAGGAAACCAGACCAACAGCTGAATTATACCAGAGAAGGAACATCAATCAGGAGCATAACAAAGCAATGTTGTCTAAAAGCAAGCTATGTGCCACCTTTCACAATAGTAAGGAGAATTTCAAACTCCTCAGCATTCAGAACAGCTAAAGAACAGAAAACTGAAAACTTTTTAGCAGTCCTTTAAATAAGCTGAACCTTGCACAATAAAACCCCCAGACTTCTGACAATTCAGTAAACCTAAGCAGCTGAAATAACATGCAATGTAAGAACAGCGTTGCCAGTAGTAAATAAATGTCAGAAATATTTACAGCACATAATTTCAATGATTGAAAATTCCTTTGGGTCACATTGTACATAGGTTGAAGCATCATTCAGCAGGACTTCTGGTGGGAGATTTCAGCCTTGAATAAAGTAATGTAAGCTGGGAGAAAATATTGCATGCTGTAGTACACAACAGTCTATGCAATAAATAATAAAAATAATTACAGATTTGAAGTAAGTTTTAGTATTTAAAAAGTTCCATTTTCAAGTTGAAGCAGAATCCTATTGGCTTCTAGGCCTGAAGGATAACAGCAATAGAGATTGTGAATGTGCACACATGCACACAAGTCTTTCAAGACAAATGTGTTTTTCTATGTAAAAGAGCTAAGCCCTGGCAATCCGTGAAGCAGAGGCAATGTCAGCAAGTATTCCTGTGTATTACAAGGAGCACACTTTTCTCCTGGTGCTAATAAAAATGGAGAAGAAGTTTTCTGACAGCTGCATGACTACTCCTTTTCCAAGTCATCAAATGCCTTCTCCAGAGCCAAAAAGACACCACAGTGTAAGAAAGAACAACATAGAGACTGCTATATGTATTTTCCCAAGTACAATAACCTGCAAGTCTAAATAAGAAAGCAGATGTAAAATCTCATTTCCCTTCAGGAAAAAAAGCTTTGTCAATATTGATACTGTCTAAAAATTCCAAGTATGGATATATCTGGGCAAGATGAGATGATAATGACACAACCTACAAGACTGCAAAACAAAACTGGGAAAATGTTACTCTGGTCATGGATGAATTAAAAAGTTCTCCAGCATTCAGAGACAAAAAAATAAGCTGTGATTCATGTGCAGCTCAGACATTCACAATGCACCCCAGATATTAGCTCTTATTATAAAAGAGTCGCATCATAAACCTAAAAAATACAGCTTAATTAATTGTTCAAGGGAAAAAGTAATTTCAGTCCAAAATATCTACACATATTAGATATTTACTGAGTAGCATCTACTTTTATACATAATTTATAATGTTCTCATTTGACAAGGATGAAGACAAGACCCTGAGGACTGGTGACCAGTTACTGCTACCACCTTTGGCCCAATGGAATTGATAAAATATTAAAAGCTGAGTATTTTTTTCCACAGCATAACAAACCATTTGCCAATGTCTCTGACAGAGGAAGAAAATAAACATCCCAGGAGACAAAAAAATTATCACCGGGTGAGAAAAATAGCCCATAAATAATTAAGAATAAAGAAACAATATGATTTTCCATTTTCCAGTCTTTCCATATTCAACACATTCTTACTATAATAAGAAATTCATCATGTATAATTGTGATTTAGAACAGATGGATTGCTTTTTTATTCAGATCTAAAATTAAAGAACATAAATTAATTGAGTTTCTAGAGTTGTATTTTGTAATTGACTACCATTCACACACAGAATGCATCCTGTTAATGGAAATTTTATAAGAAATGCAGCAGACAGTAGCTGTGATTAACTATAATATTTTTTAGTTTAATACAGGCTATAAATAAGCTTTTATCATCAGATACAATTTACTAAAACAACCTGAATCTTAATCAGACACCCGGAGTAACTCCTGAACTTTAATCGCTTGCCTTAAAATTTAATTCCAAATTCAAAAGCTCCTGCAAGGATGGCTCCAAAAGCCAAACTGTGCATTTCTGCTCCAAAATGAAATCACAGCAACAATACAGTAATCTTGATTACTCTGTTCTTTAACAGTGAGAGAAGGAAAAGAAAAAGGCCCCAAAGAAGTAGTCAGACTGCCTCTCTTTCATTCTCAACAGCATAGGAAGAATGTTTCTGAAGACCTCTTTGAAATAAACTCAAGGTCTGTAATCTATTACAAGGCAGAGAAATTATGAGGTTTAATCCACTGTTCGGTTCACTTCCATCTGGACTACATAATTTTAAGTGGTGAATCCGTAACTCAAATGACAAGAGCACAAAAGGTCACTGTCCCTATCAAAAATTATAAATTCAGAAAATTCATTAAAATCTCAAGATGCAGTTGAAGAAAGCTGAATGTACCCACGTGCTTCTTAGTCTGAATTATCCTTGAACAGAAAAGTGTACACATACTCCAGCAGTATTTAAGATGTGTTCACAAGTTGTGGAAAATAAAGCAAGCCAAGTATTATCCACAAAGGAGCACTTTGGTTGGTATAAATGGCTACTGCTTTAAGAGCAGAAAAAGGTTTTCTTCTTTGGGAGCTGCTAGATCAAATGGACTCACTTGAAGAGTACAAACTCAGAAAGTAACTCTGAGACAGTATACAAAAAACTGTCTTTAAGTCAAGGTTAAAATAAAAGGATTATATTGTCTATTTAAATTCTCATCTCTTTGAATTCAGTTCTGACTCAGCTGTCAGAAATATCCTGATACAGTAAATTCATTTACATTTATTGAGAGAGATATAAAAGCTTTTGTGAAATCTCATTTCTTTTGTACCGATAATATTAAGTTTAGTGTATTAACTGATACAGTAGCACCTCTAAACTGAGATATGATCTGGTAGGTTTAAGAACAAATCTATGACTAAAGTACTCACTTGAGGTGAAAAGTTCATCACCATCATATACAACTACCCATTATAAAGACCACTGCTGTGACACACAGGATGCCTTTAAATGGATGTCTTTAAATGCACACACTAAAAAAGAAGCACACAGCTTTACTTTTTTTGGCCAACAAGATATTGAACTAAATCTAATAAGAAAGTAGATCCAAAAGGCATTTTTAACATTCCTTTACCAATCTGATAGTAGAGGAAAACATTATGCTGCTATTGTCCCAGCACATATCAAAGAGTACATCTAATTAGTGCACTGCAGTGAACAGAACCTCTAAGGAGAGTTCAACTTTTGTAATGCTTTCCAATGCAAAAATGCAATTCCTTTATTTAAATACTGAACAGAGAGCTGCTGGCACACAGTCCTGAGAATACACTGTACAGACACTTTCAGTAAAACATGACAATTTACTTAGCCAGCGTGATGTTCTGATTTCTACATTTAAATAATGAAAAAAAAACCCCCACATAATACCAAATTAAAAAAATTACGTGCAAAAATGTGCAATAGCAAAGGTCTTGGCATTAATATTTAACCAGACTATAGATGAGAAAATTCTTATGCTAACAAGTACTTTGGGTGCATTTGATTTTATTGAAAATATGCTATTATATCCCGAGTTCACAAAAATGTCTGACTATACTCAATGGCCCGGCACTAACATTAAGTCCTCTATAAAATATACAGACATAAACTGCACACAAGCCAAGTTCTTTATTCTTAATTGGTTTTCCTTCAGTATGTACTCAATACATTTTGCATTTCCTTTAAATCACTAGAAACAAATGTTTCCTACCTAGAGAAAAAAATATTCCAGAGTGTTCAGGATTCAATGCTCCTGAAAAAGTTGATTTTCAAACCCAGCAGATACATGGCATTAAAGAGACTATGGAAACAGAGAGAGGAAATAGGGTGAAGCAGCCTCAGCTGGTCATGCCATAATCAACATGGGTAAAAATCCAAAACTTCTCTCACTGATGTCAGAAATTTATATATTCACCATCCCAGGACTACAGAGGGCTATACTGTTGGAGTTTCCAGAGTTAATCCACAAAAAGAGAAAATGAGACAAAAGTGTGGGCAGGACTGTGATGAATGTGCAAAAAACCCAAGGAGGGGGAAATTCCCAAACAAGCAGTGCTCACTTGATGCTTCTTATATGAGGAAGTAGGAAAGAAAATTGATCACCAGGAGCTCAAAACCAAAAACCAATCCCTTGTTGTTAAACACAAGGACACTGAAGACGCCAATAATTTACATGGTTGCAAAAATTACCTGGAAAAAAGGTGAGGAAAAGAAAAGAGGTACTTGTGGACAACAGCACAGGGAATCCATTGCCTGGGGTTCCCTAACTTCAAGAATCACAGACACAGAAAGCACGGAGAGTTTTCTGGAGAAGGACTGCTATCTGCTTGCCCTGGTTTATACTCCAAAATTCAGTACAGCTGAATAAACCATAACTCACCTACATGGAGCTTATTCCCATCATTTGGGAGGTACAGTCCTAAGGCAGGCTTTGAATGGATTAAAAATAGCAGGATGTAAGAGGAATATACTGCAGACAGACCTCTGTTTCTGTTTACATAAATTATCTGAATAATTCTAGACATAATTCTTCTCAAAATGTGACATAAACAGATTGACTACTCCTCTGAATTTTCAACTGCATTGCATGCTAATTACTATATTTATAAAGATGACAGGCAACGACTGAAGTTGCACTCACAGTATTAAGAGGCAAGTGTAGCAAAAAATTAGTAAAACTGCTTGTAGCCCCACAAAACACAAGCAATGTGATTTGATTGGTTCTGTAATTAAAGGAAAACTTGAGGAATTTTAACTCTGCTTGAAACACCAGCAACATTTCTCCTGCCTGAGGAGAAACAACTGAAAAGTGACCTCCTGTGTAGTAAGTGCTGTGCCCAAATACCATAACAAGTAATTTTATAGATTACATTCAGGCTCTCATCCATTACACAATGTCAAATTATTTCAAATATTTGGTCTGAACTTGGTAGTAGCCACTTTATACTCATGCACTTTGCATCACTATTGACATTCAGCTGAAAGAATAATTTTCCTTCTCCAGCCTTTATTCATTGATACTGGCAGCAGTGGTTATATTATGCCAAACTCCAAGTATTTCCCCCCAGGGAATGACCAGGCTCACCATATCCCAGCATTCAGCACATCCCTTCTCAAGGTCTGGACACAGTTTTGCCAGCACCATGTACACTCATCTTTTCCACTCACTGCACACAATATCTATCAGAACATCTCTCTGCTCCTTCCAGATTCAGGTGTCTTTCATGTAGGTGTACTATCTTGTGACAGTAAAGTCTCATGTCATCCTCCTCCTCTTCCACAGTGTATTAAGTCCCTTGCACTGCAAACTATTTACCATCAACCACTGTTCTGTTATCCTTAGACTCACTCAATCCTCTCTCAGATGCTCTGCTAGAAAAAATAGCTTTAATACCAGCATTTAAAGAAACCATTAAACATGATTAAGCCCAAAAATGTGCTCCAGGACCACCTCCTCAAAATGCCTACAACTACAAACTTCCCTCCTCTCCCAGTACCACTGCTTACATCACATCCTCTGTGTAAGCATTTCTATTATATTTAAATCCTTACTTCCACACGACATAAATAAGGAAATAGCTTCCTCTACATCCCAGGGTCAAGTGCTCCATCAACATCCACCAAGATGAGAACCAATCCCACTGTTCTGCTGTTTCTAGCAGGGATCACTGTTAAATAGAACTAGATCCAGCACACACTGAGCAGACAAACCAGGATTAGGAAAAAACCACAGATTACAGACAACACGACAAATATTCATTAAATAAGAAATTACTAAAACCCAAGAGATTTACAGGGAGTTATGATGGTGATTTTAAAAGACATGGCAGAAAAAGAGACACCATTTCAAAGAAGTCTTCTCAAGGAAAGCAAATTAAATTTTCCTCACAAGTCCAGCAAATACAAGCTGTTCAGAAGGTAGAATCAGTGAAGTTTTTGAGTCCTTCCAAAATTCACTTCAGCATAACAAATGCAAGTCAGAGCAACAGTTCTGAATTTAACATTTGCATTTAGCTTTAAATACTTAATTCCATAGGGTAATGTTACAGCAAATTATTTTTCATTTGTTTTATTTTGAGAACAAAGTTTATAACTACTTTTCTGGAAACTGATGAAGGTATAACCATCTCACCTTCTTTCCCAGATATAATGTGCTAGGCTTTACTAGGTCAGTTAAAGAAAATACAAATTGTCACTTATGTGATGCTTTTAATGCAAATTCAAGGCCTATTAAAAGGTCAGAAATCATAAAAAAATATATTCCATTTGATCTCAAGGCAAACACTTGAGGATGTTACAAAAAGACAGGATATAGTGCCCTTTAAAAATGATCATTTGGATTTTGTGTACCCAAAGCATAAAATAATTGGTGTGTTAAGCTGGCACAAATAGCATTAGCAACTGGCTGTCCATCATAAAGTGACTAGGACTTTTGATATTATTCTTTTATAAAGCAGGCAAACTCAGCTGGAGAGACTGAATTTCTCTTCTGAAAATGTCTTGCCTTTATTCGAATTCTAGTGAACTAGATCTCATAAAAAATATACTCCAATTCCATTATTAATATTATAGAAGACAAACATATAAAAATACAGGCATAAAAACTGTATAATTATACATAGTGTACTGTCAATTGGCTTGAATCCTCTAAATTGAATCATTTCTAGTAAAATGATTGAAAGCCAGAAGATACATAGAAAATGCCCATGTCCTTCTATTACATTTAATGAAACTACAGTTTATTTCACAATTCTAATAATGAAATAAAAATGAACAGGTCATTCTAACTTGCAGCAGCCCAGTGCAATAATTAAACTGCTTTGAAGGACAACATAAGAGGACACCAAATGCTTCAGCTGTAATTGCAATACAATGACCTCAATTTCAATTATACACAATAATGAATCACACATGTAGATGCCAAACAAGATCACAGGAGTCTTTAAAAAGGTAGGTTGAAAAAGAGGATCAACACAAAATAAGGGGAAAGGACAAGATGACAAGAGTATAAATCCAGAAATACAGTCCCAGGAAACAGGTACCATATGAATCAAAGGGAAGCGTCCTTTAAAACTAAATTAAATAAAAGCAACCTATTCTGAGATATCTATAATCTGGCATCAGTTCCTAATATCAAGGTCAAAAGAATTATTATATCTAATAAAAACCAAGAATACTGAAATCATATCTCATAGGCAAGACAGACATCCCAAATATTGACTGAAGGGAAAGTTCCCTTCACTTTTTTTGGTATGTTCAGCAAAAAACTGAATAGAGAAATTCAAAAGGGAGGAATTTCTTGCACTGTACTATGGAATCTAAACCACAACACATTATGGCATTCTTAGCAGATTGCAGTTTTGCCACATTTGAGTATTTTTAAAATTTAGTCCATGAAAAAAAAACTAGCACAACTTTGCCAACTACTAATAGAAATGAAAGATGCAAACCTGCTGTACTTTTATGGAAAAACTGCAATGCAACCTACCCAAAACTCGAGAAGCAACCACTGACAATTGTTTTTTGCTAACTGATCTGAACCTTAAATTGGATGGTTGTCACCTTTTTTTGCATTCTGACAAAAACTTTCAGGGAAATCCTTTTCATCAGCTAATATAAAACAATAAAAGGGGAAGTAGTGTTGTCCAAAGGAGGTAAGGCATTTGTTATATTTACATACTATAAGAAATGAGGCAAGTTTTTTTTGTCAGTGGACAAGCTTTATGTTATTTTTAAAACTTTACTGAGATTGGAAAAACATGAGTGTGCAAATGCTGTATTTTACAGCAGCCTTGCCTCTCACCTGAATTCTCAGTGACTCATGACATGTACTACTGCACCTCAAAACTATAAATCTGCTGGAGGGGATTCATTCCACTATGTAAATTACCTCAAAATAAAGGATTAATGAACTGATATGGTGTAAAATAGAGCAGTTTTTAATGACTTACAATGACTGACAAGTGAATATCACCAGCTATAACAAGTTGAGAGCAAATCCCCTCTTTCCTAAGTCTTTGAGGCATACAGGACACCAAGTTCCATAACTTCAGCAGTTAAAAAAGACCTCGCAATGGGTCTAACCATTTGAACAAAAACCAGACTAGATGTGTGAAATATTCATTTAAATGCTTCATTATCATAAAATATCAGGAGCACATGAAAAATCTCTTTCAAGAATGCTGCCAGAAAGGACTACATGACACAGAAGTAACCTTGAATTTAGCATGTACAATATATCAAAAACAAGGTATTAAGACCAACAAGAGCACTGGTAAAAAAAAACCTACTTGTTGAAACCAGGACAAACTTTGGTATTGCTTTACCAGAAGCTATCTATAGGACTAAACTTTTAAATATGTTATTTTATTATTAGAGAAAACTTTTAGATTGACTGTGTAAAGCAGCTTATACTTAGACAAAACTACAGAGATTTAAACATAAAACCAAATATAACCAAATTCTCTCCCAGGCATATTTCAATTAAGAGCATTAATGACTGTTTAAATTCAGCTAATCAATTTAGGTCTTAAGAGACTAGCAACTTTAAAGGAAAATGGCCAAAAGAAAATTCCTCAGGAGGAAACACTCTCAAATTTCCCTGGGTTAGGGATACAGTAAGACACAATTTCCATGGGTTAATAGAATCTTAACCTTAAAATCCTCCTTTGCCTTTCTGTTATGTTCCCTATACATGACTGTAACTCTGGAACCATCAAAGTCAATCAGACCAAGGTCTCCTTTCCTTCCACAAATCCATATTGGATTTTGCAGCCATCTCTCCACTGACTGAAACCAGAGAAAGAAATAGTAAGAGACAGCAAGGTGATCACGTAATTAAAGGCTGTTAACAGAAGCAAATAGCAGGCAGGCCACTGTAAACCAGCTGGGCATTTCAAACATCTACATTTCAGCTGCTCCAAAGTGTGACTTCATACCTGCCACATTATCACTTGCATTTCTCAATGGAAAAAGCTTCCCTTGCAAAGTTGGGATATGCAACCAAAAAGACAAATGGATCTGTGCTTTCTTATAAGGGCCAATTAACAACTCAAATGAACAGCAGAAATCTGATACTCTATGCCTCTCTTCTTTCACACAGATAATTCTTGGTTATGTTACAGTCTGCCTGAGTGTAAGATTTACTGTTTTCCCCAAAATTCAGAGTATCCTTGCAGCGCATAACTAGTAAATGAACAATTTTTGCAGATCAATTTGCATTATCAATATTTCAAAGTCTGGTTTTCTCAGTTCTCATCAAAAAGCTGTCACTGCAGAAACTGCAGGAGCAAAAATAACAGGAAGATCCCACTGGGGAAAAAATAAAAAAACCCAAACAGAAAAACCACACACACAAAACACAAACAAGCAAACAAACAAAAAAAAGGGCAAACAACCCAGACAACTATGGACATGCCATTCCTTCATGCAAAACATGATGCACAATCAGGTATCTTGACTGGGTTTTTTAAAGTTTCTGGATAACTTACCTATCCAGAAAAATCTATCAAATCTATCTATTTGATTGTTCCTTAAAGCAATCAAATTTTGTAGGATGCCTGCAAGATAGGATTTTAAATTGTTTCCCTTGACCAGAAAGTCTTTTTAAAAACAAACATCTCCACATTCAACTGGAAGACAGACAAATCATGGCTTTTTGGAAGATTCAAATATGTTCATTTCATGAGTCACATCAGCAGCTTTTTTGGCCTACTATTGTAGAATCATAGAAGCATTTGGGTTGAAAGGGACCTCCACAGGACACCTTCAAATAGACCAGGTTTTTCTGGGGGATTTTTTGGAGCTCAGAGCTCTATCCATCACCTCTGTCAAACCCTTGTGCTGACCATGCCATTATCCAGTTGAAAGTATAAGTCTGATAATACAGCCTGAGCTCAGGAATGCAAACAATGGAGGATACTAAGAAGCTTCCAAGGGCTTAATAACCAATTTCACTCCATACAGCATCAAACTGCTTCTTCAGATGATCAAAGGTTTGAGCACCTCTGGATTGCTACAAAGAAGCTGAAATGCTGTTCTTGATGTTTTGAAACATGAGCCATCTCAGATTTGCTTCCTTGTACTCTGTGAACACAGCAACAAAATAAGAACAAGAGGCAATGAAAAACAGTTGAAAACAAAAATGAACTTGTGACCTTTGACAATCAAGGGTTTAGAGCAGTCTCTGTTCAGGAAGATACTTTTTAACATACACGTACCATAGAGAAAATCTGATAATTGAATTAAACACATTCAGAATAAATCCTTCAGCAACAGTTTGCCCAGATGTTGCAAATAGGACTTTGAAAGAAATGAAATGTGAAAAATAAACAAGAAGTTCTACAGAAGTTGACATTTTGAAGATGATTAAGTGCTTGTTGTAATTATGTTTTCTATATTTACATAAGGGCAAACACTCCAGACATAGAAATGCTGATATTCATGGATGAACTACTACTAGGCCAGAAGCTGCCTGAAACCACAAGTCTCTTGCTGAAAAAGTTCCTGCTAAACAATCAGACTTCTTTCACAGTGAAGGAAGCAGTGCTTGGGGAAAAACAAAAATAGTAAGTGCCCCATAGAATTCTTTCTAAACCCTGTATGTTTAAGATATTCACACAGCCAAATCCACTTCAAAACGAATGGGAATTAGACACCCAAAATATCTTCTAGCACTAAGTGATACTTCAGTACCTAAAATAGGAATAACCTGAAACACTAGTCCACTACCCTCCAACAAATAGAACTGAATCTGCACTCTCTTTAACAAGACTCTTATTGGATGAGTCAATCACTGCTGACAAGATATTTCTGTCCTTCTGGGAAGACTGTAGTGGAAAGAGAAGGATATTAAGTTACATTAGATTGTTAGGGTTCAGTATACTCTATACTACATCTCAGTAAAATTTCATACTCAGAGCGAAAAATATATAAGTGCACCAGAAGAAAAAATTCTGTATAATAAAGCAATCTTTCTGTGAACCAACTGGAAAAGCCACAGGAGTCAGAAAAATTGTCTGGAAACAACAGAGGTATGTTCAGAGTGTTGCAAAATGTGGAACGTATAAAATTTTTTGAGGAAGTATGTTCTTTATTGTTTAATCTTTGTTACACTTTCAAGCCTAATCAACACTAAGGGAGATTTAACCCATAAATCAGAGAGCAGCAAAAAAGCTCTAAGTGATGTCCAGGTGTTAGAAAAACAAAGTTCTCATTGGTAAAATTGCTTAGTTAAGGTTTAGGGCTGGGCGTGCTTCAGTGATCTCAGAGCTAGGGAGAAGTTAACAAACTTATAGTGGGCCCAGAGAATGCAGAATTTATGGGTCACAAGGACATATGGCAGAAATTCCAAGATAAGAAAGACACTTATAAACCCAACTCACCAATTGTGCTGAAATCAGCTCTGACTGGGTAAAAGGTTATTTTGGCAGGAGCAGATCACAATCACCAACCCTAGAAATCCACAGACCCAAAAGAAGAGAAAGCCTGAGCATGCAGACTAATTCACATGGGAAATGAGAGAATCATTAACCAATAGAAGAGGGAATACCAACTAATAAGAGAACTAGGTGACTTGTAGCCAATGTACACTAATTCCTTTGTTTGTTAAAAATTATAAATAGTAAAAACTTCTAACAGCTGGTGTGCTTGTTTTGTGGAGTACCACCAGACACCCGGGGCTGTTCATCTCTGAAATAAATGTTTAGTGTCTCTCTAGAGTGTGTAATTATTGGTTTGTTGCACACCACGTAGCACATCTGACTTTTGTGGAGAAGAGCTTTTCAGCCTTGCATTGAGGGGTTAAACTAAGAGATGGAACAGACCCACTCCTTACTTTTGAATGCTGCATTGCCATCCAGAAGGTAGACAAACACTTCATCACTAGTTTTCCAACAGCTAGCATATACATAGTAACCTCCCAATATAAGAAAATACTGGAAATGGATGTCAAGAGACACTAGAAATGCCAGCATTAGAGAAGTTATTGATAAGAAGGCTGAAAATGGAAAAAGGTTTCTCTATGCATAATACTGCTCAAAGAAATAAAAGAGGAACAAAGAAATTTCACTTCAAAGTCTGAAAAACATTTACTGTATGGACAAGAAGAACAAGAGGTAGGAGAGGAATAAAAAAATATTTGAAAATATGA
Organism: Zosterops lateralis; assembly: GCF_965231275.1. Lineage (NCBI taxonomy): Eukaryota > Metazoa > Chordata > Aves > Passeriformes > Zosteropidae > Zosterops > Zosterops lateralis. The sequence continues at coordinate 7,811,160 of NC_139764.1, forward strand.
AAATCTGGTTTGGGCTTACTGGTAATATTTCCTTAAAAGGCAAAGGAATAAGCACAGCTCAGTATTTAGTCTGCTATGTTTTGGATGAAAACTGGTTACATGAACATCCTTCTTGTTCTATAGTCTGGCTCCCATAAAAATACTTATCATAAACAGATTAGATAAGACAAAACACTAACAGCTGAAAAAAACTGATTGTGTCTAATTATGACTTACAAGACAATTCCAGGGTTTAAAAAAAAAAAAGTGTTCCAAGCACACAATTCTGAAATGTCTGAGATTCCCAGTGAAGTGACAGCCTACACATTAAAGTAGGCAAAGCTCTTTTGCTCTGTACTGTACCAGTGAAACTGCTCCTCTTCTTAGTGGGTGTCTGTTTAAAAAAACTTAAGCTTTTTAAAAGGCTGCATGTGCAATATCAAATTTCTATCTCATGTTTTATTTCAGTTTGACACAGGTATAGCTTCTGGAATAACAAAATAAATTTTGAATCACTAGCCTCAAAATTAGTACATGCTATTTGGGAGACAATGCAAAGAGAGGAGGAGATATGGAACACATCATCAATGGAGGTATATTCTTTATAATTTGTGCACATGCCAAAGTTATGTTTGGGACTATCCTGGGACTTCAATAAAACATGTTGGAGAATTAAAAATAATGCTCTTCCTTTATAGGCAATAAAATAATTATCTGTATAGCCATCAATTATGAAAGGGAATATTGATTTCCTTATGCATATAGATGTTGCATAAGGCACAAACTCTTACTATGTCTTCTCCTTCTAGATAATGGAACCAAGAAGTAACACTCTACTGTTAGGTGCACTGGTTTCAGTGCATTTAAAACAAAAAGTTTAGTAGAAGTAAGACACTTCATTCTTCTGAGATAAAGAAACTTCTACTATCCAAAATCACAAAGAAAACCACCACTGCAGAAACTTCCTAAGAAGTTTTCCCCCACTTCCCAGAGCATTAGATTGTAGCACCCTCATCGAGCAAGAAAAGCCAATTAAAGAGTCAGCAAAAAGCAAGATCAGAAAAGTGCAGTTTTGTTGTGAGCAGCTTACTGTGAAAATGCAGGTGCTCCTGCAGCAGCCCAGAGAGGCATCAATAGCTCTCTGCAATGAACACCAGTCAAAAAGGCAGATGCAGAATGCAAAACTGCCTAAAAGAGCAGCTAAGACAGTGAAGCTAAAACAATGGAAAATTAATGATGCAATTCCTGTAAAGAGTAAGGAAATTACAGGAGCAGTTCTTAAGTCTCATGAGGTCAGCTTACCTTCTCCATTTTTTTCCATTATTTTTCATTATTTCTCTTTCCCTCTTGGACCAGATTGTCATGAGCTCACTGCTGACATACAGCTGGCTATTAATACACAGAAACCCTACAGCTGTGGTGGCATCCCAAAGCACCTCTATATTTCATGTGCTGCTAGGATTTCCATCAGAAGCCTTGGCATATTCAAAGTTAATTTTCAGGAAATTTGGCCTTCATTTCTGGAATTCCAACGACCAACTTCAGCTGAAATGCCTGCTCCTTGACAATTCACACTTAGTACATTTCTGATATCTGAGAAAAGCCCCTCAAACAGAGCTGCAGGATTTAGCTAATTGTAAGCAGAGATTGCTACTTTGGCTTTCTGGACACTAGCCTGCAAAATCTTGTGGTTTATAAAACTTAAACCATCAAAGCTGCTATTTTCCATGCTGGAGCATCTGCTGCAGGCTGGTTCCTGTCCCTGCTGGCCTGATCTAAGGGAAAACTATTCTTCTGTTTCAAGAAGTAAGGCACCCAGAGCAAATTTGGTTTGTCCCAAATTGAGGAGACTTCAGAGTCTCCCATATGTGAACACACTGAGCACACAGAAGCCTCAAAGGGCAAGTAAGTCTACACAGCAACACTGACATTCAGGGCACAGAACAAGGCTTTTCTTGCCATTACTGATGCTACCAAGCAAGGAGATATTTTACCTCCCAGCTAGGAGACAGTAACTCCACCCTCAGTGTTCTTCATGCTATCATGCTATCAAATAAGGGGAAAAGGCCTGGCTGGAAGACAAAGAGGCTATTTTCATTCACCTCTTCTTCCATATGCAGTACAAAACAGCCTTTAATTACATGATAACATATTTTCTACAGGACCTGTAAATAATTCATTTCATAGACTTTATTCTGGGAATGAATCAAGAAGGCAGTAGACTATTAGCTACAGGACTCCTACCTCATTTGTTGCTAAAGCTGGATTATAAATGAGTTAGGGAATTATAGAGAGGAAAAAAAACTAGGCTCATAGCAAATACATTTATTAATTTTAAAAGCTATTTTGGGGTTTGTATGTTTCTAGGACAACGGGAGAATTAAGTGTTTCACTTATCTAGAATTCTGTTTACTGTTTACCTAGATATTAATCTCTACTTCGGCAGAGATAACCTGAAGTAACAGATTGCTTAAAATCTGTGAATTTCTTCCTCCAGATCAACATGTAACCCATGCTAATGAACAAAACTGGAGGAAGAAGAAGGACTATGCATGCTAGCAAGCAACAACCACCAAGGAGAAAAAACAGACTTCAGGACTAACAACACTACAGAGAAGACTTTTGCAGAGGAATATGCATAGTTAGATGCACATTCTTGACTGGTTGCAACAGCCACAGTCTGTGCTGCCACCTGTGTTTAAAACTGTATGAATTAAGGCTGATGCCCAGCTGCCATTTAAGCTGCAAAGTCAAGTACACAACAGTACCCTGCACTCAAAGGTATAAGAATCACACAGCAAAAAACTCCTAAATGTTCTGTTAAAAACACCAGCAGAATAAAATAGTCCCAGCATTTCAGATCACATTGTCATTAGAAACAGCTCATTTGTGAGGCAGATATAAATTTGGGTTTCATCTGAACTGTGGATGTTGGAATGCTTCTTTCCCATCCCATAGCCAAATCCAAAGAGAAATTCACATTTTGTCTCTTTCTTTCTTAATACTTCTCTGCTGATCCTTTGGGAGAAACCGTTTTTAGGATATATTTCTTTGTCTTTGAGGAACTTCCAGTGATTTCAATTTAGACCTCCTTCCTGGCAGAAGATAATTAATAGGAAAGCAGAACAAATGCCCAGGAGGAATTGGGAACAAGTGGCATCTGAGCTGTAGAAAGAATTTCAAAAGCAACTCATTCTGTCTGACTCCCTTTCATTTGAAAACCGCCTACAAGCTCTAGTGATGCATTAAAGCTGAGCATGGCCTGAATAATCTACAAATGCAGGGCCCCACTTGGAAGGAGAAGGGCAGTGAAATATTTGGCTACTCCTAGACACTGGAGGGCCTCTTTTGAAATGCACAGCTTCATCAACCAAACTATTCAACCCTGGCTTAATCAGTGCTTGGTGAGCTCAGAAAGTGTAGTCCCCAGTTGTGCTTCTCTTATGGCCCAGCTGGTTTCAAGTGGAAAAAAAAACAGTTTAAAATTGAAATTAAAAACAATCAATAGCAGGATCATCACTTGATCACAACTTCCTAGCAGAAACCGAAAGTTAAAAGTGGTCAGTCCAGCACAAAGGCATCACAAGCAGCTGTAGCATCTGCAAGCAAAAAAGGAGATTTCTTAATCAGATGAACACAGGTGGCAGAAAGACTTGAAAGCAGACAATTATTCCTTTTGAAATCGACTTTTGACTGCTGCACTCAGCATTCCTCAGGTGGCTGGGACCCTTTCAATACTGCTTCTATTAGGAAAAGAGCTACAGTTGATGAGTAGTACCAGTTTCCAATTCAGTATTTCTTTCATGCTCTGACAACAGCAAGCCAAGGCTGAGACGGACAAAGCACTGAAAAAAATAATTGTTGAGTGAAGAGCAATAAGAGGTGCTCCTCTGAAGAAAAAGCAATTTGTATCTCAGGACAACCATATAACCCCTTAAAGAGTTTCTGTCTGTTTGCCTTTATAGAAAACTCTCTCCATTCTTTTTCCTTTCTTCTCAGTTTCATTAACCTAGGTATACTTACCAGACTGAAGAAAAGAGGATTATTAGGTAAAGTAATAATCATCACTTAATAATGGCATCTGTTCAGTCATATAGAACGAAAAAACAATGTCTCTTTAAGGTAAAAACAAATTATATTTGGATAATCTCTGTCCAAACTCAAATTCCAAAGGAGAAATCTTCTGACCAGAATAGATGATGTTATAAACTACAACCACTGTTAGCAACTGCTACACTTGGGAAATAAATACATAATGCACAAGGCCAGGTGTAAGAAAACAAATTCTAATAAAACTGAGAGCTAAACTTGATAGTACTTGTCACTGCTCAGAAGACAGAAGCTGTGGGTAAATAATGCAAAAGGACCAAAACCAGTAAACATTCCCTTGTTAGCAGACAACTTTCTTTAAAAAAAAATGGGAAAAAATTGAACAAACTTATTAAATTTTCATGTACTGAAACTCAATTATAAGTCTACAGAAGTGATTAATCAAGAGAAAAAAATGTTAAAAAGAAGCAGTTATAAATAGGAACTGCATATCATTGCCACTGGTGTTTCAACTGCAATATCCGGGGAAAGTAATTAGCACAAGTGGCCTGGTATAAGAGTTCTATGTCCAAAAGCCTGTTTGCCTTCTCAACTGTATTACCTGATAAAGTAAAAGATACTGCCTCTCTCAGAAACTGATCTTTTACACCTCTAAAATATCAAGGATACAAATGTAAGAAAATAAACATATTTTAAAGGCTTCAGCTAAATTTGTCAAACATTCTAGATATACTGTCAGTTGAAAAAGAGGGTTGAAAAATGCACTGAAAAATAACTGCAATAAATCTTAATGTACATAATCACTTTGCAGTGCATTAGGACTGTGAATTGTTGTTCAGAAGTGTTTTTGTCAGAACAGTTACTCAGGTTCTTCAGGATTTGCTCCTAAAACAATGTTTTGGCATTCTCATAAACTTACTTCAGTGGATGTGAACAGCAATGAAATTCAAGATACTGGAAATAATTTTCCCTTAAAATATCTGAATTAAATCCAAATTAAGCACGCAGAAGAACCTGATTATTGTATCTGCAGTGACATCTAGTGCAAGAAATCAAAACCACAGTTAAACAGGCTTCTAGAGAAAAGATGGTATTTTCATTTATTAAGTGATTACTGACCAAGATAAAGAAGAATAATTAACATCAGCCCTCTTAAAACTTTCATAATATCTTTTCCTCTGCACAGCAGTCACAAGCCAGCTGAAGGCAATTCTATTAAACATATGTTAATAAGTGACTACTTAATGTGAATGTGCATTTTTCTTTTCCATACAAATTCAGTTTGATAAACGAACATATATTACATAATTGCTGGGGGACAAACAACTGTTGAGAAAACCAACATCCCCAGGAACAGAGTTACTACCCTATGTATTCTATGAATTTTTCTAAAAGAAAACAAATGCAGCAGCAACATCTGACTTAAATTCCTTTTCCAGCTTCATAGATGTGCAATCCAGTGTAAATTTTGCAGAGATTTTTAAACCTCTTAAAAATTCAAGCAGATGACAAAGCTTGTAGAAAGGAAACAAAAACTGGAAGCATGCCATAAGAGTTTCCTAATACAAACAGATGATAAAAGAAGTTATAAAATATCAAACAAGATTTGTTCAAGTTGAAGTACAGATGTAATTCTCCCTTTAGAAACAGACAGATATGCCTCAAACACAGCCAACAACAGACATTATACCAAAATGCAACACCAAAACGTCTAACTAACAAGTTTACAAAGATGATTCACTTACTGAAATATGAAAAAACAAAAAACCCCTTAGAAACAATTCCTGTCAAACATACAAACAAAGACATATGCTAAAGCTGTGAGTGGTTTAAATACAGTATCATGTAGACACTGTTTCATATACAAATGCATACCAGTCTTGTAACTCCATTTTTTTCATTTGACCTGTAAATAGAACCAATTTTAGAACCTGTTCTCCACAAGCATGTGAGCAGAGGTCATTAAAATTCACATGCACTTTAAAAGGGCAGGATTAAAGCCTATTTACTTTTTAGAAGCTCTACAGTTTGCTTCTCAGGAGCCCAAGAGCTTGTACAACTCCTCTACCCTGCCAGCAAAAGTGGAAGTAGACACCAGAATTTTAGGTGAAAGCAGAAGGTGCTAATTGAGAGCACTTCTCACCTGAGGACTGAGCTTCTTAAAGCAATGACATGAAAGAATGAAGAAAACAAACGCTCATCAAAGGGCAACATACTGGGGTAGAACACGAGTGAGAAGAGAAAAAGCAGAGAAGTAGGTCATGGTTAATAGGTAGTAACAAAAAAAGCATCAAACACCAAAATGGTGATGTATGACCAGCTTTTCGGGCAGAAGAACCCAGACAATAGTGTTTAAATACCATTCAGCAACTGCGACTGAAAGATTATCTGGAAATGCAAATAAAGGTAGACAAATTCAGCATTTACACAGAACATAACAAACTGCTCTTGAGAGAGTTCACTATGGTAGGCAAGCCACCATGGAAAGCAAATAGTTAAAATAAAATATATTTGCTTGTGCCACCCTAATCCACACCTTGTAATGAGCAACACAACTGCTCTGAGTTTTGGTCTCCTAGTGTCTTTGCTGCACATACTCAAGATTCCTAAAGAAGGAAAACTTCCCTGCTTAGATTAATATGTCCACCAAAATAATTGTTTGGTATTAGTCTGTATTTATTCATCACGGGAAGTCAAGGGTATTTTACTTCCCCCAAAAAAGAGGAATGATATAAACAAACAGTAGATGTTAATGCTTGAAGTTAAGCAGTTTTCATACAGTTTTCTTCCTCGTGTAGAAACAACCATTGCTAAGGCATAAATATATACTATTAAGCAGTAGTCAACCAAATAGCACAAAAAAGAAAAAGAATACTCAAATAAATCATCAAATTATTGAACACTGTTTATTACAGTGTTCAATAACATCTTTGCACACCATGTGGTGAAGTGCTGTTAGCAGAATTAGTATTATTGATGCAAGTGAGGTGGTGTCACTAAATCCAACAGGACAAAGCCAGTTGAAGTAGTGACTAGTTAAACTATTGATCACAAGGATTAGATGCACACACACAAAAAAAAACAACAACAACAAAAAAACCCCCTGTCCTTTAACAGACTCTGAAGATAGATCTCTACATCCTTTGACATCAGTTGACCACCAACACACAAAGCCAATGACATGATTAGAATCAAATAACAGGATAAGTAAATAAAAGGGAACTTTAAACCTACTTCAAACCAAAAATAATAAAAAAGACCATCTAAGTACATATGGCATACATTAAAAAGGCAACAGCTCAAAGTCATATCAATTTCTACACAAACACAAAAAGGGAAAGAAATTCAAAAGAAAGTTGTGAAGCAAAACCAGCAGAGAATTATATAAAGGCGTGCACATTTTAAGAAGAATAATCTAAAAGCTGGTAAAGGTTAGAGAAAAAAGCTGAAACATGCACAAAGGATGACAAAAAAACAGTGACACTAAGAAAAAAAAAGATCTCTAGGAGAATGACAACATATGCAGTCAAATAAAGCAGCCACATCAAAAGAAGTTTTGTACCAATTAATGCCTCAAGGCAAGAGAAAAATCAAAAGTTGGATGGGTTATCCTAACATCTTAGACTCCACGATTGATCTTTAGCATAACAGTACAAAAAGAACTAAACTAAGGAAAAGAGCAAACAGGATTTCTTCCCTCCTCCTCTTCTTTTTGGGAATGTATATGAAAGAACATTGGGAGAAAGCAAAAAAAAAAAACTTCACACAAAGATCCAATGAGCTTGAGATGAAAGCTAAATGGCCCAGTTAAGTGCTGAGGTTGCAAGACATCTGAAGATAGAGAAGAAATGCAAAGCATTACACCTATTGTGTAAGGTGCAATCCTTTGGAGACATTTAAAGAAATAACCCAATCCTGTGGACTTAAAACCAAACACTCTCACTTTGGGTTCTGATGCACCATTTTACCCAATGGTGAAGCATCAACGACATATTTATTAAATTTATTAAGCATTAAAATATCCTTGCTTTTATTAAAAACAAGGGCAGGTGACAGATTGTAATCCTAAGTAAGGTTAGAGTGAGAAGATCAAGGATGAAAAAAAAACCATCACTACTAGAAACAACGCTTAGCACTTCAGGCAGATCAACAACACCAAGAACCTGCTACACAATAAGGAATCCTTCATATAGAATCAGCACAAATTTCAATTCTGATGTATGCAGTGTCCTGAGCTTTGAATATAGAAAATGAGAGGATTAGGGCTTTAGGTGCAGTTGACATTAATTCAGACTCCAGAGGAAGCCAGACAATCACCCTCCAAAAGGATTCTTCCAAAAGCACAAAAGAAAGAGAGCCTTCTATTCAGTGCTACCATGCTCAGCCAATATTTGTCTAATTGGTCATGAACAGAATGAAGGACTATACAAGATGTTCACAGCTGATGGTGGCATTCAGCCACTGCACACTACCCCAAATCCAAAACCAACAACATTTGCAGATGGGAGAGTTCAACATACTCAATCTAAAGATGGAAAAACATAACTTCAGGTTAACTACACACAAATACCAAAGGGGATAAAAGTCACCTACAGAAATAAGGAAGAATACTGGGATGCACATGTCAGCTGCACATATGGTACAGTGCTGTCTAGAATAATTGAATTTTAACCTGCCAAATAAAAACCTTTTATCAAAAACTTGTCTCCACACAGTATTTTCTGTTCCTTGGTATTTTCTAGCTGGATAGTATTTTCCATTCTCTATGAATTATTTTCAAGGTAGCTGCTGGTCTAATTTTAAACAGGCTCAAAATAACTAGCAAGGGTGAAGAAATTTAAGGAATATCTTCCCTGCAAAACACTGTTTCTTTGTCAGGCATCTTTGCCTGATGAAAGCACCGTATCCATTAAAAGCCAGGTAACTTTTTCCAGCACTATTTGCTGATCTAGTGGAAGACACAAGCATGCCCTGTGAGTCTAACTTCTATTTTATAAGGCTTATGCAAAATCTTTTCAATTATTTTGGATTTAAACATTAACAGATTTTCCCATCAGTCTGTGAGAACAATTTGATATCATGTGAACTTTAAAATTTAGAATTTAGTACAAAAAAGCAGAATTACATACAATAAAGTAGGGAATCCCATTCAGTTACAAACAAGTGCATTTGCATCTTGCAGGCATCTGCCTAAAAGATTTGGAGCAAAAAGTGTCAGAAACTGAAAAGCAAATGGTTTTTAATTCTCCAAGCCTGCTGCAGGGCAGGAACTGGAAAGCATCAACTATCTCAGGAGAGCAAAGCCAGGGGGAGGCAAGGGAAAGATGGTTTTAAATATAATACAAACATCAAGTTCTAAGTACCTTAATGTAGAATCTCCTGAAAGTCACTGAATTATGACGTGGGGGGAGTGGCAGGTGTGACTTCAGTGATGTGGCCATACAATGACAGTCTCACTTCTCAGAGTGCCAAGACAATCTGTTTTTACAAATTGCAATGTCTACAGTCTCTGCGTGCAAGGGAGGGACATAAATGACAAAACAAAAACCCCACTGACCTCACAGAGAATCCATAACAAAAACCACCACTGCTCTCTAAAGTTTAAAATCTGCTTTCCATAGACACAGACTGGCAAACTTCCAAAAAGCCCTTTCCCACTCACATGCTGCCACTGATTTCACAAATCATTAAACAAGAAGTGAATAAAAATATGGAAATCTTCAGTGAAATGGTGTAAAATAAAACAGTACAGCTAAGAAATATTTTGCAGATTTTCAGGGGGTTTGGGACAAAGAAAGTTTAATCAACTGCCTTTAATCCAAAAGTGGAATATAAGCTATATTCATACACTCAAATATCATCCTATGAGAGTGCAGTTCATACAGAAGCTGCAAGAATTATGCTAAAAAAGCTCAGTGCTAGAAAACCAGAAATTACTGCTCCTGTGTTTAAGTCTTTTAGATTCAACTATTTAACAAATGCAGCTTTCCCTTGATTTTATGTATTGTTCAGTTAACACCTCCTCTGATTCTGTAATTTCTGAGCATGAATCAGTGCATTTGCAATGTAGAACTTTCAAAACTTCCCATATGCAGCATAGTGTTCACTTCCACAACTGACCAAAATTCACAAATGCTGCAGGTGAGAACGGACTTCCCAACCCATGCGTGAATAAAGAGAGAATTAACAAAGTTCCACGTATGTATAGATGCTACAAAATAACAGAAATAACATAAAGTTGTAGCCAAAACATCTCTGATGAATATGCAATTGAGAATTCCCAGTTTGGTTATCTAGATAGACATTAAACAGTCTAAAGTTAAATAAACTAAGTTTAATAAACTTTTTTATTTAACGGAACAGTTAAAACATTCGGCAACAAAAAATATTAATTAACATGTTAAAAAACAAATTGTGGGAATTATTCCTCTGTGTGTGTGCATGCACAAATGCATGTGTGTTCTTGTACAAATGCACAGAATCATCAAGTAGCCCATTAAAATATATCCTCAGACTGCCACCTTAATCATGCACCAAATACCAATATAAAATCTCACCAGGACAAGGGAAAATCCACATCTACTATGTACCACATCCACTGAGGTACCCACTATAAGGTAAAGAAGTGATTATTCATAGGTCTTGTTGATACCACACAAACACCAAGGATATGAGGGATCCACTTGTCCCTGGCCCAGGCTTTCTGCATTTGTAACTCAATAAAAGTATACAGCAATTGAAAGATTTGTTAGTGTTTTGCACTGTGGGGTCATTATGGGGAGTAACAAAAAGAGTTGAGGCAAAGAAGGTGACTTAGAAAAAGAACTTTTTTTAAAGGAAAAATACTAAAGCTAGGTCAAATGCCAAGAGGAAAATTTATTTATTTGCCTTACTTTCAGAATATCTTGAGTCTCATTCCACTTGTTAGTCCACTCTTTGGTCAGTTCTTGTACCTATGAAAAAAGCCAAATATTGAAGAAAATTATACCTTTTCCAAAGTTCTTGATGAATAAATTCTCAAAGAAGTTTTAAGTATTTGTATAATTCTTTGTGAAGTTTAATACTTAAGCATTTAGAAGAGCACTGAAGCTGCTGCAATAAGTTGCCATACCTACAATACTTCTCCCTCAAAACATAAAATTTCTTATTTACACTGTAAGATGAAAGGAAAGTCCAGGAAAATTACGTCAAATAACTGCCTACCTTCAAACAGTTTCATAAAGTGCTTCAATCCTACAAAGTCTACTGCCACAGACTGATCCCTTAAGCTGTAACAGGACAGATTATTTCCCATAGTACAGGTAAGCATGTTAAGGCAAAAATCCCTTCCAGAGGAAGGTATGCAGAAGGAGAGGCAGACCAGTAGCCTTCAGGAGTTTATCAGAGCAAAATCTGCAACTTAGAAACTATCCACTTCATTGTCATCAGCAGGGAAGTGAGAAGATGCTTGCAAAGGCATTACAGACAGAGGGAGCACTGGGTACAAAATCATTTAGGTTAGAAAAGATCTTAAGATCATCAAGTCCAACTGTTAACCCAGCACTGCCAAGTCAGTACTGAACCACATCCTTCTGAAGTGCCACATTTATAGTGTTTTAAATATCTCTAGAGATGGTGAATCAACCGCTTCCCTGGGCAGCTTTTTCCAACACTTGACAACCTTTTCCATTTAGGAATTTTTCCTAATACCCAATCTAAAGTTCTCCTGGAGCAACCTGAGGCCATTTCCTCTTGTCCTGTCACTTTTTACCTGGGAGAAAACTGATCCCCACCTGGCTACAACCTCCTTTCAGGTAGTTGTAGAAAGTGAGGTCACCCCTGAGTCTTCCTGCCCTCCTGGAGATCACCATATCCACACGCCTTATTGCCATCTGCAACTTGACTAAGGGTGCACTTGTTTCCCTCATCCAGATCATCAACAAAGATAGTAAATAGGACTAGCCCAAATCCTGAGCCCTGGGGAACACCACTGGTGACTGGCTGCCAACTGGATTTAATTCCACCACTTTTCTTGGCTCAGCCATTCAGAGAGTTTTCTGAAACAATGCATCTGTGCAAGCCACGAGCAGACAGTTCCTCCAAGAGAATGCTGTGGGAGAGAGCATCAAAGGCTTTCCCAAAGCCCAGGGAAACAATACTCACAGCCTTTTCCTCATTCACAAACCAGGTCATCCTCTCACAGAAAGAGATGATGTTGGTCAAGCAGGATCTGCCTTTCCTAAACCCATCCTAAAGCCAGGGCCATGATTCCCCCGGTTGTTCTGTATGTGCTGCGTGACTGGACTCAACATGACCCAACCCACTCTATGATCTTCCCCCAAACTGAGGTCAGGCACACAGAATGCTCAGGAGTTGTCCTTCCTCTCCTAATCAAGCAGTTGTCTACCTCTCTAGTTAACTTTCATATAATGCCACTGTACTAAGAAAGAAGTCCTTGATGCAGTTGCTCCAAACGTCTCCCCATTTGCTACCTGCATTTTTTTGGTCTTTGCAGGTCAGCTCCAAATTAATCCATGACAGCTACAGAAACTTCTCTCATCTCTACCTACATCCCAAGAATTCAACAAAGACAAGTAAGCACACTTTCCAATGCATCACTAGTGCTGCTAACTGAAACATTTAAACAAAACAAATTTCAAAAGATTAAAGAAAAACATGAAGAAAATCTATCACAGCTCTATTCACCATACCAGAACAATTTGTATTGCTCAGAAACACTCCATTTCATTTTTAATTAAATTTTTTAAATGAAACATTTTTAAACTAAACTACTCCAAGTTATTCTTATGTAAGGAAAAATCAACTCATTAAAGAAAGTCACCATATACTTGTCAGGCAATATAAATATGGTGCTGAAGTCTTTAAATCTATACAAACAAATTAGCTATTGCACTCATTCAATTATAAAAAAGCTATAACCACTGCAATATCTACCAAGAATTTTCAGCAATTATGTCTACTGTAATTATCATGAATAGTAATCACATAATCTTTTAATGAGCCTGACAAAGGTAATAAAATATGCTTGATATACACCCCGCACAGCAGGGCCAACACTTCTGAGCAGGGTAAGCAATGGTTACTGTCAGAACATGAATAACATATTTTAATTAAGCCTAGAGTCAGCAATTTATATTACTGAGCTACTCTTAGATAAAAGCTTTTTGTTTGCACTCAAAAATAAGACTAAGGAAATGAATAAAACAGGATTCTCAAAGCAGGGCATTGATCTTCTAATTCTAAAGGTCCAAGCAGCACCACTGGAAACCCTGCCATTTAAACCAGCTAAGGAGCCCCTTTTTTAAAAGGCATCATATCTACATTTAATTGGCATCTATTGACAGTATTCAGAACAAAATATTTGCTGCCATGTAGCTGAATAATTCCAAATATTTCCCTCTTGCCCTTCCAAAGTATGACTTTTTTTTTTTCAAACCAATTTGTAACAGCTTTCAAAGCAAGCTAATATATAGAAAGGAATTAACAGAGAATGATGCAATAAAGAATGAAAGATTGCTAGTCAGAGAAATGATAGTGCCTTTATACCTAGATTCTTCTGGATGCTGTGAGTTATCCAAACCATATGGAAACTTTTTCCAGTCTCTACACTCGGCTGGATTATTGAAAAAACTTGGTGAGAGGCACACTGCGAGGTACAGCTAGATCTAAGACCCTCCTCCAAAAAGGCAGCTAAATAGGCACTTAACATATTTGTAAATACCAGATTTAAATTATGAAATTTTCTAAAAACCTACCCCACACTACAACTTATAAAATACTTGAAAGCACAGAAGAGGTGACCATTCTCCCCATAAATCTTTCGCTGTTTTTTCTACACACTGAATATTTTGTTACTGTGACTACTTGCTACTCATTACTGTGATTTAGTGGCTTTTCCCTCTCTAATCTATTTACAAACATACTTTTTAGCAAGGCAAGCTGGTCAGGTAACAAGTCTTCTCATTTCATTTTCATAAACAGAACTGCTACATAAATATCAAAGATATATTTTGTTCTTAGTTACAATGTTATATTAGTAGGGTAACAAAATTACTGAGTCACACACTTTTTTGTTTTTTTTAAGCATCAATGCAATGCTGCTGGTGGGACAAAACTTAACTGCACATTAAAAAAACCCTTGAAAATCACAAAAATTCCTGCATCTAGACTACCCACCTTTCCTTTCCTTTGATGTTTAAAAACTGCTTTATGAAATTATAACTCACCCTTGCTTCATTCTGCTGAAGCTTTTCTTCCATACTTAAAGCTGTCGGAGAATCCAAGAGTGCAATCTAAAATCATAAAAAGTAAAACACCAATTCAAAAAGAAAACAGTCACAATTTGTGGGGAACCAATTGAAATGCAATTGTTCAACTTTTCTGAGTTTTCAACATAAACTACTTTGAACTTTAATAGATATCATTTTACCTTGTAATACTGTAAACAGAATAATGAAAATGCTGTCAAAGCTGATATTTCAAATGCAAATTGGTTTGAGAGGACTATTTTCACTCACTACATATGTACAGTCACACATGGAAACCAGACACATTTATAACAGGTAACTCCTAATACAGTTTTCTATATATTTCTAAAAAACATGAAAATTTATTATGCATGAACAGTTATCCATTCTGTTTTAATATGTATGTGTACTGCTTTATCTTTAATGAATCTTAAAGGTAACTGGCCTTAAAAGAGGAAAATTACTAAACAACACAAACACACAGGCAGTGCTTATTGTATGTGACCTTCTACACTGAATCCAGCACCATATTTTGGTAATCAGTATCTTTAGAGCTACAGAAGCATTTGCAACACAGTGTTCTGGTATACAAAGGAAAACCACTGAAGAAGCTATAGAGAGGTTTATACTACTGTGCATAGTAACACACCACCTGTTGTTTTACCAACCATCACAAATTCAATTCACTTAAGTTTTTCTCTGTTGTCTCCCACACAGCCATCTACCACATCCTACCACTGAACTAGATTTATTTTGCAATAACCACTATTGTACAGCTTGAAACTAGATCAAATCGTTCAAACTTCAAGGGAGTACAAGTTACATCTACTTTGCTAACTCTAAATCTAGCCATAATTTGAAAATAAATTAATCTTCCCCTCCTAAAGGATATGAAAGAAACAGAAGTAATTCAACTCCATAAAGAGTTTTTTAATTGTTTGTAACAAAGCAGAGCTCTCTGCTCTGATCATCTACAATACCATTTCTGCTTCCAACAGTTGTTCCCATTCTCTTTTCCAGCAAATTTTTTTATAGCATGAAATCCAGCTGAAGTCCTACCCTTCTTCTAACAATGGTCCATGCTGAACTGACATTTCACCTTGCACAGACAATCTAAAACAGAATCACATAGTTCTAGAAACAAATCTAAAGTAGTACTTCAGATACTTCCAAATTATATCTGTTCAAATATGAAATTTAGAAGTTCTGAATGACATTATGTAGAAGAGACAACTGGCCTGAACCATTTGGATATTCTTTATTGTTACTTTGGTTTCACCACCCTGGCAACACAGGAGAAACTAAACTTAACTGAGCCTGTGCAGTGACTGTTTATAGTAGATCATACTGACAGAGAAAGAATCATGCAGAAGTGAAGCAGAGCATGATTTTTGTTTTCTTATACTACCACTGAAAACATTTTTATATATTTAGCATGTTATGTGCCTTCTAATGTACTGTACAGCCAAACACAAATAAAATGTATTGTTTAAATCCATTCATACTCTAAATTTTTGTACTTATACACCTTAAATACTTTAAACCTTTACTTCAGATACTACACAAACCCCCTCTTCAGACCATCAGGACAGATCCAGAAGTTAGGTTTCTGTTCAGTTTCCTTATGCTGTGTTGACTACCTGTTCCACACTGCAATCCAGCTAAAGCTATATTAGAAAGCTTTGGGATGACAACTTTTTTCCCCCTTATGTTAAAAGATCTGCTGTCCATATGGAAACTGATTCAATCAGGAAAACTAATATTCATTCATAGCCTCATAGAGCTCGTTCACTCAAATCAATATAATGAAAGATAATTATCTCATTACATCCTAGAAATAGATGCTATAACTCAAGGAAAATTACACATAAGTTCCAAGTGAAGCTAACCTGATTCCCTTGAGCAAGCAGGGCTTTCAATCGGGCTATTTCAGCTCTCAGCTCACGGATCAGTTTGACGTTGGGATCCTCATTAATTGTAGGCTTGTTGATGATGTTTTTGGCTCTATTTGCATAGCGAAGTGTACTTAAAGTTTCTCCATAATTGACATCAGCAGGTGAAATAGCTAAGGACATGAAATCAGAAGCAGTTTATCTGGCATCACATATTTCATTTACTGAAGTTAGTTTATATTTTAAGTCAGATAAATTCAATGTGAGTGAAGTGACAGAAATATCTCACTTACCAGTAGGGATACAATTTGTTCCAACTCTTCACCTAACTCCACTTTCATGTCACTATAACTTTGCATAAGTAAACACTGTATGAGATAAGTGTATTAGGATAATCACATCTAACAACCAAGTGTTGCAAAGAACTCTTCCTGCCAATCTATTTAATATTTACATTTCCCCAGTAAACATAAATATGGTCTTAACTGGATAAATGTCCTATATGAATACTTCACAGGCTTTCTTGCAAAATTTTACAAGAACAGCAGGAAACAGTGATTTTTTTTTTAAGTATCCATGTAATCATTGAAAAGAAAAGACATTCCAGGTAAATAGAGTAGGGAAATTAAACAGCATCAAAACAAAAATTAGCCAGAGAGAAGAACCAAAACAAGAGAAAGCTTCTACAATTTACAAACCCAGCTGTTCTCCTGAGCTGCAGGCATCTGGCAGCACATAGAACTGTCAGCTACCTGATGCATCAAGAGAAACCAGTACTATTTTTCAACCTACCCAGGAAAACCAATGCAATTTAAATACAAGTGCTAATGCTATCTTTCCCTTATTCCTCTTAACAATATATATGATGTTCCAAATTAAAAAGATAATTAAGGCATTCAAATGGATGAGTGGAAACACAGAAGAAACACACCATCCAGAAATCTTAATGATCAAACTGAGTAAGAGATCCAGAGAATCAGACAATGAAAAACACCTGAAAAACTAATTAAGCAACTAAAAGAATCTGTCCTTTCTCATTCTCTCAAAAGCAATAAATGGGGTTTTTTTTGTGGCAAAGACTCTCTGGGCTACAGGTGATGCACTTAGAAACAGTCTATACTTCCCCTAGCGCACATTCTCACTTCCCTGCTTTATCTACTGTCTTCTCTCCATTATTCAATTATTCTCTTTCTGGAAGGATATTAAAAGATGTTACAGAAATATGACAAATCAAAATCAGAAATATTTTTCTACAGCCTTTCCCTACAGTTTGAAGTGATCTTCCTGCATTTTGTTGTGCTTATTTATTGAAAAGGTAAGACAAATGTATCCAGACAGCTTGTTGGGCTGTTAGGGAATTCTACCACATTCTAGCAGAAGATCATCTATCAGGGCTCTGCCCAGCAGAAGCATCACTAATAGAAAAGGAAGTAGCTAAAAAAGAACCTGGGTACTGTAATCGTTCGTATAAGCATGGAAAACTCATTGTGTGTCTAAAACTTCTCTTCCCAATCTGTCCATAAAAAAAAAAGTTACTCTACCATGGAACTGCAAGAAAGCAGCAAGAAGAAAGTTGCCAGCACTTCTTTATTTAAAGAGCCAGAAAACCAAAGCAGAGTCTGTTCCACAACCATCTATTGACATTACTATGATTCTCCTGAGGAAAACAAATGCATGGATTCCAAAAACATCTCCAAAATCCTGCAACAAAGGAACTGCTATCCAGAGAATGTGACTGGTTCTGAAGGACCAGAAATTGATCTGATACATTTTATTCCCTCAATTCTGCTACACCACCTAAAAGGGGACTGCACCAGTTAAGACCACATTTCACTGGAGCAGGAAAGAGTGAGAGGAATTTCAGAGCTGCTCTTCTCCTCACATCCCTGACAAGCTTGACAAGTGGGCCCACAGGGACATAATGAGGATCAATAAATCCAAGTGCAAGGTGCAATCCCACGTGTGAGTACAGACTGGGAAAAGATCTCATCCCAGAAAAGAACTTAGGGGCTCTTTTAGGTGGGTGAACATGAGCCAGCAGTCTGTGCTCAAAGCCCAGAAAGCCTGCTGCATCCTGGGCTGGTGAATGGTTTAAAGCTAAAAGTGGAGAGATTTAGATTAGATATTAGGACAAAATTCTTTACCCAGAAGGTGGTGAGACACTGAAACAGTGAAGTACTAAGGACCGAACAACAGGCCCTAAGCTAAAGTTGACATATAGATGAACCTTCCAACCAAATGTTATTTATATATTTGGTTATTAACTGAGTATTGTTATATATATATATGTTCATTTATTGGCAAAACATGTATTTGTCTTTACATATCTGGAAACTGGATAAGGCTACATCTGACCTAATTATCCAGGATATTATGATCAAAGACAACTCCCTTGGTTCCTTCTTGAGCCCATGCCAGGCTTTGGGAGAAAGCCAACAGGAGAATGAAATTAAAAATTATGTCAGCTTGTTTAACAGTATAAAAACTGGGCCACAGCAAAGTGGGGGAGCCTCATGGCCTGAGGTGGACCCACCACAGGAGTTCCCAGTTCCCAGGTATGGCTCTCCAGTCCTCCACTGACAGTTTCCCCCCACAGCTGATGTCTCATGGACTTGGGTGATGGATCTTTATTAGGGTAATCTGGAGATGTATCTTTCTTAATCACTATAGGCATTCTTTCATCATAATGATTAGGTGTACTTCTCAGTTTATCTTTTTGCAATTCTTTGCTAATTATTATGTGCTTTGCTTAACTTATCCTTTTGTGATTGTTTACAGTTTTACAGTATAGTAAATTACACTGTTACTTACTTTGGTGTCTGTGTCTCTGACCCTACCCACCAGCAAAACAAGGCTGGGGTGGATGGAGCTCTGAGCAACCTGGTCTAGTGAAAGGTGTCCCCACCCATGGCTGGAAGGATGGAACTAAACCATCTTTAAGGTCCCTTCCAACCCAAACCATTCTATGGTTTCCAACATCTAAAATCCTCACCTTCCCTTACACATCATCCTGGCTTCACTTTGCTTTTTGGGGAATGGAATTCCCACTCCAATTTGTTGACAAACCTTCAGTATATATGGCATAGGTAGGGTTTTTCAAACTAAGTGATCCTTGCAGACCTTCATATTGGTAAAAAGGAAACCATAAGAGTTTTCAAGACAACTGGTCATAATTAAATTTAGACAAGAAGTTAAAATGTTGTCTGCTTTTAAAAGGTTAGACAAAAGTGACAGCCTTTCCCACAGGATGTCAAAAGAGGCCAGGTTGCTACTAATGCAACAAAAAACAACAGTTTGGAACAGCAACTGATTCAAACACCAGTATGGACCAGATGCACAAAGCTTTCATTACACTGTGCAGAGTGTAAGTAAAAGACAGAGCGTTACTAGAAAACTCAGAGAGAAAGAAATCACTAATATGTGTAAACCATGTTCTGCCTTAACAAAACATCTGTAGTCTAACTATTTACATCCACTCCTATTAAACATGAACTATTCAGAATTCCAAAAGAGTAAACTAAAAACACTTACTGGCAATCATGATAGTTTTGGAGTTTCCTCCTAGGCTATCTTTTAATAACCAAGTCAACACTGAGTCCCTGTAAGGCACAAATACTTGTTTCTTCTTTGAAAGAGGATTTGTTGTATCCTGAGATAAATCAGCTGTGAGGAGAAGGTAGAAATAAAAATTAAAATTAGATATTTTCATTCATTTTTAAAAACGTGTTAGGCCATTATTTGTGTAAGTAAACACAAAGGTATTTAATGACTATAACCACCTCAAGACAGACAAGCACAAAACCAGAGACTTACCTAAGGCAGAAATTACATTTCCTAGAGTAACCAGAGATTTGTTAATATTCCCTCCTTCCTTTAATCTAACCCCTGTGGCACCAGTGGCATCTGCTCTCTCACTTCCAGCAAGATCTACCAAATGAATCTTGCTAACAGTTTCACAAGGCATTTCAGAATCAAATTTAGCCTGCAGAAAAGGAAAAAACAAAACAAAGAAAAGAATGTTAAGGTAAGAAATACTGCACTTTTACTGAATCAAATTTAGTGGCCTTTATGACACGACTGAATTTAACTTGTTTACAATAGCAGATCTTGAGAAGACAGTTGTATTAGAGGTGCTACTGAAAGACATTTGATAATGAATGGTTGCATAACTCCCATATTATTTCTTTAAATTGTAATATCTGTAACTTTTTAGCCATTTACAAGACAAGCTGTGACATTGTGGGTGGCAATTTACATGATGCAGTGACCATGAGCTGTATTCATTTTATTAAGCCTGCAATATTTGTATTACATTTATATATTGCTTTCAACAAGTTATAGCATGCACACACAAATTTACACTAAATTTCTCCCCCCCTCCAAGTTCTATTCACCTAGCAGGTCATCCACAGGCTTTCTAAAAAGCCCCCCAAAACAACAACAACAACAAAGACCAGGAGTCATTAGAAAAGGAGTTTACCACATATAAGAAAACAGATCACTGTGCTCTAAAGAAGCAGGTCCAATGTCTCTAAGGAGTTTTGTTTTGTTACCTGAGTAAAGTTGATTGTGAAAATGGCATGTGACCTGCTACTGACATCATTCATTCCAGTTGCAGCTGTTGTCCTATTTATATTTCCTGCATCCATAAGTTCCTCAACATCAGCGTAATTTTGGACTAAATGTTTAGACAAGTCTGAAGAAAAGCAGAGTGTTACAGTATGCTCATATATGTCCTTAATTTTCTATACAAAAATATTCAAATTATCCTCACTACTGCAAATTATTGCTGTAATTAGCATTTATTGTCATACTTGTTTATCCCCTAAGGAAAGGAATGAGGCCTCATATGAAGACTCGACCACTTACAGTAAAAGAGAAAAAAAAAGCAATCTTACTAAATTATTTAGTGGAATAACATGAGCATAATCCCACAAGAGACATGAACCTTCCTGGTAGAGAACAGATTAAGACAATTAGATCCTAATAGGTTTTCATTTCATCTAAATATCTAAGATTTATAAGCTATAGTCAACAGCTACTAAAACCAAGTGCATCTCTTAACATTATTTAAAAATGTGTTATAAATTTACAGATAAAAAAACTCTGTAATAATTTTAGGACTGGGAAAGCAAGTAGAGATACAAAATTAGAAGCTATTCCTTCAAAGCTTTCTACCAAAGTAAAGCACCGCATCCATGATAATTTATATTTAAAAAGATAAAACGCCCTATGCAATTAGACACTACATTTCAGAATATATGAAGGTAATAAAATATGCAGTGTAAAACACTTAAAGTGATTTTACCCTCAACATATGGCCCTTCTTTTGGATGTTCCCGTATCCGTAAATTATTAGTTTTTGACGACTTCCGTCGGAGAAGATCTCTCACACGTTCATTGTAAATTTCCAAATAACTGAAAAAAAAGAACAGAAAGCTACTGACTGACTCAAAAGCCTTTTATAAAAGGCAAGCCATATTAAGACAAGTTTGAAAGCGAGATGCTTGGAGAAAGAAAATAGATCCAAAGTTGGTTTAAGATAACAACTACAAGGAAAAATCCAAAAGAGCAAGAAGAAAGTGGAAAGACAGTAGACATTAGCAAGATCAAAATCTCCTAATGTTAGTCTGAAACAAAGGGTAATAAAAAGGAAGATGCTGTCCAGTAGCAACGGCCTGTGCACCATCATATAAATGAAGCAATATGCACAGCTCTTGGATTGAAGGTGTAAGTAATGCGCATTTTGACTACAAGTGCCAACAAAAATCAGTTATAGGACTGAGGCCAAGCATAAAAAGTTATTTTGGAAAAATATGCACTTTTCCCAGAGATAAAGTGAAACAGAGTGCTTGTAACTGAAGTTTGATAATCTGCAAACTCTTAACACGCCAAGACCTACCTGACTTCTGTTCGAAAGGATGCCTCATTCCGCTTTGTTTTTTCACTTATTTTGCTGAATAATCCTTCACAAATTCGAGGTATCAAACCTGCATCACCCTGAAAACAACAACAATTCTTAATTCCAAGGCTATGCATGCATGCATAATGTATTTTGAAAAATAAACCCCTAGATGACTAGTGGAGACTTTAAGACTCCAGAAAGGGGAAAAATCAAAACTTTCCAGCAAATACTCTCTTGGCCTTTATTTAACTGCAGTCACCTTGCCACTTTAACCCTTTTGTGTGTAAAATGTACAACCAGCTCCATTTCTTTGCTACTGGAGTACATTTTGTCTCTCTCATTCAGTTTCAATAATCCCAACTGCTTAAGGCAGAGACTGGCTCCCCAGAGTAAGTCATGAACTGCCTTATCTCACCAGTATCCCAACTGCTTCTATCTCATTTCACTGTGGAATTGGCAATAACTGCAGAGAACAAGACAAGAACCATCTCCAAACAGCCATGGGACTTTCTCATTCAAACCCTCAATTCCCAGCCCTCCCTGTGTTGAAAAGTGCAGCAGGTCCTCTGAATAAATGAGTACACAATGACAAAATTAAACCTTCATTCACTGTATCCCACAATCCAGTCAAATTAAATTTGATATTTAACTACTGAATGTTTACCTCTGCAGATAAAGAGGTTTCATGCCTGAAATGCTTGGTTGGTTTAATAAAGCAAATTGAATAAAACCTATCCCACAGAGATACCCAGAAATTCAGCATGCAGCTTTCCTTGCTGGTCCAGGAAGAGCCCTCTCCAGCCAAGCAGTAAGCTATGGTGGAGGTTTTCCCCAGCAGCAGAGGAGTAGGAGAGGACCATGCAGGTCTGGTCTCATCTGACATAGGGGTGCTCACTCCCAGCTGCCCCACTCCCCCCAAGTCTGATCAGGTAAGTGACCAACAGCCTGCTGAGTACATCTCCCCACTGCTTGAGGCAGTTAGCACTTCTGCAGAGCCATAGCTCCCTGGAATAACGAGACAGACAGACACATACAAATGAGCTTTGGGGTAAGAGGTCCAGGCTCAGGAGCAGCTTGCAGAACAGTCTGTCTGCTATAATTTGCCTCCAGTCTTAAAAACATGTAAGAGATTCAGTGTGATGGACTAACTATTCACCGTTGTGGCAAGAAATGCTCTTGTGTTTAGAGCCAGGGGCCTTAATTAAGCAGGATGCAAATCAGGACAAGTCAGACCACACATTCAATGTGATCACAGCCTAGGCACTCCAGACACCTAAGAGTTTGCCTGGTGGGATTCTACAGATGACTAGCAACAGAAGAACTCAAAGCCAGTGGACTCCCTCTGCACCTTATCTGTCAGAGTGAGTGCTCCATGAGCAAAGATTTCTCCTCTACTTGGACCCTGTACAAAAATCCAATCCTTTTTGCCTAGGCTCACTTGACTTTGTTCCCATACTGGTCCCTCTGCCCCCACTCTTCAGTTTCCCTCTGCATGCTCTGTCACAGCAATCTTCTTCCATGTGCCACCTCCAAGTTCCTCTTCCTCATTCCTTTGCCCAGATACAATTCCCAATTCATCATCTAGTAATTTATGGTTTTTAATTATACTTTATCTCTCCATTTTGCCTTTTCCCAGCTTCTTCCTCCTCTTAATCGGAGCCTTTTTATCCTTCTCAAACCAAGCTTCAGTCTTTGAAATAGTAATCCATTCTCTGCTCCTATCTTTCCTAGTTCTTCACATGATTGCACCTTGGGTTAAAAAAAAAACCAAAAAACCAAAAAAATTCCTAGATTAAGGGAGAAACTTGCAGATTAATCAGGTTTTTTTTTTAGACAGTTGCCTCTGGCAACAGAGGAGCAGCATTTTCTTGACAGTTTATGTCAATTATCAATCTTTCTTTCCAGGCAAAGTTCCATGGGTCAGTGTTGGAAATTCCCCCACACATTTTATTTTCATTTTTTTTAAACAACGGAAGAGGGAAAATACTTCTCTTTCCTCTCACACTTGGAAACGCCTGAACAGTTTTAATTAAAGCTTAAGGGAAAAAACATGGAAGATCTATCACAAAGTTTTAGGCAAATCATTAGTGTCTGAAATAATTCAGAAACCATAAAGAGAGGCTTAAAATAGGAAGTACAAGGTCTAATTGAGTCATTTCAACCTTAGCAATATAGTTGAGAGAAGAAGGACACACAGTTCCCAAAGTATTGTCCTAGTAAAATGTACACTCTTTATTGGAAGCTGTATTTAAACACTTAATCCTTTTCACTCCCTAGAGCTGAAAGGCAGGATCAACTACAGCTTGGGCTATTTATTGCAATTTAAATGTACTGAGTTTTGCCCATCTACCTTGACCATAAGGAGCAAATTATTCTCTTCCTTTCTTCTGTAGCAGCCTTTCAGTTCTTGGAAAACTTTTAATCCCCCACAGTCTTGCCTTCTCTGCATACTCAAGTATGACTTTCCTGATATTTTAGAGATCTCTGCTCATTTCAGTATCTCTGCTCAACATTCTAACTGGTCCATATAATTCTTGAAATGATTGCTTTACAAAGAATTGCAGAAGAAGCATTCCAGAGACAAGAACAGCAAATATTGAAAACAAAATGAAAACAGAACCCAGGCTTTTTAAAGAGAAGTAGGGAAAAAAGAATATCTATTTTCAATTCAAGTTTTCTTATAGCACTGTAGTCTCTCTGACAGGGCCATCAATTTTGAAACATTTAAATTGCCAGCTGAGTATATTTTATATGCACTCTATACAAAGCCAGATATAAGTATTTATGGATCATGCCAAGAAGATTAGACCTTTATTATTGGATAGTGTCAAACAAACTTCAGCTTCTATTCATTTGCTAACTGTTTTGATGATTACAGTCATTATATATAGTGAGGCAGTCTCATAAAAATGTCACTTTTATAAATTTCTGAAATAGAAATCCACATCTAGGTCGTGAGATCTTTTCTGGTTACAAAAGTCTATTCTGCTTATGATATTGAGGTAAATATAAAGCTACTTATTTTGTGACAACTGAAAGAAAAAGGTTTATGGCTAATTTACTCTCCTAAGCTAGAGGAGGTGCAAAGAGCCCAATCTTACTACATTTCAGAAGAGTGATCTATCCAAAGGATGATAAGTGTTAATATTCCCCTTTTCATTTTTACTGGGAGAAGACACAATTTCTTTTCCCAAGGACTAAAGGATGAAACCTGCAGAAGCTGCCTGATGAACAGGCTTAAGCAATCAGCCTTTCTAAACTGCTTCACTCCCAAAAGTTTAGTGGGTTCTCTCTGTCCTTGGACAACCATTGAGGCAACTGTGAGAAACCACTCCCATCCTTTACTCACAAACTGCCAAATATCTTCCTCTTCCTGCAGCGCTCAACAGGACATAATCCTTAAAATTAAATTTACTTTATAATTTCATAACAGTTTGATGAACTACTGGTCATGCCCAATTTCTGCTTCTCACCTGACAGCCTTCTCTAAGACCTGTTTTAGTCTTCTGACTCTTCAAAAGAGGTTTAAAAAGCACTTATCTTCAAAAAAAGTTGATCATTAATTTTCTCAAAATCAGTATCTTTTTCTTTTTTTTTTTCTCATATTGGGCATAGAAAATCAGCTGTAACATTTGAAATTTTTGGCTTTGTTACTGAACAAAAATTACTGGGTTTTGTCCAAAAAAACCGAGCATCACTTAAATAAACTACTTCCAACTATAAATATCTTTCTATAAAAGAAGCAGCTCTCAAAACCTCTGATTACTAGGAGATGTGACACATGGAAGGGTTAATAGCACACAGACAGAAGCAGTATTAAAAATTCCATAAAAACATGCTCCTGCAACAGCATAATTTTAATCCATTGCAACAAAGATATACACCTGCTCACTTGATGTGGCACAAGAAGTGGACATTGTCCACCTGGAATTCTCCAAGGCTTTCTCAACATGCTTTCCCACAGCCTGCTGCTAAAGACGCTAATGTGTTATGCTCTAGACCGTGTAGTGGGTAGGAACTGGCTTACAGGCTGCACTCAGAGGGTGCTAAAAATCAGCTCCCTGTAAAACTGGAAACCTGTCACGAGTGGGGGCTCCAGGAATAAATATTGGGCCCAATACTGTTTAATTTTTCATAAGTGACCTGAACAATGGGACCAAGTGTAACACAAAGTCTGATGAAGACACCAAACCGAGTGGGGAAGTTGACAGTTCAGAAGGGACAGCCTCCCTGGAGGAAGACCTGGATAAGCTGGAATAGTGGGCTAACAACCTCATGAAGTTCAACAAACATAAGGTCTTGCACACGAGAACATAATCCAGGACTGCAGCAAAGGCTGAGATCTATCTGGCCGGGGAGCAGCTCTGTGGAAAGAGACTTGGGGCTCCTGTGGACAGCAAGCACAATATGAGCACACGGTGTGGCAAAGGAAGCCAACAGGATGCTGGACTGCAGCATAAAAAGGGCATGAAAACAACCAGGGCAGAGATTATAAGCTCATTATCCCACTCCACTCAGTACTTGTCAGGCCACATCTGGAACACTGCATTCAGTTTTGGTCTCTGCCATACAAAAAAGATGTGGATAGGCTGGAAAGGGTCCAAATGGATGACCAAAGAACTGGGAAGCTGCCATGTGAGGAAAGGCAGAGAAAGCTGGATTTGTTCAGCCTTGAGAATAAAAGGCTTAGAGGAGACCTTATAACCATGTTCCAGTATTTAACAAGTGCCTACAGAGAAGATGGAAACCCCTATTTACAAGCAGTCACATGCAAAAGACCAGTGCTAATAGATACAAATTACTCCTGCAGAGAACAGGACTGGATACAAGAGGACCACTTTTCATGAGAACAATCAGCAACTGAATAATGTCGGCAGGGGACTGGTGGATTCCTCAAAATCCACACTTTTAAGATTCATCTGAACAGGATGTGAATAGGATGGTGGACTACCTTGCCTTAACCATGCTTTGGCCAAGAAAAGTTGGACCAGGTGATCCTTGAGGACCCTTCCAACCTGGTGTTCCATGGTTCTACAAAAACAAACATACCGCATTTCCCATCATGGTATAGGACTTCCCAGATCCTGTCTGTCCGTATGCAAAAACACAGGCATTATAACCTTCAAAAGCAGATTTAAGCACATCTGTACCAAGATTTTTGAAAACCTGAAAATAAAAAAAAAAATGTTTAAGTCAACAGAAGCTTGGGGAAGAAGATTGTTATCAGCCCAGCATGGCAAATATTGAAGAATACCCCAACACAATGGCAAAACATACATTTACTATAGGAGAGGAAATAAATATTTCAAATAAAATACTAAGTCTTATTACCATATTTCATTTACAGCACTGCAGTGGTTTGTTTTTTTATTTCTTTCTCTGTCATGAAATACTTGACATGTCAAATTGCTACTTTCTTTTCTAAAGCCCCAATTTCTTTCAGCAATCTCAGCTACTCCATTCACTTTTCATTATTGTCATTATCTACTCATTTTTTGTACCTTTGACAACTCTCCCCATTCTGCAAATATCCAGTCCCCTCTCAAAAGAAAACACTTCTGTGATTCTGTCAGATTCTTCCTTTGTCTTTTTGAAGGGTTTTGTTTGCTTGGTTTTGTTTTTTTGCTTTAATCAAGTGTAAGAATATGACCCATAACCTTCTCTGTATTTTCCTCCTAAGTGGCTTTCATGTAGCGATGCTTTTTAGGTTGGCAAACATGGAAATTTCTTTTTAATGTGGTAAGTGACCCTCTTTCATCATTTAACCCCTTCTCTTTTACCTTCAACATGCAATAACTGGTAATGATCCCTCCTCCACATCTCATAATTTGGGACTCTGCTCTCACCTAATAAATTCAGCTCTCACCAGATGCCTTCACCAACATCCTCTACAATACTGGCTCCAACATCCCTCACAGATTTACCTGACCTTTCATCATCATTACCCCTCATTTCAATCCATACCCCTCACTTCAATCCATACCCCTCACTGGGCAAGGAGTAACACCTGGGGCAGCATTTCTCCCAATTAAAATATTAATCTGTGTCTCACCATCAAGATTTTCAAAAATCTCACAGATGCTTCACATAGTTCGGCTACTTGTCTGCACTTTATGTAGTTTAAATTCTCCAAGGCATACAAAGCCATTTTTAATAGTGAATGGCACACAAACAGTATAATCTCACAGCTTCTCCCTGGAAGAGGTGTGCTGGGTAATTTCTTTAATCACTAATCTTCAAACGTGCCTTTAGAATAATTCACTTGACCTTCCCTCGAGCAAAGGAGTTAGAGTGCTGTAACCAGTCATATTTCTCAAAGAAGAAGAACATAAAGATCAGCCAAAGCTACTTTACTCTTTCCCCTATTTTATCTCTGTGTCCAAGTTTTTACCTCAGCAAGTCTATACACACTACTGTTTTGATGGGATTTTCCTTTTTAAAAATGTGTGTATGTCTTGCATGTGATTGGAGGTAGAGCACAGGACAGCCTTGTCTGAACACAAAGCCTTAACATACAGGTTAGAAAAAAAGACTGGATGAGACACCAGCTTGTCACAAAAGTGCAGTAAATATCAAAATTCTATTTGTTTCTCAGTCAGGAATACAAACTAAGAAGCTTGATGGCAAATTGCCATCCCCACTCTAACTCTGGAATGCCAAAGTGTATTTTGCATTTACAAGGCATATTGATAAGGTATGCGGTATTAGACAGATTTCTACTTCTTATTTTTCTGCCTTTCAAATGGAAAAAATATAACAATCATGAACAAAGGGGACTAGGCAACCGCATCACCAACAATCAAGATCAATTTTATTCCCTGGCAAGAGGAATGTGAAAAAGAGGCCCTTCTATGCCAGTGGTGCAGTAAACTAGAATTTCTGCAGGAACTTGATAAGAGCTTAACTACAAAGTCTTCCAATTAAATATGAAATTATTAACACAAGCAAAACAGTAGCTTGTGCAGCATATGCCTAGGAATTACACTCCTATAGTTTAAAAACTTGTTTTGTTTTCGACGTGCTGCACAGAGTGTAATTAAAGCAACACCTGAAAAACAATATTTTTGTAGCTGAGCAAGAGAAGTTCACACTCCTGCCAGTACAAATAAAGGAAGTGTCCAAGATTGTGGAACACACTGCAACAGCACAATATTGAACACAGACATTGAAGCCATGTTCACCATTTATCTTATCATTATCAATCATAAAACTCACAGCTTTAAAAAATTATTGCTCAAGGCTGCTGCAGCCATCACTATATGGCAATTTTAATTTATTTTTGTTACTACAGACTCCTGACATGGGCAAGTTACAGTAATCTTGCCTCTACCTGACCCACTCTGGAACAGGTAAATGGCACCAGAAGGAAAAAACTTTGAAAAGGGAAACTTTCCGCTTATTTGTGGAAACTGGACATCAGTATAGACTACAACTTGGGCATCTATTTGTATGCATTCGACTTGACTTTGCAAATGGTTGTTTTGACAAGAATTAACTTCATTGCAAATGGTTGTTTTGACAAGAATTAACTTCATTGTTTCACAGCAAATTTGGATTCTGGAAATAACCTGCACTGTAACAGCAAGAGCCTACTAACACCATGAATCTCTTCTGGGGTTCCTCTAACGTGGTCTTGTCTAACACAGCTTTCCAGAAGTATCTAAAGGTGGGTATCTACAGGATCCAAGAATTAAATATCTATATATTTAAGTCACAACTGGTGCATAAGAAGAAGCTTCATCTAGAATCAGAGCAGAAAAATACATGATCAAAGCTGCCTTAGTTAAAATAAATAAAAATCTGACCCTGCGTGCTCAATTTAAAGCATTTGCTAAAATTCTAGCAAAGCCATATGGCCTGGAAGACCTGCCTAAAACCATTCACTAGAATCTCAGGTTCAAATCATTGCTCTCAAATACATTACTACTTCAATTTGCCACAGTGCTGAAGTAATCAGGGTATTTCTACACTGATGGCCAAACAAAATGTATATTTCCTGGTATTTCAAAAAACATAGCAAAAAAAATGTGGTACTTAAAAGAACATCATCAAGAAATAACAATCCAGAAAGTTCAAGAATATACATGATCAAACTTCTGGATGAAACCCTAATATCTCACTGAAATAAAAGAAATATTCAGAAAATAAGAGGATGTATCACTTACCCTGATGGTTAAATGAAAAATTCCAAGTCTAAATTTCCCATCTATTATAGGAATCATATAATCATATATATATATATATATATATATATATATAAAGGCAAAACTTGTCATTCTGAAAAGTATTTAAAAACAGCTTCAACTTACTGTTTCTTATGACTAATTTTAATGGTGAGCCTTTTTAGGATTAGCCATAACAGCATCCCTGAATAGATGGGATACATACTAAGAAGGTATTTACCCACCTAGACCACAGGATATTCAGTAAACCATTGTATTATTTTAAGGGGAAAAAACAACTCCCTTTTGAAGCTTGCAGAATCAAAAGCAAAAGAGAAGTCAGCAATCACAACTTACTTGAGATTCTCCTAATAAATTTATTAAGGAATGGCAAAGAACCAGAAAGTTCAACATTCACATGAAATGCAAAGTCACAGAGAGTCTGTCTGTTCATCTGAATAATGCCTATAGCTCTGAGTTTAATCTTCTCTTCTGACCATACAGAAAGAAAAACTGTTTTGTCCTTTCCTAAGGTGAATATTCAAGGCAGGAGGAAAAAAGAATCTTCTTCAACGTACCAAGGCTTTAGGACCAAAAAGGAAAAAAATACCCACAAAAAAAAATCCATACCATACTTCAACCAGATAAGAATGTTTCTAAGTGAATTTAAATTATATGTTCGTTTCTTTAAAGTGATTTTTTTTCTAAAGAGCTTTTCAAAACAAATTTCACTATTTAGAGATTTTTTTTAACTTGACCTTATACAATATTTAGACAAAAGAACTTGAAATTGGGCATTCAGCCTGCTGTATTAGAAAACACACCACTTACACTGTTAGATAAGCTAAAAAAAAAGAACAAAGCAAAATTCAAACTGTCAGGTACCTAGAAAATTTCTAAATTACAGAAGCAGCACTTTCAATGGGAAGAAGTTTCATGGAATGCTTTTCAAATCAAAGGAAAAAGATCAATTATTAACATTCAGAAATCCTACCATTTCTTGACAAACAAAGCTGGGACTTTTACTGTCTGCTGAGAAATAGGAAAAATCATAAGTAAATGTTTTTGTCCTTTCTCGTCCTGTGTCTCCAGTAGCACCCTCTGGTATCTATTAAAAAAAAAAGAAAATAGAGCTGGTACAACACATCATGATGAAGTAATTAAAATCATTTGACAATAAATAATCAGAATGCAAATCTAACATAACACTATACACATTTAGAAATGTTTGACGACAGGTCAGATTATGATTCCAGCAACACTGACAAAATCAGGAGGAGGTATACCCTTCAGCAAGAAAGAGTCATGTCATAAAGACACAGCAGGAATTATTTGGATTTTAGCTCGCTCCTTCTAACCCCACGGCACATTTTTGTCACAATGCTTAGGTTCAGTTAAATGGGTCCATGTATGATATTATTATTATCAGGGATTATCCCACACATATAATTTACAGGAGCCACTGTGAACAGCATTTCAACATGGAGTCATAATTAAAAAGGTGTGACATACCTGCTGTTTAAGGCAATCATCACGTTCAAGACACGACAGCTGACACTGTGCTTCAGCAATACTTACTCACCATGCTCCAAATCATTCTGAAGGAACTACACACTGAAACTCCTTTTCATACATTAGTCATGAGAAACCATCTTGCAAAAACCAATTTGCTGCACATGGCTTCTCTTGCTGAGAGAAATGTTAAAATATACCACCAAAAGGTTACAGCAAGTGATGAGTACTTTGGGTTTGCTCCATTTTCACAGGAATTTCAGAAGACTTCTACAGATTAAGTAAAGATTTAATAGCTATCATTCTATTGTTGGCTTTCATTTCCCAGCTAAGTAATAACCTGAGTAATAAAACTTTGAAGAAATTATGAGATAGAGCCTATAGATTCAGAAAACCACAGTGTAGAAAGGTAACAGTGTAAGCTGGTTTTCCCAAAGCATTACTTTAACACTGTGTTTTAACAACTAGGGGTATTGATCACAGTGCAGCAAGCATCACTGTTTCATCCAGTCATATTTTGGCAGCTATTGAGTTACAACTTCCTTTCATAAACTGTATTTACTCACCTTTAAGTTTGTGATTGTTGTTTTATTTTTGTCCATTGAAATAATAAACTTTGCATTAAGATCTTTCTCCCTGAAAAAAAAAACAACCCAAAAAACAGACTTGAGTATGTGAAATAAAACACATCACAGATAAGCAAAGTCATATTTCCACCCATGAGCCTGCCACAGTCAATTCCCCGAATAATTACTTTTTATTTTATTTTTTAGTTCTTATGCCCAATATTTATTTACTTCTATGGCATATCTTTAAAGTACTTGGGCTTGCCTACAAATCCCTTCATCTAGAAACATAGTAGAAGCTTGAGGAAATCTGCTTCAGAAACACAATCCTGCAAGTGGTTTGTTCTTAACTGGAAGTACTCTGATCCAAAGCCCAGCTAAGTCTGGCTCTAAGGAAGGGCAAAACAGAACACAAGATAAGCCCCAGCTTCCCACCAACATTCCAGCAGCAGCAGTTCCCACTCATCCATATAGTCTAGGTAACAGGGACTGAAGGTTTAAACCACAAAAACCTAGTATTTCAAAACTCTCAGAAATAAGCTACCAAAGGTGTTTTGAGTTCTGATGCATCATAGCAGTGAAGGAGAGAGACTGTACTACCAACAGAGAATTACATAGGTTTGTGGCTTCCCAAAGCACCAGGATGTCAGGAAGGAAAAAATCCAGCTCCAAAGAAGTGTTTTCATGCGCTCTCCTTTATTTCACAATTGTTTCTGTTTTCAAAAATACCATAAAGAATTGTGAGCTTGGTGTCTAAATGCAGCATGTACCAACCTGCTTGCCAGAGATGCAATTTCCCTATTGTTAGTCACGAGAGTCAGTACAGGCTGCTCCTGAATGACAACCCTGAACGCAACACCTCCTGGGATAATGAAAACATGCATGTGGAGAAAAGAGCCAGAAGGGAAAGATGAGCAGCACACAAAACCCCACTCTTCAAATGTTGATACACCCATCCCAAAATCATCTGCTAAGCCACCTGACAAACTGGTGTGCCTGACCTGTGCAGAGCAAAGCAGAGGGAATAAAAAGCAAATAAAACAATAAAGTGCTGTTTCACCATATCACACAATATCTCAGCAACTACTGGATATTGGCTTGCACCAGCACAAAATGCAAAAGAAAAACTTCTTCCCAATTAAAGGGCAACTGAGTTCAGGATTATAGTGTTATTCTTCATGGTGCAATAGATGATACCCAGCTCCCTGTTCCTCCAGGTACTCTGCTCATATTCAGTTTTCCAGCAGAAATAGTAAAGAAAAGCAAAACCCATTTAAAAATCTACATAAATGAATAAAGATCAGGCAAATAAAAACACTTAATTAAGTATCAACACATTAGGTTATTTTCTAAGCTAATAAAAGAGAAAATTGTAATAATTACAGCATTAATTATACAACCGAATTTAGATCTACCATCTAAAAACTTTGAGGGATGCCTTATGATTACTAGATCTAGACTTAAGATACTGAAATACCAAAATGCAGCTAGGGATAATAAACAGGGAAATGGACAAAAGTAACAAATGGTACTTTTTTGCAGGAAATAGCTCTTGGCATTGCAGTAACACAGTCTGTGGATGGCTTCCAGTCATCCTCTTCTTCTGCAGCCTCTACCTGTCTGTAGCAATTTGCTCAGCAAAGGTGTAATAAATAATCTGACCCAATTAAATGGTCAAACCCACCATAAAAATGTCTTTCAAATATAAACTGTAACTTGCTTCTTACAGGAAGTCTGTAAAGACTCTAGGCAGAAAGAGCCTTGGGCCAGAATTATTGCTTTTTAAATTTTTATTTCTTTATGTTTAAGATGTTCAAGGGGAAATAATCAAGTATGTCAGTGCTTTCTCTCCTAGGCCTAGTCAGCTCTCCATATTACTCTGCTAAAGCTACTCAGTAATGGAATACTGGTACAAAATGTTTAAAGTCTAACATCCATATATGAACTACACAAAATTCTGAAAAGCCTAAAGTAATTAATACTGATAATATTACTAAACACTATTACAGAATGAGGATTTCAAAGTTTAAACAAGGACCTCGGAAAGCATTAGTCAATAATATAATTCTTAAACAGAATTCTGCGTTTTTGAAGGAGAAGGGGTAGTGAGAGAACAACCTAAAACAGGAATACTAGGACCAGAATAAATAAGCCAACCTAAGAGAAGTTGGGGGAAAAAAAAGAATCAAATACCCAAGCTTCATTTTAATATGAGACAGATGCACATAATTTATTGTACACATACAGAGTTTGAGAGCATCTCATAAAAACCAATTGCTTGCTTGATGTCAGTTATTTCCAGCACTCATTTAATGCAATTCATCAAGGCCAAGTCACTTTCAAAAAGTTTTGATTGCAAGTTCTACCTTAGTAAAAGGTTATCCTGGTTTGGAACAGATTTGTTTCCTCTAAAGGACAGAATTCAGCAGCTGCTTTGGGAGATAATTTCCTTGAAGACAAGTAGATCAAACTGTTTATTTAACAGGCAAACTGCTCACAAACGTGAGAAAACGAGCAATGTTAACCAATGAAATTTCCCGTTGTTCTGAAGAGCTGGAAATCCAGGAAATCCTGTGGTTCAGAGAGAGTCCTTTCATGGGCTGTGGCTCAGGCTCAGCCCCTCTGGGGCTCGGACCCGCCCGGCCCAGGGCAGCTGGGGAGGGACCGGGCAACTCTCCCGGGGTCTGGACTGCAGAGAGGCCGAACAGTTCCAGGGGAAAAAAAAAAAAAAAAAAAAAAAAAAAAAAATCCCGGAAAAACCTTTCTTGCTGTAGCTAACGAGGAAAACCAGCAAAAAAAAAGCAAGGAAAACTCCTCATATCTCTCTCTCTCTCTCTCTCTGCAGCGGAGAACTCAGAGCACTGCTGCGAGCTCGGTGAAAGATGAACTCTTTTCTCTATGATTTAAATACAGCGCCAAAAAATTCCAGCGCTCCCCCACCCTTCTCTCTCTCTCTCTCTGGGCCTAGTTAAAGCTACAAGACCCATTTCTGAGCAAAATCACAGACAATGGGGATACCAGCACGATAGTCAGCTCAGCACAAGGTTCAGGCTGCAAACAGCTGTAATTTTGGCGTTGGATAACCCTGCAGCACCCAGCAGCTCTACCAGCATCCACAGGAACTACCTGCCCTACTCAGCCAGAGACGAGCTTCAGCCACCAACCAAAGATTCTGCAGATTCCAGCCTCCATCACAAAGCAATACAAAGGCACCGGCTGCCAAAACTGGTTCACAATTAAGGCTTTGATGATTTAAGAAATCCTGCTCCCCTCCTGAGCCAAATCTGCTCACAGGGCAGTGCTCAGGGCCGGCCTCCAGGATGTTCTCACCACTCCTCCATACACCGTGTGCACTTTCAGGATTACAAGGGAAAGGAAATTTATAACCTGTGATCCCGTGAGTCCTAACCAAATAAAGTGATCATGCAGGCAAGTTTCTTGGCACAGACACCAGAAAATACAGCAGCCCGGTGCTGTAATTACCCCTCTGCTATTGCTCAATTCAGGCAGTCATCCAGCAATTAATTACAGGGAGGGAAGAGGAAGGAGGGGGATCAGAAAAACTACTTTAGATAATACTGACACTTTAATATAAAACAATGTCAATGTTAGTACCAGATATGCTTAAAAAAACTAGTATCCTTCTCCTGTGATTGACTTGCTAGATGGATCACTTGGGCCAAGTTTTAATAATTTCCTCACAAGAGGAAGACAGGTCGTGAAAAACTGTCCTAAACTAAAGGTAATTTAGAAGCTGTATCAAAACATGGCAGCTCATGCAAGAACTCCAACAGAACTATCTCTAGGTCAAGCTTCTTTCTCTCCCTCTCTTCCATGCCCTGCTCATTTTGAGGGCAAAGGCCAGAGCAGTTTTTTTATCTCCATAGGGATCTAGTTGAAACCATACTAGAGACAGCCAAATATTAGCAGTATCTCCAGATTCCAAGGAACCTTCCAGTGACCCCTGTTCATTAAGTCTCTTACCCAGCCCAAAACTTTTTGAAGATACTCCCATAAAAAGGAGAGGAGCATGAAAAGGTGAAAAGTATTGTGACCTCAAATATAAATCAACAAAGGAAGCTTTAGAAAAAGCTTTATTATTGACCTGCAAAATCTGTTTTGTCTTTTTCGAAGTTAATTTTTAAGTTCCTTCCTTTAAGGTCCTTCAATGGAAAGTTATTAAAAGAGTGATTTTTTTATTAATCCATTTTGTACTATTCAGACATTAGAGCATTTATTATAGCTTAACCCACTAAAAATTCATGACATTATGATTTCCTTTATGGGAATGATTGTAATGACCTGTAATGTTTTGTCATTGTAATGACAGAAGAGAACAGGAAGAATGAGATGCATTTCATCCATGGGGTGGTAGGGAAAGACCTAAAAGGACAGGACAGAAAGTGCCAGTTTTCCCAAAGAGCATTTAAAAAGATCACTTCAGCAAACCTCCAAGGCTGCACAGCCAAGGACACTGCCTGCAGAGCAACTGTGTTGAAATAGGTGGTCTGTAAAATACACTCTTGGAAATACATTTGACTGTGGAAATGTAATGGGAAATTTGTCTAAAGAGGATTGTTCTGAAGAGCAGATGTGCAATTTTGCTTTTCAACTACTCAAAAACATAGTCTGAAAGTTCATAAAAGTTAATGCTTGCTGGCTTTTCTTTTCTGCAAAGTTCCTTCTGTTTATTTTTGTATTTTAGGCACAAGGTTAGTTATTTCCTGCTTTATCACTCTTCTTGTTCACTACTAAGATGTATTTCTAGGTTCACAAAGTGAGCCCAGCATGAGAATTGCTTAATAACCAGGAGAATTCAAGGCAAATTTAACTGAAAAACAAGCACAAAGTGCGGCACAGAAAGAACCTTTCATTTTCTGGTACCTTGGTAATATAGTAACTGTGCAGTTGCTCTGATGTCCCATCAAATTACATAGACCAAGAGCACTTTCCTTTCTCAGAGGTAACTCAAGAGAGGAACATGAATTCAACTCTATGCTTTTAAAAACCAAGTGAAAGCCCTCCTACACAAGAAATTCTTCATTACTTGACGTAATGAAGAATTCTGAAGTATCACACAATGTCCTTTTCCTGTTAGAGGTTTTTGTTTGGTTTGGGTTTTTGTTTTTTTTTTAACATCTTCAATGTTGATCAAATCATTTAGTAGAAAGTACACTTTTTTAAGATGCAATTCAGCATCTAGGCACAGTTAAAAATGGGTAGCCTGTAAATAAAGTATCTTCATCACTTTTGGGTTATTTTTTTCCATAAACATCAATAACAAGTAGTTTCAATGTAATGCTGGCTGAGACCCAAACCCAGAACAAATCAAACAATCTGACCTGGTCACACCATTCTGGAAATCCACCATGGTTTGGGTCACTGGTACTACATGATTACACTGTATGAAAATCACAGCTGTCTCTGCTGCTTGGCAATAGCACAGCACGTCCTAAGCTCCCTAAGACCAATAGAGAAAAAAGGTGAATGAATCCCTCTGAACCCTGATCTCCAAGTGATGCCATGGTGTTGACTGATACGGCTACAAGGCCATAATCAAATGGCTGAAGCCATGTTTACACTAACATGTTAAAGTTACCACCTATACACTGTACATCAAGCAGCATAACCACAGGCAGAAGTCCTTCAGACTCAGTTTGAAAGGAGTCCTCAGGGTATGCAGTGACAGCTGGCAAGGCTGGCAGCCTTCCCCTTGTTCAGGAGAGCTCTGGAGGCTCCTTGACAGCTGCCCATTTTCTTTGACAGCACATCTTCATTATCTTCAAGACCTCCAGTATGCTGGCAAACCCAGCTGACATCAGCCAACAGATTCAAAAGCCCTAAATGAGCCCAGGCTGGCTGACAGATGAGCTGTGTCAGCTCTTGAGCTTCACCTCGCTCTCAGCCAGACAACAGAACAGAAGGAAAAACTCCTGGGGATGGAAATCAAAAGAAACAGCTTTCTGATTGCATGATGAGATTGCATTTGTCTCAGTAAGAAACAAACCCTGCACCTATTTGGTACTTGAAAAGAGAATTTTATCATAAAGCATGTTTTATATGGGCATAGGGTTTTCTGATCAACAGAATCTTCATAACTTGCAAGTGCAGATTTATGATGATATCCCTATTCCCTTCTACTGGGCTAAAAAAAAAAAAAGGCAAATTTTGAAAATAATTAAAAGGGAGAGTTCTGCTAGTCCCAGGACTTTCTCCACTGTGCAGCTGAAACCAGAACAATAAATCCAGTGACAGAATCCAGTGACACAAGGGAAATCTTGTGTATG
The DNA here is from genome assembly GCF_965231275.1 of Zosterops lateralis. Classification (NCBI taxonomy): domain Eukaryota; kingdom Metazoa; phylum Chordata; class Aves; order Passeriformes; family Zosteropidae; genus Zosterops; species Zosterops lateralis. Next base: position 7,849,760 of record NC_139764.1, read on the forward strand.
TCAAGAAATAGAAATAATCTCTAAGTCTATACTAGTACACACATATTGGTTCTTGTATGAAGGACAGCCTAGATTAAATGCTTTCAGCCATAAGAATAAATTTTACCAACAGCACTGAAAGCCAGCAGTTTAATATACTGCAGTAAGGCTCCTAAAATATGAACATGCAGGTGTCCTTGTGCTGTCTTCTGTCAAATGATATCTGGTGTTCTTGGGAAAACTATGCACACTCACAGTAACACACACAGATTGATCACTATATTAAATCATAAACCTGACCTGCTTTTAAATTTTTAAACAGTATTTTAGGTAGCTCCACCTCCCAAGAACACAGATCACAACTGGTGAGTGGCCATGTATGCAAATTTTTAAATCATAAGCAACAGCTAAGTTTTATTGTATCTATACACAGCATGGTCAGTGATCTCCCAATAACCTGGAGAAGGTTAAATCTCCAATTAGAAGACTACATCAAGAGTAACTTTCCTGCTTTGCTTGCATACTGACCAGGTAATGGTCTTACCAGCAGGAACTAGTCCTGCACAGCTGAAGTTTAAGACAGCTACATGTGAATCCTCTTCTTACACATTTCTGATAGCAGCCTTTAAGAAAATGTAGCAAAACCACATCTTTGGCAGATGCTACATAAAATATAACCTCAAACGCAACCCTTGATATGAATGACATTCTAGAATTCTCTTGTAACTATTATATCACTATGAAGGTTATCTAGGACTCCTGCATTTCAACCCATGTGATACTTCGTGTATTTGTTTTAATATCTTGTTTCTTCTGATTTGTTCTTTTATCCCTACTATCCCAAGTCAAAGACAGTATTGTCTTCACCTCTTGTGTACAGCAAAACACGATTCAGAAATTCAGTTTCCCTGCAGTGCTCTTGTCTTTTGGAGTAACAAGTCCTCAAATTAGAAATTCGGGAGAGAAAAAAAATGTACCTGACTTCATGACTCTTTTAGCTCCTCAGGTAATCCATAAGGCTTTTCTACTGTCATTTCTTTCCTTTACTGAGACAAACAGAAATAATCTGGACTGAACAACAAATGAGTCCGGTTATCTGAGTACAAATATCTTTCTATTGTATAACCATACAGAAAAATTATGGGTGTACTCCAAGTTTCTGCATCTCACTATTACTTTGTGTTTACAACAAAAACTCTTTGGTGAAGAGTCTTCATGGAACTAGTATTTGGAGTGCCTGACTCTTCAACAATAAGAACTTCAGCCCACCAGCAATTAAGATGCTGAGTGCCATGTATGCACTCTTTCTGTTAAATAATTCTGAAAAACCCTCTCTCAGTAAATAACCCTGGCTTTGCACTCACGGTCTCTGCAAAGTCAGAGCTCTATGCTCTTCAATCAGCTGTTCTCACCAACAATACCTGCCTTTCAGACACTCAAGACTTCTGAGATACTTCAAGTCCAAGGGCTCAGTCAGGTTGGAAGAGCGGAGTGCTGATCCCGTTTATTTCATAACTAGTCTTAATTTCAAATAAACCAAGCCTTAAAAACAAACAGACTCGCCCTTCTCTCACTTCAATTCATCAGGAAAGCTACAATTCAGAGAGACTTATTCACTTTTTTCCCTTCTGGTCTCAGGGAATTCTTAACAAAAAGCAGGAGTTAAAAGAATTTTGGTGTTCATCATTTCAGTGATGTGACATGCATAGGCAACCTGGCATCATGTTTGATAATACTAAAACAAAGGACTTGGAAAACACTATTCTAAAACTTGGCTTTTAAGTTCAAAATGCTTAAGACCAGATGGTTTTGGGGATTGCAAACTGTAAATGAGGCCAATCAAAATACACTGCCCCACATGTGTCCATCCATGCTGCCACTGTCCTCAGGCCTGCTGGCACTGGAAGGTCTTTGTTCTTCAACGATATAGAGGGAGAGAGATGAAACAAGGTGATGATTGTGACAAATCCACAGGCTTGAAAAACTTTTGAAGTATTTCCATTAATGCACTAAAGAGGACAGAGGAATAGGCACATGGAAGCAGAGGCTCTAAGTGGGCTTACAGCTGACTTCTGATGGTTTATTGAAAATTAACTGGCATTCCCAGCTATTTACTCTTCAGTTAGTGGGAATCCACTTGGCTGAAACTCATTGCAGCTGCTTTTGCAGCAGACAAGTCTGCTCCAGTTTTGCTGCTCACCAACACAAGGATAAAGCTTTGCACTTGGGGATTCTCCCTCCTGATCCGTCTTCTTTGAAACATGAGAAGAACAAGATCCACTATTAAAGACTGTGTACCCCATTTTTTCTGACTGCTGTGTATAAAGCTGTGCAAAAACCACTGAACAGGAGGTCTGAGATAAAATGACAAGCACAGGAGCTACTCAGCAGTCAACCAGGTCTAGTCTCACCTTCCCATTGAAGCAAAATTTCCTCTAATGACTTTCTTAAAAGGTATTAGCTCTATCCAACTGCCTGAGCTTTCACTCCCCTCAGGAGATTCTTACGCAACCTGCACTATCTCACCAGCAGTAATTCCTTAGATACTGTTTAAGCTGATCCATTATTAGCTTCATTCCATTACTTTGGTGATATTAAGAAGGAGCCATAACTAAGTATTTAATTTCTCTTTTCAGTATTTAAGCCCTGAAAATATGTCTAGATTTGCATCTTCTAACCTGTTCTGGTAGTCGTAACATAGAATACACATGTAGCTTGATAGTCTTTGAATCAAGGACTCACATCATTTTTGTTGATGTTTTCCAATGTAATTCAGATAATAAGGTTCCAGAAACAGGATTTTATGAGATATTAACACAGGGGCTTGCTGGGGGAAGCACCGACCACAGCTTCAGCGTTTGGCTCTGAAATGTAGTTGCAAACAAGGATTACAGTGAGAGTGCAGCACACTTCTAAACAGAAAAGCTTCAAAAAGTAACCACCAAGAGAAAGGCCATAGAAAGAAGAGAAAAACAAGTCATTAACATTCAAAGACCATGTGCTTCAGCACAGATGAGAAACTGTAGAGAAACAAACACCAGAGAGTGCTGGTAATTCTTTAGTGCTAAGCCCCTAAGTCTCCCTAACCCCTTCATGTCAGCTCCCTTGAGCACTGCTGACATTTGCTATTGTGAGAAGCCTAAGGAGAGTCCAACAAGTTTCTCTAGATTATCCTGACCTGCGGCATCCAATATCCCAGTCAACTCTCATCCTTGCTGATGGCTTCTCTATTTGACTTGAAGTTCTTATTTTAGCAAAGGACACTCTCTCTCCTCAGACCCTGCTCCTTAACCAAGCTGTCCAGGACTGTGTTTTACCATCACTAAACACATGGTTAGAGCACCTTCAATTTATGCTCTTCAGAAGAGCAACTGTTCTGCTTTACACTTGCAATGTTCTCCTTAAACTCCTGAGGAAAAAAACACCCAAAATAACTTGGGTGGTTTTTTTCCTCAACTCCCAACTGCTTCTTCCATTCCTACATAAACAGACCTGAACCATTTCTCTACCATTATTTATTACTCTTACACACACACAAAAAAATCACCTTTAAATAGATTGATTATAAGATTTCTGACAGCCTTTATTCTTATATATGACAACCAAGACTTTTCTGTAAGGCCACTATGCTCTTTTCTCTTTTTTAAATTTTTTTTTTCTAGTCCTTCAAGTCAATGCTCTGCTGTGAGCAAGCTGTTGCTTCTACTTCAGTTTCCTCATTCTACCAGCTCAGAGACTTTTATAATCCTTGAGGGCATTTTTACCTAATCACAAATGTTTATGTCATAGTTTATTGTTGATACCTGTTCTCAAAAAACACATTCTCATCACGTCTGACATCAAGTACCACCAAAACCAGGGACCGACAGCCCCTGCAGAACAGGTACATCTGCATGTCCTACCCACCTCTCTTTACTCTCAAGTTTTACATCTTGAACACATGGCCACACAAAAATCATGTCATTTCACCTACAGGGTAAAACATGGATCAGATTCCCCACGTTGTAATCCACAACTGAACAAGTACTAGGTAGTGATTATTAAGGAGAGATGATGTGGGCTTTGTCAGGCTGATGTTCACTCCTCTGCTCCTCCCTGTAGTAGAGGACCTATCCTGAGAAGATCCATGCCCATACTGTAGAACAGAATTTTTCCTAAACTTTGCTCCTTTTGAAGAGGTGAGAGGTAGAAAGCAAAAATATTTCTTGATGTCTCTTACAAAACGAAGAACACTTTTTCTTTCAGATTTCAAGTGCTCTTAGTATCAAGTTTACATGATCCAAGAACTTGGCTCAATCTACACCATTCTGCACTGATCCAGTGCTAACAACAGAAGCAGCACAATGATGAAGGGTATGTACTTATATGTAAATATTTGCACAGCTTACTTGCAGGGAGAGAAATGTATCTACTTTGAAAAAAAGAAAAAATCTGCCAGAGGAAGGTTCTGAACACAAAATGTGGCAAGGTAAAAAAGCCACATTCAGAACAGTTAGTTCATCTTGCCAACTCAGCATCAAAGTAAATTTTTACTTTGTTTTTTACTCAATCTTTGTTGAGTAAAATCTCAAACTCATTTACTTTGTTGATTCAAACTCAACCATATCAAAAGGCAGAGATTTACCCCAGGCACACCAGAGCCTCACCCTATGCTCAAGGGTCTCTCAACTTCTTTTCATAGCAGAGAAATTGTACATGACTATAAATCAAATTACAAGCACCACTATTAAAGTGGAAGTTTGAACAGTTACCATAGGAAATAGCAAACTCGGCTTGCTGATAAATGGCTTATCCCCATTGGTACAGTAGTTAAGAAAGTGACAGTATTGCAACACTTGGCCATATATTTAAGCTCTGAGTTACATATCTGAGATCACTCTGGACACCTCTTAAGAGCAAAAACACGCAATCAGTGTTTGGAAACAGATGCAGTAAAAATTTCCCCATGTACTTCTGAGACAGATATGATACTCAGCTATGAGCGTCCCTCCTTCTAATCCCTCCATTCTTCCTCATTCCACCTGTGATACACTGATGTTATACACATTTTGTCAAAACACTCTCTCTTTACAAGTTTATGAAAATTAAAAAGGTACACAGTAACTTGAAAATGAAAAATATACAGTAACTCATACTTTAAATTTGTAATTTATGAGACACCGATTCATTCCCTCTTCCCTGCATTGACAATCTCATAATGCATTTTCCATGCATGATTTTTGCTTCTCTTCTTAATTCTAAAAAGCATGGATATTTAATTATAAATTTCATGCTCCCACCAAGTTCCTCCCTAAATCACTTGTAAACATTTAGAATGGAAATTAAGAATTCAGCTGGCTCTTCACTGTTTACCTGTTTGTTTTTTTTACTGCTACACAACCACTCCAGTCACAAGTTCCTTGTAAAACAAAACAGCTTCTTTTATATCTCTGTCCTTTGCGTTGCTCTATTAATTTGAACTGTTGAAAACTCTGCTATTAATACTACAGCCTGGATTGTGCAAGTAGTTATTTTTAAAGACAAGATATTAGTCATAAATTTCCTAAGGTACTCTGCCTCCAGCTCTTGCATACAGAGGAGTTGCTTAGACTTACAGGCATAACCAAGAAGTTATCCAAGAGGGCCAACCTTACATCTAATGAATAATCACACAGACTGTATTTGTGGATTAAAGTATCAGATCTTAACCCAAACAAATCCCAGAGTCACACAAAAGCCGTCTCTAAGCAATAGAACATATTTTTTCTGTCTCCCCACCATCAAATAGAAAAGCTTTTAGTTTTCATGCCATAATTGTGAATGGCTGCATAACCACATAGAGCACTACAGTGTCTGACAGGTACTTCTGCCATCCCCATTGGCCACTTCTGTTTGGAGAGCAAATCCAAGGAGTGTGTGCATGCAGGAGAAAAAAATCCTGATAATTTAAACATGAAATCAAATTAGATTTTCTATTTCATTATATTGGCAGTAAGAAGACAGCCATGAAAAAGTCTAGGCAACTCATTCAAATGAGCATCTAAAAATGCTGAGAGCACTGGGTAAGCACAGAGGAGAACTTGGTGGAGTGCACACCCATGTTCTGATTGTCAGCTGCATATCTGCAGGTAAGGACAGCATATGACCCTCTGTTCAGCCAGTTAAATACAATAATTAGTTTGTGCAAATACAAGAAACAGACGAAAAGGCTTAAAAATCTGAAAAAGCCCGCATCCCTCTGTTATTTCATGAATTAAAAGCCAAACAGAACTGAGCTACCAGGTGTAAGAAACTGAGAGCTGCAAGAATAACTGGCAGCATTTGGAAGAATCAAGTTGATATTTCTTTTACTGAGTATCAAAACATTTCTTCTTATTTGGCATATTTTAGATGGTTTTATTTAACTGACTGTCTTGGGGTGATTCATAACCATAATGTATCCCGTAATCATCTGAGCCCAGAAATCTTTCCTGTATTTTTAAGACCCTGCAGCAGGGAATCTTTGAGGGGGGCGCAGGAAGTTGGATTTTGGAGCAGGCGTTTTTTAAAAGCTGCCCGCCCACGTTCGTATCGAGGCTCTATCTTCGCTCAGGCAAAGGGGTTTTTCCTTCAGTTGCGGTGGCGATCTCTGGGCTGCCCTGAGGGCGAATTCCGCAGGTTCTTTCCTGTCCCAGAGCCGGAGGCATCGCGCCCACGGAGCGACTCCAGCCCAAGCTGCCGTTCACCGCGTTGTTATATATATATTATAGAGTTGGCTTTTCGCAAAATGTATTATATATTATATATATTATATAGTTAATAATGTGGTAAGAATATAGAATATAAGTTTTTTTATTTCTGCTTTTAAAAAAATTAGGCATAATGGTAGTAACTAATGTAACATGCTTAAACTGTCTGTTTAGTCGAAATAACATCCAATAAACATGTAAAAAAGACCCTGCTATTAATATACCAACTATCAACATCTACCACCTAAAGAAAGCATAAACCAAGGCCCAAACTGGAGGTGATAATAAAAACACAACCACAAAACATGCATGCTCTAAAAAATCGAACCCAAAAAAGAGCCATACAAAACAGTTCCTAAAATATAAAAACTAGTTTATAGAATTATATGAATATTCATAAATTGATGCGATAGAAAGGGTATTTAAAAAATGTTTCTGAGATAGCAAGGTGTGGACTTGGCTGAATGCCAAGTCACCTGGCCAGCCATACTTAGCTTTTTTTATCTCCTAATTGTCTTAATTTTTTTATTAAACATATTTCTTAAAATTTACCAAAAAGTGAACCTCGTTTTTCACCATGTCCAGGCGGGAGGAGAAGCAAACCCGAGTGTCCCCAGCCCCGCTGCCCCACCTGCTGTGCCCGCTGTCCTCTGCCTTGCCCTGGGAAGATGGGACGAGCCATCGGGCCTTCTTCCTCTGCTGCTGGAGCTGCGCCATGAAGTTCCTGCCTTTCCTGACGCTACACTGTCTCTCTGTTCCAGTAGGGTGGTGAGGACTCGCACTAATTTACATTATTTCCTACCTGTTGGCATCCTGTTTGTTAATAAACCGTGGTTTTTAAACTTTCCTCTATTATTCATTTCTTATTGATGGAAAGGGATTATTGGAATCCAAAAGGAAACAACTCATTCCAGCATGTTCTTCTTTAAATTGTCTCAAACTGACAAAAGTATAAAAGCGTCTTCGTTTACATAAAGAAGAAACACGACACGAAATGGAACCAAGAAAATACTTGACTCCATGCCCACCCATGGGCAACCTGTTCCAGTGCTCTGCTACCCTCAGAGTAAAGAAGTCTTTCATGTTAAGCTGGAACTTCTTGTGGTTTAGGTTGTGGTGATTGCTCCTTGTCCTGTCACTGGGAACCACTGAAAAGAGTCTGGCACTCTCCTCTTGGCAGAGAGATATTTGTCTGCATTGATGAGATTCCCAGAGTCTTCTTTAAAGACTCTGAACAGATGAACATAAAGTGGTGAATGTATTTGAACTGTGCAGATGCTATGCATAATACAAAACAGAGAGCCAGAATTAGGTGAGGCTTATCAGAATCCCAGATATCAGACCATGCAGAAGACAGCAACTAGTGACCAGTCACCTGAAGTCATCTGTTCAGTATGTGAGCAAAGAGTGCCTCAAATCTGATTACAGTTCTCAACAATCCCGTCTTATGAATGCTTCGACTGACTGTGTTGGAAAATGAACCTTTAGAAATGATGGTGTTCAAATCCATTACCTTGCCAAAACAAAATGCATCAAACACTCAAGCTCACTTCCCTGCTGATTTCTATCCAATGACAAAAACCAAGGCTTCAGCCAGCTGGCAGGTTTTTTGCTGCCTTTACAGAAACTTACAGCTCTAAGCACAGACTTAAAGGCTGTGGTGGCAATTCAGTGTTGAATGAGGGAAACCAAATGACAGATGGAGACTGACCAAGTAACTGAACCTCATAAGCTTGTGCTACAACTGGTTTCAAATCAGTAACTGTAAAGCCATTGGACATACTTTTCTTACATTATGCAGAGATAGAGACAAAAGATTTCAGTGTAATATCTGCGTAACACAATTCGGGATGTTACTCCAAGAAGAATTGTTAAGGACTTTAACACCACCACTGAAATGAACATATTCTTTCCAAGTCAAGTCAGAGAAAACAAACACTAAAAATAAATCAAAGAAGGAAAAAACAAACAAACAAACAAACAAACAAAAACAAACAAACAAAAAACAACAAAACAATGGAACAGTAAGTAATCCTTAAACAACCCTCTCTCCATCAGGTTTCATTCCAAAATCCATGTTCATGATGCATTACACAATTAGCAGTGCTGTGACACCACACAGTGCAACTGCTCCCTAATGCAGGAATCTCCCTATAACCATTCATCAGCTGTGTCTTCACTTAATTAAAAGTGACTCATGAAATAAGCTGCATTATATTATCCAACTTCAAACAAGCCAAAGCAAGTTTAACTAAATTAAATTTAACTCCATACAGCATCATGTTAAGGATTTTGAAATTAAGTGCTGGAGAATGAACACCTGGTTGTAAAATTCCTTTGAATGGGCAGAAAGGCCCTTTCTCTGTAAAATTCTCCAGGGACCCAAAAAGTCAAAGGGAGCACAGCTGAGAGAAGACACATGCAAGGAACACTTGCCAAGGTGTCTCTGCCTTGGCAAGGGGATTGGACTAGGTGATCTCCAGGGGCCACTTCCAACTCTAACAATTCTGAGAAACCACTAAGAAAAATATGATTACTGCTCCTGGCTTACAGTTCACCATGCCTTTCCTACTGCAAGAGGAAAAGCTATTGGATCCTCTCAGGCTCAGGATCTCAGTTTTACAACACACGAGTCCAGCAGTGAGCAATAGAGAGGAAATCAGGACCCAGTGCAGGGTCCCACACCAAACAAAACTATGCCTCTGAAAAAAGTCAGTACTTGAAAGCAGCATCCCAGGGCACAAAATCCAGCTTCCTTATAATGTTTCATAGACATCTAACATCATCCCATAAACTCCAAGGGTTTAGCAACTTAAACTGGCAGGCTCTTCACAGTTTGCACAGTCAGACACCAGTTTTCAGAGTAAGCTTGCTGGTTGCCGCACAAGTGTGACAAAGAACATTTTCTTGGCTTGTCCCTTGGACCACACCAGGCCTCTGTCTGCCCTGCTCTTAGGTTTGCCCTCTTCCTTTGTACCACAAACAATTTTTCATCATTTCCTTGGTATGTTCAGGTCCAGCCCCATCCAAGTTATCCTCCCACATGCAACAGAGACACCAAGTCCAGAGTCTTCAATATCCCCATACCACAACACTTACAAACTTCCACTCACAGGTTACAGGTCTGTGTTTCCACTGCCTGTCACAATTACCAGCCTTCTCTTCTGCCATGTGCTTTCCACTTGTGTGTCTCTTTTGTCTCTCTTAGCAGGTACAGTCCTCCTGCAAAAACTTCTCCATGCTACCAAAAAGCTGCCCATTACAACTCTTATTAATATCCTGAAGACCTATGCTAACTCTTGTCAGAGATTCTTGAAGGAAAAATGGAGTGTATATATAGAATAATTTTTAAAAATTTTAAGAACCATATAGTTAGACCCGAGGGAGAGGGCAGGGGGATGCAAGAGGGTCTGACAAGGTTGGGGGTCTGGGTTGGTGAATAACCAACTCAGCTCCATCTGCCTAAATTATTCAAAACCAACCTGCAATGTTTTCCCCTTCCTACTTTAATCAGCTCTGTTTTCATAAGGTTTGTCTTTCACTTACTGAAAACAACAAGATATTGAATGGCTTTCAGAACGTGGCAAATTGTGTGTTTAAAAACCTGAATCAGATCAAGTGAGAGGAACAGATGGGCTGCCTGTGCTTTAAACCACTTTTCTTTTGAACTGGCTACATCACTTCAGGGCAAGGGAAGAGGAAGAGCACTGGCAGAATTGGACCATTTTCCACATGTGGTTCTTAAATTAGACCATTAACTCTACCCTGCATATTATGCACATATTTCATGAAAGAAAATGCTGTTTATTTCCCAGACACACCAGGAAGTGGGTGATGAATTCCTCTCCATACAGTAAATGCAGCAGACTGCCTGGTTTATATGTATACACTTATATATAGATATCTTTATAGATAGCTATAGATATACATATTTTGAGCATAAGCTGATAACCCTTAACCATAATGGCTCCAAATGAACTAGACAACAATCTCTCACTCAAGCAGGTAGAAAAGGCTGCTGTTTCCAGATAAAGTCGGTTTCTTTCACATTTTAGAAGCCTGACTATACATCCTTGCCAGGTCCCTGCTCTCACAGAGTCTTCTGCCTTCACCAGAGTAACTTTTCCGTCGCTACAGAAAGACCAAAGCCACGCTTCAGACCGTGACAGAGCGAACTTCCCAGGCAAAGACCCGCTCCCCTCCGCTCCACCCGGGAGCCAATTCCCAGCCTCCCGGGGAGGAGAAGCGCTGCCAGGAGCGGGCAGAGCGGCTCAGCCGAGCGCCGGGAGCCCCTGAATTCCCGGCCGAGCTCCGCCTCCGCACCGTCCGCACTGTCACCGCCCGCGCAGCCGGGGCACCGCGCTCCTTGTCAGCGCCGCGACACCGGTCCCGGAGCGAAGGCAGCCGGGGCGGCCCCTCACTCACCTGCGGTTCATCGGCCGCACTCGCACGGCCACCTTCACGGAGGCCATGGCTCATCGCCGCCGGCCCGGGCTGTCCCTCGCCGCGCCCCGCCCGCCCCAGCCTGGGCCGTGTCGCTATGGGCGCCGCCACCCTGCCCCGGCCGGCCCTACGGCGGCCGCGCGGGGACAGAACGCCCCTCGCCGTGCGCCTGGCCGGCCGCGCCGGGGAGCCGGAGACAGGAGCGGACACGGGAGGAGGAGGAAGGCCGGGAAAAGGAGCTTTGAGAGGAAGGGTAGAGACAGATACTGTGGGTGGGCACATGGGGATTTCTCCCTAGGGCCGTCCACCGCGGTGCGTTTGTTGGAGGGTTGGTTGGAGTTGCGAGTGCTGGCAGCGCTTCTCCTCCCCGGGAGGTGGGGAAGTGGCTCCCGGGTGGAGCGGAGAGCAGCGGGCCTTTGCCTGGGAAGTTCGCTCTGTCACCGTCTGAAGCGTGGCTTTGGTCTTTCTGTAATGACGGATGTTATGCTCCTACACATATATATACATACATGTACATATATACATTTATATATATTTATATACATTTATATACATGTATCACAGAATCGCAGGTTCAGTGAGGTTGGAAAAGGCCTCTGACACCATCGAATCCAGGCTTTGACTAAACACCATTGTGTCAACCAGACCAGGGCACGTCCAGTCTTTCCTTAAACACCTCCAGGGACAGTGACTCCACCACCTCCCTGGGCAGCCCATTCCAGCCTCTAATCACCCCTCCTGGGAAGAAACTTCTTAGAGTCCAACATGAACCTGCCCTGGTGGGGCTCGAGACTATAAAGGGGTGAACCCTCACCTGGCTGCAGCCTCTTGTCAGGAAACCACTTGGTTATAGACACACATATGCATATATATATATATATATATGCACATGGATATAGCCCTCTTCTTTGGTAATTAATACAGCTGTGACCTATCAGGGGTGAGGTCACCTGTAATCCTTTCTTCTACACTTACATACACTAAAATTTTGCTGTGGTCTGCTGGGCCACAGGAAAGAAGAGTGTGTAAATAACCTTTGAGTTGGATCAGGGGAGTCAAGCAAGCAAAGACTCAAACCACTGAGCGTACATCATCATTTCTAAACTGTGTTGATCCAGAACTGAACCAGAACAGTTTAGTTAGAACTGAACTATGAAGTCACCAGCCTGCCTCTGCTGCTCTGACCTCCTGCTAATTGCTTCATTCACTCTTCTAGGAACTCATTTTCCTTTTGCTGTGCTTTCCACTTCTGTTCAGTTTCAAAGCATTTTAAACGTAGTTCATGTGGAAATAAGCAAATAAGGTATATTACAGGAAAGAAAATGTACTGCTCACATTTAGATATATATTCTGTAGGAGAAAACTTACTCCTTTGATACACAACTGTCACCTTGAACTTGAACTGAAAATATAACCACTACATTTTTATTTCAAAATATTCATGGGAGATGGCTTTTGCACAACAGAAGTTTACCCTCCACAGAAACTTTTCTCATTACAAAGAGAACTGTGAGTTTCACAGAGCGAAACTCAGCATTTTAAATGTGTTACTGGCTTCTTAAAAGTGAGGTTATGTTTGTCCCCTCTCCTGCTTCACTTTCACTTAAGGAGCCTGATAAGGAAAAGTATGCTACAGAGAAGTGGAAATTAAGAATAAGTGGTTGTATTTGACATTTAATTTCTGCACAGTTGGAAAGAGAAATTAGATTGTGTGTTGTTCAACTCATTAATTTTCCCATCCCAGAACATCCAATCATCCAAGAACATAGCAATATGCTGTTTCATTATTAAATATAATAGGGAGATGTTCTGATAATTTTTTCTTATCAAGTTCCTATTATTTACAATTCATGGACAGTGGCAGTCTCTGAGCTCTCTCTTTTGCTCTTTTCTGGTGCCTCATTCAATTAACACCAAGCCAATCTGTTATGTCCAAAAGAAGACAAGGCCTGATAAGCAAGCATACAAGCTGCAGAAAGATCTAATAATATTTAATGAATTACTGCAGTGCCGTGTTTAGAGATGTTCTCCTGGGAGATCTCCCCTGGGATTTACACAACACATTGTCATGTCACTGCTTGGGATCAAGAAGAGCTGTATTTTTTGAGGCAGTGTCAGGGACAAACTCTTGGGTATGCCAGCGTAGTTTTATTTGTGAAGCCAAGGAAATGCCTTGTGTACATACAGCACTACCATTTACTCCTGGCTTTTTAAAGCACAGGCAATGCATAACCCCTTACTCCTCATTCAAGCACCCTTTTATCACTTTTATTGGTGCTAAAGACAGAGGAAGTTTGAGGCTGCAAAGTTTCTTACAGAGAAATCTCACAGATTTTTCAGCAAGACACGAGACTGAGTTGTATCCCTCAACAAGTCACATTGCTGGAGGACCACAGAATTTAGCACTTGAAATGAGAACCATTTCTTCATTCTCCATCTGGAGAAGCAAGGCAGATAATGCTCATGCCAACATCCCTAGATTATAAGAGGCCAAGAGATAAAGGCTGTGAAGGGCACCTGTCAGGCATGTTAAACCCAGGAACTCAGCTATGTTTGCTGTCAGGGTATCTGGATTTAAGGCAGGAAAATGTTCTCCCTTTAGTGGCACTGCTCCTCCTTAAAAATAAAATCATGGCATGAAGATTAAATCATACCAAACTGGAAAAGAAAGAAGAGTGAAGAAGACCTGAAGGAACTTTTAATTTCAAGTGTCCACCTTCCTGCTCAGCAATGTTTCACTAACAGGTTGAACATTGCTGGTCAGTGGCAGCACAATGCAATCCTGCACCCCCTCCTTGCCTGAAGCAAGAAGGAGAATTATCTGGTTTCAAACCAGAGCTGAAATAATTTTGTTGGAGAGGCACCAACTGCTTTTCAACTGCTGAATTACTGGTCCAGAAAAAAAAAATTGCAAAAAAATTGCAAAATCACGCCTGCTATGTGATGATCACGTTAAAAGGCACTGGTCTTCACTAGAGTCCAAAATACTCTAAAGATACAAATGTAGTTTTGCTCAATATTTCAAGTGATACAGTTTCCTATATTTGCTATTAAGTATAACAACTATAACAATTATTTAAACATCACTTTCTTATTGGCAAAAGTTGTGTGTATAAACACATAAAACACTAATACAGTGCTGCACTGATAGCTGACTGCATAAAAAAACCCAATAGCATTTATGTGGGCTATAATGATGATGGGATATTTACAAAATTTACATGGGATAGTGTTGTACACATACTTTCAGTTGATGAGTGTTCCCAGAGAGAATTTATGTTTCCCCTTCTTGGCTTGGAATAAAGACAGTAATGTTATTGTAGGCAATAACAATTAATATTGCTAAAAAAAATGTCTGAGGTATCCACTCAGTCAAGCCAGAAGGCCCATGGTAGCAGATACATTGCAGCATAGCTCTTTCTGTGCCAGGAATCTACAGCCAGAATAGAGAAGATAGGTAACAGAACATAGGAAGGAAGAAGGAAAAGGAGATGCACAGAGTCACACAAGAACTTGATGGGAACAGAGGTTTTCTGAACCATTGCTTACAGCCCAACACCTGGATCACACAGACTTCAGGGAAAGAGCACAGCCAGAACTCAGAGTATGTTGTTTTGGAAAACCAGAGAACAGCTCCCAGCATCCCTCATCCAATCCTTCTGCTGCTTCAAAAGAAGAAAAAACTAACAGTGTAATGTCATGCTGGCATTTTATCTCATGCACCTGCCCAATATGGTATGTCACAGAGAAATGAGCTCTGACTCCTAACAAAACCCAACCTGCTCATGTATGAAATCAGGTCTAGCAAATCAATAAAGCCCAGGAATTTAAGTCAGTGCAATTTTAAGGTACATTTCCCATTGAAATGAAACACCTCATAACAGTGTTTAGTCTGAAGACATGTTGCTAATCCCACATGGAAAAGCAGCATTAATTAGTATGTTTCCACATGCTGAAAACAAAGAAGCAGCCCTGGGCAGCGGATATCTTGCAGGCTAAATACAGATCACAGTTTTCAGCCAGTATGTTTAGAATGTATCCCTAAACCTCCTGTCAACCAAGAGAGTCCCAAAAGACATCCCTTTGAGTAAGGGTAGTTTGCTTGAGTTCAGTAGTTTGCTTGGTAACTCCATCACAGACATTTTCCAGGTGCCCACCCACCACCAAGTCACCAAAGTCAGCATTCATCCCCCAAGGAAAGGGATCTTCATACAGGCAGTGCAGGTGGCACTTGCCTTGGAGAGAAGCAGCTGTATCCATGATGACTCTCGTTCTGTTTTGTCCTCTTGCAGAAGTGCCTCTCCAAGCAACAAGATCTGCCTCTTTCATCTCCCCATTTTCATGTCCCATCAGCTGGAAAGGTGTTGAGGGTCTGACCAAGGTAAAGCTCACAGCCCTTACAGTGCTGACCCTTTGACTATCAATAACTGTCCCCAGCCGAAACCACAGAACAGAGGAGGTGACACATTGTGAGAAGGAGACACATGACCCTCAAAACCACATCCACAATTACTGCACATGCTCTAAAAAGGCAAATCAGGGGCCAAACCATGGTAAAGAGTTCCTGGAACATGTAAATGAGTTCAAAGAAATTTTTGAATATGTATAATCTTTCTGAATATGTATTTATATATGAAGATTTGCTATGATTAGCTGAGATGCCTCTGGCTATGGCTACACACCCAGTGCTGTTACTTTTGCTTTATTGCTTTTGTCCCCTATTGTCCTTTGCCCTAAAACCTCCATCTTGCTTTATATCTATTACTATATACTACAACCTTTAAGTTTTCCACCATGTGATATCACACACTTCTACTCAAACTCCACACCCATAATCCCAGTACTATCATTCAATTTTGGAAGGAAAAGACTCTTGTTCCCTGTCCTTGGTTACAGAGATCTTCCACCAGTCTTGTGATCCCAGGAGACATCTCCCTTTCACTTCCATAACATGTTATATTGGATTATTCAGAGAATTTGGATCCTCTGAGGAACATCTTTGACTCTCACTCCTCCCAACCTCCCTCCCCAGCCTTGGTAAGGCTTTAGTTAATGTTGAGGTGTTTAACAAATGCATAGACCTTTATGCTCTGTCTTCCCCAAGAACTTGCTTATACTGAAATGTTGTCAGCTTCACAGCATGTGGAGGCAGAGAAGCTCTAATGCATGGTCTTATCATCAAGTAAAAAACCCACCCTGTATTGACAAAGAGTCTATACCCAGGTTTGTATTGATGCTGTTAATGATTTAATGTTGTAAGGTGAAAATTGTTAGATTTTAAAAGGGATCTGAGCATACCCTGCAACAGTAAATTTTCTGTGTGCTTCTCTCTGGCAGCTGGCTCTGGTTTGAAGTCCAGGCAAAGGTATTTTTTGGATCATTAACATTGCCCTGTGACCGAGATTTTTTCCTGCAATGGATATTTTCCTGGATAAGACTGTCCAGGTATTGAGAAAATGAGTAATGTGTTTCAATCACACTTAGTAGATCTAAAGGTTTAGCTTCCTCTTGCTGTAATATATGGCTCTGGCTGTGTTAGCTCAAAATGAGTTTAAGATGGATTTCCTGAAGGAATGGTTCATGGCATATAGTCTGGCTGCTGAACAGAATTCTTTAGGGTGACAGCATCCCCAGCCAATGCACTCAAAGGCTGCAATTGCTGAACAAAGTCAGCATGGGAACATCCCCTTTGTATAAGTAGATGTTCCACAAAAAAATGAACCATTTTGAAGGGCTCAGGGAAGTAGAGAAATACAATCCCTGAGATAGGAGCTGTGACACAATTCATGACTACGGTCATTTATACACGTGTGGTCTCAGTATGCACAGGCAAGAGTTGACACCATCACAGCCAAAATGAACTGGGGAAAGTCACTCAGAGACTTAAGGACCAAGCACTGAGGAATGTTATTCTTCCTCTCCTAATTGACAGATCCACTTGGGCTAAAGAACTGGTTACTCCCTTCCCTGGATATGGATTTCTTCCTTTGATTATTGCCTGAAATTTAGAGTTCAAAATTTTCTGAATTCTTAAGGGGCAGTAACAGTCACAAGTCTTGTTTGCTGCTTAGCTGTGAAGAGCAGGCATGGATGCAGAGTGATATTGATCAACAAAAGTGACCCATTAGTGACTGTCCCTCAGACTTGTTTCAGATGCCAGTTCCCACACACAGTTCCTGTTTTCAGGAGATCAGAGGCTGATTTGCCAGAGCTGAGAAGCTGTGGGCTGTCCCTCACAGGGCTGGCTGCAGATCAGCATCGTGTGCTTGGATTGAGACCAAAGCAAAGAGAATCTTTAGTGGGAATACCCAAATCCATCACAGGAGAATGTGATCAGAAGTATCTTTTATGCCTTTATTTAATGCTGTAATATTGCACAGGACCACCTGTAGAAATTTTTTCTTTTCACAGAAAATGCATTTCCAGCCCCCAAATTTCAATTTGTCATTATATGTGAATGATTAGCACTGCTTTGTTCCTAACACAGTGTTGAGAAGGACTAAATATGCACAGAGACTGATGGACTATTAAAAACCTAGATTAAAAAAAACACTTCACAAGCTAGCTAAATCACTGTTGTAGTGGGAATGTCTCCCTGTGAGAGAAATCACACTTCTGGCAGCAATGCAGACTTACTTTCATGTAGCAACCAGGAAATCACATTTTCACATTTATCTGAAAAATTACTAACCACAAAGTAATGAAGTTGCATTAGTTGAATGGGATTCTCCAGGATAAACTACAACATCACACAGAATTCAGGAGGGAGAAGCAGGAGTAGGACTTTACAGTACCTTTGTCTTGCAAGAAAAAAAACTCAAAAAACCAACCTTTTAAAATAAAATTTTTCAATGCTAGACCCACTAGAAGTGAGGTCATAGGTGACTTGGTCAAGAGAACAAGCAACAATTTGTTTAGTTTTAACAGAAAATAATGATTTTCCTCTGAAACAGCAATAATAAATAATTTCTTATGCTAGTGTATTCTTTCTTTCCCTGGTTAGTGAAGCTCTCTTGACTAAATTACAGTCTGCCAAGCAGTGTATTAAATAATCAAGAGTATAAACTGCCAGTAATAAATGTCAGATGAATGTGTGGAGGTTCTTTTCTTTCAGATCAAGCAGCAATACACTCAAACATCTTTTTAGTGGTTATGAAACAACCTTATTAAATGAAGAGAAGTACATTTTCCCCCTTCTGTATGGTGTTCTTGTTTGTCTCCCTGACTATTATTGGCTGTTTTATTGTCCCCCAAACAGGACCAGCCAGGTTGATTTTCTGAGTGGTTACAGTTAATTCAGGTGGCTCGAGTGAAGCTCTGCCAAGCGCATTGCCAAGCTCTAATCAATACTAAATTTGTCCTGCTATCACTTTGTCCATCCTCTTTGCTTTGTTAGTTTGCAGAGATCACATATGAAGAGCCTGTGAACAATGATCTGTAAATCCCTGTGGACTCCTCAGCTTTGGGCAGCAGCAGCTAGTCCAACTGCTCAGCAAATCCTGATTTATAGGGAGCAATTCCTTCCCTTTCACACCTTCCAACTAAATATAGATCACCAAGTTGTTCACCCATCAAAGAACATTTTCTGTTTTCAATGTGAAGCTTTGTGTATATTGACTTTGCAAGTGCTCACAGGGCCAGTTGGTACTTGCTAGGAAATTTCCTTATTTCCTGACACTTTGTTTATTGTCTTTGTCCAATATTTAGTGATTTTGTGTCACCTTCTCCCTGACACAGCAGAACAGAGCAGTCAAAGGCCACAGAAAAAAATACTGCAGGCAAATCCAGCCATATCACAAAGCATTTGCACTTGTGTTCCTTTCTAGCATGTGGGTTTAATTGAGATGAAAATGTGGGTTTAATCGAGATAAAAATATTTCCATACTGATACACTAGAGCAACTTTGCTTATCCCACAGTCTTCCTACAGGAAATAACAGCTGTGAAAAATGTGAAGCCTCACTGTGTGTGGACCCAATTGAGGCCATGAGGAGGGCATGAAGCTGTGATGTTTCCACCATACACAGCTCTTGGTTATTTATACCTCAGGGAATTTTGTTGAATGTAGAAAAGGAAGATGAAGAAATAAAACCCCTTGATTTTTATTTTAGGACTCATAATAAACAGCAGCAATAACGATGAAAGGCTGAGTTTCCTTGACCTTAAGCAAATGGCAGGAGGGGGGAAGTGGTGGCTGCAAAGATATTTTAAAGAATCTTGTGCCTTTTGTTTTGTGTCTTCTCTATAGGCAGTTGAAGAACTTTATTTTAAAAAATAATTTATAAAATGTCAAGATTTTTGATTCTGTGAGACCAGTTCCTTTATCTGTGTTGACTCAATAAAAAATAAGCAGTTTTGAATATTGATACTAAATTATAAAGTTACTGATGGGCTGATGGAGATATAAAATTGTACAGCCAGCCTTTCTGAAAAAGAGTTTTAATGTATTATTCAGGCTTGGATTTCAAAGCTGTACTTTATCTTAAAAACTAACTCTAAGACAATAAACCAAAGAAAAATAAATAGAACCCTAAAACTTGACCAGAACTGCTGCTTGTCATGTTCTGAATTTTTCACATATATGCATTGCATAAGGCATCCACTGGCACACATTTCCCACACCATGCTCTGCTGTAAACAACTGCAGAACACACTGTTTTCTTCCACTAGTGAATGACACCTCAGTCAACAGCTTTTTTTGCCTTTGGCTTTTATTTTTGACTCCCTTTTATCCATGTTTTTCTTTATATACTTCCTACATGCTCTGAAATCTGGAGTAATTTATTTTATTTCCCAAAGTTTGTTGTTGTTTTTTTTTTTCTGAAATATCACTGAACCAATAACTCTACCTAATAATATTCCTGCTTCTTTACAAAGAGATGGCCTGCCCCAATATAATTTACAGCTTAAGCAGAAACTACTTCATTGATTATGAAGTAGTTCCCCTGCAAGAACTCCTTTTCTATATGTAAACCTTTGCAACTTCAAACTGTTTCTGAAAAAGAGCCTGTCTAGTAATTCATAGAAATGAAGGCATGCGGCCTCCAAAATCATTCCAAAAATTCAAGGGCTGCAACCTCAATCTCTGCTCTGTTTTTCTTTTTTTTGTTCTGAGGTAGCACCGCCTCAGATTTTCAAAACCAAATTTTTTGATTTTCAAAGCACCTTCAGGAACCTACACTCAAAAAACCCCACAAAACAAACAAACAAACAAACCAAACCAAAACAAAACACAAAAACCCACTTAATGTTTAGGGACATTTGGGAGTTCCTCCCATCTGCAGCGCTGCATCCAGCTCTGGGATCCCCAGCAGAAGAAGGATAGGAATTCGTGGGGAGAGTCCAGAGAAGGGACACAAAGGTGGTTTTGCAGGTCCGCTGCTCTGAGGAGAGGCTGAGGGAATTGTTTTGCCTACCTCTGCTGTGACCTAATAGTGGCTTTTCAGAAGGGGCCTGATTTATAAGGAGAGGTCTAATAAATAAGAGGTTTTATAAATAAGGAGCAATGTGGAGAGCAATGGTGTACGAGGTCACAGAGTGACAGGACAAGGAGGGATGGATTCAAACTGGAAAAGGGCAGGTTGAGACCAGATGTTGGGAAGAAGAAATCCTTTAGTGTGAGGGTGGGGAGGCAGAGGTCTGCCCAGGGAAGCTGTGGAATCAGGGCAGTGTTCATGGTGGGGTTGGGTAGGGCTTGGAGCAGCCCAGTCCAGTGGAACGTGTCCGTGTCCGTGTCCACAGGGGCGGTTTCACTCCATGACCTTTGAGGGCCTTCCAACCCAAACCATTCTGTGCTTTCCCGAGTTGCTATGAAGAAATAAAAAAAACCAAACCCAACCCCCTCCAAAAAAACTCCCCCCCCCCCCCCCAAAAAAAAAAAAAAACAAACAAACAAAAAAAAAACCCAAAAAAACCCCACAAAAAACCAAATCCCCAAAAAAACCCAAAACAACAACAACAAAAAACCACCCACAAAAAACCCCAAAAAACTACCCCAAACAACCCAAAAAACCCCCCCAAAAATCCCACAAAAAAACCCCAAACAAACAAACAAACAAAACCCCCCAACCAACCAACCAACAAACAAAAACCCCAACAAAACCACAAACCAAAAAAACCCCCCACAAAACCAAACCAAACAAAAAAAAAATCCAAACCCCAACAAAAATACCCTCCCCACACTTAACTTTGCTTATTACTCCATTAGAACAGGACACAGCCAAACCCTGGCGCAAGAAAAGCCCATTGGGGCCGACACCAAGCTTTTATCCCCTTTTATCCTTTTTCATCCCTATCTCGTTTTTATCCCGTTTTCTTTTCCCTTTCATCCCCCCATCGGCGCTATCGGCGTTCGGCGCATCGACTGTTCCGCGAGCGGCTTTGCAGCCTGCGCTGCGTCCCGGCGGGGCGGGGCGGGGCGGCCGCCATTGAGAGCGGCGGGCGCGCAGGGGAAGGGACGTGGGGGGCTCTGGGATCCGGGGTCCGGCATCTAGGAGCCAGGTGGGCGCAAGGAGGGCTTGCCTCGGGGGGGTTTCACTCTCTGGAAGTTCCTGTCCCGCCGTCGCAGCTCTGGCCCGCCCGGAAAGGGCAGGAGCGGGGGGGAGGGGGGTGTGCGGCCTGCGGGCGGGCAGACGAACAGACAGACTGACGAGGCGCCCCTCAGTTGTCGCGGCCGGGGGTCGCTAACGCCTGCCGTGTGTGCTCTGTCCGCAGGCCGGTCCGTAGGCGCCGCCCACGATGGACATCAGGCCGAACCACACCATCTACATCAACAACATCAACGACAAGATCAAGAAGGAAGGTACGGGAGGCTGCCGGCGGCCTCGGGAGCGGG
The DNA here is from genome assembly GCF_965231275.1 of Zosterops lateralis. Taxonomy (NCBI): domain Eukaryota; kingdom Metazoa; phylum Chordata; class Aves; order Passeriformes; family Zosteropidae; genus Zosterops; species Zosterops lateralis. The sequence goes on from NC_139764.1 coordinate 7,871,722, forward strand.
GGGGTGTCCGGTGGGGCTGGTGATGCACTCGCACACGCGGCACTTGTGGTACAAAGGGGCTTTTAGCAGCTCCCCGAGGCCTCTGGAGTGCTGGGCAGGAGGAGGGCGTGAGCCGAGCTCTCGTGTGATGAAACAGCTCAAGCGAACGAATGCACCTCCCGCTGGATCAGGGTGCTCAGAGCTCCCTGCAGCTCCTGAACGCTTTCAGGGACGGGGAACCCGCAGCCTCTCTGGGCAGCCTGTTCCAGTGCCTCACCGTCCTGACAGTACAGAATACTTTCCCAATAGCACATCTAAGCCTTCTCTCCGTTTGAAGCCGTTCCCCCTTGTCCTGTCACTCCAATCCCTTAAATAGTCCCTCCTCACCTTGTGGGCTCCCTTCAGGAAGGCCACAGTTAGGTCACCCCTGAGCCTTCTCTTTTCCAGGCTCAACAACCCCAAATCTCTCAGTCTTTCCTCACAGGAGAGGTGCTCCATCCCTCTGATCAACTTGGGAGCCTCCTGGACTTGCATCAACAATTTTTAGGGGAAGTGTTTTGATAGAAAACCTTTTGTTAGTTAAAAAAATCAGCACACCACAGTTAGTCAGGAGCAGGTGGAGAAAGTGACAGTGGACTGGTATTACCCAGTGTCAATAGCAGTGAAGAAGAGGCAGCATTCTTACATTGCTAAAATAGTTCAAATGTAAGGGTTTTGTGTTAGAATGATTGCACAGTACAGATTATTTATTTAGGTGGATTTGGATGGGACTGAGGTTTAATTTGGCACGTATTCAGGTGGTTGTTTATAATTAAAGTAAATTCATTGCAGCTGTAAGCTGCAGTAGTCTTATACAAAAATCATTTGGATCCAGAATATGACAAAATACTTCATCCTCAAGGGAGAAAATTAATGAAACAGTTACAACCAAAATTTCCAGCTTTAATTAACCTTTAGGTAGTTACTGTTCTGCTGCATTCTTGTTTTACATCATATCTCTTTCCTGCTGCTTGTTTCAGTTTTGATTTTCTCATCACTCCAGGATGGCTGTCATGCATCATACTTGATTGTGTGAGAGAGTGTGTGTGTGTGCATATGCATGTATGAAAATAATGTTTTTAATACCCTTATGTAATTGTTACTCCCTTGGAATGCTAGGAGGATGGCACTACAACTCCTTCACTATCTGAATCCTTGAGGTATGACACCAAATGTTGCACACCAGCTTACGAAATAAACTTGTACTCGTGCAACACTTTTGACAAACTCGTGTGCTAACAACTGTGTGAGCTAAAGTTTGTAAAAAAACCTTGTTCCCAAAGGACAGCAGAGTCTGTAGAAGTGGCAATTTGCATGTAACCTGTTCTGATCTGTTTCCTCCTCTGGTCGCCAGAGCTGAAGAGGTCCCTGTACGCTTTGTTCTCCCAGTTTGGTCATGTGGTCGACATTGTGGCTTTAAAAACCATGAAGATGAGAGGACAGGCTTTTGTTATATTTAAAGAGCTTGGGTCATCTACCAACGCCTTGAGACAGCTACAAGGCTTCCCCTTTTATGGGAAGCCAATGGTGAGTTATTTTGTTACCTTTGTAAAGAAGAACAATACCCTGATGGTGTGATGCACCCCGGGAATGAACTATTTTATGTAGTTGTTACCAAAGGATTACTCAGTCAGGGCACATCCTGATGAATATCTGTGCAGGCTGGAGGGATGCTGAAGAGACTGCAATTACAACACACACACTATGAACTTAACATTTGGATTTCTTAATGGGGGTCTTTTTGTTTTTCTATGCTGGATTAAGGATTTTAAGATCTTAAATACTTTAATTTTACTCATCGTGTCTTCCATTGAACCAGTTAAATTAATTCTGTAATATTATTGAAATTGGATTAGTTTTCAGTTACTTTGTGTGTAGAGTAACATTACCTGCTCTTAGATTTGTAATGAATAGCTAGAATGTGATGCTTCCTTTTTGGGGTAACAGTGAGGAGGGTGAAGATCTCCACTTTGCTTTCCAGATGTGACCAGTGATTTTTTTTTTTTTTTTTTTTTTTTTTTTTTTTTTTTTTTTTTAAATTGATGGCTAGTTCTGCTTGACTGTAGATCATCAAACCAAGTCACTGTACTTCAGTATAACTTCAGTGAAACAAATTCAGTGCTGATTGATAGAACATGATTTAGGAATGTACTTCATAACTTGCAGAAGAGCACAAATGACCTGCTTGAATAATTAGGCATCCCTTAAGTCTGCAGCTGTTGGTGAGGTGTAATGATACATGCAGACAGCCCATGACTTCAGCAATGGAAGGGTACATTACTGCTGGCTCTCAGCTTATGGCTTTGAGCACTGGAGAGAGCAGTTTTGCTGCTGAGCCACAAGCTGTTTGCCTTAACACCTTCAGGTTCTCTCATTAAATCCTTCACACAGAATTTTGCAAGCTCGGTCCTCCATTTATCCTTAAGGAGTTTTGTGCTCAGTAGAACTCAGTAAGAAATAAAAACATTAGAACTTCATAAGCTTTCAGATGTACTTCCCTCTTCAGACATTGCCTGCAGCCTGTATGCTCTAAGCACTAAACAAAAGCACTAAAAAAAAATCTTAAGCTGCTGTGTAGTTTTGTATTGAGGTAGTCTCTGATAGGGAAAACAATAGGATTGTGTGCATGAATAATAATGCTGCACACTGGTGTAGTTATACCTGCACCTGCTTAACCTTCAGCTGTGAGGGGGGGGGGGGGGCTTTGTTAAGGGAACAGCAGCATTTATGCAATCCTCTTGGGATTAAGGTGGATACTTCCCTGTTCTGTTTAAGCAGTTTGAGTTTTGCTGAATTTACATTTCTGTAGAGATCTGAGAAATTGCTGTCAGATTTTAATTCCCCTTAAAATGGAATTGAAAACTCAGTTTTAATAGAAGCTAGAGCCAGTTTCCTCAAATGTCCTCTGTGGAGCTCAAATGTGTCTCTCTGTGCATTCTACCTTGAGAGATGTTAAAAAGATATTGTTAGATAAATGGAGTTCTGCTTTCAATGAGCTAAAGTTACTAATTTCCACGTTAGGAATTTTTTTAGACTTCTGTAATTGTGTTCAGAATCAACTATGGGAATTGGTTACCCTCTAAGTGTACCTACACTTTATAACAATGTTTAAATATAAAAGGTTCCTGCAAAAAAAAAAAAAAGTATAAATACACACTTACTGTAAGTGATGAAAAATGTTCAGTATCATTAATTGCAGAATATAATCTATTTTTCTTTTTTCTTTTACAAAGCGTATTCAGTATGCAAAAACAGATTCTGATATCATCTCTAAAATGCGGGGGACTTTTGCTGATAAGGAAAAAAGAAAGGAAAAGAAGAAAGCCAAAACTCTGGAGCAGTCAGCAAATGCACCAAATAAAAAGGTTATCCAGGTAAGCTGCTTCTCTGTTTAGAAAAATAAAAACAAAATCACACAAAAACTATTCCAATTTTTTTTAGGACTTGATGTTGTCTTTTGTTACTTTTCAGTTCCTAAATTGGTGTCTGTTGATTATCTAGAGGTCTTCTGCATTTAATAAAAGTTGAAGGAGCGGGAGCTGGTTATGTAGTCTTTGCTGTTCCTTTTTTTTTTTCCCTCCTTTGCTATTACCAGATGAAAATAAAGATGGAGGGCAAAGCTACAACAAACCAAAGTAGAAACTCTTTTAAACTCTTAAAAAAGTAGCGTCCTTTAAGAAAAGGGAAAAAATGAGATTGTGTTTATTTTTAGTACTGGCTTCAAGTGCTCAACCAGCTTTTCTCTTCAGTGTTTTAATACCATGTTGCCCAATAAGGACAGAAGAATGGTAAATGGGGACAAAATAATTAATTTACAGTAGATATTAGATGTTGGATTAACAGGAATTAGGTTGGAATTTATCTCCACTAAGGCTTGGCCTGCCTAAAGTAACAACATTTAGTAGTTTTTGTGCTGAAGTGTAGCATAAAACATCAAGGCACCTGACCAGATTCCCCCAGTTTGTATATTGGACATGATATTCTGTACCATGGAATATTCCTTTGGCCAGTTCTGGTCAGCTCTCCTGGCTCCCTCCTGGCTTCTGGTGCGCCTGCTCACCTGCAGAGCACGGGAAACTGGGAAGTCCTTGGAGTAGTCCCAAGCACTACTTATCAACAACCAAAACATCAGTTTGTTATCAGTGTTACTCTCATACTGAATTCAAAGCCCACTGTACTAAAAAGAACATCAATTCTATCCCAGGTGAAACCAGGATACCCGTCTGGGCCTTCAAAACTGCTTTCTCTGTGTCTATTAAATCAAATCCTGTAATGTGGAGAAATACTTGACTCAGTCATTGGATTGATCACATAGTACTGTGTAATTTCTTTTGCTTGCCTGGTTTTGGAGCTAAGCAAAATTCACACACTTTGTTCCCTTTGGGAAGTTTCTCGTAGGCACCAAATCTTCCTTGGATTGTATCTCAAAAAAACCCTTTACATGTGTCTTGAGTTGTAGAGAAACATGGTGGAACATCTTGGTAAAACTATTTTGTACTTATTTGCTAGGGAGCAACACAGAATTCAGCCAATGCCCCAGGGACTACACCACAGAATCAGGTAATGTTTTTTTTATTTTTATCACTAAAAGCACTGGTGTTTATAATTATTCTCTGTGAATAATAATCCGTTACACATGGAAACTCGAGGATATATTTTACAGCTTTGTTTTTGTTGTATGAGATGTTTGTCTAACACCTACATGACAGCAAGCAAACAAAACAAATCTCTTGTTTACTGTATCTGGTTGACAGGAAATGAGAATCTGCAGTTTCTCATTACTATACAGAAAACAGCACTATTACCAAATCATACTGGATTCTTAGATTTGGGCTGTGCTTAGTATCAGTAGAAGGATTCTCAATTTTTTTTCATTGGTAATAAGTTCTCTTTAACTTACTTTGTTCTAGCAGTGGATAAGGAAAAGGAAGACAACACAGGATGCCAAAATACCTTGCCTAAAAGCTTTATTTATGGAGTTTGGGGGTTCTCTGCTCATTTTTTTCTCACTAGTGTATTATTTTCCAAAGGATTTGTTGTGGTTTGAAAGCAAAACGAGTGAGAGGCTCCAAGTCAGAGATACAATTTAATAAGAAGAAAGGTAAAAAGGTAAAAATAAAATAAAATAAATGCAATAACACAAAGGACCACTGACAGAGTCAGAATACAACCTGAGCAGGATGGTGGAAGCAGTCCAGGTGAGGTGCTCTTCCTGAAGCAGTGATCCTGTAGAAAGGTCTGGTAGCTCTGGTCCTCTGGGAATCCAGTGGATAAGTGCCCTTGCACTGTCCCACATACCAGCTTATATCCAGGTGAGAATGCTTGGCTCCTCCCCCTGGGCAGAGCATCTCACAATGGGATGAGGAGTGTGAAGTGGATCCTTGATGGCCCATTAACAGAGATAACCCCTGGAGGGAGTTACCTGTGACTCATGGGCCAGGCGTTGATGGGCCATTAGCAGAAGACAGCCCAAAGGCAGAGGGCCTGGGAACACTACAGCACTGCCCCATTTGGTTTCAACAGTTCATGAAGATGGTGATAGAATAAATACTTTGTGTACATCCTACACTGCAACTCAGGACAGGATTGTCTGGAGATGTAGGAACAACTCCAACTCCCTACCCTTCATTCATCTGTTCTACTCAGTGACCTTCTGAATGATTCATGTTAGAAGTGAAAGGGGTAAAGAGCCAGGATTTGCAGGAGAGCAAGAACCATAAGAATATCTTTGCCTGCCCTGCATTTTTCTTGAGTTCTGCCATTGCATACAAAACCACCAGGGTAAAAGGTCTTGCTCCCTGGATTTTCAGGAACAATTTGTGTATGTCAGTTTTCATTAAAGCACAACACTGAGTGTTTGGATATTCTTTGATTAGATATTTCTTTCAACTTCAGAAATGGATGTGAAGAATATTGCAGTGTCAGCTCTGGACGAGTTGAGTTTAAATGTGACATTAAGACAGTATGGTGATGTGATTTTTGTAGAAGTCAGAACCTCTCCACATTAATAAATCCATGTAAAAGAATCAAGGGGCTTTGTCTGCATATTGATAAAGGTATGGTGAAACCCAGGTAGAATGTTGTGAGCAAAACTAAAGTAATGTGAGTCGTGGTTCAAATAATCATGTAGACAGGTGGAAAGGAACTGCATGCAACTATGTATAGTCTTCTGAGCTTTGATCTTCTGTCATTGCAGGTGCCTGATAACCCACCAAACTACATCCTTTTCCTTAATAATTTGCCTGAGGAAACAAATGAGATGATGCTCTCCATGTTATTTAATCAGTAAGTTTTGAATAGAAGTGATTTCTTCTTTGAATTCTTCTGTAACCTGTGTGTGTTTTCTCAGTTGGCAAGCTCACATTTTAGAAATAAGAGTTTCTTCTGAAGGTGTTTCAGTTGTTTGTGTTGCTGCCAAGGTTACAGATGTCAGTTCTGATCACTTGGTTCAGAAAGCAAATCCGATCTTTTTTGTAGCTGGTTTTGACTGTGTAATTTATCTGCCATCAATTTGCACTGGATTTTAAGCTGGTGACTGTAATACTGAAGTCTTTAGGACAGGAGGAACAGTTTCAAAACTAATTAGATTGCTTCTGTATGTGTACAGCGCTGATTAAACTGCTTCCACATAATATTCCTTAATTGAGGCATAGTTCTAAGGATTGAACATACAAAACCCTTCAGTTTGAGTCTTTCATTAGTAATAATTATTGCACTAGTAGATGCCTGTGATAAGAGAGATGCATTATTGAGCTAAGAAGTATTTTTGACCCTCACCTTGTTATTTTAAAGGTTCCCTGGATTCAAAGAAGTTCGCTTAGTGCCAGGGCGCCACGACATCGCCTTCGTGGAGTTTGAAAATGAGAACCAAGCAGGGGCTGCTCGAGATGCTCTCCAGGGGTTCAAGATCACTCCGTCTCACGCCATGAAAATCACTTATGCAAAGAAATAACTTCATGCTCCTGTAAAGGAGTGGTGTGAAGAGGTGTTTGTGTTTTTTTAAACACTGATAACTCTGGTCAGCTGGCACGTTTGCTTTTCTCTGCAGAAAACATAAGACTGGAATAGAATTGCCACAGTGACCAGGGCTCATCTGTGATTTCCACAGATCACCTGGATAGTAACTTTTTCTGTTGGAATACTAATTTTTATAAAATGAAATAAAATATAAATATGCTGTTTTCAAGCCATGTTTTTTTTTCCCTCTGTCTCATTATTGATTAGCCTTGCAGGGTTTTATTCAGTTTAAGAACTTTTAAGGTGATCCTTATTTCTCAGAAGTGAGTGCTAAAAAATAACTGTCTTTCCAGAGCAAAAGGTATGACCAGGAATGCTGAATGCCAGCATATTCAGAATAAGTACAGCATTCAAGCTTGTTATCAAGAGGACAGCAGTTTTTCACTTAGGAAATACAGCTTATCATTAGTAAGTATTTTTTCCCCAGGTGGTTAGAAATAGAAATAGTTTGGCAGTAATGTGATTCAACTTGGTTTTGTCTTGGTGGCTGGCAGTAGAAGCCAGTTCCAAGAGGAAACATAAAAGTTTCCAGTTTTAGCCAGGCTTTTCCAAAATACATGTCCTAATGCTTCAGGGTTTCTCATGTTTGATTTACTTTATTTTTTTTTCTCATTTGTTAAAAACTTTATAGGTTTTGTGTGACATGAAATACACTGGATGCAGTGAAGTAACCAGATATAGTGTTGTGAGCTGTAACTGTTGTAAATATTTTGGGAAAAAAATCACTTTAAAAAGTTGTAGTGTTTTGTATCTGCAACATCAGCCACCTTTTTTTTGCACAAGACCTGGAAAATGAAAGTTTCACCTGCTCCCAGAGTACATTGCAAAATAATGCCTCTTTCACAATCTCAATTACTGTCCTATCTCCATTTTTCTATTTTTTTCATTCTTTCTAGTGATTTTGTGTATGTATGATTTCACAAGCATTCTAATACTTGCAAACAAAAATTGTTTCAGTGTGCCTGTGAGAGCAAAAATGACAGTTATTCCATCATAACCTTGGACTTTCCTTCCTGCAGTCATAAATTTCTGGGTAATAATTATGCTGTCATTTCATCCCACTAGTTCCTGTGGCCACGACTAGCATTGCTTTTCACCTTTCTTCACCTAAAAGGTTTGGAGCTGCCTGTGAAGGAAGTTGGGCACAACCTGTGGGAGGATGGAGGAAGGAGTAATGGGCTGGAAGGCTAGAGGGGAATGTGTGTGATGAGAAGGTGATGCTAGAAGTTGCATGATGCACTTTGTTTTCAAGGAGTGTGGGATTTTTGGTGACAGCTGACAATTTTCTGCTGTTCTGTCTGGGAACCGAAAGCTGGTACAGGCAGCAGCTCTTCATGAATCAGGAGACACTGGTTCACTGGAGTGTAGTTTGGGAATTTCCAAACTTGCCCTTGGTTATTTCTCAGGGCTAGTCCAGACCAGCCTGACAGCTGTGCTGTTGTGAAGAAATTGTAAAGAGGACCTTTTAAGTCAGCCTGTGGCACTGTTTAGTGTCCTGGACCTGCAAATCCTCAACAGAGTTCAGCTTGGTAAAGAAAAGTGAAATGGTTGCTGTCCTGGCATGACTTCTGTGTTTTACTCTCCCCATGGAAGGGATCTTGCCTGTACAGGGATGCAGTGCTTGAATTATTAAATTTCAAATTTTAATTGCTGACTTGAAAAGCCTTCTTACTGCCTTGCAGCTCCCTAATGGTTTGTTTATATTGCATCCATCTGGTATTGTCCCAGTAGGTCCTTTCTGTAGACAAGAACAGGAGAAATCTCTACCTCTGAGGGTTTTTGGTCCAGGGAAGGTTGTGCTTGTCAGTGAGCATTTGTGAAAATTAAGGACAGGAGGATTAAGAAGGATGTAATTTCATTTGCTTCTTGCCAGGGTCTGACTGAATTTTCTTTCTCAGACTTTGCTTGAATTACAATTCAGGCTGTGGACAACTCTAGGTGTGCTTAGCATCTTTAAATAATATAGTTGCTGATGAAAATGTTAATACAGAGTGGCTCTGGGAGGGGATTCAGCTTTATGAGTAGTTTTCCCCCTGCTTTTGGCTCCTCTGGTGGGATAGAATGTTGCCACAGCCCCTTCCTGGTGTGTTTGTCCAGGTGTCGGCCTCTTCCATAAAAGATGGGGATTGCTGGACCTGGCACACACTCAGCAAGTGCTGCAGCAAAGAAAAATGACAGAAAGTGTTTATTTGATGATTTTACTTTTGTGTCTCACATTAATGTGTCCTCTGGCAACTGGAATTTTTACGGAGAAACTAACCAGCAAGAAGTTGTGTACTGATGATGACTCTGTCTGTAAGTGAATTTGATTTTACTTTGAGGACAAAATAGTTTCGAAAATAATAGTTGGGTTTGCTTGTTTAGCTCTGTAATATATTTGTTTTGTCAACTGGCTATGTAGAATGTCACATGCAGTTTTACAAAAAATGGGGTTTGTAAAGGGATATTTTTCACTTAAGTGAAAAATGTAGGGAGGGATTCTAACTTTCAGTGCTGAAATTGCTTCTAAAGCTGTTATTTTGGTTACTGGAGAATAAAAAAAATACACAGAACAAATTCTTGAAGACTTTAACTGTTTCAAGATAACCTCCTTTTATTTGTAGGAATAGTTTTACTACAAAGTCATGTAGTAAAAGCATGTATGTATTTAAATTGCATGTATTTCTGTAAAAGCATGTATGTATTTAAATTCATCCACCTCATTCTGTTGTTGCCTTTTTTTTTCCCCAGACACCAATTCCCTCGCCAAAGCAGAAGAGGATTATAATGCTTCAGACTGCAGATTCATTAATATTAAGAAGGGCCAGTTGATTTATGTTTACTCAAAACTAATGAATGAAAAAGACTCTGGAGAGATCTGTGTTGCAAGTATAAGACTTGATTCTTGTGTATATGAACAAACTAGAAGTAGATTAACCCACATTGCTGCCAAGGAATGGGTGCAAATGCTGAGCTGTTGTGGGGTTTAAAGCAGCAACTTAGTTTAAAAAGTGAATGTTTAAACTGGTTGGGGAGACTTCAAGGGCGTTAATATTTTTCTTTCTTTCTTTTTTTTTTTTTTTTTTTTTTTTTAATAAATTATCCTCTATAGCTCTATGGTAATTATGAACTGAACCTTTACAGGATGGCTCAACAGTTTATTTCTGTGGCCATTTATGAAAAAAATGTGGAGGACAAAGCTTTTATCACAGGGGCCTTTCAAGTCCTAAATTTAAGGGAAGCAAATATAAAGATCAGCTGTGTTTACAAAAAAGGTCCAGAAAAGCAGTAAGCAGTATTCATTTACTCAAAAGATGTATGCCTAGATCAGGACTTCTGTCAATGGTTTTGTTTCATGTGCCAGCTGATTGGAACCTAGGAAATGTAAAACCAGATTAAGAACACTACCGATAACTCCTTTTTGACTAAGTGATAAACCAACTCAAACCAGATAAGGGTTGTTTTAAGGTATCTAATTATATACCCCCTTGCTTGAAGGTTTATGGAGAGGAGTATGAAGACCATATGGGGACAGTTGGTTATTTCCTTAGCTGTTTAGTGTCAGAACAAGTCTATCAAGAAGCAAATAAGACTGTTCCTACAAAGGTAAGGAATTTACAAAAGCCCAGCTGGCCACATAATTATACTTGGCTATGTAATGGTAATTTGCTGTAAAATTAAATCTTTATTGTGGCAGTTGATTGCAGCATATCACAGATGCTTAGGCAAATAACCTCAATAAAATCCCTAAGATAACCTCTGATACAGCAGACATTGTTAATGTTGCAATAAAGGCTCAATCCTTTTTATTTGAATAGTATTCCTTCAATATCACATCAGTTTTACCCAAAGGTTTCTTTTTTAGATATTACAGCCTGGATATTGTGCTGTAGACTTTAGTAATGTCTACTACTGCACCTTCTATTAATTGTGTATATAAATGGATACTGTCATACAGAACTTGTGATTACTGCGAGACCATGCTTGCTTTCTCATTACAAAGCTAATGGTGCATCAAAAAACTGAGTTAAAAGGGTTTTGGAAACACATTAGCATTCTCTGAGTGAGTAGGCTGCATTTCTGAAAGAATGGTTGTCCCTGATAAAGCACAATAGTGCATTTTTCTCCAAAAAAATCATGTTTTTACTAAATATCTGAAACACTTCGCAGAGGAGTGGAAGAGGAGGGTCTTTTCTCAGAGGCCAGCATGGTTTGGCTTAAAACTAACAATTACTGGTAGCTTATTTCCATGGTTAAAACCAAACTGAGTGTTGGGTTTAAAGTACTTGCCTTCATCCGTCCTCAATATTTTTAGCTATATATGTTTTGCAGCATATGGCAAAATACAATTAGCATTTCAATCTTGAAATCATGTCTAGAGCCTTCAATCCTAGGTCCAGATCATTAGATGGGTTTCATTGCCACAGAGGAAATAAGTGAAAGGAAGAATTTTGTGTCATGTTAACAGTTGCAAGGATTTGCACCAGACAAGGTTTATTTGAGGAAATATGCATCTCAGTAAAGTGACTGCTTTTCTTGACACTACATGAGGTTATTCTGAATTTGGCCCAGAAGCTTTGGCAGCAATTAATTAGTCAAAGAGCATGAAAGAACCACTACAACACATTTTAAGCTCTTTTCTCAGTAATATGACAGCTGGTCTGCTGCTTGGTAAGCTGAACTGAAAGTAGAGGTAGGTTAGAGCCATGTCTTAGCCTGATGGCTGACTTGGCCTCCAGAATGGGACATTGTCAGGCTGCAATGCTGAGCTTTAATTGGAAAGCCAGTGACACAGACTTCCAGTCCTTTCACTCTTCCTTCACATCCTTGCTATGCAGGAACGTTGTGATGAAAACTAAGGGTGATACAGAGACATCTACTGCTCTCAGCTGATTTTGCGTATATGACTTTAAGGTTCAGGCTCTTTGTTTACATTTAAAATAGTCTATAGAACATTTTGACCCATCTGTGTGCTGCCTGCTCCAAAAATATCCTTTAAAGGAGCTGTTTCAAACAGAGCTAGTGTTGCACCACCAGCCTTCCATCTGCAAATCAAAATCCAGTCTCTTGCTCACAGATCTGTAACCTTCTCCCAAACCACTGGCAATGTTTTTGCCTTGCTTTCATGGGCTTGCACCTGCCAAGCCCAATAGTGGTGTAAGATGGGGTCTCTTTGGAAGGGGTTGCCATTTAAATGAGGAGATCTGATGATGCCCTGAGTTGCAATGAATCAGCATGGAGCACAAATGACACTCTGTGAAGGAATGGCTGATAGGGAATTTGATGGGGAAAAGCATCAAGGAGGCACCTGCTACACTGGAGAGAAACCTGAAAGAGAACAATAGCCTGGGAGCCTCTGTGTTTCCAACCCTCCTTTTTGTTTCAAGGTTTTTTTTCCTCCCAAAAGGGTAACTTTCACTGTTGGAATCAATGTATGCCATTAGCTGCAGACCTTGCTGTAATAAACTTTTCTGCCAGTGGACCTCTCTCAGCATCCTTTTGTGCAGCACTTGGGGTAACCCATGTCTCTTGGTTGGTGTCTGAGCAATAAATCTCGAGGTTGTTTTTGGTTGGGTTTTTCTTTTTTTGGGGTTTGTTTTTTGTTTTCTCAATGCTGCTACTTCTGAACCATTGAATCAAACTGAATACAATGGGCTGAACACAAAATGCTGTCTGTACATCGGAGTGGTGGTGTTGGGTGGCCTGCCTTCCCTCAGGCACTCAAAATTGGCCATTTGCTGGCTGAATACTCTCCTTAGCAGGAAGCAGGTGCTCTGCAGCAGCTCCCTGGCTCCTGCTTGCAGTGGACAGCTATGTAGGATACACTGGATACACTGCTCTGATGTAAATGAGCAACACAGTGTGGTAATTCCCTGCAGCAGAATCCAGATCTGTGTAGGCAGATAAGACAATAGAAGGAAAGAAGCAACATGCTCTGGAAGTCTTTTCCCTGCCAGAAGTTTTCAAGCAGAGTGCTGGCATTTGTTTTCTAGTCAGCAGTTCTCTGAATGTACTGCATAGCCTCAGCCCAAGTAATCCTTTTCATGTGGGATTAGGAATTGTTTAAGGATAAAGGGTTACATAGGACTAACTGATCCAGGTATTGGACTGTAGGAATATGAAACAAACAAACAAACAAAAAAAAATAAATGAATTGTTTGAAATTAAGAGAGAAAGAGGTATTGTCTAATTAATTTTTAGAATTCAAGGCAGAAACAAATTATCTCAGTTATGCAAAATGAGTCAAAAGACAAAAGACTTTTTCTTTTCCAGAATCCTTGAATATATTATAGTGTACTTTGCATATATTATAGCACATTCTGTGTACAGCATATTCATTTACCTTTGGAGGGCAATAAAAGAATGTTAATCCTTCAGTAACCTCAAAACATTTTTCCTCTTCACTGTTTTTATCAAGACATTAATTTCTTTTGTGACTAACATTGAGAACAGGCAATCTCCTGGCTGCTACCAGGGAAAGCTGACAGGAGGAAATCTGGGCACCCTCTCTGAACACACAGTACTTCCCGTAACAGATATTTGTGAAACAAGTAACCTTTCTTCAAAACAAGAAAATTTTTATTTATAGAGAGTGATTTGGGATGAGGACACAGTCCCACACAAGATTTCTTTAGAATTTTTTTACATGCATACACTTTATTGCTTGTTAATAAACCCGAGAGCCTTTGAATTTCTTTAAGTCTCTGTGGTCTAAGTAAGATATGTATGGGATTAGATGCATGACCTTGACATGCATTTTCCTGCCATAACCTTACACCGTGTAGTAGCTATGAAAAATGCCTTCCTTGGATGAGCCATCTGTGACTTGCTGGGATAAATCTCATGGTTGCAAGAGTTATCTAGCAGTCAGGAAAGCACCAGCAACTAAATATGGGCTTTAGAAGTGTGTCAAGAAGAGCCTCTTACCTGTGGTGTCTGTTATTTACAGGTTATTTTCAAGCTGAAATCATGGCTTTAAGCCAGGGGAAAAACAATCACTTGGCTTGGAAGGAACCTTTAAAGGCCATGTACTCCAACCCCCCTGCAAAGACCAGGGACATCTTAAACCAGACAGCATTCTGTCCAACCTGACCCTGAATGTTTCCAGGGGTGGAATATCCACCACCTCTCTGGGCATCCTGTGCCAGGGTTTCCCTACTCTCATTGTAAAAAAACTTCCTTATGTACAATCTAAATCCACCTATGTTTTGTCTTATCACAACAAGCCCTGCTAAAAAGTTTTGTCCCCTTCTTTCTTATAAGCCCCTTTCAAGTACTGAAGGGCTGCTGTAAGGTCTTCATGTGTCCATTTTAGGCTGTGTGGTGGGAATGCACCTGGATACACACTGGAAATTGTGAGTACTGAGACAGCACCTGTGGCAGTATGTGTTTGAAAACACCACACAAAATACATTAAATTTCCCTGTGGCTATGAATAAAAATTGTGAGGTGAGATTTAGCACTTGGCTATTGGAAAATGTGAGTTTTTCCTCAAAGCATCATTTCATATAATTTTTTACAGATATTAATATATCTAGTTCTATGTGGATGTGGAAGATGCACATATGTCACAAGATGAAGCTCTATATATATGTCTCCACAAAGACACCATCCTTTCCTCTTCAATTACAGTGCAGGAGCTCCAGGCCAGAACTGGACATTCTGTGGTATAAAATAAGACCAGTGTTTACAATCCTTGACATTGCACCTAATCCTTTACCCAATTCCTTATGAAAACTTGCAGACATAGCTGGTTTCAGGTCCTGTTTGCTCTTTAACCAGCTTGTATGAGCTATGGATACTTCATATACATGTGGATACTGTATGTGGACAGCAAATCAACTAAGAGGAGAATACTTTCAATTCAGGATGCATACACCAGTGTAGGTACACATATATTATCCTTTCCAATGTTGCACAAAGGGCTATGTTTGGAGTCTCACAGAAAAACAGCTTGCTAGTAGTTCTTTGGCAGCTGTCGTGACAGAATGTGGGCATTATTCCTCTTTGCCTTTTCCCATCAGAGAGGTCATTCAAAATGACCTCTTCTGTACAGAGAAATAACCCAGCAAGCTTGAAGAGGGCATCACAGTCTGCCTTTTCTACTTGAAAATCTAATTCTGAGAAAGGTAGGATCAGGGTCGACTTTGTGGTATTCATAAAGCATCTGGCTGTGAAGGAACATTGTCGTGGCAAAGCTTCTTGTCTCCTGAATTCAGTCTCCAATGGTCAACTGTGGGATGGCCTCCAACCCAGTGTAGCTTTGTAGCACCTTTTGTCTGCACAGTGTCACAGGTTTTGGTGCAAAAACTGTCACCACATAAACACTGATGACCTATGCTACAGTCTGAACTCAGGTATGATGGACCAGATAAGCTCCTAGCTTCATTACAACATGACTTTTGGGCAGGATCATTTTTTTTAAAGTTGTACAGAGAATTGTCACTTCATCCATTAGTCTGCCAGGATGTTATACAAGGAACGAGCAATTCTTGATGTCTTGCTCATGGCCTATCTGAGGGCAATCCCTTACTGTGTAAATGCTCCACTGAGAAGGCATGTGAGTAGATCCTCTTGGCACAAGGGATGGTGTGTGATTTGCTCAGAAGAGTGGAAATGTTGAGTCTGACATGGTGTTCTTACTCTAGAGAAGATGCACTATGTGCCTCAATTATCAATTATTCACCTGAATCAAATCAGTGCTTTGATTTTTTCAGGATGGTTAACTTAAAATCCCCATTACTACAAGAGAAAGACAAGATTCTTGCATTTAGAGAAAAATCTCAGTTTCTACCCTTTACAAGTGTAGGGCACTAACATTAAAGGTTAACAAAATGATCCTGGACTTGTACGATGAAACCTGGGATTAGTGGGGAAGGGAGAAATGGCAGGGGAGCACAGGATGTCTGTAGGGAACTTTTGAGTGCTTGCATATGGCAACACTATTAATGTGAAACTGACAGTTAAAGATCAATAGCTTTGGCACTGAACTTGTATCTACTTCCTGCATTTCATATTCCTAAGTGAAGGTCCCCTGCAGAAGAACACAGCTTGCCATTCAGACCCCTCAGTGTTCATGCTGTACCTGCCTGAAATAAACAGGAACTGGCTTTCAGGAGGAGAGGAGAACAAATATCATGCTAGGAGGCATTGAAAGGTGCTTTGGGTTTTATAGAACCTTTCTTTTTCCCCTACAGTGATTATTGCCCCTGCAGTTTCTTTATGTAAATCACAGCAGTTCACTGATGTTGTTTCAGTAATAAACTGAAAATAAATTTTCACTAGAAAAGATCTCATAGTTTGTTTCAGTTCATTGTGTCCCAGCACTGGGAAAATATTTGCACACCTAGATGCCTATGTTAGTTTTGCATTTAAACAAAGTTATGTAGCACTCTTGATGTGGCTTCAAAATGCACTTTTAACTCATGGCATCTCTTTGGCTGAACTTCATATTAAGTTTTCAACCTTAGGCAGGGATTCAGAAGTTTTAAAAACAGCCTGTTGTGTACTTTTCAGCAAGGATGTCTTTGAAGAAATGTAATAATCTTAAGTCATTGTCTTAAGTAAAAAGCTTGTTAAGAAAGCCTTT
Organism: Zosterops lateralis; assembly: GCF_965231275.1. Classification (NCBI taxonomy): domain Eukaryota; kingdom Metazoa; phylum Chordata; class Aves; order Passeriformes; family Zosteropidae; genus Zosterops; species Zosterops lateralis. The sequence goes on from NC_139764.1 coordinate 7,888,325, forward strand.
TCCCTGCCATGGTACACTGGGAGCAGCAATGTTGGACGAGTGCAGGGTGACATCCAGTGGCTGGCTTCTGCCTGGCTCTGGGAAGGACGGGTTAGCACATCACAGGGACAAACAACCCAGCTGGGAGGGCCCTTGGGGGAACTCCTGCCCAAATCCCACCAAATCCACATCAGAGCCCTCATGGATTTGCCCCGTCTTGAAAAGCTCCCAGAAATCCGGGTAATTTTTTCCTCAATTTATTCCCATAGTGAAAATTATTCTCTTTAAAATCTGTTTGGTTTTGTAGTGTTTTTTTTTTTTTTTTTTTTTTTTGTTTTTTTTTTTTTTTTTTGTTTTGTTTTTTTTTTTTCGGTTTTGTTTTGTTTTGTTTTTTTGTTTGTTTGTTTTTTGTGGGTTTTTTTTTTTTTGTTTGTTTGTTTGTTTTTTGTCAATTTATGTCCCTTTTTCTTCACAGAAAATCTCAGCAAAGAGCCCAGATCCCTCTTCTTAATAAACCCCTGTAGTTTCTGGGAGGCTGCTTTGTGTCCCCCTGGAATTCTTTCTTTATTTCCCATGTTCAAGAAGCTTGCACAGCCTCTAGCATTGGGGTTTCTGAACTCTCCCCAGCCCCTGTTTCTTTAACAAGTCCCAGTTGCAGAGCAGCAGACCAGGTTTCTGAGTTGGCTTGTTGGAGAGGATGAAATGTGTGCTGGGCAACTCTCCCTCACCCAGACTACTTTTTTTAAGCAGTTTTATTTTAAGAAGATGCCTGTCTGATATGAATCTGAGACCTCTCATAACCTTGAATTTTAGGATGCCTCAGTATGAAGTAGCCAAATAGGGAAAATAATAACTGGATAATATAATTGCTAACTTTGGGGCTTGTGTTGGCTTCTAAAAAGAACTTGCTATTTAATTATTCCTGGCTTATATTTATTTACTGAAAATACTTGATTTAAGCTGAAACATAATTTGCTTTTCTTTCCTCTTCTCTGGCAAAGGGGAGATGCTCTATCTTCTCTTGGCTGACATTGATAATTGGCCTGCATGTTTTTTTTCCTTTACAGTCTGTAGGTGTAGAAGAAAGGATTACAGGTGACCTGGCCCCTGATAAGTCACAGCTGTACTAATTACCAAAGAAAAGGAACAGCCTTGCCCTTAATAGATCACAGCTGTGACTAATAAAGGCAAGTGTGATAAAAGGAGTGGGTTGGCTGGTGAGGAAGGTCTAGAGGAATAGGACCTAGAGGAGCTCTGAGAAAGAAGGACTGATCCAGAGAAACACAAAGAAGAATGAAACAAGGAAAAGAGCTGCTGCTATAAAAGATCTGCTGTGAGGTCAGTGTGGGTCTGGTGGGGTCAGAGCCTGCAATCAGAGGTGGCCAAGGAAATACTTGCAGCCATATTCCAACAGGAAATAAATAGCGGAGTCTGGCGTTGGACTGTGCAGTAGGAGCTTGCTGTAGTCAGAGTCAAGGTGGATTAGCTGTAAAGAAGAGTAAGCTAGTACCCTTTTCATGTTGTTAAATGAGGGTCTGTGTCTTAGCTTATTTCTTCCCCTTGATGCCTTGGAGATGCTGACCTGGAAAAGAGACTGGCGGAGCTGGAGAATAAAGCAGATATTTACTGAAGGGCCTTTAAAGATTCACCTTGGGAAGGACAGAGCCTGACCAGGGCTATAGTCAAGGTGGACTAAGAATGGTCACAAAATGGCTGACCAGTCACAAGGTCTCACATTTTTATAAGTTTTGGGTCATTTTCATATTGGGGTTTAATTGTCCAATTACAGCTTTGGCCTGTGAAGCCTCTTCCTTCATGTTTTCTCTCTTCAGTCACCGTTGTTTGTGCTTTTGGGCCTGAAACTTGTACTTGTTGTCTTCGGTCTCCAGCAGGAAAAGGATTTGTTTTGTCTCCCTACTCTGTGAAGAGACCTTACTAACACTTAATATGAGGCTCAGAACTGCACCCCTGGGCAGCACAGAATCTGAAAACATGGCAGCTAAAACTCAAGGCATCACCCTAACAAGAGGTCTGCTGCAATAACAGTCTCCTACCTCCAGTTGGTTTTGTTGAACTGGTATGGCTGTGCCATCAGCCCCCAGAGGTAGAACAAAACAGCTTTCAAATTCAGAAATGGCTGGTTTTTTCAGGGTGGATGATGAAAACTGCTTTGGGATGGGTGAACAGTGTTATGTCAATACAAGTAGCATGGAGCCGGTGTGAGACTGACTTTTCTTCCTGCTCAGACTGAAATTACATTGCCAGCCTATAACAAGCAGAAGCTTAAAATATACAATGTTGGGTAAAACTGCAGGACTGGTTAGTAAATACTATCGAATATTTGTATACATGTAATACTGGAGTTTCTCAGCATCAGTTAAACAAGCATGTGAAGGGTATAAAATATAGAAGACTGCTTATCTTGGAGCAAGCATTAAAGCTGTAAAACTTGGCTTAGATTATATTGTGGTCAGAATTCTCCTGTCTGTATTGTAGTGGTTATTTTCATATCTGCACTAGCAAAGCACTGCCTATGGTCAGGCTTTCAAACTGTGCCAGTGGTGTTAAGATTTGTTAAAGAGATAAGATTTTTTTTGTTGCTGTTGTTTTGGTTTTTAGATGGTGTTGGAGGTTAGAATTTTTCTGTTTCTTCCCCTTTCTCTCAGGGAATTTTCTCCCTCCTGTTGCCTGAGAGATAATAACAACCGGTATTTGAGAGAAAAAAGAAGTGGTCAAGGTGGGGAGAAGGGATGCAGCTGGCTGCAGGCTTTTAGCTGGGAAGAGCTTATTTTTTGGGAGCTCTTTGCTCTTAGGAAGAGCAGAGATACCCTGAGTTTTTTGGCTGGGAGGTCAGGGGGCTGGGCTCTGCTCCTGGCTTGCACTTGGGATCAGAGGGGAATGGTCAAACTGCAGCTACTGTGGGAGAATTAGCTGCCCCTGCAGTGTCCATCCCAGCACCAGTTATAATTATTTAAAGGCAAGGGAGTCATATTTTTCATTCAGAAGGAGGTTCCTGCCTTCCTTGGCAGACACTTGTCTTTCAAACCAATGGGAAACTTCCAATTTTTGAACAGATGGGAAATTCCGAAAAAATTATATTGGGTTTCACTACCGTATTTTTACTAAAGGGTGTGTAAAATTGCTTAAGGGGTGGACTGGGTCAGGGGGTGTAGTACCCAGCTCTAATCAGAGTTTTTTCTTCCCATATGGCATACCCTTGGAAACAGCACTGTGGAGCAAAGAGCTGCCAAGTCCATCTGTTGATGGCAGTGTTGGAGTATAGCCCACACCAGTCAGTATCCTGTTACAAAACTGTGGGTTTTTTTCTGAAGATTGCTTAAGTCAGGCAGGCTTGCTGTAAGTCAGAGGTGGCGAAATTCCTCTGAATTTACAATGGCCCAAAGGACTGGGCATTCAGCTGTGACAAAGGGAGATCTTATTTCTAATTCCTCATAGTTTAAACTGAGTCTGAGTGCACCCTGCTTGTCCTCACTTCTGAAGGTTACTGGGGCAGCTGTTGGTGACAGAAGGGAATGGGTCTCAGTTCTGGTGCAGAACAGAGAAATTCTGCAGTAGAAAGTCTTATAAGATAAAAATTCTTTATTCCTTCAGACTTCTAGAGGATTTTTGAAAGTCTGGGTGAAATATGAGTTTGCTGTTCCAATTAATGGCTTCTTGTGGGTGATGTAGCCAACAATGCATTCTTGTTTTCTCTTTGGAAAGAGTAACACAACTTTTTGCAATCAAAATGTAGCTAGCTTGATGCCTGGGATGTTCTTTAGGCAGTAAAATTTCTAGCAATGGTCATGTAGAGTCAGGTTAGTTTAATGTACTTCACAGCGTGTGTTGATGATGATGCCAGGCAAACTCTTCATTTACTTCTATCTTATTTGACATGTGGATAGAGCTTCACAGTATTCCATACACACTGTGCCTTGAAAACTCTGCAGGGAGATGTAATGGAAAAACTATAAGCTGTCTGCATTAAGGATATCAGTAAATATCTTCATCCTTCAATTTATATTGCTGCTTAAAAAGAATAATTGCCAGTGATTCGCAAGACAGCTCTGAAAGGGACAATGTGATGATTCCTGGGGAGAGTTTAGAATAAAAGAGTGTAGCAGTGTTAAAAACAAAAGGAATAGTAGAAGCTGCAAAGTCACTATGATGTTTTTAATGTGTCATCCTACTTACACTGTACAGGGAAAAATACAGGGTTGTCAAAACTTCTTCTTTTGGGCTGTAGCCCCTTCTCAGGACAGTGCAAGTGGAGAGGTAAAGAAATGCAAGGAGATGCGCAGACTTTACCCAAGTAGCTGAGATCTGTAACTGTTTTCCAGTTCTGTTCTAGATCTGTTTCTCATATCTTTTTTTAAATCTGACCTCTCAATATGTTGCCATCCCTGCTCAGCATATAACTAATTTTACTAAAATGAGTAAATTGATTAGGTATGGCAAAGGAAAGAAAGGTTGGATAGGCAAATATCCACCACTGTAGGCAAGGCAAGGCCAGTGAGGAGAAAGCAAAGCAAGGCAATGGAATGTTAGGCAAGAGGGGGCTCAGAAGCTGTAGGCATGGAAGGGCTTAGGAATGTAAGTCCAGTGAGAGGTAGGTCAGTGAAAGAAAGGATTTAACATTCTTAGTAACAATTCTAGCCAGCAATTGTGGACAAATGGCTATTTATTTGCCAAGCATGTCCCAAGAAACAAAAACTTTTGGAGGTTTATATACACTGCAACACAGACTCCCCCTCCTCGTGTCTGCCCAGTATGTTACATCACAAAATAGATATCTAATTGCTTCTTTGTTATGAAGCAAGACTACCACCCAGTGTCCTTTTCTGGCAGCTTTGAGAAGTCTTTTTTTCATCACATTCACTTTCATTATGCTGCCTTCCAGATGACCTGTTCAGGCTGGTTGTGTATGGCACCTGCTCAATCTCTTCCTTTTGAGTCCCCATTTTTTCTTATTCAACTAGAACACTTTGCTCATCTTTAGTTAAAGAACTTAGAGCTCTGCTACTTTAACAATACTCTACTAATTTAATTTCTTAGTTAACTGTCTATTGATGAAGTTTTGCAGGTGGGTTATATTTGTCAAAACTTCTGCAGTGTCTAAGCTTCAAGTTGCTCCCTAGTTTTCTCAGGGTATTCACTGAGGCAAAATCAGACACTAGCTTAAACTTAAAAACACCTATAGTAACAAAATCACAAAAATATAGAGTTCTTAGCTAACTGCAACACAGCTTCTCATAAAATGCAGGGGACCATCAAATTTCTGCCTAAATTCAAGGTGAGACAAGATCTGGAAAGAGAGGGCTAGGAAGTTAGAGGAGAAGGGTGGGGATGAAAGGAAAGGCATGTGTAAACAGGGTATGACAAGGCAAGGGATGGACAGAAATTTCAAGGAAAAGCCATATTAATTAGAAATTGTTGTTAGAAGGTATTTCCATTTGATTTAACAATAAGAAATCATTGGAGGATGAATATTTTTTATATTAGGCATCATCTTATAAAATAATTCTTTCCTATCATCTGCAGTTCTTGTGCCATGTTTTTATCCAGTATCTTTTCTTTCAATGATGTTTCTATTTGAGAGTTGGTGGTCATATATATATGGCAAAATAGTTTTCTACTTAATTTGTTGTTGTTCGAGATTCTGTGTACACAAGCAATTTTATTTTTTGTTGCTTTTGAAATCCAATATTTGAAAGCTTTCTTGAAGGGATAAAATGAAGAAAAAATGCTGAAGGAATTTTAGAAATTCTTCTCATTTTGTTTTCAGAAGATTGTAATTTAAAATTCCAAGGGCAGTTTTTACTTACAGATCTTTAGGTATACATTTAATCCTAATAAAGGTTGTACTCAGTTTTAAAAACACCAATATTTTAATGGATTATTGGATAACAGCTACAATTATTGAGAGGTGTGTCTCTACCTCCCCTTCCTGTTTAAATCGAGCCAGCATAATAGCAGATTAAAAGTCCTCATAAATGAGTTCTAGGGGAAAAGTAACTGCTTGCAAGAAAGAACAATTATTAAGCCTAGCTCAGGGAAAGATCAAGTGAAAGAAACACAGAAGCAAGTTTATGGGACCAGAGAAATGCAAGGAAACAAACCTGAAAACTTTAAAAGGAGACCAACATATAGAAAAGGAGTAGATTCCTCTGAATTTTTCATGAAGTAAAAAAAAGTTACAAATAGAAAACCCTCTCTGGGCTTTTAATAACTCTTTGAAAGGCTTTTTAAGACTGGAGTTTGAAATACCCAGGAATGACTGAAGTTTGTGGTTTTCAAAGCACCCAGCAATTGCATCTGGAGAAGTAATGTTGCACTGTGATTCTGCAGAAAAGTAGATTAATCTTGGTGTTGTCAAAGCCCTATGAATGTAGGCAGAGCAGACAGAATTTCTTTCATAGTAGTTTTAGGGTTTATTTGTAAACCAAGCCATGATTTGAATAACAGATTATTGAGAGGGTTGCTTTTTAATTGTTTAGTGCAAAATATTTACAGTTAATAAGTGAAAGGAAATAATATAGACTTGGTGAGTGTATGCTTACTTTTCTGAGACATATAAACCAGAATATGAGACTAGAGTGAAAATACTTGTGCTGCTGGGCAGCCTGAGGTGCTGAAGTGTCAGTGCAAGCACAGCTAGCACCTGGTAGCCCCCAGTATCACTGTGACACACTATTCTCAAGCAGTAAAAGGCTTACAGCTAACTTTCTGCCATGCTATGAGTGCCAGAAAATGCAAATGAGTCTTTAAATAATATTCAGTAAGTCCTGGATGTCCTTTTTATGTTCTTTATTAAAACTTATTTTGACCTCTATGTAGCAGAATGCCTAAACAGCATTGCTTCCTTGTTACATATAGGTAAAGCCTTATAAAATAAGGGCATTGTTTTCCTTTAAGATCATAGCTTGGGCCTGCTACTTAGGCTAGGCAGGAGAGAGAACTATGGGAGAATGACTCCTCTGGAATAGAGGTGGAGAGACATGAGGGATGTGTTGTGTGACTGTTGCATGTCCACATCCTGGTGTATGGTAGTTGGTTGGCTTGGGCTTTTTGTGCCTTAAAACTATGGGCCAGTTCTGTTTAATGTTTTTATGGATGACATGGATGAGGGTATTGAATCTTTCTTTAGTGAATTTGCAAACTAAGTTGGGAGTGTGTGTTGATCTGTTGGAAGGTAGGAGGGCTCTGCAGAGAGACCTGGAAAGGTTGGATGGATGGGCAGAGTCCAATAAGATGAACTTTAATAAGTCCAAGTGCCAAGTCCTGTGTTTTGGCCACAATAACCCCCTGCAATGCTCTAGGCTGGGGACAGTGTGGCTGGACAGGCAGAAAGGGACCTGGGGGTGCTGGTGACAGCCATGACCATGAGCCAGCAGTGTGCCCAGATGGCCAAGGGGTCCAATGGCATCCTGGCCTGTATCAGGAATGGTGTGGCCAGCAGGAGCAGGGAGCTCATTCTTCCCCTGTACTGGGCACTGGTGAGGCCACACCTTGAGTGCTGTGTCCAGTTCTGGGCCCCTCAGTTTAGGAAGGACGTTGAGACACTTGAGCACATTGAGAGGAGGGAATGAGGCTGGTCAGGGGCTGGGAACACAAACCCTGTGAGGAATGACTGAAGGAGCTGGGGTTGTTCAGCCTGGAGAAAAGGAGACTCAGAGGTGACCTTATCACTCTCTACAACTCCCTGAAAGATGGTTGTAGTCAGTTGGGGGTTGGCCTCTTTCTCCAGGCACCAACTGACAGAAGGAGAGGATGAAGTCTCGGGCTCCACCAAGGGAAATATAGGTTGGAAACTGGGAAAAGTCTTTTACAGAAAGGGTGATAAAATATGGAATGGTATACCTGGGGAGCTGGTGGAGTCACCATCTCTGGATGTGCTTAAAAAAAGACCACATGTGACACTTGGTGCCGTGGTTTAGTTGAGATGTTATGGCTGTGTTGGACTTGATCTTGGAGGTCTCTTATCCTTATTTTTTTTCTGCTCCACAGTCTGAGACACTGCTAATCCCCATGCAGCTTTCTTGTTTTGGCTTGACTGCTTTTCTGGGCACCACTGGGAGAAGTTTTCTTGATTTATTTACAGAACAGAGTATCATTGTGAATGTGCAAATGTAGCATATTGTTTACCACTTAAGGAGCACTGGATACAGTGACTTATTTTTTTCTACTTAGTGCTTTTAAAAGCTTTTTTTTTTTTTTTTGGTGTGTATTTTGTTTGGGCTTTTTTTTTTTTTTGTAAAGTTAGCTGTTTCCATGTTGTTGCACAAATGGACTAAATGTATTCCGATAAACAAATGCATTTTTTTAACCAAAGGAAATAATCTGGTTTCACCCAATGTGTGGGGCTGTAGCTGGACTGTCTGGCAAGAGTAAACAGGCAGGTACTTTGGATAAGAAAGGCTGTGGTTCTTGCTCTGTGGAATGCCTCCTTGTACCCTTTCCTCTCTTTTTCCATTTGGAAAAGGTTTATTTGAACCTTTGTTCTTGCTCCCTCTCTAATTTCTTGAGGTTACCATGGGAGTGGCAGCAAAGGAATTCAAGTACATGGGTATGAATTTGGTGAGTTCCTGGCTCTGACTCTTGGACCTGAGAAGGAGGAGGCTGGATTTTGTCCCCCTCTCTGTGCAGAAATGTGTGCAGCCTTGTACAGACATGGTATTCCTGGGGCTGGGAGCTGGAAGTGTGCTTTGTTGCTGCCTGTTCCCATCCTGGTCACTTAACACAAGGTTTTGCTCTCTGTTGGCTTTGACACAATTAATTACTCTAATTATAGAATGCTGGACTCATTTTCAGGGAAGAGCTTGTTTTGCTCAGTCTAGTTCATCATTTGTCGGTAGCATGCTAAAGAGAAGAGGCCTATGACAAAATCAAGTCCATCCTTGTAGTGACCGAGGTGAAATAGGGTAATTGTGTCTGGGGGAAGAAGGCTTTTTTGCAGCTACAGGTATCTAATGTGGTATTCAAAGAGCTTTGTCTTGTACCTCCATGGGTATTTTCCATGTACGCTGCAAGCTGCTGTGTTGAAAAATGTATGAGTTGTTTGTATGATCTTTTAACCTAATTGTTGTAGTAGAAATTATTAACCTTACTGAAATGGTATATAAGTTCTTGGAAAACCTGAGTAAAATCGGATTCTGATCATGGTCAGTCTCCCTGTCTCCTTCAATCACCGATAATTGATGCTCTGTGTGACTGGAGAAGAACTGGCTATTTGACGGCAATCGGCGACGCCCCTGGAACTGATCGTGATGGTGAAAGAACCGCATTTGGGCCCACAATCCCTGTACACTGCAACGTGACAGGTGAGCCAGGGGAACTAAAATATGGCACAGGAAATGTCCACCGAGAGAGACGTCTATGAAACCATGCTACGCCTTCTGAGCAAGCATGGATCGCCTATCCCTAAGAGGGACCTTAAGTCACTTCTACGATGGGTGTCACGTATATTCCCCGACACCACCCCTTCTTCTATTTTTACTCTCTGCTACTGGGAGAAGGTTGGTGTAAAACTCTACGACCTGGCTACGCTGCCTGGCCATGAGCCAGAGCTTCACCTGCTTGGAGGGCGGTCATGGACGCGATTAAAAAAGAGGGGGGAGGCGAGGTAACCTGTGAAGTAACTGCGGAGATGGTCCCTGCAGCCGTGTTAAAACCCGATCAGCCCAGGTCCTACTCTCCCTCTCCCGTCCGCACCCCATCCACGACAAAAGCCAGGGACAGAGCACAGACGCCACCTGTAGCCTTGCCGCTATCCCACCAGCAACCCCGGAGCCGCCAAATGTTAATTGAATATGCAGACAGTGACTCTAGTAGCAATGGAGAGTCTTTTGACCCCCGGCCCCGAAAACGATCCAGACCCATTCCCTCCAAAAATGCATAACAATTGGCTACAGATAAAAAAGAAAGCCCTTAAGGACAGAGACTTTGAAACTGCAGCAGAAATCTTTGCAGCTCCTGTGCAACTCTGCCCAAGGCAGGGGAATCCAAGATGGGAGCCCCTAAGCCATTCAGAGATGAAGAAACTGTGCCAAACAGCAACAGAATATGGTCTGGGGTCCCCTTACTTCAACAATTTACTAAGAGCAATCTTCACTACCCTCCTGATGACCCCTCATGATGTTAAATTCCTGGCAAACCTTTTGCTTACCCCAACACAATATGCAATATTCATGGCACAGTGGAAAAAAGACCGGAAAACTTAATTTTAACATATGCAGGGCATGCAAACCAAGCCTTGGCTGCCTTAAGTACTGACCAATTAGCTGGGAGGGGGCGCATACCAATCCAAATGCACAGGCTGCTTTGCTGAGAGAAGCCCTGGAGGGGGTTACTAAGGCAGCTAGATATGCATTTCTCAAAGTGCCTGATGCAAAAGCCCTGCAACAATCCTTCATAAATATTAAGCAAGCTCCACAAGAACCCTATATGCAGTTTGTGGACAGACTGAAACAAACTCTGGAAAGACAGATCGATAATGACCAGGCGATGGAAGTTGTTCTGCTAAAACTTGCTGTTGAAAATGCAAATAAAGATTGCAAACGCCTTTTGAAAACCCTGCCACCAGAACCCACATTGCTTCAAATGATTGAGGCTTGTAACCGCCTGGGGACTTTGCATTATACTACAGCTGTGACCTCCCAAGCTGTGGGACAAGGTATTGCTGAAGCTTTTGCTGCTTTGAAAATACTGCCCAAAAAGCAGTCGGTTTGTTTTGGCTGTGGGGAGCCTGGGCACATAAAAAAAAAAAACCTGCCGAAAGGTGCAAAAGGCAAAAACACTGAGTTTATGCCCTCGCTGCCAGAAGGATCCTCATTTTGCTAATTCCTGTCATTCTAAATTTCACAAAAATGGCCAGCTTTTGCAAGAAAGCTCATCTTGCAGTATGGGATGGCGATGCGTGAAAACACAAGCTCCACAGCCTTCACAGCCACAGCTACCAGAACCAACTTACAGCTTCCAGCCGGCCCTGCCTCCACCGTCGCAGAATTATGTACAGCCACTCCCGGAAGCGCTGGGTGGACATGTCAACCAGTAACACAGTAACGTTAACAAATTCCTCAGTGTTTTGCCTCCCCACAGGAATCTGTGGTCCTTTGCCACAGGTGATAAAAATGAAATTTAAAATGTTTATCTTGTAATAGAACAGTAAAAAAGCCACCTCTGTGCCCCCCGCCCCTTGGCGGGGGTGGGGGGGGCAGTGAAGGGTGAGTTGCCTAGTCGCTTAGAAACTGCCCGCAGGCACTCTCTCTCCGACCCCAAAGTAGACTGCCTGCCGCCCTGAAAGAGAGTCTGCCCCCCCCCCCCGACCACCTTAAAAACAGAGCTCCATTCAAAGAAGCCCGGCATCCTGGCCCGGACCCCTGCCACCACCGCGGGGCTGGCTCCCGGCGTCCCCGCGGTCCCCGACGAGCCGGCTGACCCCACATGCAAATTAGAAACCCCAGGTGCATCTTGGGACTCTTTTAACACCAAAAACCCCTTATAAAAATAAAACCAAGTAAAATTAAAACACACAAAAACCAATACTAAGCCGTGTAAACCCTAGAGTATCAGGGGAACTGATTTTTCCAGTTTTTGTGACTTGCCGTGACTTGAAGGTACCAAGCCAGAAGTGAGACCCTGAGAGAAACAAAGGAAATTCAGAACTTTGGATATACTCCCAGCAAGGGAAGAGTTCTCCAGCCCTGCTGTCCTGCTGCAGGGCTGGAAAGACCCTCCTCCTCCACGGCGCACCGGGCGGCCAAAAACCCCTTGAGCAACCATTGTAAGAGCTGATTAATAAAGGCATTTTAAGGAGATTAATATTATCTCTGCCCATATTTATAACAACAGGGGTTCCATGCTTTGCTTTTAGGTAGATCTTCTACCTCTGTTATGGGACTGTTTGTTTTGCCAGGAGTCATTGACTCTGATACAGTTGGGGAAATAAAAATCATGGCTTGGACCCCACACCCCCCTTGCATGGTCCCCGCAGGCAGCAAAATTGCACAGCTGATACTTTTCCTGGCAGGTCCTTTGTTGGCACCCCTGATAGCTGCACGGAGGAGGGGCGGGTTTGGTTCCACTGGGCTACCCCAAGGTTTTTGGACACAAAGTATCGCTTCTCAGCGTCCCACATGCCAATGTAAAGTGTCTCTGAAAGGCAAGGAGTTAATTTTAACCGGATTTATTGACACCGGGGCAGACATTAGTCTTATCGTCTTATCTCCTGGAGACAATGGCCCAATGATTGGCCTTTGCCAGTCCCCCAGGCTCTTTCGGGGGTAGGTGAGAACAGCCAAAGTTATCAGAGCCAGCATCTGGTGCAAATTACAGGGCCTGAAGGAAGAATTGCTTCCATTAAACCATTTGTGGTCTCAGCACCTCTGATCTTGTGGGGGAGAGATGTTTTATCTCAGTGGGGAATTTTCATGCAGTCAAATTTTGTTTGAGGGTCATTGGAACATGCAATACACCCAAATTGACCTGGAAATCGTCTGATCCAATTTGGGTGCACCAATGGCCCATGTTATTAGAAAAACTGCGCATTTTACAGGAATTGGTACAGGAGCAGCTGAAAAAGGGGCATATAATCCCATCTAATAGTCCTTGGAATTCACCTGTTTTTGTAATTAGAAAGCGGTCTGGGGGGTGGAGGCTTTTACATGATTTGAGAAAAATAAATGAGGCAATTGAAGAAATGGGACCTCTACAGCCGGGGCTTCCTTCTCCTTCCATGATCCCTAGAAACTGGCATCTAATAGTGATTGATTTAAAGGATTGCTTTTTTGATATTCCACTGCATCCAGATGATGCACCCAGATTTAGCTTTTCCATACTGAGTATTAATATGCAGTCCCTGTTAGACTGATGTCATTGGCTGGTTTTACCCCAAGGGCTAAGAGATAGTCCCAGCATATGCCAGTGGTATGTGGCAAAAATTCTGAGTCCAATACAGGAAAAAATGCCTGCTATTCTATTGCTTCATTATGTGGATGACATTTTAATCTCTGCAGAGACTGTAATTCATGTAGAAGAAGAATGTGAGCAGTCTGCCAAGCTGTTACAGCAGCAGGCTTGACCATTGCTTCTGAAAAGGTTCAAAAGATCTCCCTGGAAATATTTGGGCTGGAGGATAAATGTACATTCTATCTTGGCACTGTTATAAATGCAATGGCAAATATCGGATTAATAAAAGACAATTTATTAATAACAGAATATCGAACACCAGTGTTGTGGTTTTGAAAGCAAAATGAGTGAGAGGCTCCAAGTCAGAGATATAATTTAATAAGAAGAAAGGTAAAAAGGTAAAAGTAAAATAAAATAAATACAATAACACAAAGGATCACTGACAGAGTCAGAATACAACCTGAGCAGGATGGTGGAAGCAGTCCAGGTGAGGTGCTCTTCCTGAAGCAGTGATCCTGTAGAAAGGTCTGGGAGCTCTGGTCCTCTGGGAATCCAGTGGATAAATGCCCACTGCACTGTCCCAAATCCCAGCTTATATCCAGGTGGGAATGCTTGGCTCCTCCCCCTGGGCAGAGCACCTCACAATAGCATGAGAAGTGTGAAATGTGTCCTTGATGGCCCATTAACAGAGATAACCCCTGGAGGGAGTTACCTGTGACTCATGGGCCATTAGCAGGAGACACCCCAGAAGTCATTAGCAGAAAACACCCCAAAGGCGTTAATGGGCCATTAGGAGAAAAGGCAGGGGGCTTGGGAAAACACTAGCCCACCTGGTTTCAACAGTTCATGAAGATGGTGATAGAATAAATACTTTGTGTACATCCTACACTGCAACCCAGGACAACCAGCAAAATGAGAAAGCCACAAAATAGGAGAATATCAGCGCTGCGCTGGGTGGATAGGGGTCCGCACACCAGGGTACAAGACGCCCAAATCCACGCCTGTGCAGCTTTCAGTCCACCGTTTTATAGGATTTTTCTGCCCTTAGGCAGTCCAGGTGTCCAGGGCGGGCTGAATAGTCCGAATTTCTTTTCGATGGTCTTCCTGGATCTTGTCAAGCCCCATTGTTCCATTCCGGGAAGGTTCTTTTCTTATGTCAATTTCACAGGTCAGTCTTATGTTGATTTCAGTTTGCATGTCGTGCCAGGGAGTTGATGAAATCTGCGTCGTTGTCAAGAAGGAATTTCTCCTTGCATTGGCGAGGAAGTGATTCTTATCAAGGTTGGCCAGAGTCTTTGTCTAGTCTGATGATTCTTGTCCTGTTTCACAACTGAAACTGGCAGGCTGGGGGGGAAACGATTTGCCTCCTACTGGATTTTACATTTTATTAACATTGTTCTTATTACACATCGGATTATTATTTCATACACGAATTTTTACCCTAAATTTATCACAGCACGACCCCTGCAATTTTCTACTGAAATCAAAACCTTACATGATGCACAGAAATTGCTGGGGACTATTAATTGGGTTTGTCCTCTGCTTGGAATTTCAAATGCAGATTTGGAACCATTGTTTGCCTTGCTGGGGGGAGAGCCCGATCTCTTATCACCTAGGCATTTAAAGAAGCACAAATTGCCCTTCAGAAGGTGGCTGATGCTATCTCTCAGAGGCAATCTGCCTGCTGGGCTCCTGAGTTGCAAATGTGGCTAATCATTCTGAATGCTAGTAAACAACCGCATGCTTTAATGTTTCAGTGGGACACAGAAAAGGCAGATCCTTTACTAATCATCAAATAGGTCTTTTTGCCTAATAACATGCCCAAAACTAATTCCATGCAGGATGAACTTATGGCCATATTGATTATCAAGACTCGTCAAAGGCTGACCTCCTTGGCTGGGAAAGATTTTGATTGCATTTTTCTGCCTCTCACTTATGTTTTATTTGAATTGGCTGCTGCAAATGTCTGAAAAATTGCAAATTGCTTTAGCAGGTTACCCGGGACAGGTATCCATTCATCTGCCTAAACACAAATTTAACTTACTTCCTAAGGCAAAGAGAAGCGAGACCCTTTGCAAGCTATGACAATATTCACAGATGGTTCTGGGAAAAATAAAAAATCAGTGATTGTGTGGAAAGATTCTGAAACTGGAACTTGGCAGTCTGATATTGCTGTTGTTGAAGGGTCTCCACAGACAGTGGAATTAGCCACTGTAGTGAGAGTGTTTCAGAAGTTCAGTGCACCTTTTAATCTGATTACTGACTCTGCATATGTTTCGGGCATTGTTCAAAGGGCAGAAAATTATTTTGAAAAATGTTAAAAATGACACTTTGTTTTCCTGGTTGAAACTGTTGGCTAGTCTGTTAGACAAAAGACTGCTCCTTACTTTGTGATGCACATTAGGTCACATTCCAATCTCCCGGGCTATATCACAGAAGGGAACACCCAAGCAAACTTGTTAGCTTTACCAATACAGCATGTTTTACCTAACAAAATAAAGCAAGCAAGACTGAGCCACTCCTTCTTTCATCAAAACGCTGGAGCTTTGGTAAGACTTTTTGAATTGACTCCAGCTCAGGCCTCGAGTATTATAGCTACATGTCCTGACTGTCAGCATTGCAGTCTTCCTAATGTGAACACAGGAGTTAACCCAAGAGGTTTGCAAAGCCTACAGATTTGGCAAACAGATGTAACACACTTTTCTGAATTCGGCTGTCTGAAATTTGTGCATGCTTCCATTGACACATATTCAGGTGCCTTGTTTGCCTCAGCCCACACAAGAGAGTCAGCAAAAGACGTCTGCCGCCACTTCGCAGCTGCCTTTGCTACATTAGGGATCCCACAACAGATTAAAATAAACAATGGACCTGCATATATTTCTGATAGAGTTGCAGATTTTTTCTCCTTATGGGGAATCACCCACAATAGAGGCATACCACACTCACCCACAGGGCAGTCCATTATAGAGCCTGCCCACGGCACCCTCAAACGCCTTTTAATACAACAAAAAGGGGGAGCTGAAGACACCCCTGCTGAATGACTGTGTAAAGCCTTATATGTTTTCAATTTTTTAAACTGTTCAATAACAAATTTAAATCCTCCCATGACTAGACATTTTGCTTCATCCAAATGGCTTTCCTGCAAGGAAAAACCACCAGTACTAATTCGTGACCCAGAATCTGGTAAAATTCTGGGCCCGTACCCATTGATCACTTGGGGGAGGGGCTTTGCTTGTATCTCCTCAGAAAGTGGACCCTGCTGGATCCCAGCCAAGAATGTGAAGCCATTCCGGGAACCTCTGCCAGCAGCTGACACCTCAGCTGACATCTGGGACTTCACAGGAGAAGAGACAGAAGAGGAACCCCACCCAGACTACAGCTGATGATCTTTTGTCCTATCTAGGAAACTGTGAACTTTGAGCTTTATGTCAGTACAAAGGGTGTGAAAACTAGAGTTATTACAGAGTTCTTTTGGTGTAATTCAGGTATACAGCCATTGAAATTTTTAATTATAGCAGAGCACAGCCGCATTTGCAAACTGGAATGCAGACAAACAATTAAGTAAGTGCCTTATATTTGACTGATTTTAAAAAGGGGGATATGCTGAAAGGAATCTTTTTTCTCTCAACATAGATCAAAACAAACAAGCAAAAATGGGATTGAATCAAATGTTATGCCTTTTAGCATTGCTTGCCCATAGTAGTACAGCGTGGCCTGTTAACCAACCCGAAACAAATATTTGGGTAACCCTGGCTAATGTAACCAATCAAGAAACCTTATGCCTGGCCACTGCATCCCCAGAAAACCCATTTTCAACCTGTTTAGTCAGCTTGCAATTAGATGGCTGGCCAATACCAGAAGCTACTAAAAGCATTGTACAGAGCTCAAATCCTGTTGACACATGGGATCAGTGGACTCCCTACCTTCCAATAACTCCCTTGGAGCCACAAGAATTAGAACTCCTGGGTTCTGTAAAAATGGATTTTTGTGTCAATTTTGATTACACAGGAAAAAATCAGTCTAAAGCTTGGGATGTTTCTGCCTATCATCCCGTGTGTAGGAATCAGACCTCTTGGTGTAACTACACTTCTAGCAGCCCTTCTAAGTCCAGTAACGCCCCCCTGTGGCTGCGGCCGGGAATGTTCCTGGTATGTGGAGATCGAGCCCGGGCAGCAATCCCTTCACACATCAAGGGAAGTCCCTGTAGTTTGGGACGGCTGACTGTGCTGACACCTAATGCATCCGTGATTTTACAGCACAAGTATCCCCACAGAATAAGGCGCAGCTTGCATGCATTTGATGAATATTGTGATGATGAATTGTCTTTGTGGTCTGTGACCCAGATGAACTGAGCCTCTTCGCTTTTGCCAGGACTGGCTGCAAAGAAGGCCTTGAGCCAATTAAATAAGGCAGCCTGCTGGCTGGCAAAACAGATGAATGCCACCAGCTCTGCCCTGTCAAATTTATTAACAGATGTTGATAGCTTAAGGCACACCAGCTTGCAAAACCAGGCTGCTATCGCCTTCCTCCTCCTTGCTCAAGGCCATGGATGTGAGGATTTCGATGGCATGTGTTGTATGAACCTTTCTGACCATTCAGAATCTATCCATAAAAGCATTCAGTTGCTGAAAGATAGTGTGTTTAAATTAAAGGTAGAATCTGGATCATGGCTAGATAGCTTGTTTAGTAGCTGGGGTTTGACACCTTGGCTTAAAGATTTTCTTAGAATAGGAATGCATGTTATGATTTTAATAATAATTATGTTAGTTATGATACCTTGCTTGCTTCAATGTGTGCAGAGATTGATAAAGCTGTTAAAAGAGTGTTTTTGGTCAATACAGAAGGGGGAATTGTGGAGATTCATGAGAGTAAGACAGACTTAATTAGCATATCTAGTCTGGTGACTAGGATGCTCTGGAAAGAACAAACAGAACTTTGAGCTCATGAGAAGATGGGATTAGAAACCTGCTTAAAAGAAGATTCAATCAACCCCCTACATGGATATGTTGAAAAATGTATGAGTTCTTTGTATGATTTTTTAACCTAATTGTTGTAGTAGAAATTATTAACCTTACTGAAATGGTATATAAGTTCTTGGAAAACCTGAGTAAAATCGGATTCTGATCATGGTCAGTCTCCCCGTCTCTCCTTCAATCGCCAATACTGCTGCACTTCAAGTGTTGAAATGCTGAAGCCACATGCTCAGAACATTTTGCTGAAAGTGAGTGATTTATTTTGGACCTAATGTTCTAACAACCATCTGAGTTTAAATAATAGCAACATCAGTTGTTGTGAATAAAGCCCCATAATTTGAAGGCAATGGTGGATGGTCTCTTTTTCTAGACAAACATTTAAAATGGCCCTCATGAGAAACTATGAAATTGAAACTCGTTACTACTTAGTTCTGAGATTATATTTTTATTTTCTGAGTTACGGCTTGTGTGTAGGAGGGGAAAATGGGCTCTTGCCTCTGGGTCTACCCAGCATTGTTACAGGAGGCAAATGGAAACGTAGCAGCAATTTGCAGCTGAGAGGGTGGCTGGTTGCTTTCCATCCAGTGCTGATGGGTCTTGACAGCTTGTACAGTCTTATGTAAACAAACATGACAATTAAAGTCTCTTCATTGTTCCAGCTGAAAGAAGTGCAGTTTAGGTTTTCTGAACTTTAGCTTTTCTGAAATCTAAAACAAGTTCCCTTGTGTGAATTCCTTTTCCAGATATGCTTCTGTGCTCTCTCTTTTGTAGCATGGGAGACTAAAACAGTAATTATGAGGCAGAGAATTCTTACTTGCCTGAATGCCTGGGTTAGTTCTTTTTACATCAAGATTGATATCATTTTTGCCTCCCACCTTAGCATACACTTGCTTAGAAACTGCAGTCAGAGATTGTAAGCAGCAATGTTTTAATTGTTTAACCAGTTGAACAATTAGGAAGGGAGAAAATAGAGAGTTACTTTGTGAATATTGCCTAAAACTGGGCATAACTTAGCTTTCAGTTGACTAGTAGAAAATGAGATCAGATGGTGCTGTAAGAGATGAGTGGCCTTTAGGGCAGATGGAAGATTCCCTGTATCTGATAATACTTCACAGCTGAGAATTGAGAAAGCAAAGCAGAGCATGGCAAAACACAATATGTCCCATTTAAGTAGTTTGGAACAGGTCACAGAGTATAATTGTAAATCTCTGCAGCAGAAAAGCAGCTGGTTTGTATAGTTACAAAATTCAGCAATATTTAGCGAAGTCTCTTTCTGACTTGGGATATGGATTAGATGGTGACAGATAAATTCATGTGCCAGCTCTGCCTCATTCTTTGTGAACTGTAGCCATTCATGTTACTTGCAGATTTAAGAGCCAGGGTTGATTGTGCTCAACAAAATTGCTGGGCCTTTGTTTCTTCCCTGTCTTTGCTACTCATTAGGGTTTAGGTAGATTGACTCCTCATTCATGAAGCAGTAAGATAATTTTCAGCACTAGACATGCATTTTAATCGTACTGACAATTTGCAACGTGCTATTTTAGAGTGGAGCCTTTTTCCATTTTCAATAGTCCTGTAGGTCTATTAAACTGTGTATCTGTATGGCTGCAGCTACATCATTAGCATAAACCATTTGGAATTACAGTGCAGAAGGTCAAGAATACAAGGCTTTATTGATAGCAATTCAAGAATGATGGCTTTTATTTGGAGGGGGAGATAGAAAGGGTATAGAACTTGAAAAGGAGTCTGAAAATATGCATTAAATGTACAGGCCAGATTACTGTTTTCTGCCATGAGGAATGTTTCTCAAATGAACTACTTAAATCAAGGTCATTGGTACAGACAGTCCTAACAGTTGGTTATTTACAGCCAAAGTTTTTCTACTTGCAAAAGTATTTTCCTGACATTAGAGACTCTGTTGTGGTCGTGGAGGGAAGTCCAAGAGAATAAAGCAATCAAGCAAAACCAAAATTGGTATGGTATATGTCTGTAGAGCCTTACTTGAGATGGTCAGAATGTAGTACAAGTTAAGTCTGGGACAAATGTGCCACCTTTATTTACTGGCTGGCAGTTTTGTGGTAGGGAAGAAAACCAAAAACTCAAGAACCTGACAGACTGCAAGTCACTTTTGAATGCAAGTAACACCTTCTAATGCTTTTCATGAAAACCCAAACCCAACAAACCCCTCCCCCCCCCAAAAAAAACAAACAAAAAAACCCAACCAAAAACCACAAAGACCCTTTGAGACAATACCAATACCAAACCTAAATGTTAAGTATTTCTGTAGCTTGCCACTATTGAAAAAGTAGTTCAAGGCTTTGGTTTTCTTGTTCCAGGATTAAAATACATGGTGGTGATATGGAAGGGCTCTGGTGGTTATGGTCAAAGCTATTCCTGTACCTCAAGATTTTAACTAGACCTTTCATATTGATTATGAAGTGGAACTCATCAGTGGAACTTGATGGGTTTGGAGGAAATCTTTATTTAGTGTGAAAGAACATCAGAAACCCTGTGAAAATGTTTTTTTTGTGTTATTGATGCCTTAGGAAGGCTGACCTGAAACACAATCTGGAGAATAAAGTAGGTGTTTATTGAAAGGCCTCCAGGATCCACCTTGGGCAGGACAGGGCCTGACCAGGGCTACACCCAGAGTGGACTAAGAATGGTCACAAAATGGATAAATGGTCACGAGGACTTGCATTTTTGTAAGTTTTGGGTCATTTGGATATTTGGGTTTGTCCAATTCCAGTTTCAGGTTGTGAGGTCCCATCCTTCTTGTTCCTCCCTTCAGCCACCCTTGTTTGTGCTTTTGGGGCTGAAAGTTGTCCTTGGTGTGCAGCAGGAAAAGGGTTTGTTTTGTCTCCCTGCCCTGTGAAGAGGCACTTAATATGAGGCTCAGCACTACACCCCTAGACAGCGCAGAATGTGAAACACATGAAAGCTAAAACTTAAGGCATCATTTTGAGATTCCTAGGTTTTGGCTTTCTGCTGTCATTGTACTCCATTGATTTGACTTTGGTGTCCAGAGAAAATCCAGCTCTGCGGAGTTTTACCTGGAGGAGAAGCCGTTTCCAGGTTGCAGGATGGGCATGGAGCCACCGGGTGGCAGAGGAGACTGAAGGAACTGAGAGAGCTCAGCGAGCAGCAGTGCCTGGGTTTGTGCTCCCGGCTGCTACAAGGCACCTGAGCTCCTCTCTGGTATCTTCTAGTGGATTTTTCAGGAACTGGAAAAGCCGAGTGAAGGGAAGATTCCAGGAAAACCAAAGTATTCTGCTGGCCAGCTTAAATAGCTACGCAAGTACTGCATTGAGAAGGCAGTGCATAATCTAATGCACAGTTATAGGGATGACTTGGAATAACATCTGTGTCCAAAAGCTGTGTATGCTTCCAATCTTTGTCCTTTATTACCTCTTAGCTCAAATTTAGGATGAGAAGCAATTGCCTACTTTAAAGAAGGTGAAATGAAAAAAATATTTCCTCTTCCCTGATGTACTGAAAAGAGGTATTGATATTTTTTTTGTAAGGTCTATTCCTATCTTCCTCTTGTGTGTCAGGGAGTCTCATACTCTGAACTCTGCTGCCTCTCCCCCCCACTATCTCTGGCAAGGTTATATTTGCACTTCATGATTATGGCTTTAAGAGAAAGTGGAAAAAAAATCTTTTTCTGAGTTGCATCAGTTCATCTGATGGAACAGTTCTGCATTCACTTCATGCTTAGCTTGCTAGATTGGTTTTAGTTAGGTTCTTTTGCTTGATTTATGCTGAGAAGTATTTGTGCTGCAGCTCATTACTTGAAGTCTCTGCACCTGTTTAGAGCCCAGAAATTACCACTGCCCACCATGAAGGCTGGAGCTGAATGAGAGCCCCAGGTGACCTGGGTGAGGGACACAGGGGAGGAGCAGTGCTGTCCATTCTGCTCTCTCTGTGTCTTGGGATGGGCTGGAGCACCTGACATATAACTTGAGAGATGTTGAAGCTGCCTCATTAACTTTCAGTGATCTATTCAGCATTCTCTCTGTGGACATTTAGCTTTTAAATGGAAAAAAACCCCATGGCAGAGTCTGGTAAATGAGCAGCAGACAGCTTGTTATTACGTCAGTAGTAAAGTCCACTTATTCTTTTCTTAGCATCAATGAATAATCTAGGTTCTCACTCCATTGGAAGTGTTAATTAGCTAAAACTGGGGTATGGGCACTATGTGACTGGTTAACAACAGTTGCCTGGAGACCTGAGGCTTTGCAAGTTTGGCAGGAATAACACATTAAGACCACAGCATGCAAAAATCAAATAGCATGGGAAACACAGGCAGTACAAGTCCCTGAAAGAAGAGGGTGCTAGGAAATAGTTTGCTTTGCATTTGGAAGCTATTTCTGGTGTAAACTACTTTTCAAAGGCAAGTGAGGGGCAGTGTCAGTGAGCCAATGTTTTCCTTTGCAGGTAGAGCCTGGGACATGCATCTGTTCCTCTTGTTCTGGAAATGTAATTTATGGCTGAACTGTTCCCTGATTCATAAAAAGCAGGGGAATCATTCATCTAGGGCCTGATGCTCTGATTCCCATGTGATTCCTTTCATGTTTAGAGCAAAGCTTACCTAATAGGTGCTTACCCTTCTTCCCTCCAAGGTGTCAATTAAAGTAATTAGCAAACAAAGCCTGTTGTAGTTTTTTCCATTGAAGCTGCAAAAATACAAACAGGCAGAGAAACATCAGGGCACTTTTTCTTTCTTGTTTAAACATTATAAATGTCATTGATCATTTTATGGAATTAGCCTTGTGAAGCTAAAAAAACCCGAAGAGCAGAAATGGTGTGAAAAGGGTAGGCTGTGGAAAAAAAACAGGGTGGATGTTAATGCAAGTACTCTGGTTGTCAGTGATTCAAGCAAACAAGACACTCAGAGGTAGGTTGGCTGGAGAATATTTCTATAATAGGGAGAAATGAAGTGTGTAGCATAGTAAATACAATCTGAAGAGCCATTTCCTGGTGACCATTTTTGTTTGTCATAGCACACCATTTAAAAAATGTGACTGTATGTTCCTGCCCTCTTGTGCTGAGACTTTCCATTCTTTGCTGTGAGCTGCAGTGATATGGGGGTTCCTGTGGGGAAATTAAACTTTCTAAGGATGTGTAGGTGCTAAAGGAAGCAAAGGGTTGCTTCTTGGCATATGCAGAGTTTGGCTTGAAAGAGGAGCCCAGAAAACAATCTGTGAAA
The DNA here is from genome assembly GCF_965231275.1 of Zosterops lateralis. NCBI lineage: Eukaryota > Metazoa > Chordata > Aves > Passeriformes > Zosteropidae > Zosterops > Zosterops lateralis. Next base: position 7,911,392 of record NC_139764.1, read on the forward strand.
GTTCCTCAGTCATGATTTGAGTTCAAATTTGCCTGGAAGAACAACTATGTGACAGATTTTTTTTTTTAATTTTTTTTTTCCATTAGGAGTTTAGAGGTATGTCCTTGGCTTTTAGTGTTTGAGCAAAATCTGACAGGTTGTTTAACAAGATAGATTAAACAGCAATTTCTTTTGCTTGCTTTACTGCATCATGAGCATACCTACCACTGCCCCTCATTTTCTGCAAGTTTTTTTTTTCTCCTAACTTTCTTTTGGTGTCTCTTGTTCTTGGCTGAATTTAAAGGTTGTGCTGCTTCAGTTATGCTGAGCTCCTGCATTGCCTTGAGAGGAGCAGATGCTGCAGACCCAGGAGCTGGGTACGTGCTCAAGGGCCTTAAATGAGTTAGTGCTGCACTCTCTCCATGAGGGTTGGAACAGAGTGTAGGGAACAGTGTGTGCTGACCCTTTGTGCTCTTACATCCCTCCTTTGAATCCTACAGGGACAAGTCTGTTGCTGAAGACCTTGTCCTTCAGCTCATGACAGGCCCATGCATGGGCCTACAAGCCAGGATAAATGGCAAGGTTCACAAATGTAAATCAATCATCATCTCATCAGGCCTAAAAAATCTAGCTTTTTTTTGAGACAAAAAGAAGCCAGATTTCTTTCTTTTTACTGTTTCCCTCAGAACAAACAGTGCTGGTTAAGCTTTGACAAGCTGAGCATGGAAGGAATAGAATACCAGTGCTTTCTGCATGAATAAAACATGTTTTTTGCAGCTACTGTTTTCATACCTAAGCTGGGGTTGAACTTGTTTTTCCAGGTCATACTATTGCAAATGTATTTCAGCAAACACTGAAATTTGGGCACAATTTCTGAATAACCACATAAATAACCTAATCAGCAGCTCAGATTTTTTCCCATTTTCTAATGGTGTTAAAGGCAGCTATGAAACACAACAATTTTTTTATATTTGTGCTTGATGTTAAATGAGTCATGAAGCGAGGCAGTGGATAAAGTAGTTTGGGAGAAGGAGGGAGAACTAGTTCTCTACAGTGTCATCCTTATCTTCACTGAATGAGTCATCAACCCCTCCCCTGCTATGAAACCGACTCCAGCTCTACAGCTGGAAACTTTCACTGGAAGTAAAGATGTAAAAACCAATCCTACCCCACTGAGTTACAGTCCAAATATTGCTGTGGGTGTAAACACTTCAAAATCATCCTTGTCTGAGCTGCAGCATAAACAATCTGTGCTCTAGCAATGGTTTTTCACACTTCTCTGCTGAGGAAGCCTGCAGGATTTTGAATCTACCTGACTTCTTGTTCAAGAGTGTTTTGTTGTGATTGTTGGTTACTGAGTTATTACTATTTGACGGGAGATACTGTGGAAAAAAAAATTGCTATCATAAAAGTAAAAGCCAAAATGCTCCTCAAATAAAGTCTCATCTTCCCTTATCAAGGATTGTTTCAGAAACAGGCGAGGTCCTTCTTTTCTCTAATTCTTATTGGCAAAGGTTGCAGTGTTCTAAGAGGCCAAGACACATCAAGGACAACAAATTTGTGGAGGCTAAAAGTTAGGATGGAAGCCTGGCCATGAGGAAAAAGAAGTGAGGTTATAAAGATTGATACAGGTCAAATTGTCATAGTTTGGTGAGGGCAAAAGAAACAATACTCAGAAAAGTCTTTTATTAAATGTGCTAGTCTCACTTGACAGGGAAGTTCAAATTTTTAATTTTCCTTCAGGCATCTCAGTGGCAGCTGGTCTGATCTCACAGGAAAGTTTTTCAGTTCAGCCTTTGATGCCACTGCTCATTCTGCCATCAGTTTTGCAACTGTTTTCCTCAACTCCTATTCCTCTCTTCCTATTTCCTGCATACCTGCTGAATACCAGTGAACTGAACTGTGCAGCAAGAATGGCCCTGTTTTGGGGTATTGCTGCAGCTGTGAAAGTGCAGTGACATTCCTGTCACTTGGCCCCAGCTCACCCTTAGTTTCAGAGAGAAATGCAAGAGGAAATCTGCTTTTTTGTTCCTGGCTTTTAGCTTAGGAAAAATGATGCCCGTGTTTGGATTTCATGAAGGAAAATGGCACTGTTCCTCTTGCACTGCCAGCTCTGAGGTACTTGCTCCCATTTCTCCCTCACTGTATGCTACAGCTATTATTAAAGAGATGTGAAGTCATTCTTAAAAAAAATCTCCCACTAGATGGAGTGTTGACAGCAGGGTAGTCCTGTTAAGGGATACAGATTTCCTGACAGACACAGATGTTCTCTGAAACTCTCATGTAGATCCAGATCTTCTCCCTGGCCAAGATTTTTGTTGTGACCTAGCAGTTTAATTTAGATGCTAAAACAAGCATCCTAATTTTTAGAAATCTAATTTCCCTTGGGCATGGTTTGAAGCCATCTCTTGTTTAGATGGTAAATAGGACCACGAATGAAGTGCTAATGATTAACATTTACCTTGGCAATAAACAAACAGCTCATTTTGGAAAAAAAAAAAAAAAAAAAAAAAAAGCAAAAAAAAAAAAAAAAAAAAAAGCTGACTTTTCCTGGACCAGAGTGTATTTGGGTGGGAGGGTTTGGAAAGGAAGTAAAAGTATGAGATGCAGACCTTATTTTATAAGTTTCATCTCACAAGATAGTTTGTTTTTTTTTATACTTACAAAGCCTGTTGATTGATATGGCAGATAGATGTCTGCATATACATGTGTGAGTATTATCAGTAACCCATTAACTCCTGCTGCCACAGTGACAGCTGAGTTGGTTGGATGTAGCTTTGTGCAGCCAAGGTGGAATTTTGGGGATGTGATAGCAGAATGACACTTTAGTTGGAAATGGAGGTGCAAATGTAGTCTGGGTTATGAAAGTAAGTTGGTCCCAAAAAACACTGGCATTTTTTATGCTTGAACAAAGCTCACATTTTTCTGGATGTCACTTAGATTTGTATGGTGTCACCTGAGAAAGGAAATACAGAAACTTATTACAAGTTTTTGCGAGAGGCAAGAAGTGATGACAAGGAACTGGGGAAGAGAAAACCATTCAGGATTGTTTGCTAATGGCTGTTATCAGAAATGCGTTTCTCTAGGAGAAATACTGCAAGAAGACTGACTGTACAAATTAGATCTGTTAGTGACAAAGCTAAACGAGAAAGATACCACTGCAGAAGAGTATGGAAAAGTCATGGAATGGGTCTTGGGTTGCTCTAAAGCCTTGAATACAAATCTTTGCCTAGTCCAGGGCTAAGAATCCGGCAATACATAATAGAAGCTACTCCTTGGGACAAATACTGTATTTTTTTTCAAAACTAGCCATATCTAAAGAAGAGCAAAACCAATTTTAATGCAACAGAGGTAAGGCTGGTCCTCTGCTAAACACAAATAGCAGGCAGTTCCACTGATGGGAATGGAGGACATTTGAGACCACAAGTAAGTTCCACATGGATTGTGAGTGGCTTGCTTTTAAAAAGCCCTGACCTAAAGTGCAGCAAAATTAGTCAAATCCCAAGAGGGCTAACACATAAAATTTTACAGGTTGAGGAAGGAAACTGAGAACTGCAGATTGGCACAAACCTTTGAAGGGGTGACAGTGTGTTTCAAAGAAAGTCACTTACAGTGGCAGGTGGGACAAGTTAAGCTCTTGTTTCTTTCCTCCTAAGGACATTTTTGCTGAAACATATTGCTCTAAGTGCCTGGATATATTTGTGGCTTACAGGTATGGTGGACTCTGTCTGGATGTTTAAAGTTTGAGTTTTCTGAGAGGGTCAGCTCACTTTTCTTTTTAGCATGGCCAAAGAGTAATGATGTAAATGATCTTTCTAAGTATTTCCTTTAAGTTTTCACTTGATAGAGTATTTTAAAAAGCATAAAATATTGTGTGACTTAGAATGCAACACTGAACAGCTTTTCAAAAATCTGCTCATTTGCAAAGCTGATGTTTCTAAAACCAGCAAAGCTTCAGCCTTGGCACATGTGGAGGTTCTGCAACCTCAGAATATAAACCATTTCAAGATCTTGAGGTATATCCTTGCAAGCTGATGAGCAACAATTCCCTTAGAGGTGATGATTTTCCATCAGAAAGCAACAGAGCAGAAATACAGAATGGGCAAATGTTTGCAAGAGGACAGGAGGAAAGTAAACATGTTTGTGATGGCTGCTTATCGTGAGCTGGCTGACGAGGGCAGCCAGCAGATGTCATAGAACGTATTATTTTTGTTCTTTCCGCAGTCTATTTACGTATCTTAGCTAAGTGCATTAAGGCCTTAATTCAGATACAATAACTCTGCCTTGCTTCATGCTGGAAAAATAGTTTCCAGTGAACTAGAATGAACAGATGCAGTTTCAAATCACTGGCAGATGTTAGAAGCAAGTGAGCAGGATTCAGTTTGAAGGGCCTGTCTGGGGGAGCCAGGTCTCCCTGGAATTAGGAGGGAGGGAAGGAACTGAGAAGGATTTTCCAAAAAAAAAAAAAATGGCAGACATTGCTGTAAGGACCTTTTTTTTAGCTTAGGTGATCAAAGCCCTAATAAATTCCAGAAATCTCTCCTCTTACACCTCTCTAAGGTGTTTTTTTTTTTTTTTTTTTTTTTTTTTTTTTTTTTTGTTTGTTTGTTTGTTTGTTTGTTTGTTTGCTTGTTTGTTTTTTCTCTTGTTTGTTTTGTAGCCCAGGTGAGACTGCTAGCTTGAGTATGTATTTAGGGCATAAGAATGGTCAGTCATAAGTCTCCAGAAGTTATCTAATATCTGTGAACAAAGTAGGTTTTCTGTTATGTCTTTGCAGAAGTACAATGAGAGAAGACAAATGGAAATAAGGACCATATGTAAAAGACAACAGATTTTTTTTTTTTTGCCGTTCTAGAAGAGCTTGTGCTTCCCACCCAGCAGTCTCACTGAAGTTTTTAGCAATCTCTGGATTGCTGCTGGATTAAAAACTACAAATTAATTTTGTGGGCAAGGTGCTTGCAATGATGCAAATTGTCTTGTTCATTATTTTTAATAAAGGATTACTAAGAAACTCAGTAGCTTATTGAAATCCATTTTCAGTCTGCTTGTTAGACCATGCTGTATTGTTGTTCTCTGTTTCTTTGAGAAAAGGCATTACAAAGCATATTATTTTTCTCAAAGGAAAAGAAAAGCCCAAAATCATGGAACCAGTGACATTAATTAGACAAATTTGACTGTGTAAGGTGGGAGTACAGAATGGACTTTAAAGAAAGTACTTTGCTTTTTGTTATTACATAGTGATGGAGAAAGGCATAGTCATTCACCCTGGGAGCTAAGGTTCCTGACATCAAAGGTGAAGGTGGTAAAACATGGGAGTTTTAACTCCTCATTGATTACAACAGGAACCATAGAACAGGTGAGGTTGGAAGGCAGCTCTGGAGACCATTTAGTCCAACCCCCTCCCTCCAAGCAAGGTTAATTACAGGTTTTCATGGCCGTGTCCAGTTGGGTGCTGTCTCTCTCCAGATATTCCACAGCTCCACTGGGCAACCTGTTCTAGAGTTCTGCAACCCCTGAACCTTTTTAAAACATTTCTCATTTAATATAGAATTTTCTGGACTTCAGTTTATGGGCACCTCTGAGAGGTGTCTGGCTCCCTCCTTACTGACCTTTTGCTCTGCTTTTATATCCTCACTGATACTCCTAACTCTCCTTTCCTCCAGCTTTTCCTGTTCTCTCCTCACATGTCTGATGCTCCAAGACCCTCTCATTTGTAGCTATCTACCGGCCTCACTCCAGGGTATCTGTGTCTCTCAGAATTAGAGCTGGCAGTGGCAGTATGAGTGATCACTCTTGTAAATGGTAGCATGGTATTGAGTTGGCTATTGTAAATAGAGAGGGAGAGAGAGACTAAGGATCAATACGATGCTTGCTGTCAGTTAAAACCCAGTCAGTAGAAACTAAGTAGAAAACTATCTCATGGCAGCCTTTATTTTGAAACAGAAATGCTAAGTCTACAGATTTTTGCGGATTGTGCTTGTACTTTCATTATTGAGAAGGTGGGGGGATTATTCTTGCAGCAGGATCTAAGATGAGTCTAGCTTCACTAGTGATGTTTCATTCACAGCCAAAGAGACACCGTGCATCTTCTCAGTATTATTGCAAGATTGGTGAATGTGCATTTTGTGTGTCTGTGTGTAATTCAAGTCTCCAGATCCAGCTACACCTCTGGGGAAAACCAAATATCCAAAGTACAATTTTTATTTTCATAGTATCTAGGATCTATTGGTGAATGTTGTTCATATGGAAAATGTATGACAGTGCTGTCACCAGTGTTTTGCTGCAGTAATAACTTGTCTCTTTTCAACAACATACATGCAAGTGCGTGATGAAGTGTGTTTTTGAAATGAGCAGATGCTCTAAAACTGGGGGAAAAAAATAATTTTGTTTATATAAGATTGCTGTCTACAACAGATCTGAGTAATGCTAATCACTCCTTTTGTTCTCAAAAATCTTGCTATTTTCTTGCTTACAATTATTCAAATATGAACCCTTCCTGAAACACAATTTATGAAATGATCAGGCTTTAAAAAGTTATCAAAATCTAGTCAAGTAAATGCTCCTCCCCCTATGCCAAAGAAAAACTACTCAGATGCTACTCGTTTTTCATATGTATATGCCATATATATTCATAGAAAAAAGTCCACATATCTCCCTATTCTTGTTCATGTAATTTAAAAATCATTACATATTTCTGATGGCAGGTTTGCTGATGGTAGGATATGAGGACAATTCTGGGATAAGATCTATCAGCTGAGGTTGTTGATAACTCACTGGTTTCCTTGCTGACAAAACAATTTGTGTAACTGATGTCCCTGGTACCTATAAGGCTGAGGAAAAAAAAAGACCCACACATATACCAACTCCCAAAAAAACACTTACATACTCATTCACTCATCCACACACTCCTTCACTCTCACTTACCCTGACAAACACAACAACTCACATGGTTGACCAGTCGAAAATTTTCCTTCAGATACAAAGATCTTTTGTGTGCTCAATATCCCCAATATCTTCAAAAGAGTGAAGTCTTTCCATGTAGAAAAGAAAAGGTCAAGGGCATTGATTTAATGTATGATAACAGAAGCTCAGGACTAAAGTAGCTCTTAAGGATTTGGGGTGTCAGGGAACTATAGAAGTTCATGCCTTTAATCTTTCCCCTGTTTCAGCCTCACACTGAGGAGATTGGGCTGAAAGACTGGGCACTGAGGACAAAAGTTTCTAACTTAGTTTTCATGTTGTCCTTAGGCCAACTGGCTCCCTGAGCTAGTGGACAAGGGATGGGGAGCTGAATAACCTCCCTGGAATCCAGGAGGAAGCACTTAGTGACTTGCTGAGCTGCTTAGGTGCTCACAAGTCCATGGGATTGCCAATTGTACTGTGATTAGAAGTATCAAGGAGAAATTGGTAAGGAAATGAAGCTTAGAAACAAAACAACCAAAAAAATCCCATAGGTTTCCCTAGCAACAGTGATTTCTAGTCTTGAAGACTGAGACTGCTTTTTGAGAATTTGCCCAAACCCCAGATTCAGCGCACTGCTTTCCTCCTGAGGACATGGGAAAATGAAGTAAAAGATTTTGCTAACCCTGGTATGATGAGAAATGAAAGGCCCAAATAAATGCTCTCCAGGGATCACTTACTTCAGGCTTCAAATTTTGAATCTTCAAGCAACCCTCTGGAAAATGTGAGAATTTTTGTTTTCCATGCTGAAAAAGAGAAGATGTAAGTTGTATATAACTTCGTTTCTATGTGATAGTTTTGATTTCCAATTCCCTACATTCAGTTCTTTTAAGGGTATTTCACTTTTATCATCTTTCATGGCTAGGAGTTCTTTAGTTTGTGGCTGTCCATTGAGTAATGTTTTTCCTCAGTCCTCCTTCAAGGGTGCAATGAACAAGCTAAAAACTGGAAATACTGAACTTGAGCAAATGCCTTCTCAATACTATAGTTAGTTGCACGTGCTGAGCTCATGTTTTACCACAGCTTCTATTAAAACAGTCTTGAAAATATGTGACAGGTGAAGTCATCTTACAGAAGTGCCAGATAAATGAAACTATTCCTTAGTATTTGCAGGACTTGGATTTCTGGTTCCTGGGTAGTTTTATGCTACTGAGATTAATTTTTACTGCCTAAAATACAAATTTAGTTGGATCTCTAAGCTAAAAATCATCTGCTTCCCTTAAGGAGTAGAATAAGTAATCTAGATTTTTCAGGAGCATAATTTAAGGGTTTGCATTTAGTCTTTTGTTTAGAGTGCCTAGAGAAGGATCTGTGTTCTTCCAGTTGCACATACATGGAAATCCTTGGCATCCCTATAAGGCTCATCCATATCCTTCCATTACAAATGGCAGCACGATAACAAGAGTTCAGGGGAAAAAAAATTAATCAAGAGTTTAAATTGGGAGGCATAATGAGAGTTTTTCCATCCCTGTGGCACTGCAAAAACACCTCCCTTATGTGAGTTGCCTTGGTACATACTGCTCACGTCTCCTTGTGCTCTAGATTGGAGAGGCAGCCTGTGACTGCACTTAGTTAGCTGGGAGCTCTTAAATAGTGACCTAAATTAAAACTTCATATGCATGGGGACAGTGCCATGCTCAGCTTTGGGTTGTGTCATGATGTAGGATAACAGGTTGCTATGGTAAAAAACTGTGGTGACGACAAGCTGCGTGATGTCAAGCTAATATAAGGTGGTTTTAGCAAAATGAAGGAAATACGTTGAGGGAAATATTAGGCAGATATTTTGGTGGATAATGCTATTTATAGTTAATGAAAAGAAATGCTGTTCTACCTGCATTACTTATCTTTGGATAGCGAATCCAAACCAGATGGGGCTCGTGTAGATCTCTGGCCATTCGTTCCCATCAGGGTGCTCAGGCAAATGGGATCTAATTGATGGAGAAGCATCATCATTTCATTTTGTGCAGGCAATTTATAAACTTCCTAAGATTAAGCTGAATCACAGATGCTTCTGTGAGTGGAATAATACTATATTTAAAGAAAAACACAAGCATGTCCAGGGAGCTATATCCCCATTTTATCCAACTTTCTTAAATTGCTCCTCTTTTTGAGAAGTATGCAGTAGAATGTCCCTCAGCTCCCAAATTTTTTTAGGAGTAGTGATGTCTAGTGGATTCACACTAAGTATTAAGCTATAAAGGAGGGGCATAAGAACCTCTATCTGTTGCTCAAATGAGCTAAGATAAGCCTTTTATTTAATTAGTGCCTGATTGTTCATATAATATAATTTTTTTAATGTGTCCCATTCTAAATAGACAATCTTCCCATTTCTTGCTTCATCATGCTTACAAATTAAGGTTTTCTGACTATTTTTAGCCACTTTCTTTTTCAATACAGTTATGAATAAATGGTGAAAGAGTGCAGTAAATGAAAGCCATTATTGTTTTAGTTCTGAGGAACAAAGATATTGGGAGATGTTGTCATCAGATAACCAAGTCACAACATAAATAGAAGACTTAGAACAGTTAGAATACACTGATTAGAATAATTAGAAATACACTGAGGAATTAGTAAAGCTGGGAGGACACTGACGCTTGCATGAGGCATATATATATGAATTTGGCTTGAAGTTTTGCTTACATTTTTTAAGCCATTTTCTATAAAGGGGATGCTGAGATGTCAGTGCTCTAACAATGGTCAAGTTATAAAGGAATAACAGCCAAAAAATGGGTATCTGGGCTGCAAAGTAGGAACACTTTCAGTTGTCTAAAGTTCTCAGCAGAAAATGTGTGTAAAACTTGCTAGACTATGTTAAAATAGGAGAAGCTTATTGGTGTGGATAAAATGTGAAAGGGCAATATAACATTTAAAGGATATTTATTATGTTCACTTGTTAACCCTTTTTTTTTCTGAAGATAACTACACATAAGCTCAAAGTATGATGTCCTTTTCTAAAATTTTCTTCCTAGAAGGATGAAAAAACCTTATACTTTATAGGTTTTTTTTACAATCTAAGTTGATTTTTTTTCTCTTGTGAACTCTTAGCTGAGTTGAGAGAAATAGCTGCAGGTTTTCTTTAACATTTGACCTTTTGTCCTTTCACACATCACATTTAATTGTTGGTATAATTTTGATCAAGGCAAATTTATTTATCAAGCTTCCTTTTCCATCTTGTTTCTACCAAATGGATTTTTCTGAGCTCTGCTGCATGCTGGTTGAGGAACAAAGTTTTTAAATCCATAACAAATAGATGGCTGCTGTATTGCCTCTTCTCAAAACAATATTGAAGCTGGTGAGGCTGAGATTTTATGACTGCTAGGAAGATTTTCAGGTGCCCCTGTGCTTTACCCTTTCTCTGATTTTATGTTTGCCCTCCTCTAGTCTCTTTGGATCCCAAGGTTGGCTCAGGCAAGGGGTGAAGATTTTACGGTGGGTCTGTGACTGTCTCAAATCATCATCACTGGGTGGGAAGAACACAATGTATTTTTTAAAACATTTTCTAAAAATTGTTCTTACCTTGCTTTTTCTTGTCTGTCTTGCATTTCCACATTGCCTCTAAATTAACTACGTGTATGGCAAGTATTTAATTTATTAACTATTTGTTTATTTCCTCAAAAATGGTTAATATCTATTTTCTCCAGTTCTTGGCTGTTTTCTGTTTTTATATCTGCCACTTGTTGAGTTCTTTATATCCTTGGGCTCTCCAGTGTCATCTGTATCACCTCGTGCCTGTGTGCCTTGCACCAGGGGATGTTCATGTAGGTTTGTTTGGTTGGGTTTTCTTCATCTCTGGTTTGGTTTTTAAGAAAGACCACTTTATTCTGAGATGTTTAATATCCCTTCAGCTGAAGGTGATGTGTGGCCTCTGCAGAGCAGCTGCTGGGATGAACCAGCCAACCTTCTAATGCTTGACCTTCCCAGCCTTGACCCCAAATGGTCCCAGGGGATGCCTGGAGACTCTTCTGAGTCATTCCATGGAGGAGAGATGCTGTAGCCCTTGGGGGAATCCTGTGGCAATCACTCACACAATGGAGATAGTGAAGATCAGTTAGTCTTGTTGAGGAAGGCCATAGTTAAAAAAGTCTCTTTGGTGACTACTGGAGTCCTAGAAACTTAGAATTTGGGGTTTTGGTGTATAGTAATACATGTGAATCAAGATGGACGATTCTGGGTGTTGTCTTTGTCCTTCATCCTCTTTCTTCTTCCTGGTTTGGGTAGTTTCCTGTAATACTGTAGTAGTTTTCTGTAAATACTGTAAGTAGATAAAATATAATAAACATTCAAAGTCCAAATTTGATCCTTCATTTCCTGTGTTATTCATCCTGACCTTGGCAGGGGGAAAAAGAAGCCAAAACTGTCACAGATGACTACCAAAACCTTTATGGGTTGTACCAGACTAGAGTGCTGCATTTTCACTATCTCAGAAGAGAAGAACTAAGAAAGCTGAGTAGCTTACTAGGAAAACTGTAGAGCAGTGCAGGCTAAGGCAAAAAATACACTTATTTACTAATGTTACTATGTTGGTAGCTTAAAAAAAGAAGTTATATATAGATTTCTTCCCATGACTTTAAAAAAAAAAAAAAATCTATCCTCTCTCTACTAGCTGCAACACCAGCAATACCTTCAGTAGAATTTTAAGACAGAAGTTAACAGGATTGCATTAAGGGAGAATTAGGCTATTAAGCAAACTGACAGATGGCTTTTCATCCAAAAAAAAGCAGAGAAGTAAAAAAAATATTGTGCCAGCCTCTAGCTATTGAACTATCAGGGATGGGATTTCTCTCACTTTTCTTTCTCTACCTCCTGGTTCTCCACCAAGGCTGCCAGGTTAATTTCCTGGCTACACACATCTTGGGTTGCTGCCTTCAAAGCCGGATGAGCCAGTTGGCACCAGCCATGGTTCCCTGCCCAGGTGTGTGGGAATGAGGCTGACTTGATTCATGGCCTGGTGGAAGTTTCAGAACTGCTGCAGTAGCTGGGGCTGTGGGAGTTTCTCCCTCTGCCAGCTCTGCTGCACAGCTCTAGGCAGTGTTTGAGAAGGCTCAGTGCACCCTGTTCTTTTTCCATGGGTTTTCTACAGTCAGCCTCTTCCTGCTCCATCTTCCATGTTCTCCACTTTCTGCCATCAGCTTCTCCTTTTCTATCTCTTGTAATCACTTCCTTATTCTCAGCCTACTCCAATTGGCTGACATTACTTATAATACTGAGAAGAGATGAGAATGAGGACCCAACAGGGTTATCTTGCATGACATTTTGATGGATAATTGGAAATTGGAGAAATTGAGTCAATTAGCTGTACTATGTGTGCTTTCCATACCACCCACCTTGCTCCACTGTGATGAGATGAGCCAGTGGAAAAAACCACAGGCTCTTTCTGTGTTCTAAAAGCTCTCAGTGAAGAAGAGTTTCTTAGGGAAGCTTGGAAGTCAAGGTGTTTTTTGGTCTATCTATTTATTTCTCATCTTCTTGAAGTTTATGTGGAACAGAGATGCAGGCTTTTGAAGTGGTGGATGCTTTATCAAATAAAAAACACTACACTTCAATCTCCTTTGGAGGAGCAAAAGAAATGGATTTCTCTGTTTTACCGGCATCATGTTGCATTTTGAGATTTTTAGTAAACAGCATTGTCTACCAAGTTTCACAACTTAAAATTGTTGAAAATAATTTGACTCTTAAGAGTCAAATATGTGGTTTACACACATGCATTATCCAAATGTTTTTTGGGCAGCCATACATTCTGGTTTGTAGGCTGCAATGTTTTAAATTTTGGCTCACAATTTTATGTGAAAGTTACTTAAGGCCAAGTCCAAAAATATTTCCTTATCACTGCTGTGCTTCATGTAAGCTTCCAAGACAGACTACATTCTTAGCTTTTCTAATAAGAAATACATGTCGTTCATGTCTTCCAAGATGGAACCCCCAAGTTTTTAGCACCTTCCCTAGGAATGTAATCAAATGGGCCCCTTTAGCAGCAGTTTGAAGGAATAGGTAATTTCAGGCAAGTGGATGTCATGGCAAATATTAACTCACGTCTGTCTTTACTATTAAAAGAAAGCAAAGGAAAGAAAATGAGAGCTTCCAAGGTGTGGCCTCTTGTTTACAGAACCCTGGTGAATGGTAGTATTTCGAAGCTCCATGTCCCAGCCAATCCATTCTTGTTGTTTCTGAGGAAAAGCCAGGAAGGAGGTGCCTTGCAAAGGACACAATTTAATTTGCAGGGCTGAGGGAAGACATAAATGGCCCAGGTAACTTGTAAGTCCATACCTTAGATGCAGAGAATAGCTGCTTTAAGAGGATATTTGTTTTCTGTACCAAAGTCTTTCCTCCATTAGCTGACAGAAAACTGAATGTCAGCAATCAAAACGTTATGAACAACTATGTATCTCATCTAAATACAGAGATATCATGCACTTTCCTTTTTCCTCTGCCAAGGCAAATCTAGTTCTATATTCTATTCATTTTAATAAGACGTTTTAATTTTATTTTCTTCTCTGATGTAAAAATAAGCTATTTTCAGTAAAGAAAACAGACTATTGAAAGCTTAGATGATCCGGTGATTTATCAAGTGTTGGCTGCCAGGGAATGAGACTCAATTTTTTTTTGTCAGGTGCTTTGAAAAATGTTTGTTTGCTTTCATAATGGAGCTGGAGTGTAGGCGAGTGTATAAGGTAGGGATCTAGCTATCTCTTTACATAAAAATACATTCCTAAGTAAACATGCTGATATGCACACAATCATAATTAGTAATTATGGCAATTTCTGAAAAAGGTGAAGTTCAAATTTATCTGAAAGGAGTGCAGTTCCTCCCACCTCTCTAAACAAAGGCATAAGCTAGTAAGGATGCTTGAGAGAGAACTACAGGCAACAGTTTTTGTTCAGCATCCAAAATTACTTCCAGTTTGGCTTGAAAAATGTTAGACCTTGGTCCATTGCTAATAAAATCAATTCACCTGCTATCCTGACCACCTCTGTGAACTGTGTCAAATTTTTACCACAGAAGAATCTGACATAATATAAAAAGCTTGTGTTATCACATTAAGAGCTCTTGGGCGAGATTCATCAAATTTAGTTTAGTGAAATGCAATGCAAATTTGTAATGTGGACATGATTGAGGACCCTGTAAATTTGTTAGTCAAGCTATTGCAGAACATAAAGTTATTTTCTGAAAATGCAAGTTCTCTGACTGAAAGTTGACTTGTGATACACTCAGCTCTGGGAAGGTTTGTTCTGGGTATTGGTAGAACAGACCTCAAGAATAAAATTAAGAGGATTACACAATGTACTCTTTTTGAGCCTACACAGATTATTACTGCTGTTCTTGCTGCTATTTCTCCTCTGTAATTCATATCCCACCTTACGTGGAGCTTTTATCTTGCAAGTAGTTGTTTGTGGTTAAACTCTATATAAGTGGCTCTCCTTTATGCTGCAGAGAAGACATTGAGGGCAGAAAAGTGTTTTAGTCTTTCCTCAATGTAGCATTTAAAGGTTTTGCTCTCTTCCCTGCATACTTGCTGTCATGCCAGGGCAAGTTTTTCAGTGAAGGGCAAAACTTCATTCCTGTGCCATTCAGTTGATGCTCCTTTATGGAGTGTGTTCTTCAGTGCCAAGAAGCAGCTCTTTTTCTAAAAATTACTGCAAGCTTGCCTGCTTGAGAGCCTGAGACATACGGGGTAGTTTTTTTTTTTGGCTGGGAAAATTATTTATGAGTGGGAGAGGGTAGTGTAGATTTTATTGCAGTGTATATGTTGCCTAGAAAAACTATTTCCTGTTAAATAAAACCACGTAATTTCTCTAGTAGGTATTTTTTCATAGGAATTTTAAATCTCAAAGTGTAGTAATAAGGATATAGTTTTCATATATAAAGCTGTCTTTTTGTTCATTTTACATTTCAGTTTTCAAGTGGACAGGAAGACTTTTGAAAAGCAAAAGGTAGACCTCAGGTGTCAAAAATACTTAACACTCTTCAGCAGAAATCTGCTTTTTTTACTTTTTTAGTTCACTGTGGATATTGATTGTGCATTTTGTTCCTTTAGTCCTTAATTGAGGCCTCTTAAACTTAGTAATGGAACAAATATTCCTTTTACTTCAAAGCAAAGTATAGACAAGGTTCATATTTTTTAGCATTTAAATTGCCATTTATGATTGTTCTTTTGCAGGTTTAAAACTCAGGTCATTATGGCCCAGAATACAAATACTGTATTACCCTTATTAAAGTGGGGGAGAAATGAAATGTTTTTGACATTTTCCAGAATAGCTGCAGTTTTGCTGTCTGAAAGATTGAAGCTGCAGTGCCATAAGTTGAGTAGGAAGAAGTAAAATTGGAGAGATTTTAGGTTGCGGGGCTTTAATGATTTATAGGCTCTGACATCTTATATGCTGTTTTGGGAGTAGATACCTGTTTTTCCAGTCCCAAACACCATCATTTTAGCTAATTGTGAAATGACTCAGCATTATCTCTCAGTATAGATTATATACTAAAATCTGGCACCCTAGCTTTCTGCCAGCTCAAGTACAATTTGTGCTTGCAAAATGTATTTTTGTTTTGGGAGGCAAGTCCTTGAGACAAAGGAATTCTTCAGTAACCTTTACAGAGGTTTCACCATTCACTAGAGTAAATATCCTGTGCTATGGGAAGGTGAGGTTTTCTTTATATTTTTATTCATTTTCTCCATGCTGAGCTCAAAAAAGGAACCAGCTGATTTGTTTTCTTAATAACTAGTATATTAACATTTTCTTACAGCTGTGATTTACTGTTGGTTATTTTGTTAGATTACTGGTTTCTGTCTCAAGAGAATATTTATTACCACATATTTGTTCATGTGCATTGGACAGTCCTCTCCCCTTTCTCACACACTACAGCATTGGTATTCAGAACTCCACACTGCAAGGCTGGAAATTTGTTCAAACAAGAGGGGGAGATGTTGAAACCCTGGAACTGAGAATTTCAGGATTTCTGTGCTAAAAGGAATTGACCCTCAAGTACTACATTTGACTTGAGGCTGTGGAACAGGCTTCCAAAATTGAGTGATAGCACTGGGGTTGTGGGCGTGTAGTTTGAATATAATTTTGTGATATCACAGGGTGGAAAACTTTGAATTTAAGGTTTTAGTATATAGTAATACATGTGAAGCAATGTGGAGGATTTAGGGCATTGTCTAAGTCATCCTTCACCTTCTTCATGGTTTTGGGTGTTTTTTTTCTAATTGGGTGAAAGGGTACGCATTGAGGACCTTGAGTGGTCAGTTATTGAGTAAAAAGTGTAGATAAATTAGGTGTCATCTTGTTATTGGGTAGTTGTAGCTTGGGGGACCTTGGAAAAGAGTTAGAGGCATCTCCATTCTCTACCTTGTTAGAGTTCATGACTTGTAAGATTGTATTATGGATGAGAATTAATTGAGTCTGAACACAAAAACTGTCTCCTGTGCATTAATCCCAGCTCTAATGCAAAGAAAAGATAAGAAATAGACAGAAATTGAGTTGAAAGTGTATTCCATGAACATGCCCTTTCCATGGGTGTTCCTGCATGAAGAGTGAGCTTTGCCAGGTTTTGCCACCTTGCTGGAAGTGTTGGCATCCCCAGAAGAGCAGCGAGTGTTGTCAGTGGCAGATGCCCCTGTGTGGTGCTGCTGAGGGAGCTTGTGCTTGGATGCTGTGAGATATTGCCTTGTGCTGTGTGATCAGGCACTGAAACAGGCTGTGCTGGAGCATTATGGCGTTTTCACTCTGCAGTCCAGCACCTGCACACCGAAACACTTATGCTTTCTTTAAAAATGCGAGTACTGTAGAAAGGTCTGTTATTCTACACATAACTAGAATTAAAACACAAGAGGTCTGAGAGCTGGGGAGGAAACAGACCTAGAGGTATTTCTAATAGAAGAAAGGTGAGGGATTAAATAAGGTGAGCTACAGGAGGAAAGGGGTCTCTGACATAAATGTCACTTGTCTGGGAATAAGCAGCAGCAAAAAAAAGACTAGTTTTCTTTAGAATATACTACAGGTTCAGTAAAATGTGGAGGTTTGGGTACTATGAATAAGACATTAATTCCTGCTTAGGCTTCACACATTCCTTAGGTGAAAGAGAACAAACACTTCAAGTTTGCAGATACATGAAAGATATTGACTTTATAACATGTAGCAAGATTTTCTTCTGTAGGTCTCCATGTACTTTGCAGAGGAGGGATAGACCAAAATTTTCATGCCCACACATCTGATTTTTGTAAATAGTCATGGTAGTGTTATCCATATCTTGCAAAAAGTGCAATGATAGGAGCTGCACTCTGCATGTTGGGCCCCAGAGCAGGATTCTAACTTCTTGTCTGCACAGATCTACATGTAGAAATATGCACTATGACAGCTTTAGATAACCATGCACTGGAGGGTTTTTTATTTACCTTTCATATGGCTAGAATTGTCTGCTGATGCAGGAAAAGAGGAATGAGAATATGGACACTAGTATGATTGAAGAAATGGCAAGTGGAGATCTGCCTTTGGGTTGCAAAAGCATTGATTGCATCTTGCTTTGAGTTGGTTGTATCTGTCGAACTTTAGCCTGGGTGCTAAGATTGTTTGTGCTTTTGTATCCTCATATGGAATCTGAAGATGGAACTGCTCACAGTTAAAATATACCTCTACTCTCAAGCCCACTGGGGCTTTCATCATCTAATTGTTCATTGTGCCTGAAAAATTCAGACATGTCCCCAAGGGCTTCTCTGCCCTCCCAGGGAATCCTGCAAACAGAAGGAAGACAGAAGGCTCTGCATGTTGATGTACTCCTGTGAGCTGGCTGATAAGCTCAGGGAGAGATGCATTTCTGGGATACAGGGCAGAGAAACGAGCAGGATGGATGAACTGAGAGCTCTTTTTAGATGAACATTGCCATGGAAACCACTGCCATTCCTCTGTGTTTGCAGATGTACGTTGGACACTTACCTCTTGTGAAGTCAAGCTCATATATCAAATTTGTGATGCAGAAGTGCCTCAGAGATCCCCGGGCTGTGCCTGCAGGAAGTCAGCACTGCTAAAATAGGGCTGAACAACCTCCACAGTTGGGTGGGCTAATTAATGTCTGCCTCAGCTCTTCATGGTTTATTGTGAGTGGGAGCAAGTGTGGTGCCTTGTCAGGCCTGCTGTGATCCCTGCTGAGGAAGAAAGCCTGCCCAAACTCTTTGGGACAAGGAATGTCTGTCTCGTTCTCAGCTCTGGATTTGAGTTCCCTTTTGCCTTCCACTAGCCAGCTGTAAAGTAGCATGGACATTTTGGGGTTTCTTTTTTGAACAAGTGAAAAAGATTATGTCAACAACACTTATTATAAGAAATTGTCCATAAAGATTTCTACATTAATGGAAGAATGAGCACAACACTTGAAGTTGTTACATATGCTGAAGTGGCATTGAGCACCTCTTTCTCTGTCCCTGTAATCAGTGAGGGTTTGCATGACAGGATTTCCACTCATAATCCACTTGCTAGCTTATTTGCTAAAGAAGTCTTAAAATTCTCACCCTTTCTATGCAATTTTTTTCCCACTTCATCTTTGGGACTTGAGAACTTGTCCTCAGAGGGACAGGGAAGAGACAGACTATCGCTCTTTTGTCAGATTTTTGGCTTTTGTTTTGTTAACCTTGCAGGTGCTGGAAGGTGATCTGAATTTATAAACTGAAATTGGTTGGGTTTGGGCTTGCAAATGTACCTGAAAAATCTCAGTTATTCTGAGATTTGTTAGTTTTACCTACACAGTGCTATGTAGTATCTAACTTTGTCTTCGTGGATCTTTATAAATAAATTATAGTTTTTTCTTGTTGAGATTTAAGCCTGTTCTTATGTTAAAGAAAACGTCAGAGACCAAATTGATGTTCCTGTTTACAAAGCCAGAATAGTACTTCTAGTTTTCTACTGTTGTGTCACATACCTCCTTGATGCAGGTTGAAACAAATTAGACTAAAAATATGATGAAATATTGTGTCTAAACTTTACTTTCTATATTTACTGAGCTTTGTATTCCCTGTTTTAAAGACTTTTATTCTATAGAGAAAATGAAAGCTGGGCTTCTGAGTGAAGAATTGGACTCCACAAGCTGGAATCCCAGGAGAAACTTTTCTTCTTGATACCAGCTCTACAAATCTTCAAAATTCTTACAGAGGATCACTCCTTTTGGCCTGTATTTCTTGGTCTCTGCTCCCTGTGTTTATAAAATGGAGCTATCCTGCTTGCTTTCATCACATTAGAGGCAGTCAGCCTCTTGGCAGGATAAGGAAAGGTTGCTTCAATTTACAGTTTTTCTTTCATGCTGATGCTGCTTTCAAATATTGCTAATGATCCAGCAATTATCTCAAACCATCCTCTTTGTTTCCTGTGACCTTGTGTGTTTCCTTGTTGCCTGTTGCAGTTATTTTTTGCATCTGAAGACACAGGGAAAACAAGAGACCAGGATCCATTGATTTTGAAAGACTTGCATAGCTCTGGGAGGAAAGCTGAGCGGTTTTGTGACTGACTTTTTACAAGAAGCCCCAGTAGACACATCTTGAATTCTCCCAGCTGAGAGTGGGTGTGAATTAAGGAGGTGTGACTCTTGTGAGATAATTTAGTCACTTTCTGTGATCTACATGAAGTCTTCTGGTTGGATTCATGTGAAAAAACGGGGCTGTGGAGGTAAACTTGGAAAGTCCATGTGCAGAAGTTTAGGACCTATTGTATCCCTTAAGTAGGAATTGTGGGCTGCCCTTGGGAAGACTCTGGAAGAGAGTAGTAATTGCTCACCATTTCTGTATAATAAAGGATGGTAAACTTCCCTTATACCCTGCAGTATATTTTGTAGAATATTTTTTAGAAAGCCAGTATTCTAGACGGAGTCTGGTAATGAGGGTACAAAATCATAATAAGGATGTGTGACTTAATTGTTCTGGATGATGATGGGGTTCTGTTGGGAACTTCAGTCATTGCTGCATGAAACAAAGGTGGATAGTTGTTCTGGAAAAGGATATATCTTGCAAGATTGGGTATTTAACAGCAAGAGCTTTTGTCTGGGGATGTGTACAGTTACTACACAAAAGTGACTTTGCCAAAGAGAATAAAGCACCCAGTGTGCTGCCTTTGTGAAGTGCAGAGATAATTTTAAGCACAAAACTAGTTTTTTATCAGGGTGGAGAATGCTGAGGGCTGTGGACAATGGCAGAGAGAGTTTTATTGTGTTTCAGCTTAATGATGCAGTGCAGGAAAGTCAGTGTTGATTCAGAGCTGCTCTGTAATCATTCATCAGGGTCAGGGAAAGGGTGTTCTCTAAAGAGGGAACACACTGTGCCTGAGATCCAAGAGCGATGTTGCTGGCCAATATATGAGTGTTCTTCCAGGATAATGTTGCATAAGAACCAGGAACAAGGGATAAACAATTTGCTGTCCTTGGACTTGGGTTCCTGCTGAAAAGGATTTGAATGAGACCTTTCCATCACACAAATGTCTATCTTCCAAGTACCACTTGTTTACTGTAGCACACTGGCAAATAAATGCGTGGCAAATTCCAAAGGATCCCAGACGGTGTGAAAGAAGCACATCAGTGCTCAGTAAGCTTCCAATTTAAAAAAAATTGGAAAACTAGACAGAAAAAAACACTTAAGCTCTGGCATTGCACCTGTCCTACCTCAGGTCCTTGGTGGTATTTGTCATCACTAACAAAAGAAAGGAACGCGAGTGCTGTAAGTTCAAGTCCAGTAGCAATAGCTAAGAAAACTACACTGGGATCAATTTTACATAGAGGAAATACAGAAGGCAAAAAATTAGTGTACTTTTAGAAGTGACAAAGAGAAACATTGAAGCTGGGACTGTATAGTCTTTGGAGAAGGGGTCTGGAGAAGAGAAGCCATGCTGGCTATAGCAGTACATTGTTCTGTGACCTTGAGTAAGTCTCAATGAGCACAAAAAACAGCAAAGACAGTTGGATAATTTAGATCTTTCAGAGATTGGGTGGTTCTACCCACCCTTAGAGAGAGATTCTTAGTGATATCTCACCAAGGGAAGAAGAGAATTTAACACTCTTCTATTTTGAGGAAATGTAACTACTAAAATAATGCTAGAGCTTAATGGAGAGTGACTGGATTCACCTGGGAAATGACATGGGAAATGAAGAAGTTAATGACTTGCTGCCATTTACAGGAGAAAACATTCAGGAGTTGTTTTCTCTTTGGTAGAATTTCTTTCAAGTTGGGGGAGTTGGAATTTTTTTCTTTTTTCTCCCTGAGGGACAAAGTCTTTGGTCCTATTATCAAACTGAAGGCTTATTCTCAGGGTGAGCTGAATACAGTGAAGGGCCATGGTGTTCTGTGGCATTGCCCTTGCTTGTTGTGCAGAAGAAAAGACTCACTGAATGATCTGTTCTGCAAATGAACCTGTGTGCCATGAGTTTGATACTGCCGTAATGATTGTTAGTCGAGCAGTAGCTCTGGCCATTTGATCTCGAGAGACTCAAATTGGTATTCCAGGGGAGAAAAGGTGGTCACAGAGAATTTTTTTTTTTTAAGTGAGGGACCACAACTTAAAACCTCTTAGAAAAGGTCCTGTGATCCCCCTCTCTCTACCTGTAAAGCATTGCGGAATGGCAAATTTGCAAAGAGATGGGAGACAATGGGTCAAAACTCCCGAGGAGCAGGAATTTAACTCTGCATGTGACTCTGATGGGAAGGGGGAATGTGAGCAGAAAAGCATCTGGGGGCTGTGTGCCATGGCACTCACTAATGATTCTCCCTAATGGCATCTGTAAAGAAGTAGAATAGTAAATAGTGTTCTAGGTAAAAAGCACTGCTAACCCCAGATTTTGCTACTTGCTGGTGTTCTAGTCCCCATCTGTGCTAGCAACAGAAATGCATGATGGAGTTACCTTAAACACTCTCTGGGAGTTAGTTTCATGACCACAAGACAGATGTGCAGAAAATAAAACTTCTATGGTCATTAAGAATATTCAACAGAATCCTGGTGAACACCTTGCTAAAAATCCTTGTGATGTCCTAAACATATTTGAGGGAAGAAGTCTGATTTAAGTCATAGCTAAAAATCAGCCTTCCATGCAACATGTAAGACTTTATAAATCATTTATAGAGACTTTGTAAGAATTTGTCCTACATCAGGATAGGCTAGGCTGAAATCTGCTAGTAAGCGAGTTACAGGGCCCTCAGTCAGATGTGCCCAAGGAATAACAATAGCATTTAGGAGCTCCAGGGAAATAAAGAACTATGGTAACTCAGCCTTAGAGGAATACTTTAAAGGGAGGGAAAGGAAGGAAAGTAAAACTACATTACCCATTAGCTTGACAATTTTTGGCCTGAGGAGTAATTCTTCCAGGCAGTGTCGTGCAGATGGTAAATTTATTTTGTTTTGGAGACAATTTTTTTCCTTTAAAGAGAGCTACCATTCCAGACATTTTCTTCTCTATAAGTGCAGCTTGTGCAAATGAGGAAAGCTCTGTTTTTAACTGGAACCTGGGGAGCCTGTCCTGTAATTGGAGCAAACAGTGAAGGAATCCCTAATGCTCACTACACTAGTTATTCTGCACAGAGCTTTCTCTGTTACCAAAATATCCATGTTTGACTTTTTTCTGAAAGGTGGGAAAGGAGCTGAGCATCTGTTAAGCACTCAGGTGGGAAGATAGATCCAGAAGGCAAGGTCACACATGGGTATGTCCCATATATAATACAGTCCTGATTCTGTAGAAGGCTTCTAATATGATTTGAAGCAGTTTAATCAGAGACATTGCTCTCTGACTTACCCTAATGGCAAACAGCAGGGTTAAAGCCCCTTGCCTCACAAGGGTGATATAATGACTAACATTTTCTGAAGTATTTGGATGTTAAGGGTGATGGTAGCAAAGAAAAACTAGATGCTTTGTGGTTTGAAATGTATTGCATGAAGTCTGTGCTTACTTACCTGTGGTAAATGAGCTCTAGCATGTAATGAGAAGATCGAACAAGATCTTTTTAGTTATTAAAGTTGTGTTTCTGGCCCTTCCCCTCATCCTTCTGATATACTGTTGTTATAGCAACAGTGTTTCTATCAAGAGATTCATAAGAACTACTAAACCAGCCTTGCACTTCTACCTGTTTTGGCTCAGTCAAGCTTATGCTTATTTTTTTTTAAACCAGAGTAAATGTAATCATAATTTTGAGCAGTACTTCACTTGCTCAAAGAGGGCTGTGACAAATTCATCATATCCGCTAAAAAGTATTGTTTTTTTTCCTAACACAACTTATATTAAATAACAGTACTTATTACTGTACTCTAACAGCAGTGTTGTATTTCTTCTTTAATGTTCTAGGGTTGGACAAAGAGGGTGTCACAACAACTTTCTTGCAACTTTTAATAACCATGGATGAATGGAACTGGTATGATCAAGTTCATGAGTAATTTACATGTGATTTACAAAGGATTATATTTCATTTTGCTGTCACACACCCTATTTATAAGCTTTGCTCTGAGAAGGGACATTGGAAGGAGGGGCTGTCTTGGATATCACAGGACATGCAGCTCCACACAGCAATGCCAGAGCTTGCTGATCATCCCTCATCCTATACAGGAGCAGCAAAATGGCACTCTGATAGGATCATGGAAAAGTCATGAGGAGTCCCAAAATAACAGATGGCAGTAAAGCACCATTGGGTCTCCTAACCACAAGGAATGGAGGTGTGTGATATAACAAGCTTCCAGATGGCAGACTGTAGAAAAGACAGTTTCATGATCTGCTCTTGTGAATCCTAACCACATCACATAAAGGTAGAATTATTTAGAGGGAGGAGGTGTTTTAAAAATTTTTGAGTGATATTTTACTAGCTGGTTGTGCTTACTCAAGTTGCATTATGAAGTAATTTCTGGACAGGTAGAGCAGAAACTAACACAATTTTGTCATTCAAGAGCTTGGTGTGGTCAGTTCTTTTCCTTAGTTGCACTTGAAGTCTTAGTTTTTATTACCTTGAACATATCAGTTCCTTCCTGTAAAAACGACCAAATACAAAGAAAAAAAGGTCAAAATTTGACACATCATAAGAATACTCCATATTGGGCTGCCTCTTTAACTTTCTTTTGTTTGTTTGGGAAACATCCCTCAAGACAGATTTAATCTGAAATGTTGTTTCAGTCTGAGGGCTGTGACTTGGAAACCCTCATCTGTTAATTAATTGTTGACTACCACAGGTCTTGGGTAGTTCCCCCTTTTATAACATGAAAAATGTGAATTATAGCCTAATGTTCAATAAATATTTATTTTTATATAAATCTTAGAATAAATCTTACTGAAAGAATGATCTTGGGACTTAGACTGTTTAAGAACAGGCAAAAATTAAGAAATAATCACTAGATACAAAATTACTCAGTCCCCTGTTTTTGCCTGGGGTTTTTTTTCCCACTTTGCTCATACTCATTTTCTTCTTATTGATGGAGAGGGATTGGCTGAAACTGAGGGGAGATAACTTGTTTTAGAATGTCCACCCCCTCAAATTGTCTTAAAGACATCATTGCACATTGCTTGGAACATGATTTGCAGCTGAGGTGTTCTAAGTGTGCTGAAATACTCAGATGTATTTTGGGGTTTGGAGAGCAAGTGAGGCCATGTTAATTAAGGCCATAATTAACCACATGAGGCCATGTGGTTAATTAAAAGCAAATATGCTGCTATTGTGAACAAATGCACCTGAAGATATTTACCTGCTCATTGTTTCATGAACTTTTGGGCTCTGCATGGGCTTTAGCAGTTAGGGAGCTCTTATTAGCACTGGTCTCAATAAACAGCTTTTAAGGGTTTTATGTATAATTTCAACATACAGGAAGCAGTTTGAGGACTTATTTTCTTTTCCTCTTTCTTTTAGGCTGCATCTCTGTACACTAGTTATTTTGTGTTTACTCGAACAGCAGATGAAAAAACTTGCTGGTGAGGCCTTTACATCTGTATTGAGCATTGTCTGTCAGGTTTCTGTGGGACTAGATTTAGTCTGGCCTTCTGAACTGAGTGCTGGCATCAAATGGGAGCTGCTCAGAGGTTCAGTCACTGATTGACTCTTCTGTGCCTTTGAAGTTTGGGTGTGCAGTCACTGAGTACCTCTAGAGGTGAGGCTGTCACTGCCTTCATGCCCTGTAGGTACAAACAAGCTGCCACAAAGTGGAGTGTGTTTTTCCCAGCCTCTATTTTTTTTTTTTAACCACGTTTCCCAAGTTCTTTTCTTTGATGGTTAAGCTAATTCTTGTGTACATGGGGAAATGAAAAGATCAGAACCTGCTCTGATGGATTCCTGTACTGGATGCTTTGCCAGTAGCACAGTGACTTTAGAAAATCTTTATAATGTACAATAACCACTTACTGAAACAATTAGTATGCTTTTTAAAAACCAATTAAACGCAGTTCTGTCATTAGGGGTATTCATCATTCATTGGCATTCACTAGCTGCCCCAGTTGGTTTGCATTGCAAATTAATTTTTCATGGATGGCTATAAATGTGTATGAGCTATGTTATTCATATGTAAATATTCTTTTGATTAAATCCATCTACACTTGCCAGTGCCCTAAAATGCTTTGATGTTTAATATTCTTCAAGCTTGTGGTCCAAGATTTTAGCCATGCTTCATTTTTCAGTGGTTTATGTCTGCTTCCCACAAAGGTTTTTCTTTCCCTTCAAAAAAAGGGACGATAGCACTAAAACACTTCCTCTCTCTAACTGGGAACATTGGTTTCCCATACATTAGATTTTATTGGATACTTGATTGAAAATTCTGTTTTGATGTATTTCTTTGAATTACTTGGAACACTTTCAAAACCACTTTTTTTTTTCCTAGGTTAAAATTGAGATGATGATGATGATAACTTCTGAATTCTGGCAAGAGAGCTTTTCCACATTCTTACATGCTGTTCCCGAGCCACTTACTAGTGGGGCCTTCATTTATAGCCAGAAGGTAGCCTCCTCCCAGGAGAAAACTGTGAGATATTTGTTTGAAAATCCTATGCTCATTTTATTTCTATAGTTGGTGATTATAAGGATAAACTTTCATGTTTAAGGAGTGCAGTTGACTTGGAGGCCAAGTGCTAATCAGCTTACAGAGGTCTTAAATTTGCTTTTGGGACTCAGTCTCTAAGAGCTGGCTTGAAGAATGCAAATCCTCATGAATAGGTTTCCTCACACAGCAACATTGAGGTCTGCTGTGCCACCTATAAGAGAAAGCCATAGTTCAGATGCTGGTCATCATGCTAGTGATTCCAGGACTGGACAAATCAGTTGTTACAGTCAATGTCTGCTGCATCTTGCCCAGCAGTTTACTCAAAGGGGCTAGTTCACCTTGGAGCCTACTGACAATATGCCAGAGGGAAAAGTGTCTGACCTCTTAAGCAAAAGGATGTGTGTCTGTGCTTTTGGGCAATAAACCACCAGAAGGCATAAAGACTAGGAGCACGGTTTTTCTCATCTCAGAAGAAACTCATGATTTGCATTCTTGTAACTGAAGAAAAAAAAAAAAAAAAAAAAAGAGGCTCTGAATATCTTAGAAGACGTTATCCAATTGGAGAAAAGGGTAGGTTTGCACATTTACTGTCTATAATAGTATTTCTCTTCCTCAGCTACTGTTGGTCAAACCTCTGTGTGTGAAATGCAAATGCACATGTGGGAGAGTGAGAGAGAATGTCACTTCACAGAACAAATTTGAGCAGGAATAGGAGTGAATATATTCAGAGAAAACTTGTCCATTAGTCACTTACCCTTAATGCTTTTTTCAGCTGCCTTTCATGTCTTCACTTGCATGTCTTAAAAGTATTTTCTTTATGAATGTAATTGTAAAATGGCTAAATGTAGGCTGTTGGTAATGCTGGATTCAGAAGTACAACACTTAATTAGAATTTAAGAAATAAATGTCTATCTGTCTGAGAAATGAACATAACTATGATTGTAATGGTAATGAATCTATTTTTATTAAGAGTTACTTAACAAATTGTGATGGTTTACCTTGTGAAGGCATAAGCTGCACACTCTAAGTCTCAAAAACTGCTCTACTTGGTTCTCTATAAAAAGGATTTTTATCTTCCTTTAGACCTTTGCAGTTCTAGCTCTTCCTGGGGAATGAAATTAAGAAACTGGGTGTACAGTCCTAGATAAACCAGTTAGTACTGTTTTTACTTTAAACAATATTGTTCTATGTTAGAACAGCTGGAATAGACTTGTGAAGAACTTGAATTTTTCACTCTAAGAGGCTTGGAGTGCTAATTTTTGCATCAGTGCAACTTAAGAGCTGTCACAGACTCCTGGTAGAAAGGGTGCAAAGCTATCAGTGCGCCTTCTGCTGCTAGCACTTCCCAATTTCCATCATTTCAGCCATAGGATAGAAAGACCTCCCTTCCTGTAGCAGCCCCCCCACCTCTCTGCATTAACTTCCCTGACTATCCCAAGATTGTGTAAGATAAACCCCCACATGTGAATGTCTAATCTGAACAGAAAGAAAGCCTTGCATGTAATTGGAAATAGCCATGTACTCACTTTATTGGCCTAAGGTGTGGGAATGACTATTAGGATATCCTGCCAAAGAAGAGGAGATTCTTCACCTCATGCACATTGCATTTGTAGCCTGATCACATCTGTCACCACTGGAGAGCTCTAAAGTGGCAAAGACCTAAACCTGCTTTCTGCAGTCACTTCTGCAGTGACCATGTGTCAGGGGAAAAAGGGAGGGTCCTGTTCTGTCCTCCTGTCACAACAAGTTCAACTTGTGGGAATTCTCTCAAACAATCCCTTTTGGCAAGGGCAAGCCTTTTTTTGGAATGTTATGTAGGTCTTTACCCATAGGTCTCTTGCAATGGTTTCCAAAGCCAATGTGATGCCTAACATATATGGTACTGATTAGTATCCCAAAATGGCACTTTGATTTTTTTTTTTTTCTTACAGGCAGGGGTGATCAGGAAAATATCTATGTCCAAAATATGAATAGTTAGGAAGCTGTCTGATTTTTATTTTGGTTTACTGCAACCGAAGACTAAACCTGTGCATTTATTTTTCCTCTACTTATTCCCCTCCTATCACATATAGGTAAAAACATCCTGGTATTAATTCCAGTTAGAGGAATGGAACAGGTGAGTATTTGATATACTGGAATGAATAGTTTTATATAACTTTTTGCCAGCTCAGTACATCCAGTGGCTGATAATTCTGTTTAGAAGTAGAAATGATTAGGACTCTAATATTTCCAAGTATTTCACAGCAGTTTTAGAGTATTGTGAAGGGAGAAAATGTTAGTAGCTGCCATTTTAGTGTCAGGAAATGTTCAGAATTGAACTTCAAAATTATGCAAGTGCATTGAAGGAATGATATTCATACCTAATGCCCTTAAGAGGGCGCTTAATCACCACTGCTTTTGTTTTTAACATCTATTATAATAATGTGATTTTAAAAACATCTTCCACTATACTAGCTTAACATCTGACTGCAACCTGTTTGGGCTAGTTATGGTCACTGATATCAGTAGATACAAGTATACAGCCATGCTGCACTAGTTAGGCTTAGTTTGTATAATAGTTGTGTCAGTTTACAGGAGTGCCACCTCCACCCAGAGCAGCAGGTGCAAAGCAGTTCCCCGCCTCTTAAAAGAAACAGCCTTTCATTACACAGAAGGATTATGAATTGATTTGAGGTTTTCTTTGTCTCTGCCTTTTCTGTGATGGTCATCAGATGTAATAAACTTTGATGCTTCCTCCTCTGAAGCTGTTGCTCTTTGAGTAAACTATTGCCTAAGTAGGGGTGCAGGAGAAGACTCTGAAGTATAAAGAACAGCTCTGGTAACAAAACTGGACTATCAAGTATCTATTTTCTCTATAAAGGAAGTGCTGAGACATTATGTTCTGTTTTCTTGGAAAGGTTCTTTCCACTTAGGAGTTCTGCTTGTTTGCTATCGTTGTGGCAGCTGGACAGATGTGGGGATCAGTGCTTTTCCTCAAATAAAATAGGATTTGTCAAAAGATCCCGTTTAGTCCAGACCCAGACCTTGGTATCACAGTCTGCTCCTTTCCACACAGAATACTGGCCAATGAAAGAGTTTGGTACAAACTTGGTGTCTCCACAATTGGATTATGTCACATGCCACTAGCAGCAACTTCAATGTAAACATCTATGCAAATTTTGTAGCACATAAATGATCACGAAATTTGCTTATGCGTTGTCTGTTTGGAAATAAAGGAGAGCTGATTTCCACTCTCCCTTGCCCTATCATCCTTTTAGATTTGGCATTTTTATGTGGACCTAAAAGATTGCTTAATTGGAGACAGCTCAGTTGTGGGATTTATATGGAAGAGCTCAACTCTGGTGACAGAGTTCTGCTTGATTTTTAAAGCCCTCATTTCCATATATGATTGATGTCTTTCATGTGACTCTGAAGGAGTTAAGAACAGGTTTCTGTGGCTTGTACACAGGCATGAAGATTGTGTGCAGGCTATAGACAGAATAATCACATAAGCACTTCATATACTGTATTCCGTAGCAACATGGGATCTTATGTTGTAGACATCAAGGCTTCATATTGTGAATTTATAAAGACATCACCTGTTTATCATTTCAAAACATGCTGAACACATTTATTCTCATAAAGCTTTTCTGATCATACAAGTTGAACAAGTACAGGCAGTTACTTCAAGTTACTTCTAGGCAGCAATGAAAGCTGATCTTTCGCAGGCTCTTTTATAACTGAAATTAAGTCTGTACATTTGTTTTTCTCTCACATATATCTGTGTGACATCCTCCAGCTGAAAACGGCTAATTTATTCCAGTGATGTATAGGTGGGATCTGGCAATTTAACTGCTTTCTGTACCTTGTTAGCCTTTAACATTCATCTACACAGATACCACTGATATTAAGCGGTGCATATATCTAGGACACAATTTCACATAAATAGACAGGATATAGCTTCTGACACTGAAATAATTATATGTATATTTGAGATTATGAAACATTGCTTTGTACTTTTATCACTTCATAAAACAAGCACTACCTGTTATGCCTGAGGTTATAGGGAAAAGACATTTAATTAGTTTGCCATAGATCTGGGGGACTGCTACCTCTTCTTTTTGACCTTGACCAGGTTATTGAATATTTTGGTAACAAAACTGATGAAAGAAACCAGCCTTCCATCGAGCCTGGTAAAGGGAGACTTAAGGGCTCACAAGCTCTAGAAAAGTGGTTCTAGAGGCTTTTTATTTAACATCTGAGAAGCTCCTCCAGTGGCTAAGTGACTTGAAGTTATTGCTGATGTGTCATAGGAGGCATGTGAAAATAAAGGAGCAGCTTCCAGAGGTAACAGTGGAGACTTCTGTTTCATATTTTTATTTTATTATTTGGCTGTGTTTTAACTGCTCACATTGAAACTTCCTCTGTTACTTACAGTGGAGCTCACAAGTGGAATCTTTAGGTTGTATCATATGGTCTCATAATCACTATGGTACAGGCAGAAGTGCTCCTGAACAAAGCTGCTGTAATTACCACTAGCAAGCACAATCTCCTGTCAGAACTCTAACTACTGCTAAAACACCTTCTATCCATCTTAACTGCTTTTGTTGTTAAAAGGTGAAAAATTATTTAAACTAAAATTTGGAAAACTCTGGAGCTATAAATCAGCAAATGAAAATTTTGCCTTTGAAGACTGTTTGTTTGTGAAGTGTTCATCATGCATAAATATATAATGTAATGATACTATTAATGGAGTTGCTCAGACATTGATTACAGCTTCATTAAGTGAGATTACTCACTGTGATCTCAGTGCTACAAATTAGGTTTTGGTAATTTGACCTATTCTTTATTTAATTTAGCGAAGTAGAAAAATAAATTGCTTAGGCAGGACACAATGTTAGAAAATATTTTTCTAACATTTTGTGAAATGTTTGTTTACAAACAATTAATATTACCCTAATACCTGTTTACTGAAGATAGTCAAGCTCATCTAAAATATTTTTAAAGGTAATATTTTATATTAAAAGCCTTGGCACACTTTATTTTCATTCACTTTTAATTTCCTTGTCAGAAGAAAGCTCTTTCAATTGCAGTGTGCGCATTTTTTTGTGCCGTAATTTGGGCAGAGGCATTTCCAGTAACTTTAAAAACAGGACAGTAACAGCATGTCAGGGAAATGCAACCGTATCTGGTAATTATTTTTGAGACATACTATGCTAAAGAGATCTGTTTGCACACAGACTGAGAGATGCCAGGTCTCTTTTATCAGCAAATGCAAAAGTGGAATTTACCAGCATGTGTAATAAATTCCCCTCAGAATGGATTAAGTGCTTTTGCTTAAAACATAGCACAAAACTTGAGAAACATATTTGCAGTTTTTAAAAATCTTGTGGTCTGCAGCATAGTCCAGGAATGTGGAACATCAGCATGAGTTAAACAATTGAATTTATGCTACAATGGGTGTAATGAAGGTTTTGTCCACCCTCCACGGGATTTTGTACTGAAGGAATATTTTAAGCATCATGACTTGATGTTATGGTAGGTGGATCAGTACCCCAGAATGCTTAACTTTGTAAAAGACGGGTCTCTTATTGCAAATGATGGATCTAATTTTCAGAGGGCTGCATTGAGAAATGCATTGGAGTGATGCATTTGTTGTGTGGCTTTTTTTATGTGATCCCATTTATCATCTGGTAACCATCCAAATGTTGACTTCCTTTATGAAGTTCAGCTCCTTAAGGGCTTCATCTGAATAGGATGTTTTGATATGACTCTGAAAGGTTTGTTGCGCTCATCTTCACAGTGAATGTCTCGGTTCAGAGACACTCTGGAATCAATGTTTCCTCTAAAGAGAAGGGCTTCAGTAATCCCTTTTGCCAGTGAGAAAAATGAATGCCAGTGAGTAAAAGTGAAAAAAACCTGTTTATTGACAGACCAAAGCGCCTGTGGAGTATGGGGAAAAAAACGGAATAAATGCTGGATATTGAACTTTCAGAACCTTACTCCCTGTCTCCATCCCCTCCCACTCCACCCTCCCCCTCCTTCCAGCAGAACAGAAAAAAACCCCTAAAACAAACCCCTAAACCACCCAAATGCCTAGGGCAGAAAACACCCTGGCTGCCCACTGGCAGGAATGGAGTATCATCATCAAATCACCCCAAGACAGTGCATTAAAACATGTTGGTTAATAGGGTAGCCATTAACTCTGAGGAGTGCTCAGAATGGCTCTAGGTCCATGGCTTGGTTCATGAAAGGCTATTGCACAATTTAGAAGCTATTTATTTCTCTCAAGTTTGAGTGCTGATTTTCAGGGTGTTGTATATCTCACACTATCTAGAATAAGGAAGTTTTTAGATCACTCCAGCAAAAAATTACAGAGGGTTCTCCTCCTTCCAAACACAATGTGCATTCCTTAATATAACATGAACTACATTCTTATTCTCTTTTTGTCTAGACAAAACTATCAATCTTCAATTATGTAATCACCTAAATTTTACTTATTACTTTTGAAAGCTATAGGAAGAAAACATAGTACAAGCTCGGATCCTAAATCTCTTTTTTTTCATTCCTCTCAGATTCAGTTATTAAATACATGGTCTTGAATAACTTGTAGAAATTTAAGTTATATTTTGTATTTTTAGCTCAACTTTCGGTACTAATTGCTTGGGCTTTGAGAGAAACGGCACACTGAAATATTTGTAAAATAACCTTACTCTGAGTTCAGCTTTCATAAAATAGTCTCCCAAACATGGATAAACATTACATGCTGTGAAACAGACCTCCCCTCCTAAGTATTTGTAGCTCTGGTTAACACAAATTTCCATGAGGAATTTGAATGCCTGCTAGTATTATCTGTCTTGCTTATAAATGCATGTTGTCAGATGTGTATTGGTAAACTTCTCATAACAGATAGAAATGGAAAAATATTGATATTATGACTGATGTGGAAGTTTTCATTACTAGGACTGTTAATTTCTTAGATTATTAATTGAGTTACTTAGTTCCTTAATTTATAGCCTGAACCATAGGATTTCAGGGCAAATACATCACTTTTAAGAATAATCCACGGTGTGTCACTGCAAACACCAAAAAGGATCTGGTCTCAGGATGATGGGGGATCCTTCATCAAATTCAGTATCTTTTTTGCAGATGCAATCTACTGAACACGCAGAGCAACGCTCTTTGCATTCCTTTTCAGAACTACATTTTTCAAAAGACATCAGAGATGTCTTTTGGCAGGTCTATAAGTGTGGATAGAGTCCATGCATGGTGTCTAAAGAATGCATGAATGTTGCTTGAGTCTCTCTTCCTGGAGCTTAGCCAGCCAGAGCTGGTTTCCCTGTGTTGTACTAGTGACAGTGACTCTGCATCTGGAGAAAGTTCTGAGCCAGACCCATCACATCAGGAGCAACAACATCTCCAATCCCAGCACTGGCACCATCACCATAGTGGTTGTTATGGTTCCTTTTGTATGTCCTTCAGGTCACTGGGTTTTGGGGGTTTTTTTGTTCCACTTGGGGTTTACCCACACTTTAACTATTTAAAATTCTTACACTGTTTCCTGCCTCAAGAAGCTTTATCTTGAAATTGAGCAGTAACTATTGCAAGATATCCCCAGTAGAGCCTCCAGAACCTGCAGTGACAAGTGAGCAGCTCTTTATATGTTCTTTCATATTTAGATCAACTTTATGTCAATTGTAATCACCTCTGTTTCTCATAATGCCTAATTGACATAATATATTTTTTCCTCCTTCTGTTTTAACACAAGCTCAGACTTTAGACAAAGCCAGTTTTCTATGCTTATACTCTATTCAATACTGGGAGTAGATGTAGATTCATACATTCTAGTAAGTAGAGTTTTCTAGCTTCCTTAACTGATGTACCAGATCTGGCCCTCATGATGAGTTTCTTCAGTGTTGTTAAATTCAGACCTGATCAGCTAATGGGTAGTTTCATACACTCAGTGATGTAGAAGATTTTTGGCTGTTGAAGTCAAGCCAAGCTAGAATGGAAGGCATTGTTTGACAGATTTTGGTAGTTCATCAGTCTTCAACTGGATGGCTTGGAGTCACTTCACTGCCCCAGGAGACAAATCATCTAAGGCCCTTTCCTCTCTCTTGCTCTCTGTCTGAAGTAATGGCTGAAGGTTGCAAACTCTGCCCGGATGTGCTGTTCTCAGTTTTGTCTCCCAGTGCTGTCAGTGGGAAGGAAAGAATGGTGGTGGGGAGGGGAAGGGGAGGGTGTTTTAAGGTTTATTTTAGTTCTCATTATCTTCTTTTTAATTCTGTCTTAAATTTTTTCTTTATATCTTTTAAGTTTTGAGCCTTTTTTGGCCTTAGTGTTTTCTCCTAATCCTTATCTCACCCCATACGCTTTTTAATTGTTTCCCCCCCTTCAACTGTAGCAGAGGAGCATCAGTGAATAGTTTTTTTTCATGGGTACCTGGCTTCTATCCAATGTCAACCCCCTGACACATTTATCATGACGTTTTGCTAAACAGCATGTTTTCCCTCAAGCATGTAAATGTCAAGGAGTAGAGCTCCTAGCAACCAGTCTGCAAAGATATTTTCAATGCGAAAAGAAGGTTCATAGAGTGTGTTGGCAGATGTATATTTGTTAGTGCTCAGTAACTGACCCAGTAGCAGGCTTGGGTAGATAGGCTCTTCCTTACCTGTTTTATTTTAGTTATTACCTGAGGACAATAATACTTTAGTGTGATAGGTGTGCTCCAACCAGGTGTTTTCTAGTTAGCTCAGATCTCTCAAACCAATCCAGAGACCTTTTATGCAGGGAGGGTGGTGGGCGGACAACCTTTCAAGATTAAATCCCCATGTAATAAGATGAGAGAAGGCCTGATAGTCATCCAGTCCATTTTTCTCTCTAAAGGCAGCATTTGTGTCATACTCTCACAAAAGTTTCTTTCAAAAAAATTTCCTTTGATGGAAATCCTGCCTTTCCATTGACTATTCAGTTAGAAGAACAATTGTCCTTTTTGAAAGAGAGACCTTTGGTTCTGCTTTTCTTCAGAGGTAACCTGATTTTTCATTTGTGTAGATTTAAACCTCACCATTCTGTCTTTGCCCACTATGAGTGTGGAGAACATATAGGATTGCAAGAAATGCTCTTGTCGTCTAACTCCAGCAGCAATCACAGACAGAGCCCTGAGCAAGAGTTGCTAAGTTTTCCATTTGATTCTTCCTCTCCTTGTGACAATTTTGTTTTTGTTTTGAATGTTTTTTCATCTCTCTTTTTTTCAGATGGTTCCTCTTTAAACTGCACACTCGTTGTATACACACTCTCCCAGGTATTGTCTTCTAGATTTCTGACCATTGCCCAGTTGATTGATGTCTTTGTGTTCTGGTTTGAAGGCACACTTTGGGAGGAATTAACTCCACACAAATATCTTCTGAGACATTCCAAGGCAGAACTACAATTTAATAGGAAAATTACAATAAAGGCAATAGGACAGAAACACTGGTTTAAACTGACAAAGAATACAACCTGACACCTCGTTGGTCAGGGTGATGGTAGCAGTCTGATTAAATGGTAGCTACAGCCCTATTGGAGTGATGGATGTGCTCCTGTCAAAGTGGTGATCCTGTAGAAAAAAGTCTGGTCCTTCTGTGGAGGTCCAGTAGTGGTTATTCAGCTCTTGTCCTCTGGGAATCCAGTGGTTGTGGTCTCACGGTGTCCCAAGCCTCAGATTATATACAGGTAGGAATGTTGGCTTCCTTCCCCAGGGTGGGGCATCTCACAATGGGATGATGTAATTCTGTGCGTCACTTTGTGAGACCTTAACAGCCCAGTAGTGGATTTGGCCCCTTCTGGGTGGCTGGTGCTTCCCTGGAGGGAGTTATCACTGTTGAATCATGGAGAAGATCAAGAACACTGCTCCACCATTTTTACCAACTTGTGCAGGTGGTAATAGAATACACACTTTTGGTTAAACCTAACATTGTAACCCAAGGTAACACCTTTTGATTACAGATGTTCCTGTAGTTGAGCATAATGAAACAGTCTAACAGTCCACCAGGAGTAGTGATGATGTATTTTGTATACTGTTGGAGTGAACATATAGCTGGTTTAGTTAGGCTGCAGGCTACCACATTTACTAAATACTCTCCCTTGGTGGCAAGAGATGTTTGTTTTGTTGTTTGAAGGACCAGAAGCAATGTTAAAACCAAAAGAAATCATGACTGAAGTTTGCTAATAGCAGCAGAGGATAGATGGACACAATTAATTTTATTTTTCGCTAGATACTTTACTTAATAATCCCAGATTTTTTTCCTAAATCTCAAACGATTATATTAAAAAATTAAAAAGGGGGAAAAAAAGAAACAAAAGTCATCCTAGCACCTTAGGATGATTCAATTCTGCTTATTCTAGATGCCTTTTCTCTCTGCACAGTGCTGCTGTGTGGCTCTCAACCCTTACAGACTGACCTCAAGCAGTCACTTGTGTGTGTCACTGCCACATTGAGTTGCTGCTTCCCTGTCTGCAGAGGCAAGCAGAGTTCAGCAGAGTTGCAAACATCTTAATAAGATGTAAATGACCAGATAAACCAGCAACCATTGGTGGAGGAGGGCAAGAGTGCCTCAAATGCCTCTTTTCAGTTTGCTGATCCACCCTTCTCTCTCTAGTTGAACTAAAGCAATGGCATTGTTCTTCAATTATTTTTCTCCAAAATCCAAGGATCTTATGTGTGCCTCTTTGTCCATACCAGAGAAATTGGGAGAAACAGAGGAAAGGACAGGCTGACTTGGAGCTGTTGGTGTATCAGTATATTTTGTTTGGCAATCAACTTGATGACAGAGCTCTCAGCCCTTTAGCTCCAAGTCTTTGCCATGTCTCTTGTCCTGCTTAACAAACAAAAGTGGCATTGCTGCCATTTAAGCTGCAACTTTTCATCTGACAATTTCTGTTGAGATATTTCCTTCACTTCAATTTCACTACTAGAATTCTGTAGAAACACAGACGTTGGGAAAGGCAAGAAAAAACTTGAAACCACCTTAAGAGCAGCTAGTTAAGTTATGGATAAAAATTTGTGCTTAAAAAATTCCTCAACAAATAGGATGCTGCTTACCTACCAGCTCTGTCACCATTGCATCATGGGTCAATGGAGGTTGTTGAATCTGGGAAGAGAATTTTATTCAAAAATATTTTGTTACGAAACAGACAGTTTTCTGGGTCATGTTATCCCTGAGGGCTAAATGGTGAGGTGGTTTTGATCAGAGAATGGGCACAGAAGATCTTAGTGCAAGTTCTTCTACAGGTGACTGCATATTCATTCTCCTATTCCTGGTTCTCCTGAAGACAGTTCTTGACTCAGCTGTGACATTTAAAAGAGAAAAATCCTGGGATGGAATGGGAGTATGGCATAACTACTTTAGATGCAGTACCGAGAGGATTGAAAGAAGTCAGTATGTTGTGTTATTCTTGTGTGGGAGTTAATTAAAATAAAAGAGGATCAAGTGCTCCTGCTCACTCAGAGCACTTCCCTCATTTACTTCCCTACCAGATGCTCTGCCTCCTTTCCTTCTTGATATAACAATGATTAAAGCAGCAAATTTCCCCTACAAAATGTGTGTGCAATTGTCTGTTGTGGTCATGAGGATTAGGGGAAGCTCTGCTGACTCTCAGTGGTTCTGTATCTGGGCACAAAAAAGACTTCTGTGGTGCATTCTCACACACCGTTTCAAGTTGTTTTGTTCAATCTGTATCGTCCCTGGTTTTGTTTGCAGCACAGTCCTGCCTGTCAGAGTAGGTTATTATGCTTTTCCTCCACAACCACTGAGTAATCTCTCTCAGGAATCCTGCACCCCAAACCCTTCTTGGTATGGACCACACATAGCTTTGAGGAACTTGCTGTACTTGAATAGGCATGGGACTTGCTGTAGCAGTGTGAAAACTCACATGCTGGATACTTTCACAGAATTTTAGTAATCTCACAATGCCCATGAAGGAATGAAAAGGAGCCCTGGAACAATTATCAGGCTCTCTCAGAAAGGAAATGAAAAAGCTGATTGTACAGAACACTGCTTCAGATCCCCCAGGGTTTGCAAACCTACTGCACATCCTCATAATCAGGTGAAGTGGTGATATAAAAGAAACATCTTCTTGGAGGTGATAATTTTTTTTAAATTCCCTTTGTTCTGTTATCCAAACTGTCCTATCAACCACCTATTCTACAGAAGGATCATTTTCTGCCATTTTGACACCTTCAGCTGCATGCAGTGCTGTTGTGTTTGGGGCATGAGAGACTTTTGTTAGGCCAGCTGGATACCTTCTTATTTCCTGTAAGTTCTGCTTTGGAAATTCTAAATACATGTATTGAATTCTGATCACCATTTGTAAAAATAAGCAATGTGAGAGTGCAAACAGTCTGCCTGGCTCTCAAACAGCAGTGTGAGCACTATTTTAGCTCACAGTCACAAGGTTGTTTCCCCCCTTCTAAATTTTTAATAAGACAAGCTTATATAGCACAACATTGTATTTGAAAAGCATTTTGATTCAGCTTGATTGGAGTATCATGAATAGTTTACACAATTTACACTTATATATGTAGAAAGAACTGGAAACAAGATTTATACAGTAGCATTATCTTTAAATGGCTGCTTCTATTTCAATTTTATTTGCTTAGAATAATAGCTAAAATCCTATATGGCCAGAGAAAGTATCACTCATGGTTCAGTTAGCAAAAGGATAAATAAGTTCCATTTCATGCAAGCTTTGTTAGATGGATTTGTTCAGTGTCAAGTCAATATTTTGGTTGTTTTTAGCTAGAAATACTTAAGCAGGATTGATGGCTAACAAGTTATCAATAGACTGAAATGAATCCTTGGCAAAAAAAGATGAGTTCACAATGAACAGAGGAGAGGGGTCATTGTTAAATATCTTGAATGTCTCAGGATATCTCAAGATAAACAGTTATTCATTTTCAGAAGCATTCTTCTGCTTTTTAGAGCTGACAGCTTTTAAAGATGCCAGCAATTTAGGCTGAACTCTCATAGTAAGGGCAAGTAACATCTTTTTCTATGAGGCCTTGAAAAGACTTTCTGTGTTACCTGTGAAATATGTGTAGACTAGGTAATGCTGCATTTTAATTGGGTTTAAGTGCATTAAGAGTAATTAGTTTTCTTTTTCTCTCTGCAGCTTACACTATGTCTGATGTTTAATAAAACAAAGATATGAATTAAAAAAAGATGGCATTTTAAAAGAATTTTGGGCTAAATAACAAATTCTCAAAACTACATGGTAAACTGCCTGTTCTAGAGCTTTTGGGTTCATTTACATGGTCTCATTAAAACAAATGCTGTCTGTGTGTGCAGCTGTAAGATCTTTCATTTGTCAGATTTGATGTTCTGAAGCGGAGCTGCAAAAATTAATTTCTTTCAATCTTTCTTCTCCCAAACAGATCTGGTTTTTATTATTTATCCATCACAATCTTCAAATTATTTGATAATGCAGCTGCTGATGTTCCCTTCATGAAACCAATTGTCTGCTGAAGGTAAGTGACATAGGACATGTGCTGAGGGGTTTTTTTGTAATGGGAATTTTCCTGTGAAAATAGCAGCACAGGGTCATAAATGTTAGTCAGAGCTTTATGCTATAGAATCATTTGTAAAGAAAAAATAACAAACCAGACCAGGCAAAGATCTCCTCAAGTAGTGAAGATCATTCATGTAATGAAACCAATTTGAAATAAATACTATTGAAAAATGCACAGTGTGTAACTAGCTGCCATTTCCAAATGTCATAGAATTCTTTGTCCTTAGAGGGGGGACAGCAAAGCCTAGGTCAGATTAGCTTTAAATTCAATGTGTGATATATCCAGGCTTAGAGCTGAGAGAGAGAATGTATTTTGAGTCTGTAATTCAGTTTTCCACTAACAGTCTTGCAAGATTTTTAATGATCTGGGTAAATTGTTTAATGTACTTTTGCATATTTTTCAACCCATATTTTTAGTAGGTCTTATTTTTCTTTATAGATTAATTTACTTCAGCAATGTGGGCACTAACTTGCATCTAAAATGTATTGACTTACCATTTTGTGGCATGCCAAGAAATGAGCCAGGTCTAAAAGAAGAGGTGTGTATAAAAAGTGCAGTTTTTTAATGGTGTAACACTGATAACTCTCCATGATTAGCATGTTAGAGAGATGTTCCATTTTTTCTTTTCTTTGGCATTCTCAAAAAACTGATAAGAATTAACAGTATATTTTTAAACAAATTATTGATACATATGCATGTAATAACCTAATGTGCATCTTTACTGGACTTTCTTTATGATTTATCAAATTCTAAGAGATTTCTAATTCTATTTAAGGCAAACTGAGCAAAGTGCATATCTTGGCTTCTCAGTACTAGGAGATAATTTTATGTTTGGGTTTAGTCACTGTACTATTTCCTGGATAAAAGTTTTTATTTAATAAAAGGGGTTCTCTGAGCTCTATTTCCCCTTGAGGGACTGCAGGAGAGAGTCCAAGTGTTTCTAAATGTATTTTGTGCTCACTGCAGACAGCATGAGGGCCTACTCCTTAGCTACTCTTTGTTCCTTCACTTTATTGAATCATTTCTGCCTGTATTGAAGAAGAAATGAAAAAATCTAGTTTAAGCAAGACTTTGTCCTCATGTAGGCCTTATTTGGGGAAGAACTTAGTAAGTGGAAAACCTACTTGGAGATATACCCAGCCCTTCTCCTTTAAAATTTTCTCAATACTTTTTGAAGAGATCCTCTTTGTTCAGAATAGACCAAATCTGACATTAGGATGGGAGAGCTTGCAGAGGAATAGAATCTTTCATTTAAATCAAATCTGCTTTAATGAAATATTTTATAGGTGATTGGGTCTTCTGTTTAAATAAAGGAAGGATTTGGAGTATGGATTGGGTTGTGAGCCCCACTATCCCTGATTTCCTCTCTGTCAGGTCTGCTCTGGCCAACACAGCAAGAAAGGAAACTTCCCATGGAATGGCTTTTATTGTGAAGCATGGCAGGAATGACTTCTCTGACCCAATGTGTGAAGTGGTTTCTCAAACAAATACAATTTTGATATGCTTATTTATAGCATGCTGCACTTTCTGGTCTTGTTCATGACCAGGGTGCCAATTTGCAAGCACACAAGACATTTTCATTTAAGCTGATAAAGCAGATAAAGAGATAAGTAAGAAAATAGGAAAATAAAATGTCTTTTTTTCTTCATGGACCAGGATAGGAGTGAAATCCCATTGTCCTGATTCTCAGCCTGGTACTTTGCCTTAAAACCTGCTCTGCTCAAATTGGCTCCATTGGCAAACCTCAGACGTTATAAATTTCAGGTGTGATAAGCTTCCTGCTTGTCTCCTCCTTCCTTTCTTGGGCTGGCCGAGATTAACAGGTTGTAGGTTAATTTTTTTATCTCCCATAGTAAGAGACACGAAAGTCCCAAGTGGGAGCAGTTTGAGCATCTCTCTAGATACATCTTTCTGCACAACATCAATGTCATGGATTCTGGGGCTTTTTTTGCTCAATCTCTAATTCTCTTTAATCATATGAGGCAGTGTGAGCCAGCATACAGCTTTTTGATTTTTTTTTTTGTTAGCCTCTCCTGCTTGACTTGGATATTTTGATGTTGTTCAGAGACATCAAATGTTTTGATGACTCAGAGTAAGACACGCAATTGAGTGTAACAAACCCGTTCCTGTGATAGAGGACCTTTTAGTTTGCCCAGCCAGGAGCTATAACTCAAGCAGCACAATAAATTAATATCTCCTTGATGGCTTCTCTGGTCTGGGGGTGTATTAACTAAAAGTTGTTGTGCACAACAGGAAAACAAGTGCATTTTCATCAAACAGCAGAGAGCATGCAGAGTGAATGATGGAGGCCAGTAATTGAAACATAAACACTGAAGTACAATCATCCATTCCTGGGAGAAGTGTATGTGAGAAGGGAAACTCGAGAAACTTTAACCTAAGGACATTTTCAGATGAGATTGGAAAAGGCAGTAGAATGTTGTAGGAAGGATGTGGAGGTGGTGCTGCTCAGCACCCTCCCCGTGGCAGGAACAGGGCATAAGAACAATATTGGTGTTGTACCTTTCCCAAGGAAAGGGAGATACACGTGTGTATTTGACAAGACTTGGTAAATATACAACTGTATATGACAAATGTTGGAATTCATGTGTGAATTCTCCCTCTTGGGATGGCTCAGTAACTGCAGTGCTGTGGGGTAGAAAGTGATGTTAAGATTCTTTCTAGCTATTCAAGATAGAATAGTTCTTTCAACCCTCTCCTCTGTCAGGAAAACACCCTGTCAGTTCTGTAAGGAATTTGTGCCAAGTTCATGGTTCAGAATGTCTGGATGGTTTCTGCTTGTGGAGAATTCACTGGTGCCAGTAGTGATAACTGCCTATTAGAGAGTGAGGACTCAAGGAGCAGTACTTTTTGGAATCCTTCTGGGTGTTTCCTGTACCTCCTCAGTATGCTGTCCAGTTTTCCTTTCTGTTTCACAGCATGTTGCAGGGTGAGGAGGAACATTTCCCCCTCCTAACCCCAAACTTATTTTATCTTTCAATTTTGTGAGGATTTTTAAAATTTAAATATTTCTGGCCAGCTGTAATCAAAACTGCAGTTCAACTTCTCCCTTATTAGGCTCTCTGTTTTTGTGACTTGAGCGTTTTGATTTTTTAATCCTAAGTAAATGCTTCTGTCAAGCAAGTAAAAACATGTAGTGTATCACAGGTCCCAGGGAAGTGTTTTCTGGGTAAGACAAAAGCAAGGATGATTTCTAAGTTACTGTAAATCACTGAGGGCTGTCAATTTTTCTACTGTTTGGCCCTTGAAAAAAGTGTTGCCTTCTGTCTCTTAATACTATCTGACAAAAAAATTTAAGAAATCAAGATGTTCACATTGTACCCCACTAGTGGATGATGAATAAGGAGTAAGTAGATAAAGTCTATAGAGGGTATATAGTCTGGCTGGTTTGCTATATTGGCCTGTTTTCAAAGTCCTTTAAAATACTTTAAATATCAAAATACTTTAAAAATAGTATTTTAATATGGGGTCTAACTAACAGTACAGCCATTCTACAATAAACAAAAAATATGGGTGGGGGTTTTTTTGTTCATCCTCTTCCAGAAGTTTTTGGGGGTTTTTTGGCACAAATAGTCTTAATTTTCTACTTTGACAATTATGTTGAGTTATGCTTTATTTAATGTTAATAATGCTTATTGAGT
Source organism: Zosterops lateralis (assembly GCF_965231275.1). Classification (NCBI taxonomy): domain Eukaryota; kingdom Metazoa; phylum Chordata; class Aves; order Passeriformes; family Zosteropidae; genus Zosterops; species Zosterops lateralis. The sequence goes on from NC_139764.1 coordinate 7,954,475, forward strand.
TCTCTCTGAGATGGCTGTGTATCCCTGCTTAAAAATAGATGTTTACAAAAGAACTAAAATGATTTCCTGGCTGGTTGATTGGATCATTGCAATTTTGTTAGACCCATTGTGTACAGAGAGGCAAGCCTCATGTTTGCTGGACGCTCTTTTGAATGCATCAGCCAGGAGCATATCTGACAACATTTATTATTACCAGGAGAGTTTCAGGGGGCTGTGAGTGACAGTTGAATTACTTAGCTGATTTCCTGTATTTCCATCCCTTAGCCCAGCTTTAGCACTGAACGAGAATAGTATTAATATTTCATAAGATAAGCCTCTGATAACATTTTGAATATGGATTGAGTAGCAGAGAAATGAGAGAAGCAGTCAGGGGCAGATCCTCAGACACCATAAATTTGCCCCAGTGGGCTATGGAGGTGCACTGCATTTTGACATTATCCCTTTGAATACCTCCCACTGGAGAAAACTTCCCTAGTTTTCTCAAACTATAGACTATAGATAGAATTTTAAAAACCCCATAGAGAAAAGTGTTTCCCCTATTTACTTTTATACCTGGGAAGTTGTGCTGGGTTTGACAGGGGTAGAGTCACTTTCCTCGCAGTGGCTGGTGTAGGGCTGTGTTTTGGATTTTTGCTGAACATGGGGCTGATAACATAGAAATGGTTTGGTTATTTCTGAGCAGGGCTTACACAGAGCCAAGAGGGATTTTCCATGCTGTATGGCATCATGCTCAGTATATAAAGTGGAGGAAAGAAGGAGAAAAAGTGGGATGTTCGGAGTAATGATGATTGTCTACCCAAAGGACTGCTACATGTGATGGAGATGGCTGAACATCTGCCTGTCCATGGGAAACTCTGAATTAATTCCTTGTTTTGCTTTGCTTGCATATGCAGCTTTTGCTTTTCCTATTAAGCTGTCTTTATGTCAACCCACGAGTTTTCCAGCTTTTACCTTTCCCCTCTCTCCCTGTTCTTGCTGGTGGGTCAGTGAGCTGCCTGAGGCTTGGCTGCTGGCAGAGCTGAAACCATGACAGAAGTCGAGCTGGTTGCTGCTGTTCCAAGGTTGAAAAATTTCTGTTTGGTAGAATTCAGTTGTAACTGTGCCTCACCTCTGTGATTCCCTCTGAAGCAGCCCACTAAGGCTCCAGGTCTCTGTCCCAGCCCTTCCTCTTTTCTCTTGCTCTTCAATTTCTGTAACAGAAATGGCCCAGCATAGTCTGGCCTCTGTGACCTTTCACCACAGGATGAGAGGAAATCTAGCTCTGAATCTGGCTGCCTACAGGAGGAAACAGCTTTGAAGACACTGCAGAAGTGCAGACAGATGTCTACACCCATGATGATCCCTGTGTACCATGGACAGCTCCCCCACTTTCTTGGCTTAATCACTTTTTCTCTTACAGCAGATGAATTTTCAATTATCTCTGTATCAATAACATGAACTCAAAAGATACTATGAATGAGAGACAGCTGCTTCAAAATATTTTTCCCTTCCCTAGGCAGTTGTGAAATTTTCATTGGTTGTGGACAGAGCAGAAGGGATAGCAAAGGTTTTTAGCATTCAGGCCATCAATTGTGCCTCACAGGGACTTAGCACTGTGCTTTACCTAAGAAGGCAGAAAGTGAACAAAACCTGCTCTACTTGTTGCCTCAACCAAACCTTAACAGAAACAGCTCTATCCTACCATGACACCGTTGATATAAGGCTATGCCAATTAAATTTTATCTAGAAAAATATAATTCTTGTAAATATTCATCCATTTTATTCAGTCGCAAGAACCTCTGGTGCTTTGTGACTAATAATAATTTAAATGTTATTATTAATAAGATTTAAGATGAGCATGAATTATGAATCTATTCCAGGTTAAAAAGAAAAGATAAAAAGCTCTCCTATGGTACCCTTTCTCTTATGGCTATTTGTATTCAAAATTGGGCTGAATGCTATTTTCCTGCTACCTCAGTTAGTTATGAACATTTTGTTATTGACAAACCTGCAGCTTTAGGATGAAAACAGTTTGCAGCTGATTAGGGACGGTGTGCCTGGCAATTTCTTGCTAATCTCTCTTATTATGCCCTTCATAAAAATAGTAGTCATGGTATAAATCCTAGTTTAAATCAATACCTGGAAGTGCTAATCCCTGAAGAGGAAAATGTCAAATACCTCCTGCTGTGTGCAAAGCCTCAAACTCTATGGCATAAACATTAAAGGCTACTGAAACGATTCAGCTTTTTGTTTTGTTGGTTTTTTTGGTTTTTTTCCTTTTACACAAGGTTTTGCACTTTCTTTTCTAGAATTTCACATGTCATTAACTTTTCTTACATAAGCAGTACCTTAATGGTGATGAGTGCATGACATGTCTGACAGTGACACATGGCCACTGTTCATCCTGTGGTGGAGCCACTGGTGGTCCCAGGTATTATCTCTGACAGTGCCTTGAATTCTGGAGTCAGCTTCTTTCCTTGCTCATGGGATCTCTTCTGAGAAAGGTTTCTAAAAGCCCTAAGTATTAGTTGCATGTGTAAGTGCAGTGTAGCACTTAAATGATCAGTGCAAGCCAAAATGAATGGTAAATTTAATCAGTTTTGGGACTTTAAACCCAGATTTGGATACTTACTGTCAGCATCCTATCCCATCCCCATGAGGTTTTTCTTGCTCATTGGGACATATAAGTGTTTTTAAATCCCTGCCCTTTGCTCTGCAGTGCCAAAGGGAAAAAGGCAAGTAAGTGAGCTGTGAGACTGAAAAATCACTTAGAAATGAGGACATAGGGTGTTTCAATGTAAAAAGACTTCACCTGCCTGCCCACTGTTTCTATTCCATCTCTGCAGAAGTATGTGCTCTGGTTTCTAAATTAAAATTGTTCTCATAAAAATATTTCAGAACTTAGAGAGTATTTTTGCTGTCACTGATCTCCTTGGTCCTCTGCAAAGACAAGCTGCTTGAGTTCCATAGTGCATTAGGAAACCTAAATTTTATTAAGTACTTTTTGCAGAATTTTTATGATTGAGATTATCAAACTGAGAAGGACAGAAATTTTCCATATGAATCTTAAAACCTTAGAAATTTTATTTTTATAAATATATTTTTATTTTTATAAGCTATGTATATGTACCTTAAAAAGTACATACAAGTTTGTTTTCATAAGGTACATGTATGAATTTTGTTTGTCATTGTGTTATCTCTGAGATAGGGACAGCTTCTCTTATGAAAGAAGCTCTGTTCTCTTAAGGATTTTTTGTGTGTTTCAAAAAAACACTCAACCTGTTTTCAGCTACCATCTTGAATTATATGTAGTGGCACTCATTTCTTCCTGTAAATATACAGTCAGAAAGAATATGTCTAACAGCAAGCATCTTTTTACAGCTCTCCAGCTGGGAGGACTAGCACTATTCTATCATTTCACAAAAGAAGGTGTAGTTTCTGTCTGGCTTTTGGCAACTTTTGGAAGCCAGAAGCAAATAAGTGTTGAAAGCTTGTGAATAGTAAATTTGCAGCTTTATACCTAAGACAGCTACTGCCAGCTTCTGTTCACATTAGCAGTCAGGACTGTGTGCAAGCACACTCTGGGGCACAGTCTGCGTGTCTGAGATGACTACTACCAAATAAAAACAGTGCAGAATTGCAATCTGTTCTGCCTCCATTGCATCAGTGGCGTTTCTGTTGACTTCAGCAGAAGTTGTGTTGTCTGATGGAGCTGAAGCAGCACCTTTCCTCTTCCAGGAATGAAGTAATTTAGTTTCATTTTAAGGGATGGAGGCATTTCACACCTCAATGTTTTCACATTCCAGCAAAAGGCTAAATGTAATTCAAGTGACCTCTCAGGAATTTGTGTGGTGAATCCAGTAGATGGATTGAACCTTACTGTGGCTCCAGGGAACTGTATGATAAATTAATAACTGTTCACCAGTTGGATTTGTTTGCAGAGTCTTGAGGGCATTCTGTGATGATGCTGTGCTGAAAAGGTGCTGCATTCCAGCCCTTCCAGAAGTACAGAGACTGCATTAGCTGATGATTTAGAGCTGGTGGTAGTTGCTTTGCAAGATACTCTGTCAAATATGAGGATCAATATGTATGGAGATGAACACTGGGCAGCTGTACCTGAAATGGAAACTATCTCAGGGAAACTGCCTGGAAGGAGGCAAACAGGAGGCATCTTGTTTGCCATGAGAGAAATATGCATCTTGTTCACATTTTTGCTCAGTTTTCAAATCTCCCATAGCAGTTTCTCACAGTGGCTTTCTCACATGGGCTTTGCAGGTATTTTGGCCCCATCTCTTCTCCATCTGTCTCTTTCCAAATATTCTTCTTTTCTAGTTTTTTATTGGTTTATCACTCTTTCACTTCTTTGCCTCCTTCATTTTCTTCTGCATTCCCATTGCCTTCTCTCCTGGCTTTTCCTTTTCCTTCTTGAGCCCTTAAAACCCTTCCAGACACCCCTGGGCTCTGAGAAAGAAGACCATCATATGGATCCTCACTGATCACAGGCAGTTCAGAAGAGGAGCTGCAGCTCAGACTCTTCTTTAGGGAGGCTCTGAGACCCCCATCATTTCCCAAGGAGACCCTCAAGGTACAACTGGAACCTGAGTTGTTATGTTTGGATCAAGGTCTCCTATACTTTTTTTTGTATAGAAGGTCAGGTCAAGATACTCTTGCCATGTATTTTTGGATTTTTGCCCTCAGTTGTCCTTGGTTTAATTAGTCAGAACTGGTAAAGTTAGCTACAGAAGGTATAGGTGTTATCCTGCCAGAAGGATATTTTTTAATAGCAATAATATGCCCAATCTTAAATGCCCCTTCCTTGTCAGTGCGTTCCCTTAGATGTGCGATTCTCTGATTGTGTTTTTAGAGCAGCCCTATCCCTTCACTTCTGTTTTGGTCGATTGAAAAAAACCCAGCAGGACTTTGCAATGTTTGGGCTGACTCTTGGTTCCCATGACTGTCTTAATTGTGTGTGTTTGTTTGGTTGGTTGTTTTGGTTTTTTTTAATACATGCAGCAATCTCAATCCTTCTTGAATCTGAGCAACCGGAATTATTTATGTCATTCCAAATATTCCCAGCGCAACTAATTAAATTCCTGACTACAGAGAAAGCTTGTTTTTGTCAGAAATGTTAGGTAACTAACAATTGTCAATAACTATCAGCAGAAAAATAGCTAATAAATACTTCAGTTTCAGATGCTCTTTAAGCTTGCAACAAACACTGATTTTAAGATGTAATTTCCTTTAGATATGTGTGAGTCCTAGCATTTGCTTGACTTCCCTTTGTACACTCAATAAAAGAAATTCAGATCTGACATCTTAGCCAAATCCTTGGAGGTCAAGAAAGATGCAATAAGCCCATGTGCCTGTAGCCACAAAGATATCCTCCTCCTGCTGTTGTGAGTGCCAGCTCACAGCCCATTCCTGCTTTGATTTGCTGGTGACCTTTCCTTTCAGTGTTCAGCCCTGTGGAGACTCTCATGAGGGATGCTACTGAAACAAAGAGAATCACTTCCTGAGAAGAGAAATGCCAGACCTCAAACAGGCAGATGAAGAAGCCAACGGTAAATAAGAATACTCTGTTTTTGAGAAGAAAAAGATTGTTTCTCTGCCAAAAAATTAGAATCCTCGTAGGCTCCAGTTAGTTACTTCTGGAGAGAACCAATGTGGCACTTTGTGTTTCCTCATAAACTCCAATGCAAGTGTTTCAATACTGGGTGCCTGATTAAATCAGATATCCCTAATTTATATATATGTCCCCATTATGTAGGTGAATGTCACACTGGAATTGAGGGAATTCAGTCTCTGAATTCCTGTGCTTAACCACTTCCCTTTGAGGGTATGCAATCATTACATAGGTTCTCTTTTAAAAATCCCTTTGTCAGGACCATCATTTATCATGGATACGTGGGTACTTTTATTAAGATGACTAATACATTACTAGCAAACACTGTTTAGTTTTAAGATTATTAACAGACTGCTTAATTGTTCCCCAATGGTATAATGGGTACACTTAACCCATGTCCACACGGCACTGCCAGGCTGTGATAGTCACATCTTAACCACACTGATTCAATGTGTGATTTTCAAAATATGGACAAATGAATGCTACTGGTCCATCTGCACTGAGCCACTTCAGGAAGAAATGGTGCTTGCAAGGTAGCAGGAGTGAAAATGAGATGTTAATCTCCTGGTGGCTGTCATTTATGTGGTTGGATGGAAGTGAACAGTGGGAAAAAAAGCAAAACAAAAATATTAAAAAAATCAAAACCCAAATCCCAAAACAAATAAACCCCTTTACTCTTTATGAAGGAGGGGCTGTTTCCCAGCTCTACCTATCAAGGAATTTGCTTCAGTAAAGAAGGGAGAGGAGGAGAAGAGTTGTATCAGGACACAGCGATGTCTCTCAGGCAAGGAGCAATCTGGCAGGTACCATGCACCTCGAGCTAAAAGCACAGCACAAAGCTCTTCCTGCTCTTTCTAAAGGGTTCAGAAACTGATTTACACACATTTTCCTGAAAGCCAGAACAAGGGAAGTTCACTGGTTTTTATCTAAGCTGATTCAGTTAAAGAGCTGAAACATTTATTCCTTTTTTTAAAATCCCAGTATGTATTCAAGGCTTTTGTAGAATAAAGACAATAATTACCATTAGCACTAAGCTGCTTTTATCCCCAGAGCTCAAGTGCTTTGGAAGGATGAGTGTTATCAATCTGATTGAATGATTCCACCTGCCCAGTTACAAAGACTTGAGGCAATTGTTGGAGATCCTGGTGAAGGAAGCCCAGGCTGTATGGATTGGACAGTGGGGAAAGATTCCTTGATCCTTTTCTTTGAGACTGTCTTGCTCCTCAGAGCTGGAGTTACTTGTGTGCATGCTTGTTGGAGTGAGAGAGCACATGAGGTAGAATGTAAAGGAGATAAAGGTTCTTTTATATAAGTTTTTTCACTTTCAGAAATTAACTCCATGGAGTATTGAAAGTGAAAATAGCTACTTTTTGTTTGATTGTCTTGTTTTCCTCTACTGAACAGCACTCTGTCTTTGCCCTGAAATGGTTTAAAAGGAGCTGGAAGGTATTTCTGCTAAAACTCAGTGATGTTCAGTGTTACAAATCACCTCATTCCCAGGAAAAAAATCTGTTGAACAGAAGCATGACTGGTCACAGTGCTGTTCTGACTTCTTGGTGTAGCTCAGGAAAATGGGAAGGGTCATTGCTGCCGATTTAATTGAGTTGATTTGTTGAAACAGAGGCAATTACAAATCACACAGTCAAATTAGCAAAGCAGACAGTGTCACCTGGGCCTCAGAGTACATTTTATTAAAGGGTTTGCCTTGGAAAGGAAGAGAAAATCTAGCAATAGAACTGAAGATGAGGCAGTTAAGATAGAAAACATGCATGAATTTCTTGTATGAGGGGCTGAATGTCCTCACTTGTCCTCTTGAAAAAGTAAAACTGGTTGAATCATGACTTATCTGGTGCCTGAGGTCTTCAGCTGAGAGTGAGGAGTTTTGGGCTCTAATCACTTTTCCAAGAACCTGCTTTATTTTTTTATCCAGTGACTCCTGAATATGAAGTCCATGAACAGTCTTTTTACCCAGTCTATACTTTAGGTGGTTATAGGCTACAGGATTTAAACATTGTGTTTCTGGACTTGGTTAAACTTTATCTCCTTGAAGCATTAAACCCTCCTTGGGATACGGTACTACTGTACATTGGGTCATAAGCCTCAGACACAGAACCTAAGATTTGGCTGGGGAAGTCAGAATGAGATCTCAGGAGTTTTCAAAATTGAACTAGGGACACATTTTGCTAAGGTTGTTTGAAAATGGAGGTTTGAGGGCTTGTATAAGTTCCATGCTCTTGAAAATTTTATATTTAGAGATCCATGCTTTTACTCCTCTTATGCTGCTGGACTTTTTATTAATGGCTTTCAATAGTTCTAGGAAAAAAAAAAACAAAAAACCAAACAACAACAACAACAACAACAACAAAAAAAAAAAAAAAAAAAAAAAAAAAAAAAAAAAAAAACAACCAAAAAAAAACAACTTTAAAATTATTTTTCAAATTCCACAGACCAACAAGTTAAACCAGTAGTGCAGTGAATTGGTAAAAAACCCCTGGTCTTATGGCTGTTGTATAACACATGAAGATGAGCTATAACCCACTGTGCTTTCCCTGGTAGAGATTTTTTAGAGTGACTGTGAAGGGGAGGAACACCAGAGTGTGCTAGAGTTGTTTTATAGAAGCTTTGAGGTAGGCTGAGTCTTTCAGCTGGAGAAACTGAACATCTGGTTATTGAGTGTGTTTATTTCTACAGCTGTAAACAGAAGAGACGAGACCAAAAGTCAGAACAAAATCTCTCATCCTATAGATTGCCTGACATATTGTGCACATTTTGAGCAGCGTGACTGGTGCCACCTCAGTGAAGCCTGTGTGTTCCACCAGCTGTTAGAGTATTATCCATGTAGTAAAGAGCTCAGGAGAGAGGCACTGAAAGGTTTAGAGCAATGCCACCTAGTGCTAAAATTAAATCTCCTGAAATAAATACTTTTTTTTTTCAAGCTGTATGCTTTTATTTCTTTACTTTTTTTGCAATTCCACTTGTTACCATTAAGCTTGGACATCAAAAAACCACCTTGAGGCATAGTTAGAGGATTTGTTCAGCACCAGCTTGGATTTGAAATTATGGCTCATATCTCACCGAGAGCAGCAGGGAGAGCTGACCAGGAGGAACCTTCTTGCCTCACTTCTCTTCTCCTGTCTTATATCAGTTAGTGGCTGGATGCTGATACCACTACTTAGGAGGAGGGTGTCCATCTGAATTTGACCATTTTAAGCCTTTGATGCCTGATTGTGAATCATTTTTCCCCACAACACCTGCTTGAATAAGGTGACCATCTGTTCCTTATTTAACAACAACAAAAAAAAAATTCTTTTTTTTAGTGTTGTTCAGCCTATATCTGTTTAATATAGGGACATACTTTGTCCCACATTTTGGCAGTGATCACACGGAGGAGTCTATACAAAGATAAAATGATTTGATAAGATCCACGATTGTTGCATAGGAAATAGAACATTGCAGGCTTTCCTCTTCCTTTTCCAGAACTCATTTTTCTGATTGTCTCATTTTTTTTTTTCCAAATTTCTTTTCATTTTTCTATTTTTGGTCATCCAAACAGGTATTCAATACCCGCAATGTATTACTGTGATCCTTTAACAACAAAAAACTATTAGGACTGTTCTACATGATGCACTTCCATGAGAAGACAGGATTGATATATTTCCCATTGAGACTGTTTTTAATCTCATGATGCCCTTCATGATGTTGGTGATCCTTCTGCTAATTTCTTCATGGAAGGTATCACTATGTTTCAAAAAGATGGCTCCAGAGAATAATCTGAACAGGGTATGGCTAAAAGAACCTGCCAAAACAAGCCTTTGGGCAAAACAGCAACGCATATTTGGAGAGCCAGATGCTCTTTCTCTTTCATTAAAAAAACCCAACAAAACAGTGATCCATGGCTCTGCCAAGACCAATGTCTTATCATATATAGTGGGTAAGATATGTGCACAAAGGCAAATCTGTCTTAGAAAACCAGACCTTTTATTTTCTTCTAGTAACTGATGCAGCTTTGCTCCCATCAAGAGATAAGGATTGCAAAGAAGTCTCTTGAAAGGCCCACACCTTGAAGCCAGCATGGTTCTTGTGATGGAAACTAGGTCCTCTACTTTTTGAAATCTGATCATGTAGCAGAGTAAAAGCAAAACCAAAATGGCACCCAAACCACACAGTAAAATAAATTTTAGTTTTCCCATGCTAAGATGTTAATTGAAGACTTGGAGTCTCATCTGTTCCTTGAAGCTTCTTTATTTTCTACAAGTGAAATAAAGATGTAGCCAAACACCAGGTTTCTGTAGTAGTTTTGAAATGAACTCTTGAGCACAGCCTGCACATACTTTTGTTGTGTTCATTGTAGTTTTCTCATGGAAGAAATAGTAGCAGGTAATGCATTTCTTTGTGAATAGAATGATAAGACAGGTGTTTAGGGGCTGAGTCATGTTTTTTTTCCTGGTGATTTACTTGTTTATATATATATTATTTTTTCTTACTGAAAATTTGCTTTTTTTAAATTCAGAATGTGTAGTGACTTTTTGGTGAATTGTTTAGGAAGCCATGAGTCTGCTTAGTGTGACAATATACATTTTTTTAATGACTTGGAAAGAGGCAGCACTACAGAAGCAAAGGTAAAGGAATAGATGTGTTTGTTTTCATGCTAAAAATCCAGACAAAATTATTTCTGCCAGAGGAAAAAGTCAAAGAATAGACAGCCTTGTTATCCATCTCCCACCGAATTTCTGTGGGCTTTGCATGGCCTGGCTTTTAGAAAATCCTTCATTTTTCTTTACAAAAGGTTGTTTATTGCCGTTGTCTACAGCACAAGCACTTTGGAACCTCTGAGTGGAATTAAGTTTCTTTGTCCAAACAGTAATCACTACACCAGATGCAAGACGAAGGGGAAAAAAAAAGCTGAGTTTTCATTTCTTCCTTTGCTTTTCCCATTGCTAACCTCTAGCAAACAGATTTTTTTTTTTGTGGCAGAGCTGGTGACAGAGGGCTGGGGTTGGTGGGTGGTGGCAGCCCAACCTCAATCTTACCATGTTAGGGCATGGCACACTGACTCTCCTGATTCCCAAGCCAGGATCTCTGGTAGAATCCTCTGTGCTTTGTTTCACAGTTTTTAGGTTGTGCCAGCATTCCAGCTTCAGTGCCTCCATACCAGGAGTGGAAAAACACCACTTAGATGTTTTAGTTTTCCTTAGGTTTCCACCTTAGGAAAATTTTTTTAGGCAGAGGCTGAGAATGAGACACCCAAATATGACAAAACTGGAGAGGGAGCTATGGAGAAATCCTGAAGGAAATTAATCTCAACAGGGGTAAACATCTATTAACTTTAACCTGATATTTTGGTGTGATGCTTTAAGCTATTTTGTGGGTTTTCTTTTAATTCCTGCTGCCATGAGGGGAAAGCTGCTGGTCTGTAGCCTTTTCTAGGGTGGGAGGTGAACTGCAGGTGTGTGCAATTGGCACTAGGAAGATCACAGACTAATTCACCTCAGTCATTAACCAAGCACCTTAACTCTGGTAGCATTTGGCTGCTGAATTGTGAGATAATCCATCAAAGCTGCCCAGCAGAGATGGTGGAGATCATTTACTTGTATTCACCTGCACTTTTCTATGGGCTGCAAGGCTCTAATTTGCAATAAAAGATACAGAAACTTTTTAAGTTTCAGCAGAAGGATATTTATACGAAGAAGTTGTGACATGTTTATTTTCCTATCAACAAGTAGAACAAAGTTAGTAGGGGGAGAGTTTAAGTCGCCTTTTAGAAACTTGAAATCTCAAAGATAAACTTGAAAGAAACCTATATTTATCTGGATCTATGGTGCCACATCTCTAATTTATGAATGCAGAATTAAGTCTGTTCATAGGGAGCTTTTAGCTCAGATGGAGAAAACTTTTATTTTCAATCTTCACTTTATAAGTTACTTTTATGTGATCATTCCTCTTGTTTTTTCTTTAAAATCAAGTGCTAAAAAATGGATTATGGATTTTCTTCTGAGTTTTTTTTTTCTTTTTTTTTTTTTTTTCTTTTTTTTTTTTTTTTTTGGTTGGAAGCAAAGCCTGAGATTTTAATGCATGGAAATAAAAAATTCTATAAACACATCATGTTTTATATACATGATCATTAACTGCTAAGATAAAAATTATCAAACCTTCTGTGGGGTGCATAACATTTGAATAAAAGAAGTCTAAAATGAAAAAGAAACAGTAAATATGAGATTTTTCCACATTTATTTATCAGGAATCAAACACCCCTAAAAATTGTCATGGAACTGTCAACACCACATGTGAGTTATGATTGCAATAAATTGCATTTTTGGGGACAGCTGTTTTGTTTTGTTGTTTGAGCCAAATGTTCACTATTAGTGTTCTAACAATGTTGAAGAGCTCATTACTATTTATGCCCCACCTGCATGTTGTCACCCATTCCTCTCTGTCAAGGAGATGAACAGTTGCAAGGGCTCAGAAAATTGAACAAACTGTAATTACTGCATTCTATTTTTCAGCCTTTCTGTAATTAATTTGAGACACAGTTGGGAGCTTCCCCAAGTGAAGTTAGATTGGTTAGTAATTGATGAAACTTTCATCACCTGTGTGGGTGGACTTCTTGGAGATCAACTTTCTGGGTCTTTTGATGTTTTGAATTCCACTTTCAGGTTTGTTTTTTACTTTTTTTTTTTTTTTTTTTCCTGATGCATAATCTCTGTCCCTAACTCCACATATCCAATAATTTTCCTTCACCCAATCATTCCCACGGTCTACAGACATCTTTTTACCTTGGGATTTCTTGTACCCTTTTCCTTAAGTCTGTTGTTGGCTTCTGGTTTTGTTTTGGATTTTTTTTAATGCTAGTATTTCCAGATATGGCTTAGAAGCTTTGTTCTCACTCATTGTTATCTTCTAAAATGTCACTGAGACCATCTGCTCCAAACTGACTCTGCTGAGCAATTCTAGTTCCCTAAGATCATTTGCACAGACATTATTTTTCCAGACAGACTGTCTTCAGCAAAGACTAAGTAGCAGAAAAAGCAAACAAGTCTGGCAAAAGTGGCAAGGAAATCCTTTTAAAATAAATGAGCCACATATTTTTATTACTTTTAGTACCTCTTTGCCATAGCTGCCTAAGCTGAACATTTGTCTACATGGATATTAAGCAGCGGCTGAGAGTCTGATTCAGGAAACAACTTCTGTGCATGGATAATCATATTCCTATTTTGCAAACAGACATGTTTGCTAAATGTACATGCCATAGTCTCTTGAGCCTTTCAGCATGGGCCTAACTTCAAACCCTTCTTTCAAGGGCTTTATTTTTCTGTTTTGTAAATGTATGTTTTACCTGTGAACTATTTCTCTCTATTGATTTTTGGATTGTACTCTCATTAGGTAAGTGTAGGGGATTATGCTCACTGGTTATCTTCATAGTTTTCACTTCCCTGTCAGGTACCACGCTGCTTAACAGCCCCTCTGGTTCTTATGTCTGGCAGTAATAAATCAAAGAAAACCCAAACTGCTTGAAGAGGTAATTACACCTTTCCTTCTCCTGTTCTCTTTGCAGAGCCCTGCTGGCCTGCAGGCAATGGATGCTGAAAACTACACTCTTTACTCTCTGCATTATCATGTCACTAAATCAGTTTGTGTTCTCTCTGACACTTGGCAGTATAACACTTGCACAGATAAAAGTGTATTGAAAAGATTCTGCCTGCAACTTAAAGTTCGTGTAACTAGAAGCTGTGCAATAGGCTCCCAGTTTCCAAATGTCTTTTAACTTTGAAAGATCCATGCAGTTTCACATGGTGATGGCACAAAATGTTTTATCCTTGGTCATAATTCCTGTGCCTGGTAACTGCTGACCTTTCTGGGCTCACATATCTTAGATAAAGGAGTCCCTGCTATAGCCCTCTCTCTCCAGTAACAACATTTAATGTAACACGTAACAGATCGTGACCCATGTTCCTACAAATAATGCTGTCAGTTGTAACACTGATAAAATATTTTGGTAGCATAAAACAATGAAAATGGTCAGAGAAGTATTTTTAAATAGGCAAAATGATCTGGAAGTCATCTAAGATAAATGTATCCCAAGGTCTTTAATCTAAAACCTCTGCACAGGAACACTGCTGTTGCTTGGCTTCATCATGCTGTGGTAACTCATAAATCCATCTTTTCATCATTGTACTAAAATGGCCTAGATGTGTTTTTATGAAAATCCTCTTTAAGACAGTCATGGCTGATTACCAAATCAGCCCAAAGCTGATCATAGCTGTGCTGTCTCTGAACTCATTCACTGTGGTTTCTGCTTTGCTTTGCTCAGACCTGTGCTGCTCATTATCAAAGCAAACCAATTAGAATTTGCTTTTATACACTGTCATAAGATGATCCACAGCAATGCTAACAGACAGACATGCCATGAGAGAGCTTCTAGAATCCTGAAGTGGCTTTGATCCTGTAGCTGTGGTGGGCCAACTCAGCAGAGGATTGTTTCAGCTCAACTTCTATGGTATTTCCTTATAGCATTTCACTCTATTCTTTTCATTCTGTACATTCAGTTATGCATGTTGTCCTGTGTTCTTGATACATAGACAATATAAGCTTTATATTCTTCTATATTCTCTAGTTCTTGTTTTTCTTCATACAGGTCTGTTTATTCCCTGGGTTAAATAAAATTGTCAAATGATACTGTTTCACTTTCTTTCAACTGTGGCCTTTTTTACTATGCATCCAATTCCTTTCTTTGGGAATCTCTTCTCAAGCCTTTTTAATTCCATTTCTGTTCCTCTAAATGAAGGTATTATCTTTGAGCCTGCTCCAGAGTCCACTTAAAGCATATATGCTCACTTCACAGCTTCAGAAAGATAGGTTTAAGGGAGACTCAGAGCTGTGCCAAAGGATGCTTATGTGTTCTGTTCTCTCATAACATGAAATTTAATTATTGCAATATTCTGTTTCCAGCTCTTCAGAGCACTACTGCTCATGCATCTGCTAGAATGAATGATTAAAGATGAAAGCAATGTGAATCTTGGGCTTAGGATTCTGTTTACTTCCACAGCAAGGAAATGAGTTCTTGCAACTTCCTCTGACATACTGGGTCTCTTGGCAAGGCACCATCCTGTGCAGCCCCCAGGGAAAGAAACATCTCCTTTAAAGTTAGTGCTTCATTGACCTCAGAGTGAAAGCCAATTACTTGTTGTAAAATAATTGTGGTGATTTAATAGTTGTTTAAAATTATAGTCAGCAATCCATTTGGGAACTGGATTTTAAAATTAATTTTTGAATCTTTTTTAAAGCACTGTTGTAGTTTTCATTGGCAAAAGTAGTATTGTTGTTTATTTGCCTTCTGTTAGACAAGCCAGAATTTGTGGGGGAAATCTTAGTCCCTTTTACAGGACTACCTGATGTAATTAAAAAAAAAAATCTAGGTTTTTTTTTTTTTTTTTTTTTTTTTTTTTTTTTTTTTTTTTTTTGTTTTGTTTTGTTTTTTTTTTTGGTTTTTTTTGGGGTTTTTTTTTGTGGTTTTTTTTTTTTTGATCCATTGTATCTATGACATTGCTTGTGTCTGAGAGACCCTTAATATTTTGTGACATGTCAGTAAATAAATAGGGATACAAAAATCAAAATGGCCTTTGTGATAGAGACTGAAAACTGATTAAATGCTGGTTCTTAAGTATAATTACAAACTGGGAATCATTGCTGGAGTTCATTTGATTCTGCAGAGGTTCTAAAGGCCTGAGGCCAAGAAATTATCTCTGTAAGATCTTGCTAATCCAGTACATCAGTATAAACTCATTACTAATAAAGTGAGTAGATTAAAAAAGAAAGCCATAAAGTATAAAAGAGATTAGTGCTGAGTGATCTGTATTGTTTAGAAAGCTCCATGCAGGTAAATGATGTGTATTTTGACCAAGGGTAATAAATATCTAGGTACAAAGCTTGCTGGCCATGTGGGATACAATAACCTGTCCTAGAGAGTAGTAGGCCAGAAGAGGAAGGCTCAGGGAGGATGAGAAATCTGCAAGTCAGCATTAGCACTGCTGCACATCAGGGAGGCTCAGCAGCATGGAAGCTGAATGAAATCCACAGTTGGTGAAAGACTGGGTACTCAGTAAGAATAGAATTGTGATGTAACATCAATTTAACACTGGCTGACCTTTGTTGAAAAAAAATATCTGATACAGCTACAGTTCACAATTCAAGGAGTAAAAAGATTTATGGGATGGAAAAATATGCCTTACAGGAAGACATTCAAGGGAGTGTTAACTCTATGTCTTTATCACCACAATCTTAAAACTCATCTGGAGAAAATAGTAGTTCAGCAGTTCCTTGAAAAAATTAATACTAAGAACAAAACCTGGAATGCTGATCAGCATTTTCAAGAGAGGCAGAGGTTTTTACTTTTTACAACTTTTTACAAATGACTGTAAGCAGTCATTGGAATATTTCCCCAATGGCTGTAATAGATCAGTCTTGATTGCTAATTCAATGTTTGTGTGTTTGTTTCTGATTCCAAGGAACAGCTGTGGATTGAAGGAGTAGGTCCATTGGCTGTCAAGCCAGTAGGTATTACTGATCCAGGAGCTTACAGGCCCCAAGTTACCTGGAAATGCTTTCATTCTGGAAAGGTTTTGTAAGGAGAGGTGTTGCTGACTATTTATGAAAACAAACAATTTTATTTACAGAAATAATACATAAAGTTGTTCTTAATAGCTGTCTCTTCTTAGAGCAAGCATCTAAAAGCTGAATTCTACCAACACTAATACTACTCTCTTAATGAGATTGCAAAGCTGTTTTCCTTCTCTACCAGGCTATTTCTCATGTTTTACCTTTCCCTCATATTTGATTTTTTTTCAACATCAGTCATTCATTTACAACACTCCTGTTGATGTAACTGGGCTTTGGATTAGGCTCCAAGTTGCCATTTCCTTTCTGTTTGAATAGGGATTTCTTTTATCCAGAGGAAGGAAATCAATAATTTGTCATGACAAACCAAGGCTCATTTAGATTCACAACGATGTGGTCAGCTCTCCTGCCATTTTCTAGAGCATTTTAAGATAATGGAAGGAGTCTCATTTGTGATTTCTGATGTTTTCCTTTGTTTTCCCTGATTTATTTAACATCTGTACTCCATTTGACCATTTGCAAGACAGATTACAGCAAATCTATAATTTTGTTTGTTTTAAAAGATGATTGTGCTTTCTGTGCCCCAAGTCTTTCCCAGGAGATCATTTGGGGATCCATCAAAGGATTAACCTTTGGTATGACAAATTAACAGATGTATCTGTGGGGAAAAAGCTAAACTATACTTTGCCATAAACTTGCATAATCTGCACCGTTCCTTTCCAATCATAGTTTTGCAGATGGCAGATTACTTAGGGAACTGAGCTCTCATTCTTTTTTAGGTGCTGCCACCTCTGCAGTGCATGGAACACTCTCCATCCTCGCCCGTCTCAGCACAGGGAAGGCTCAGGTCCTTTCCTGCCAGTCCTCCCCTGCAAACTCTTTGGGGATTGCTCATGGAAGGCCCAGGTCCTTTCCTGCCAGTCCTCCCCTGCAAACTCTTTGGGGATTGCTCACGGAGCCTGGGCACTTGTGTGTTCCTGAGCATCCTGGACCGGGAGTCAGTGCAGAGTGAGGAGCCCTGGGCCTGAGGTTTTCCCCTGGCTTCGCCCTATCACTGCTTCACCACCTCCCTGTCCCTTCCCTTTTGTAAAAAGAGGGATAAAGGACACGTTGCTGACGGCCTTGTGAGCAGCTGGCGCAGGGATCTGGGGGGGAACTCCAGATATTTTGTATTCGCTGGGTCCAAGACAGAAGCTGGCGGTGGGTCTCGGCCAAAGTCTCTCTTTCTCTCGTTCTACAGCCACCCGTGTGAAGGCTCCAGCTTCGGGGTGGCACCTTCCCCCTCAGGGAGGGGAGAACAGCCGGGGGGGCTCGGGCACGGGGGTGTTCGGATAGGGCCCGGCCGGGGGGTTCGGGCACGGGGGGGTTCGGGCAGGGCCCGGCCGGGGGGTTCGGGCACGGGGGGGTTCGGGCACGGGGGGGTTCGGGCAGGGCCCGGCGTGAGGGCGCTGAGGGGGCGCGGCTCTGCCGGGCCGGGCTGTGGGAGGTGGGAGCGGGGCGGGGGTGCGGTACCGGGGGGGGCGTGCAGAGCGTTCCGGGAGCCGCGGGCTGTGAGGAGGAGGAGGGAGAGAAGGAGGGGGCCGGGGCGATCCTCCCCCCCATGATTGGCAGCGCGGCGTTCCCCGCTCCCCGCCCGGCTGGTGCTGCCCCTGGGCCGCCGCGGAGCGAACATCCTCACCGCCCGCCCGCCCGGCCGGTGCTCTCCGCGCTGCTGCTCTCCCCTTGCCTCAGCCGCTCTCATTGGCTTTAATTTTTTTTTTTTTTTTTTTTTTTTCCGCCCTCCTCCCCTCCCCTCCTTGGGGCGCTCCCGTGCCCGCCCGCCCGGCGGGCTGTCTCGGCGGGCGCGCAGCGCGGGGCCATGCCGCCGGGGCCGCCGCTGCTCCGGGGCTCCTTCCTCCTCCTCCTCCTCCTCCTGCTGCCCTTCCTCGGCGCCCCGGCCCGCGGGGCCGTCTACACCAACCATTTCTTGGTGGAGCTGCGCGGCGGGGGCCGGGCGGAGGCCGAGCGGGTGGCGGCGGAGCACGGCTTCGGCGGGGTGCGGAAGGTAAGGCTGGGCGCCGGGCTCCGGCGGGGGGCGGCCCGGCTCTGCTCTGCCCGCCGCTCGCCCGCGGGAGGAGGGGACGGTGCGAGCGCGTCCCGCCGTGATCCCCGCTTCCCCAGGGGCGTGCGGGAATAGCCGTGCCGGGAGACCCATCCCGTGTGCCGCTCCTCGGTGCTGGCCCGGCAGGGGGGTTATCTCATCTCGGGCTGGAGGGAGAGCGGAGTTTCCCCACATGGTGACTCGGTGCCTTTTGACTTTACTGTGTAAACGTCCTGCCGTGGAGGAGCTCCCGTCCTTCGGGGCTGGGGCTGCCTCCCCGGGCTTCCCGAGCGCCGACGGGAAAATGAGAGCCTCATCTCCATGGAGAAGCCTGCACACGGGTTTAAATAAAGGATTTCATAGGGGGTTTGACGCTCAAGTTTGTGATGCTGGTGGGCTTCTTAATATCCCTATTATTCTCCCAGAGAAATAGGATGACCCCCGTGATAAGCAATGAGTGCTTTTCACTAATGAATGTAAGTTGGGAAACTTCAAGTGCCATTGGAGGTTGTTTTCGCTCCTGAGGTCCTTCCTAGGAAAGCAAACGTAGCCAGAGTGGCAGGTCCCCTCCCGGCTCCTAGAGTGTGCAGTTCTGCTAGAAACCTTTCCCATTCAAGTAATAATTGGACCTCTGAATCTTTTAGGGTACAGTAAGATCTGGGGTGAAAACAGGGAGAGGCTGATAGAGTGCCCTAGTCAATACTATTCCTGGCAGACTTGATTGAAGGAGTGTGAAAGGAGAGCAAGTTGTGAGTGTTGCTGCTGCTTGTTTGTTTGTTTGTTTGGGTTATTTTTTTGCTTTTCCTGGCAGTTATGCAATGACAGCCTGGTCCTACATCCAAGGAAATGAATGATAATAGCGCCCTGAACTTGAATGAGTAAAATGGCTTTAAACCTCGATTTAAAAATAAAAATCAAAAGAGCATATCAAGTGAGACTCCCTCCCTCGCGTTGCCTCGTTTCAACTCCAGTGGGAGCTTGTTAGAGAAACGAGGACAAGATCATTGTTGCTGTGACCACAGCTAATTCCTGCTCTGATAAGATGCTTTTGTTTTAGGCTCACAGCATTGTCGTGATAGTGACAGAGCTGGGCTGCTGATACGTTTGGGAAAGGATTCATTATGGGGATTAGGTTTTGTTATATGAGATTTTTGGCCAACAGTTTTCCTCTTCTCCTCTGTTCCTGATTGTGCTCCCTTCCTCCTGTCCTGGGGTTATCTGACTGATAAGGCCTTGTGATAGAAGAGTACATTCCTGCATAGCTCAATTTCTTACGGCTTTAGCTAGATGCTTTCAAAGGATCCTGTGGTCCAAGTGGGGAAGAGACAGGGAGAGAGAGAGAGGAATTTTGTAGGATGGAGAAATGCAGCTTCTGGGCTGTTAGAATCCTCTCCCCTCTACCACGCGCTTCTCCCCAGGAGACGTACAGCTTCTTCACGGAAAACAGCCTTGTAGCTCATCTGAGGAGAGAGCTGGAGGGAAGTCCCTCGGGTGTGCAAGAGGGGAGAGTACCTGCTTTCCAGGACAGTGGACACGGATATCTCCAGGAATGAAGCCCAGCAGAGCCGTGTCGTGATGTGTGTGTGCGCTCAGGGCAGCAGGTGGTTGCAGTGGGTCGTGTGCTCAGCACATCCTGTCTCAAGGTTTCTGGGTTATACTGTCCCAACACCTGAAAAGGTAATAAGCTTCCCACCCTTCCTCCCCAGCTGTAAGAGGAAACAGCACCCTGCTTTCTGCAAGGCAGTAATTTTAGGGAAGAGGCAAAGTTGGTATGGTTTGACACTTCTCTGGATGTGTTGGAGGATAATCTGCTGATAGCAATCTCTATTCCTAACAGGGTTTGGGTGGTGACAATTGGCCGCCAATAGAAGCTCCTGCCATTTATGCCGGTGGCTCTTGAGTACTGCTGAAGCATCTCCTCTGTGTTTTTGCTATCATCAGGCTTGTCTGGCAGCTCGCAGTCTGCAGACTCAGCTCTCATGGCGATACCGACAGCTCAGGGAGTTGAACGCGGCCGTGTGTAGGGAAGCACAGAGCTGTTGGTGGTGGGAAACTCTCCAGGGAAAGTACTATGTATAGATGTGCCTCCAATGAAATATTCCAAAAATACCAGCACCCTCCCCACCCAAACTGCATCACAGGGAGAAGTGATCTTTTAGGTACTTCAATGACATATGCTGTTTGGATGATATATTGAGTTATTTACTTAAAACAAATCCGGTTAACTTTACCCTTATTGGAGAAGAGCCAAGGTTTGAAAATAATCACCTTTATTTCAGTGCAAGGACTTTCCCCAGCAGGAGCACAGGAGCAGATTCCTCATTTTTTTATTGCGTGTGAATTTAAGATGTGCATGAGAGAGATTCCTTTTACACTCGTCAGGGCATCACAGATCTCTTTTAGCACGACTTTATGGGAACTGTTTTTTAAATTATGTATTTTCAGTGCACATGTTTTTTCCCCCAATAACAAGCAATCTCTGAGCAAGTGCATATTATGTTTACTGAACAGCAGATTTCTGGGGAAATGCATGAGAAAGCATTGCCTTTAAGATTAATGTCATGGGCTGCATGATGCGCTTGCTAATTGATTCTTTGGCCATGCTTCCTACCATCACTCTGAAACCACTACAAGTCATCAGGTGGGCTAAATGTGTGCTTTAATTTCAGTGCTTGGTGAATTGATTAAGAAGGGCTTGGTGCTTATATAAACAGGTGCTTTTGTTCAGGTCTAGGATCCTAATGAGTCAAAAACAGTAGTCAGTTTCTCTTTAATCTGCCCTGAATTAATCCTGAATACAGGCAGATTGGTGATGCTGATTGTGCACTTTGATTTTTCTTTTTAATATTTGCAAATTTTCAATCCGTTTTTACCTGCTAAAATGGATTCTATGTGTTTCTGGTGAAACAGGTGCTGTGGAAAAGCCTTTTTTCTTTTTTTAAATGGTTAGTCTTAGTATCTTTGAGCATTCAGGAGTTGTGAGAATGCCCCCTTAATATTGTAAGAACTGCAAAAATAACAAGTTTTTGGTTTTGGTTGGGCTTTTTTTTCCCAATTGATTTATTTACCTCTTGGCATGGTTGTCACCAGAATACGTTTCTTAATGCAGGCTGAAAAAAGCTGCTTTCTGACCTTGCCTTGCAATTCTCAATTAATTTCTAACAAGGAGAGTTGGAAGATGCATTGAGAAAGGTCTTCTATTTGGAGATCAGAGTTTAGGCATCTCTTTCATCAGCAACAGTAAGACTGAGACAATCCACAAAATGCCACCATAACTAAAAGGCTGAATATTCTGCTTCTAGTAACATGGAGGTGAAGGGTTTTAAACAATTAGCATTTAGCTGCCTCAGATTTTAAAAGAAGAATCAAACATGGATTTGAAAATATGGAGAATTTTATGTTTATGTTACCTAAAGCTGGTGTGTTTTTTCCTTGATGTATCACCTGATCCCTTATCCCTCTAAATCTTGCAAAACTCAGTGTACCTCTCACAGCTGTGACTTCTTTGCTTCCTGTTCTGGCTAAGGAGGCTGCTGGTTGAGAACCAGGCTTTGTGGAACCAACCAGTAATTTCTTGATGAAACACAGCGACCATTGAGGTTTTCTTGTGTTGTTTTTTTTTTTTTTTTCTTCTTTTTTCTTTTTTCTTTTTTTTTTTTTCTTTACATTGCATAAATACAGACTTATCAAAAGCAAAACTTACCAGATAAAGAATGTTTTTTACTTACTGCAGCAACCCACTTCTTTGCATTTAGGCAGGGAGCCTGTGAGGTGGGAGTTGATGTGGTGTAGAAGGGAGACCAAAAGGCAGAATAATGAGTTGGCTGCTTTGGGAGTGCTTTGCTGGGATTTCTGTCAGGGATCCTGAACATTCCATCCTGGGATGCACATACTAAAACCTTAAAATGACCTACTGTGTAGAGCAATCTCTAAATCTGGCAAATAGGTGTTTGTCTTGCTGCTCTTTTTTTTTTTTTTTTTTTTTTTTTTTTTTTTTTTATATTACTTTTTGTTCTGCTTTGCATGCATAAACAGCTCCTGGAGCAAACACCGGCTAACTTAGAACAAACAAAAATCCCTGTTACTTAAATGTAATCAATTATGCACATGAAAGCTGTAAATTGTCAAGAAGATGTATAAACCACAGGCTAAAGCACATCCCTAACCCAATTTCTGTAAAGCTCCTTCTCTACCAGAGACTCAGACTGTTTGCTGGTGGTGAGTGTGAGTATGTTTGAGCTATAAAATAATTACTTTGTCAGATTTTACATTTGAGTGTAAAACAAGAAGGTCAGTCTCCCCTGTTGTAGATCCCCACTGTAATTGCCTCGTTACTGTTTTGAATATGTGGTATAGTTGTTTCTTGGCAAAACATGCAGATTAAACTTCACCTTTACAGTTTTTTTTTTTTTTTTTGTTTCCTGAACTACAGCTCAGTAAACAGAGAGGTATGGAATTCTGTCTGTTTATAAGGCTGTCTGCATTTATAATTTTATTTTTGCCTTTTTTATTTATTCTTTTATTTATTTGCTTATTTATTTTATTTATTTATTCCAATTGTTTGGACCCATTTGCAAAATAGGACATGTGGTAGAGACTCAGAAACTGCATCACAAGTGCAGTTCTTTTTTCGCTTGTGGGTTGTTTTGTTTTGTGTTTTGTTTTTTTAATGCTGCAGCCCAATAGGGAATTTACACAGGAAATACTGTGCAGTTACTGATTTTCATTTACATTATATTTAGTTTCGCCACTGTCAAGGAGAAGACATGTAAGAAGTGGCCAGCATTCCCTGAATGCTGTGATCCCAGCATACTGAGCATGCTGTGTACTAGCCTAACTCTTGCCATTTCCCCCAGAGTTCCTGTCAGTCTGGGGTCTCCTTCCTTTTGCCCAGGTACCTTTCTTGAAGATGACTTTCAGACTATTCCTGGGCTCTACAACATACAGATACATGAATTGCCTCTGTGTGTGTTTGACTCTTGGGATCCCATATGGTGTAGCTCTGTCTGTGGTCCTACTTAAAGCTCTCATTCCTCTAGGAAGGCTTTTCAGATGCTGAAAGCAGTCTGAGGGCCATTACTGAGAAGCAATATGGATAATCTATAGCTGTTAACATATCCAGGATTGAATATATCCCCTAAACTTCATCTGCAGAGCTGTGCAGCAAATGGAGAACTGTTTATTGCAAGAGTCCTCTGCTTTGAAGACTCAGGCCAGATGGGCAGGTCCCATTGTCATGCCTAACCAGACCCAGATGATTTAGGGTACTGCAAATGAGGGAGGGCAGTTTGTTTGTAGTTTGGGAGTTCAAATCCAGATTGAAGTCCTAGACCAAAAGAAATTACCAATTCACTCTTAGCTTGATATGCTTTCTCTTCCAAGATCCTGTGGCATCCTTGGCATTTGATTATTTATTAGCAGGCAAATGTTCCCAGAGACTGAGTGTTGCTTGGCTTCTTCAGAAAAGGACAGAGCTGTTTGAATGTGTGTTATCTTTGTGAAAATCCAACTGTAGTGTGAAGGTGGAAGATAGCCTTCCATCTTCTTCACAAAAAATGACAGATGACAAGGTACAAGACCCCACCAACGCTTAGGAAAACTTTTACTGCTGTAACTATACTGATGTGGTTAAAGTGGGGACACAACCCAATTGTAGTGCTGTTACTATCAGTGCAGGAGTACTGACACGTTTAACTAATTTCAAGTCAAAACAATATAAGCAGAAATTTAATTTCCACCGGAGCTTTTAACAGTAAGACCATGTTGATTTCTAAAAAACAAACAAACAAAACCATGCAAAAACAAGAACAATGTAAGAGCTTCTAGGCTTCCTGGAATAGTTACTGCTAAGTAACTAAGTAGCTAAGTAGAAGTTTGCATGTGACCCCTTAACCTCATCCAAAGTTGTTCGATTAAAATTGATACATGCAATTCAAGTTTCAAATGCTTACAATAAAACAGTTGCAAAGTAGTAGCCAAAACATAGATAGAATTTACCTGGTAGGTAGTTGCCATTAGTAAGTTCTGAGAAATATCCATGCTCATGGAAAATTCTGTAAGCTAGAAATCAGGCCAAATTGTTAAAAGGAATGATAAATTCTGCCAGTTCTTATTAAAGTATAGCTGGGAAACCCTTTTGTGCAGTTCCAGTCTACAGAATGGATGAGTAGTTTCTGTCTGAGCAGTAATAGCAAATTCTTTGCCATTAATAGATGTAAAACTTACCTTTGTGCTGCAATGTTATTCTAGTTATCAGAAACCCTGTTCTTCTTTTCTTTTTTTTTTTCTTTCAACTTTTTCAGATAATTAAATGGGTCAGGTCTCTACAGGATGCTGCTGCATGGTGGCTATAAATATTGCAGTGAGCAGCCCAACACTTCCATCCATCCATGGCCTCTGGCAGGGGGAAGCCGAACTGCTCAAGTATTTGTCAAAGTCTAGTCCTTGTAAATCGAGGCAAACCCTGCATTTAACTCTCTTAAATTCATTGAAAAAGCAAACCTTGTGCTGCTGAAATGGAAGTTTAATTTCAGCTCAGCAGGCTCAGGCATTCTGTGTTTTGTGACAGAAAGCACCATCCCAGAGAGAGCTGAATTCGGAGTGTACCGTGCGAGATTCCAAGTGACTGCGACACGCAGTTTGTCACGCAGTGTGAAATACAGTTTGGTCATGGACTTGTGACAGTAGCTCGACAGTCTACCTCAGCTGAACACCACTGACTGTGTTCAGCAAGTAGCAGGAGGTTGGACTTAAAAAAAAAAAAATCATGAGCTTGGCTCCTCTCTCCATCTATACACTGCAATTATAAATGAATAAACTGAGTAGTGATAGCTCTTTCACAAGGAGTGAACTGGGACGTTGTCATGTGTTACCTACCTTCTCAAACAAAACTTCTGTGGAAATGTTACATTCTTAATTATGTCCACAGAAAGCAAATGGAAATGGTGACCTTGGTGTTTACATCAAACCAGTTGGCAAATGTGTCCCAGATACTCATGAATGAACTAGATTATTTGCTTACCAGATAAATAAGATGGTAATATGTCAGAATGGCTTTCTCCAAAGAACCAATCTGTGAAAACCTGAAACCTGGCAAATCTATATTTAAATATTATTATTATTATTAAGTAGAGAAATTTGCTGTTTCAGATACTTCTTGGACACCAAACTAGAGCCAAAGAGGTAAATCTCTTCCTTGTATGGGTAATAGAAGAGGTGGAATATAGCCTCCCCTTTCCTCATGACAGAGAATCCTTCTTTCTACCTACTCATTCTGTATGAAAAGCCAGTGAAACGGAGGAGTGTGATTCTGAAATCTGCTCTGTGGGTGAGTACTGCCTCTGTCACCTACTGTGCAACACCAAGTGCAGCAAAAGCTTCTTTTTAAGGCTTTTAGCTGCAGCCAAGATATGGTGAATTAGCTATAACTGTGACTGTTGGATTCCCATCAGTCCCATGGGGGCTTTATTCTTCCCTGTATCAATTAATTTTAGAACTGTGTTTCAACTGAATTTTGCTATTTAGGAGTTATTTTGAGGCAGCTGTAAGGTGGAACTGTCAGTTCAGAATTTGGGTGAAGTATCAAAAATCAGAACTGGAACACTTTTGCAGATTTGGAAGAATTGGCTGCTAACATTGATGGAATGATGGTCGTGGATTAGGACATCTTCACCTTGGCAGCATTTCCACCTTTTAATTTTTATATTGCCATTCAAACCCTCAAACTTCACAGGCAAATGTACTTTTCATCTCTTAACTGTAAAACCATTCAATTTCTCCTACAATTAAGATATAGTTCAGAATAGAATCATGACAGAAAAGCAAGTGGATCTTTTTCTCTTTCTTTTGATGGAGATTAAAACATTCAGCGTGATTCTCTAAAATCCCTTTTTTCTCCTTCTAACTGAACATATATCATTCATGTTAAATATATTATACCTTGCTAGAGAAGCCAGTTTTTCATGCTCTAAAGGCTGAAATGCTGAGTGATTAATTAAAACACTACATTTTCCTTGCTTGACTAATGTCATAGGAGCAAGGTAACATATAAGCACATGCTGGACTGAAAGCAATTTCTGCCAGCAATGAACTTCCATCATTTATTAATTGGCAGTAAAAGACTGATTTCATAGATGCCTGAAAGGTCAGTGAGGGAGGTCCTGGGAGGAAGGCCAAGAGGTGGTGTTGCTGTTTGCTTTCCTTTCTCATTATTGCCAGGTTTAAGTTATTTCTTCCATCTGCCACTGGGCTCTTGACCCCACTCAGAGCAGTTGCTCCTTGTTGTGAAGTGACCATTGTGCTGTTGTGTCAAGAGCCAACAGGAGCTCTCTCCAGGTTGTGGTAGCATGAATAAAGGATTTTCCTCTGATCTGATCTTGTAATAGTGAGGATTAATGGCTATGACTTCCTCCTAGCAGAATCGAGAAACCCCACAAAAATAAGGAAAACAGCAGTGTTCCAAAACGTTCCCTTTTCCTTGGCTCTGCTGAAAGTGTTTTTTTTCTTGAAGCTTCCCTGCCCTGCTCTTCTCAATCCTACTACCTTATGTTAAAAAAGAAGAAGAAACAGTGTGACCCTCCTGTCATTCAGTCCTTTAATGTCACAGTTTTGTTTCTAATTGTTACTCATCGGCTTCTCTGCCATAAAGCACATATTTTTCTCAAGGAACTGACTGCTTCTCTGGCAACTGGAAGACTTTCTCAGTGTGGTGTAATAACAGCAACCTCTCTGTGAAGCACTTTCTGTCTATCAGCTCTTGCCTGGCAGCCTAGCATTAAACAGACACGGAGTAAAAAGGAAAGAGTAAAGGTTTGGAATTGCAGGAGAGGTCAGATCTTCTGAAAGTGTTGGTAAGAGCTGGCATCGTTGCATTAGAGTAATTCACATCTTCTATGCCTTCTTGAGTAGCTCTTGTCAGTAACAACTAATTTTGCTCTGACTTGCTCCTACAGCTCTACTTCACTCAAGCTTGAGTTCCTGGCTCTGCTTTTAGATGCTGCATGAGCTGGGCACTTGCACACATGTTTATGTAACCACTTTGTTACATGAATGTAGACTTCAAAATAATGCTGAGGTGCCTTCCTGAAATTGAGGTTCTCAGTATTTAGCAATGTTTTTCCCCTTCTTCATCCGTGAGGTTTTGAGTGCTGGTAATTTGTGTCTGGGGCACCCTGCATCTTGATGTTGTTTTTTTAAATAGCAAACGTTAGCTCATGGCTTTTATCTCTGTGTTTCTGGGGCTGGTGTGGCACCAGGCTCCTGTGTGACAATAGCAGTGAACCTGTTTGGTTACATGCTTAAAAGGAGAGATGGGCTGTAAATCAGGAGCGAGGCAAAGTGGCCTTTTGTAAGCAGTGCTTAACTGATTAATTAATTGCTGTCAGCAATATTAATCTGTCTCAGAAGCATGCCATGGCCATTTAAATTTGCACACTCTAATTGAATCAAAATGTTTCTTATGAGTTTTCTCTAAGGAAGATGTACTGATAGGAAGAAGAGATTTCCATCTTATATTGCTTAAATATATTAAAACATTTAACAAATATTTTATGCTATATTTTTTACTATTTGATTTCACACAGGTATATTACATGTGTAGATATACCCATTAATATATGTTTGCAATGGCACTTGATATTTTACAGTTAAGAGTTTCATATCATGGTCTATAGTGCTGTGCAAACATTAATTATATGAATCCTATCAATCAACATAATAACTATACCAGTACTTATAAGAGTAGGCCATTTTACATGGGAGGCAGCTGAAACAAGAACATTACAGCTCTAATTTGCCCAAGATTCTCCTAATATTAGAAGATCCTGAAACTCGTGTCTTTGGAGATTTAGTTCTGGCTCTGTCCTAAAGTAGAGTTGTTACCATGTGAAGCAAGAGCAGAGAGGGAAATAGCAAAGGAAATGGTCATGGGTTGAATGATCCTGGAGAGAAGGTAGTTCGAGGTGTGAAAACTTTCACAGAACCTTCAGAGATGCTTTGAAAACACAGCAGAACATCAAAAAAGTGACAGGGTACTCTGAGGAGCTCCATTGCTCCAAGCAGGAGATGGGCACTTACAGCCAAAATTTTATTCACCTTTGTTAATAAAATGTAGAACTGGCAAAGCCACTTCTGGATTACCATCCTTTCCCCCTCCCTTTATTCTTACAGCACTGACTGCCTCAGACTAAATGAGTTGTGGTTAATTAACTGGGTCAAGTACTGACCAACTGTCTCTAAAGAATGTCTGGAGTCTGATTTCTGTCTTCTTTTCTCATTTTTGTTTATTTAGGTTTGGGTGTGTGTGTTTGTTTATTTTCTTTTGGTTTGTTCCTTTGTTATTGTTTTTTTAGGAGGTGGAGGTGTTTTTGTTTTGTTTTAATGGGATGGTAAAATTCTCCCAATTTCTGTAAAAAAACCATTTTGTGTTACATATACGTGCTTTAAGGAAATTTAATTGATTCACCTGATGAAATCATGTTAACTTATGTCCTGGGTTGCAGTGTAGGATGTACACAAAGTATTTATTCTATCACCATCTTCATGAACTGTTGAAACCAGGTGGGCTAGTGTTTTCCCAAGCCCGGTGTCTTCTGCTAATGGCCTTTGGGGTGTCTTCTGCTAATGGCCCATTAACACCTGGCCCATGAGTCACAGGTAACTCCCTCCAGGTGTTATCTCTGTTTAATGGGCCATCAAGGACCCACTTCACACTCCTCATGCTATTGTGAGATGCTCTGCCCAGGGGGAGGAGCCAAGCATTCTCACCTGGATATAAACTGGGATGTGGGACAGTGCAATGGGCACTTATCCACTGGATTCCCAGAGGAGCAGAGCTGCCAGACCTTTCTACAGGATCACTGCTTCAGGAAGAGCACCTCACCTGGACTGCTTCCACCATCCTGCTCAGGTTGTATTCTGACTCTGTCAGTGATCCTTTGTGTTATTGCATTTATTTTATTTTTACCTTTTTACCTTTCTTCTTATTAAATTATATCTCTGACTTGGAGCCTCTCATTCATTTTGCTTTCAAACCACAACAACTTAATTATTGTAAATGATGTGTATGTTTATCTGTTGTTTGTGAGGTTGTTATGGAGTCGTGTAGCTGAATGATTGGAGAGGAGGTCTCCTTTTCCCCGTGGTTGTTTATGGCTGCTAAATATGACAACACAGTTGGTAGATGCTCTCAGTGACTTTTTTGGTGCTAAACTCTGAAATTTTTTCTGGTACCCAGAGCTTGATTGAGCAGCTCTTTTTGCGCACACACACACACACACACACACACACACACAACATTTATGTGAAAGGACATAATGATGATTGCTCAGCCTTTACTTCAGCCTGTCAGCCAAACAATAATCATCACCTACTCCAGGTAATGACAATCTGGATTAACCCAGACAGTCCAATTTGAGGGAGAGTATATAAGCAACAACATTCTCCTTGAAATCTGGGAAGTATCCTGCTTTCAGCAGGGCATGTGGTAGAATTGATAATGGTGTTTACAGTTACTGGAGAGTAACAGATGAAACTCTCTAAACTGCTCAGATCCATTCCCATAAACGAGAATAACCATTTTTAAAATGTCAAATGGCTTCTCCAGTTCACTGGTAAAACTATCAGCAAATCCAGAGTATTGTCACTGATGACTTTATGACTTTATGTGCTTGCAGGATGGAGCTCTTCAGTGACAAAGTTAACAGTGATACAGATGCAGTAAAACTTTACACCCTTGTGATTCATTCAATTGCAGATCAAAATCCAAATATCACTAACTTGTAACCAAAGCAATGGAGCAGTGTTTTGTAAGTGCTTGGAAGCACTGGGTGGGGTAATGTAACAACAAAACTGATGAGAAAATGACAATGGAATTACAATAACATCAATAACATCAGAACTGATCTACCCGAACAGCAGTGCTTCTTTTACAGACTTCAGAGTAAAAGAGCTCAGCTCTGCTTGTGTTTTAACATGGCCACCTCAGATAAGTGAGAGAGAATCATACTTTCAAAGGGCCTCTTTTTGTTTTGCCATGTATTGTACAGGGCATTGAGATGAATTCCAGATGGACAGATTGGACATGTAAAGTGTAATAGCTGTCCACAACTGGTTCAGTTCCTTTCATTTGCCTCTAGGTCTTTATTAAACACCTCATGTCCAACTATTGAGAAGACTGTTTAACCTTGTTCTTGCTGCATGCAAGAGGGACTAGGCAGAAGGCTTTGTTTTATCCTTTTGGATAAAATGAAATCCAAAGGTATATATTTTACAGAGTGTTTGGACATCACTTTTGACTTAATATTGTTGTTTCTAGAGAAAAAAGATATTTTGCTGTGGGAGTGAGGAAACCTTTCAGAAACCATTGGAAACGATGTCTGCTGGCTTGAGAGGATAGAAATTTTTAAGCAGAGTTAAATAATAGAACTTTTTAAGCAGGTTTGCTGTGTTCTTACAGGATAACCATTATTCTAAATAACAGAATAGTGTTATTTAGAATAACAGAATAATATTTTTTAGAATAACACACACGTGGCCTTGTTATCATGTGTGTTGCAATATTTCCATTGACTTTTGTATTTCTCTACTTAGTCGCTTCTTACTACCACCACCTGCTGCTTTAAGAGAATTTCAGCCCTTTAAGGTTGGATATTTATATGAAACAGCTGAAAACACATGAAAACATCTGTCAGGCATTTATGAATTAATTTGTAGGAGAATATTTCACTTTGTGTTAATGATTTGATTTTGCAAGGGCGATCTGATGTTGTTTTAATATGAAATGTACCTTTTGGGAGTGTTGAAGCTCTGGCTGTAACACCTCCACATGGCAGATTTGCCAAGAGGAGTAGATTAGACTTTGGTGGAGGCAGCTGGTTAAGACACAGGTGCAGTGAGAACTGAGCCAGGAAGACTGAATCATAGCCCTCAGACCTGGGCCTGACTGTGCCAGTCTTTGGGGCTGTTTGGAGCTTGTGCAGAACCCTGGCTCCACTTGAGATCCTTATTTTGAGCCTTCAGAGTAATTATAGCACACAAATGAGAGTGTCAAATCCTTGCCTGGGGCTGTGGGGGCACAGCAGACTGGAGCTCAAGTTGGGTGATCCCTGGTGCAGCTTTAGTCCTCTGTGCTGTTTCACATTTCTCTACCAATGTTTGAATTAATCCTTTCGTGTTCCTGCTTTGTTCTGTGTCATTTTGGTGCCTGAGGGTGCCTGTGTTTCTAGCTGGCTCTTCTCTTGCATGGCCCTTGTCCCTAAAGTGAGTGAGTGCTTTTGACTTCAGACTTGGCTCCCATCGGTGTATTTAAAGGTAAAATGATTTCTAATGCTAATTGGGGTGAGGGAAAATTAGAGAAAGAGAGTTAAAAAAACTCGTATTGAATATTTATAAACATCCTCAGAGCATTTGGTGAAACTAGCATGAAAAGGTTTCTAATTTCTGCTTCAGGTACTTTGTTGTGCTTCACTTACAATGGTAATGGAAGGTGTGAGGCCTGTGGGGCTTGTGAAAGCTCCAAATACATTTATTTTTACTGAGTTTAGGTCATATTTTCTGTTGGTGTAATTACTGAGCAGTAATGGAATGAAAGTCTCACCTGTGCTGATTTATGGTTCCTTTCAAAGTCAGGAGTGATGCTTGGGCAGTGCTTAGACTCTCTGGGGAGAGATGCTTTGTGCTATATTTCTTAAAAAAAAAAAAAAAAAAAAAAAAAAGTTTTTAAAAAAATTATTTGGGGGATGGGTATTTTTTTTCTCTTTTAGCACCAGTATTTGTTTGAACTCTCACATCCATTGCCAACTATTCATACTAAGGCAGGCAAGGAGGGTCTTTGTTAGCCTGGCTGTATGAGGGCTTTCTGTGAATCCCGTTCACTGATAGATCCATTTATGCTGATTTTGGTGACCAAAGAAGGCAGTAATTTGCTATAAATTGCCCTTTGCTTGTATTTATAAATGATTTTGCTCAAAAGAAAGTTGTTGCAGACTGTTGTCCCCATTAGTAACTTGGGAGAGGAGCCTTAACAAAAGATTAAATTAAACTGGTTTTAGAATATTACAGTGTTGGGGAGAAATCATTGGCAATGATGCACAGAAGCCAGCAGTGTGCTGTAGGGATTTTGCATGATGTGAAACAGTATGAAGGGCAATATGGGAAGACTGGGCAGAGCTGGTTCCCATTAAAACAAGAGGAGGCAATCCAGGCTGTTCTTAAGCTTTTTTGTGGGCACTATAATGTATGTAGATAGAAGTCTAGTCACTCTTTACTGTAGTGAGCAGTAAAATGCAATGTTAAGGCACCAGTAAAATTTGATAATAAAGATAAGCCTTGGAACCAATGTTCATCTTTATTTTTGTATCATATACTACCTCTTAAAACCAGTGACGGGCTGTGAGTGCTGAACCTCTCCCTGAGAGCGAGATAAAGTATTGATGCCACTGGCAGCTTTATTTGACTTGGGTATTTTCTTAAGAATTTATTGCTGCTTCATAATACCTGTGCTAGATGGGCTTTTCTGGGCAGGAGATGCTGAGGCTTGTTTTCAGTGTCAGCTCTGCCCAAGGTGGTCTCAGTTGCTGCAGTTTTAGGATGGGGAACAGTGTCTGATTTTAGTCTTTGTGTGGCTTTTCTTTAAACTTCTGCACTGCTTTGATTTCCTCTGCTTTGTGGCAGGCAAAACTACCACTGGTGTCACTGTGCATATTGTTTGAGACCAGACCAGGAAAGAAAGGCAGTTTAATTTTTTCTGTCAAGTAGACAAGGTGGGATGGGAGCCATCAGCTCTGAGTGTGCTGCCCCATCCTAGATTGGGTATCTCTGAGGAACTGAGGCTTCTTTACACCTGATTTTTCCTGCTCAGAGCAGATGAGGGCTCGGCAGTGGAATGTCTTTTTCTCCCTTTCAATGCTGGGAATAGCCTCTCTCAGGAGCAATGCCTGGCTTGGCAGGGGAGAATTGGTGTTTACAGCCCTTCTTCCCAGCAATGGCATCTGGGGCAGCACAGAGTCACTCCCTTTTCTTGCTGGGGAAAGACTGTAAGGAGAAGAGTGCAGAAAGGTTGAAATCTTGTGATAGCCATGAATTTAAACTTATTTTTATTTCAGTAATGATTGAACCTCAACCTCTGTGGTTCAGCAGTAGCCTGACAACAGTTAAGATACCTCAGACATATTCGTGCTAAAACTGGTGGACAATATGAAACTTTTCCTGCTTCTTTCTATACCAAATGGTACATCCTAGCCATTTTCATAGAATCATGGGCTGTTAAGGTTGGAAAAGACCCTAAGATCATCAAGTCTCTTCTGCTTTCAGTTAGACCTCTTCCATTGAAAAAGTGTTTCTTTCCTGCATTTAGTTGATCGCTGAATTTTTAAAAGTTATTTTCTCATCCACATTCTTCAGGAAGATGGTTAAACACATTTCACCTTTACTTCAGAAAGTGTTATTAATAACCACAAGGAGGCTGTAAATATGAAGAAAAGAAGGAGACAGGTGGATATAAAATGTTTTGCTCTACTTGCTATTTTGTGTTTGTGATTCTGGTTTTGCTTGTATGTATTTTTCACCAGCACTTTTATACAAATATTGCAAGTAATGAAGTGCTTGTAATTCCTGAGATTCTGAAAATCATGCTTCGTAATGGACAATATTTATACATCAAGGCAATAAGTAGGCCCATTTCTAATTCTAAATAATCCTCCTCACTTGAATGTTAAAGTGCTTTCTGGTAATTAGTTATCTCACTTAATTGCTAATTTTTTTTTTTTTGAGGGCAGGAAGCTTTGCTTTTGTCTTACAAAAAGCAGCTGAGCCACCAGGCTGAGTGCATTATTGCTCCATGGTACATGCTGAGCCTGCTGTTGCCAGAATAGGAATTTTACTCCCTAGCAATTCCAGCTTTACAGCTACAACATTACAGAGCAGATACTGCTGATGACACTTTGGAGTCTTTATGTACAGGAGATCTGTTTTCATTTTGCTTTGTTATTTGCAGTGTTCATTTCAGTAGTTGCTCTCTTGCTGTAGCTCCAAATCAAAAGAGATTTCCTGGAGCAGCTGATGGTGGGAATGTAAATCCTCCTGTGAGCTGTGTTCTCCATTTGGTTAAGGTCAAGGAGTTACTGGCCTGGTAGCAGGAATTGGAAGTTTCAGTCATTCCTTGTGGTATTCATAGATCTCAGCACAAAATCCTCATCAAAGCTTAACATTTTAAGCCCTTTCCCTGGTGTCTGATTTCTCCCACGTGTGTGTTCATTGATTTCAGGGATTTACTGCAGAGTTTAGGTTCTTCCTGAAAATTGCTTGGTTTCTGCTATTAATTATTCACAATCCACAGTGCTGGATCACATTATCTTTCAGGTTTTGCTTCACTGAGCTGCCTTCCTGGGTGTCCCCCTCTAGGTTTAATAGATCTGGTGTGAAAAACCATGTGAATTGTAAACTGCCCAAGTTCCTCAAAGATTACTGGGATCACTGTGGAAAGAGTGGAATGATCTTAGTCAATCTTATTCATGACTTTGTCCATAAATCTGGTCATTGTTGGACGGATTGGAATTGCTTATGGTCAAACTTGAATATACCAGCTTTAAAAGCTTACTGTATTCAATGTTGCCTCATGCTAAGAGGTACCAGAAACTAACCTTCTATGGAAAATTAACAGCAAATATCTGTTATACATTTCCAGATATCTTCAAAGTAGCTTAGCCTAATCCTTAATGGAAGAACATCAAGATCAATATTTGACTGGATTTGATTTTAATGGTTGATACCAAAATAAAAGGAAGAAAAGTAGCCTTATTTCTCAGAGAGAATTAGATGGCTAATTGGGCCACAGACAGCAAAGGATGGCAATGGATAGCACACCAGGATGGATTTCAAGCTGTAACTAATCTGTCTATTTAGATTTATTTTTTTTCTGCTTGCATGTTTTTGAGGCAGAATGTGGGGGAAGGGCCTTTTCCTGGAGAGCCAGATCTATTACCAAACTCTGGATTATGTAAATACCTGATTGCCCAGTTGGTGAAGATGTCAGGTACAAGTTTAAATGTAAATCTGCTTTTTAAAAAAAACAATTACCTAAACCCAGACAGAATTTGAGCTTTCAGAGCTCTGATTCTGAGGATATATACAAAGTGCAGGAGACTTTTGAGGCTTCTACTGTGAGCTTTCATAGCCTATTTTCTCCTTCTGCCTCAGCTGTTGTATATTTCACAGGTGTATGGAGCTGAAGCTAAATATTCTGATTATTTGCCCAGAAAAGCTCTCCAGTCAGCCATGCAAATCAGTTCCAGGGAACCATAATGATTTTGATGAAATCTCCTTGACCTTTTATAAACACTTTAAAAGGGGTCTTTTTATCAGGACAGAATGCTTTGATTTTTTAAAAGTTACTTCACGTTTATGCATCATACAGAATGGAACTTTAACATAAAAATTAAATTCTTTCATTTCAGTGATAGTAAATGTTTCAATTAACATAAAAAAAGTACTTTGAGTAAAAAGAAAACCCAAACTTGTATCCTCATATTTGGAATGACCAGATTTTAAACTTTCAGAATTCACTATCTTCTATTACCACACTGCTTCCCATGTATAGTAAAATATGTTTGTGGAAGTGTACTAGATATACTGATAGACTGACTGAAACAGGAGATGATTTCATAGAAGGTAATTTATGTTTGTGCACTGTATATACCTGTATACAGGAACAGAATCTGTTTTATGACAGCATGATTCTGCTACCTGCCTTCAGCCCAGGTTTTCTCAATATTTTTTCTGTCTAAACATCAGCCTTGGTATTTCAGTGAAGAGCTCTGAAGTCCTGCTAAGATGTTTGTGTTATCATGAAGTATAGATATTAAAAAGGAGAGGAACAGGCTGTTACAGTGTTCTAGAATATCTCTTTTAAAAAAGTATTTTACATGCAGGGTACTCAAACCTTTGAAGTTGAAATATTCACAGCATTAAGGTATAACTTCCCAACCATTTTTTTCAACTTTAATAAGGACAAGCTTAGTTTAAAAATGTGCAGTTACTTGCTTAGATTTAAATGTTCAACTAGAATGTCCCTATAAAGTTCAAATGGGGAAAGAACTGATCATTTGAGATTCAAGTGGAGCTTCCTAATCAGGTGCTGGAAGTGGGATGCTGTTCTCCTAACACTATATCTTTTAGCCTTCTAAAAGCTAAATGTCTACTAGCCTTCCAGTTGCTCTCTGCCAGTCCTGAGGAGAGAAATGCATTTAATAAAAGGGAAGCCCTCCAGAGGTGTTTGTTTGCTCCTTAAATGTCATGGACATTAAAGGTGTAAAACACTGTTCCCACCTAACACTGGACTGTTTGCTTAATATTCTTTGTATGTTCCATTTTGGGGTGCTCAGAAGAAATTCTAAGCATTGTATTTTTCTGAAAGTGGAAATCTCTTTGCTTTCTGCCTTCCATCTTATGGTGTCGGTTTGGGTGTGTTACAAACAGCTCAGCAAAGCATTTATGTAAGGCTCTCTTGGTGAGGGATGCTCTCTGGAGTTTCAAATCTTTTGCAGTTTTCTTTGTTCTTTTATTCTGGCTTTTTCAGGAAATAGGGAATACTTCCTCTTGTGATTTGGGGTGCCTGTCAGAAATGTTGGCACTGTTGACCTTAAATGTAAGGTGGAAAGAGTACCAAGTGTATACAAGTGAACTTATGCACTGTAAACCTGTAGCAAACAACTTTAATCGTGCTGGATTTTCAAAAATAACTTAGGAGTGGCATTCTCAAAAGTGATTTGGACTCTTTGATATAACTCTTTACAAGTCTTGTTATAAATTCCTGAATCACTTCACCGGTAAAAGTTTTCTTGTCATCCTTATTAACAGCAGATAGTTCCATGATTTTTTTTTTCTCTCTCTCTCTTCCTCAGCTCCCTTTTTTAGAATCTGGATACTTTTTTTATCACAATGGTCTTGCTAAAGCCAGGAGAAGACGCAGCCTTCAACACAAGCTTCGTTTGGAAAAGGACTCCAGGGTAAGTGTTCCATCATTATGTGCAGCTGTGATGTTTTCTTTGTGACACAGACCATTTTTTAATGAGATCAGGGTGATGATCAAATCTGTGGCTATAAATATGGGGGTTTTTCCCCCATGCTTGTTTCTTGGTGGCTTTTGTATGCACACACTTCCCAAAGAGCCTCAGCTTTTATTTTTATTTCACTGTTAGAAGTAGTCGTACATTGTCTGAGGTGTATCCTCTCCCCAGTAACACTCAGTGATGCTGTAGTCTCCAGGACATTTCTGAGCCCCCACTAATGTGGGGAGAAAGCATCTGAGGTACATGTCCTGGTTGACCCCTCCATGAATGCTGCTACCCATGGGTTATTCAGCTGTGAATACTGTCTTAGTTTGGAAAGACAGGTGTCTGCCAGGGAAAAGCCAGAGCTTCCCTTGGAATGGAGAATGTAAACTCCCTCCCGCCAAATTATTATAATTTTGAAATTAAGGGGCTTTCAGGCAAAGAGATGGTAATAGGAATAACAGTTCTTTACTAGGAATATTAAAAACAAAAAAATGTACTAGCACAAAAACAAATGAACAAAAAAAACCCACTGACAGAGTCAGAATATGACCTGACACCCTGTTGGTCAGGGTCTTGGGAGCAGCCCAATTAAGTTCTCCTGGAGTGGCAGATGTATTTCTGTTGGAGCAGAGATGATCCTGTAGAAGGGTCCAGTGGTGGTGAGATGGGTCTGGTCTTCCTCTGGGAATCCAGTGCAAACAGGCTGTGCTGGTGTTTTGAATGCCAGGTTTTATCCAGGTAGGAATGCTGGGCCCCTCCCCCTGGGTGGAGCATCTCCCCATGGGATGATGGAATTGTATCAGCCCTGCTGTGAGCCTGGATGGCCCATGAACAGCAGATATCCCCTGGAGGGAGGATGGGTCTTGGAAGAGATAAAGAAACACTGCCTCACCTGGTTTGAACAGCTGCCCATTAACGGGAGACACCCACCCCATGAGGAATGGGTCATAGAAGAGAAACAAACACTTCCCCAGCCAGTTTCAACAGATAGTAATAGAATACTTGCTTTTGGTTACATCTTCTATTGTAACCCAAGACAGATACCTTGTGGTATGAATGGCAGCACTTTCTCAGCAATCACCATAGATTCCCTTCTTTTCAGGAAATAGTGTAAACTCCAGTTACTAGAGGAGCATAAGCTGTCAAACTTGAGTAGTTTTTTTAGGGGCTCTTGATTGCAGTCTACAAATGGTGTGCTCAGTTTTCAGAAGCATAAACCTCTTAGACAGGAGGAAACGGCCCCTTTTGTGGAAGGCTATGAGCTGGCATTGACAAATTCTTTTTCCTCATGTGCAGAGTTTTTGCACCATTTAATACTGGGCTGAAGTTGGACCAGGTAGCACAAAAAGTATATTTACTTCCCAAAGAAAGTAGGTCGGCCTGAGGAATGATATCATGACAGCAAATAGATTATTTTTTAATCCTTCAATAAGATTTCAATTCACTGCACTGTGAAGAGGGGGAAACAATTTTATTCCAGATGGAATGTGGTTGCCAGATTTGTGTTATTGGAACACCCATGACAGCAAAAAACTTGAGTAGGAAGCAGAGGAAAACAGGTTAAATAAGATCGTAATTGTTGTAATTCTTGTTGTGACACCAGAGCAAGCAAGGTCTTGAATTCTCAGCGTAATTTTCCTGCTTTCGCAGGAATTTCAAGTGATTCCAGACATAGATCCAACTAGGATGCCCATGGCTGGTCACTCCTGTGGTTGAGAGGCATATGAGGGAACCACAGGCTCTGGGTGCTGCCTGCCCTATTAGTCTGTCCTGAGATGCTGATAACTGGGTGCTCTAGGGTACCTCTTCCTGGTCCCCTTCTCTAAAAAGAAACCAGATACAAGTGAGGGGTTATGAGGAAGAGACATGTCCAGCCTACCTTGAACAGAAATTCTCAACAGGCTTCCATTGTTTTATTTACTAAGCAGGGATCAGAGAGTAAATCACTGGGGAAAATCTACAGTTGGTGGATATTAAAGCAAATGTCCTGAGATGTGTTTCCTGTCTCTGAACCACCCAATCTTGTAAAGTCATTTATGAGAAAATGCATCAGAAAATTTAAGAGAAAAAGCACAGAAGTAAGTCAGAACACTGAAAAGTAGTGTCTGGGTACAGTCACTGTGCAGTCTCATTCCATGTGCTCTTTGGAAATAAATATTTCTGTAAGTCTCTGAAAATTTTACAAATACCTGTGATATTTAGATGAAACCACCAATTCTCACTGCAGCATAATATCACATATCTGAGCACTCTTGTACTAATTCCAGACTGGCTCTTGCCTTGGTACCTCTAGACTAAGTGTCTGCAGGGCTATTAAGAACAGCTTAAGTGAATCTGCCTTCTCGTTCAGAGATGTTCCCTTTTGTAGTCATCTGATATTTGCAGTTTCTGTACTCCCAGTTGGCTTCTGTCACATGCAGTGAAATCTCATTTTTCTTGATAATCTTTACCTCATCCTGGTACTGCATACCAATGGTTCCCTCTTTTGATTTCAGGGAATAAAGCCATGTTTAAATAATTGAGAATATCTCCCATGTGAGGAAAAGGATGACCCTGAGTGAATTTTGGCTTTGTGGTTTGCACTGGAAAATGGAAGGGGGGTGAAGCAATGTTTCATTTCCACATGTAACATGACATTTTCTCATCTAGCCTATCCTGTTGAATAGTCCTTGAGCTCTTATGATACCATATAGGTCAGTTGCTTTATATAATGCAGTTTGAAAGCAATTAAAATCATTAGTCTTCTCTCCTTTCTTCTTTTCTATGTGAAGTTTCTTTTCCATGTGAAGCCATAAAAATTCCTGTCAAATTTGTGTATAAATGGAAACATGAGTTGTGTTGACAGTACCTAATTTCAAACTCTAAAATTAATTTCTAAATTTAATGGCAGCTTTCTAGACCATTTACGATCAATTTTACTTAGCAACAAATGTCAGCACTGTCATGGTTAATATGTTAATGTGTGAAGCCAGGAATAAAATGTTCCTGTTTTCAGGCTAGCCGGGAAGAAAACTTCCACCACAGGGCTATAGAAGTCTCTCAGGAACTGTTATGGTAAATGCTGTTGCAAAAAGTTGC
This sequence comes from Zosterops lateralis, assembly GCF_965231275.1. NCBI lineage: Eukaryota > Metazoa > Chordata > Aves > Passeriformes > Zosteropidae > Zosterops > Zosterops lateralis. Next base: position 7,994,895 of record NC_139764.1, read on the forward strand.
TTGGCCCTACCCAAATGTGAGAAAGTGGGCTGCACTTATTTTGTGTACTTTACACTTTTAAGGAGGTTACAGTGCCTAATTTTAGTTATTAGCTGAAAAACAGCACAGATGTTCACTCAATTAATTAGTGTTTTTTAATCAAGTAAGTCCTTTGAGGATCCATGTTAGTTTTTCAGGAGTCTAAGACAGATGACACAGCACTATGCAAACAGGTTACTGCATCATTTCCATGGTCTGCATGTCTTTTAAAATGCTCAAAAATGCTTTGTTGTGTAAAATTTATTGTATATTTGAACCAAAATAATTTGAAGCTACGCTAAAAACATTACAGCAGTAATGTGATAAACCTCACTGCAGTCAAGGGGGTGGGAATGGAATGTTAATAAATTCCTAGAAATCCAGCAAGAACAAATCTTTGAAGAGCCATCTCAAATGCAACTGTTTTAACATTTAATTGATTCAGATTGCTGGAGCCTGAAGCAGCCCTGGCAGCAGGTGAAGGTACATGTAGTGTTGTCACATAGGGTGTTGTCATGCTGAACTGTTCAGGAAAAAAGTGCAGGTGCATGAGGCACTGTGAGTTTTGCTGTCAGTGCTGTCCTGTCAGGGGTCCTTCCTGTCCAGGTGGTAAATTCCACAGTGAGCTGAACTGCTTCAAATGGAGACTGTTTTGTTATTTAAATTACATTATCTGAGGTACAGAGACTCTTCCAGGAGAGGTTTGCTTTGAGTCTTTTGCATCACTTTTGCAAATTTCTGTTATTTCCAGGTACACTTCTATTTTGTTATTTTAGCTTATATACCTTTGGTGCCAAATGAATTACTGGGAGGGCAGGGATTCCCTTTACCATTTTTACATCGTTAAGGAATTCTTAATGAGCTAAGACACAGCAGCAACATCTCCAGAATTCTGTGAAATTGCATTTTGTGTGCCTTTGTCTGTTAATTGCATCAGCAGAAATGTCTCAGACCAAAAGGTCAGCCATTAGGCTTTTTTGGCCCTGGAAGACTTAATTTAAGGGGCTGCTGTTCTTTGCCCTGGAGCTGCAGACAAGAAAGTAGCCCTTGCCATGACCCATGGACACAGACATCTGGGAGGAGGTGACAGCAAGGATAAGGGCCCTGAGTGGAATAAAGCTGTGAGGAGCCAGAGGAGTATGGGACCAGGCATCTGTGCAAATGTGAGGAGAGAATAAGTGGGACAGGCTGGAAAGAAAGCCCAGAGTCAGTGAGAAGGCTGAGTGATATAGGTAGAGGTAGGTGGAGGAGCCCATGAGCTGAGTGGGGACATGGAGAAGGGTGTGTTGGCTAAAGGGACTGGAAACCTCATATCCACATTGGTATCAGAATGTGTAGCTTCCTAAGTGCAGGTCATGACACAATCTCAGACCTTTAGAGGTCATTTTTAATAATGGGGGCTAGTAGTATGTTTCAGCAATGTGATTGCCCTGGAAAAGTGAATCAGAAATATGGAGATACTTCATATTGCCCTGTTTGTTAGTACAGTAGAGGAAGGATGGGCAATGGACTCCTCTCCTGCTCCACCACAGCTAAAAGAAAACAAAACCATGGAATTTGCTTCTGTAGTGGGCTGATGCTGGCTGGATGCCAGGTGCCTGCCAGTTCACTCTGTCATTCCCCTACCCAGCAGGACAGGGGAGAGAAAATATAATGAAGGGTTCAGGGGCTGAGAGAGGGACTGGGAGAGATCCCTCATCCAATAACATCATGGGCAAAACAGGCTTAATTAGAGATATGAATTGAATTTATTACACTAACAAAATCAGAGCAGGATAATGAGAAGTAAAATGAACCCTTCAAAACACCTTCTCCCCACCCCTCCCTCCTTTCCAGCTCTACTTCCTATTCTAGCAGTGCAAGGAGACAGGGAATGGGGTTATGGTCAGTTCATCAACTGTGGTTTCTTCCATTGCTCAGGGAGAGGAGCTGTTCCCCTGTGCCACTGGGGGCCCTCCCAGTTCTCCACAAACTTCCAGCCTGAGTCCATCTCAAGAGCAGCAGCTCCCTGCCAAGTGCTGCAGTGTGAGTGCATCCCATGGGCAGCAGTCCTCCCAAAGCCACTGCAGTGTGGGTTGCTCTTCCATGGGGTGCTGGAAGGACAGGCTCCTCTGGTGTGGGCTTCTCTCTCCAGGGGCCTCCCACAGGGTCACAGACTCCTCTCAGGCATCCACAGCTCCTCCCCAGGCTGCAGGTGGATCTCTGCATGCCCATGGATCCCCATGGGCTGCAGGGCACAGCTGCCTCACCATGGTCTTCACTGTGGGCTGCAGAGGAATCCCAGCCCGGGTGCCTGGAGCACCTCCTGCCCTGCCTTCTCACTGACCTTGGTGTCGGCAGAGCTGTTCCTCCCACATATTCTCACCCCACTCTTCTCTGGTAATGACAACTGCACAATAGCCTTTTTATTCTTTTGTCTTACATGAGTTATCACAGAGGCATTACCACCATTCCTAATTGTCCCAGGCTTGCCAGTGGCAATTCTGTCTTTGGAGCCACCAGGGCTTGTCTCTGCCAGACATGGTGGAAGCTTCTGGCAGCTTCTCACAGAAGCCACCCCTGCAGCCCCCACTACCAAACCCAGGCTATTCAAACCCAATACAGCTTCATTGTTATTTTCAAAGCTGACTTACCTTCTGGACTCCTGTATTCTAAATACAGCTGTGGCCTTATTATATAAACGTTTTGAAAAGCGGTCATATAAATAAAAGGAAAGAAAAAAAATGCACGGTCATTTTGTTTACCTTTCAGAGCAATATTTTTTGCTGTCGATGGGTATTTTCTGTTAGTAAATAGTCTTCCACTGAGGGAAAAGGGTTGAAATATAGTTTGTTCTCTCGAAGATTATTTTGGGTTTTTTTCAAGTTTTAGATAAAACCATTTTCCTCCCACACAGTCTCTCTTGTCAGACAGCTGCCAAGATTAATCCTGCTCAGGCAAGAAGCTATAATATGCTGGGAAGAGCTGAGTCCCCTTACTGATATCTTTATGCTAGTGGATCTGTGTTGCTATTGGGATAATAAATATGTATGTGTGGAGGGAGGAAAGGTTAAATTAAAATCTTCCACTGAGAGTGAGTTTGGCACTTAGATGACGACTTCTTTGGAAAGAAACGTTGCAGTGATAGCAGTTGTTACATTTCAGGAAGGGATTAGAGAAGGAGACTTAGCTGTGCTGATCCAGGAGTCTGAGGAGGGTGGATGCAGAGCTTCTTCCAGGAGTAGTTAACCAGTTGCCTGTGGTTAACAGTACTCCCTGCTTCTCTCATGGGATAAGGAGAAGAAGGGGGCTGTAAATGCAGAGACTCTAAGCTTTTAGTTGAATAAATCAAAATCTTTAATCTCTTTCCTCATCTGAAATCCTTCATGTGCCCACTTAATGTAACTGGCTTATTTATTAGACCATTGCAAACTGTGAAGGCAGAAAGTGCCCTCTGCCCTCACAGGCAGGGGTTGTCCAGTGCTGCCAGAGCTTAGTCTTTCATCTGTGGTTCATCTTTAACAGGGAAAAAGAGGGATGGATTGGATGGCAGCTTGGGAAGAAGAAGCACAGCAGCCCTTAGCAATGGCAGTGCAATATAAATCAATCTTCAGGGCCTTTTCCAGCAGCATTAATAACAGGTTTGAGCTGGGCTAAATGTGGAGCCTTTTGTCTTACTCTCTTAGGTGTCAGCACAGATCTTCCCCTTTGCAAAAATTAAAATCTTTCTGATAAGATAAGGAAAACCCAGTTTTCTTTAGTTCTCCAGGCCTTGTGGAGAGCAGTGAACTGGGGATGCAAAAGCTATGACCCATTGGAGCTTTCCTTTATTTAGACCTTTGTATTTGCTGTGGAGGTGTAACTTGTTTCTCCAGCCTTCTGTTACTGGAGAATATTATTCCAAATAATAGTCTGTCCCTGGAGCAAAGCAATAAGAGCAATTAACTTTTTTTTTGTTTTTAATGGCAATTTTTTGACATATTTCCTCCTGCCCCATGCCCCACATCTTGATTTCTCAGATTCCTGGCCAGTGCTGGTTACTTTGATTCACTGGGAAATTTCTGATGAAAGCTTGGGAAGTGTCCCAGTATGCTTGCTCCATCTGAGAGGAAAGCTTGTTTGTCTCCTGAAAGCAGAGGGGCAGCAGGAGAAGAAAGGGCCACCACTTTACCAATTTCCTGTTGTAATCCTGCTGTTGGCACTGTGGGCAGAGGGGAAAAAAGGGCACTGTTTTTGTGTAGTTCACCACAGCACCCATCCCAGATTCATACAAAATTTTCAACCTCTGTGAAGCTAAAGCTTTTATAAATGAATGTAATGGCCAAGACTTGCCATCCTCTCTCAAATCTTAGATGGAGGCCTCAGGTTCATCACCCAGCTCTCTGCTGTGCAGGAAGGTGTGTGTGTTAAAATAGAGAGAGAGATGGGAGAATGGCAGGACAAAATGCTCTTCATGTTTTTGCCTCTTTTATGTAAATATATGCTTCAGAGGTTGACTGACTTCCTAGTAAAATCTATTTAACATTTTGCTGTAATACCTGTTGTCGTGGGGCTGACATTCTGGTAGGATTATGTTCAGGAGAATTTTAGAGCTGCCATAATTTTATGAGACTACAGGGCAGCATTACACCTGCATCAGTGTTATCTTTTTGATATGAAATGGGACATTAGGTAGTGAAAGCTCTGCTTAAGTATCTGTAATAAATATTGAACAGCCAGGGAAAACTCATGAGGGGAAATGTCTTCTTTCTAATGCTGAAAAGCACCCGCAAGCACCCTCAAACCTACACACTATTTGTTGAAGCTGCACTGCAAACAAGTGCTGAAGACATTTTTGTCTCAGTCATCCTGATGAAATGAAGCTTGTTGTGCAAAAAAACAGGCTGTGGCTTCCATGGCTTATAATTTCTGGTGTAAGTTGTCTTATGCTTTATCCGGTTTATCCGGTGTTTGAGGAAGGGTTTCCAAGAGTCTGTACCAGTTCACAGAGGGAGGCCTCTTCTGGTACTGTTCCCTTTTTCAGGTTGAAACCACCTTGAACTGTATTTATTTTGCTTTTCCTACAGCTTTGGGAAGCTGTAAAGATTTTGGGAAGCTGTTTTTGAAGATTTTGTGTTTCTAATTCATAATGAAGGCAGCTGGCCAGTATTGTAAGAAAAATAGACAAATTTTTGAGGGAACTTTAGTTGTCTGTTATCTGGTACTTGATCTTGTGTGTGTCTTATTGCTGAGAAAATTTAATGCTTAAATGGGCATTTTTCTTTTATGATAATTAGACCCTTTGCAGATGTTGGTGGGTGGTTATTGAAATATGCAGGTTTATGAGTGTTATTATGTGAGAACACAAGAAGAAAGAAGCAGCAGATATTACAGCACAGTGTTTTTAAAAAAAAGGCTAGACACAGAACCAGTTTCTGGGAAGTTAGAATTCAGACATGAAAAGAGAAAGGGTCATACAGGCAGCAGGGCAGAGATAAGTAATTGCAGGAAATATGCTGCATATGTTGTATGAACTGTGTCATTCCAAACAAGAAACCATCAGGGCTGCAAAGAGGAGATTTAAGTGTTGGGTAAGTGAGGAAAAAGGCTTTCCCAGTACTCTGACCTTCTTATATAAGTAAGGGGGTACTCCTGTGCCTCCAGAATGCGGAGGATAAACTAGTCTTTGGTTAGTGAAACATGAAATTGTTCCTGTGATAATATCAAAAGAAATGTATCAGAAATTCAGTGAGGTATCAAGTTTGGTTTGTGACTGTACTATATACATAGCATGGGTGTTGCCACTGCGGACAGTGATGGCTGAATTCCCTGTGAAATTGAAAACTGAATCTGAGGGAGTCCTGTTTCTGTTGTCCCTGGCCTTTGTAGACTCTGTTCCTGCCAGCAAGGGTTACTGGATTTAACTGCTCATGGAAAGCCCTGTCCAGCCATGTTTTGTGTAGCTGACCAGTGGGGGGTTCCAGCTGTAAAGCACCTAGCTGATCTTTAATTCAGATGTCACAATTATTATATGATCAGTTTCTGTCATCAGAAAAAGGACTCGCCCATAATAAAAAATAATGAGGCCTAGAGTTGTTCAGATACTTCAGCTGTCCCTTAGATTGACATGGGAGTCCTCTTCACTGCAGTGTGAGGATGTTGAGCATATGCTGAAGAATCTCTGTTTCTAAGTTTAAATTCCTTGGATTTAGTGTGGCATCACTGGCTCATCTTTGCACTGCATATGTATATTACATTTGTGATGTGCAATACGATTCTAAAGTGAAATATCACAACATTGTTGAGTATGGAACATTAAATATTTCAAACAGTTTGCTACTGGAGAAAATGACATCTAGCACAATGTAAAAGCTAATCTTAACTGATGTATTATTTCTATTTGTAACTAGAAACATGGAGGAAAAAAACCCAGTTGATCAACGTCAAAACTAAAGAATGTTGGAAATCTTTTATATCTATTTTGTATAAAAAACACCATTAGCTGCACACAATAAAATAACAGACTATCGAAATGACATCAAACTCAAACATAGAGTGTCTCTTATGAAAATACTGTGTAATTGAGATTACAGGCTAAGCTAGAAGTGTTTCTATTAGAAAAAAAAAAAAAAGAATGTGCTGCAGGCTAATAGACTGATAGGCAAAGGCAGCACTGTGCAATTAATGTAGAATATTCAAAAAATAAAAGCAATTATGTACTGTAGTCCTGGTGCCACCAGGATCTGGTGAGTCTGCATGGCTGGTGGTTTTAAGACAAGGTTAGACAGTAGCATGGTTGAGTTGGATGCGGCAAATTTCTCTTTGCGGCTCTGAGATATAGTTCAGGTTATCCCTTGAAGCTGCTTCATGTCACATATTGCATAATTTTCCTGTTGCTGAACATGATACTTGGGGTGAGGCAATAGAATGAGACTTTATGTCTCAGAACGACTTGTAACCATGAGGAAGTTCAGTACTTGTGATAGCTGTTGTGATAGCTGGCCACCTTCGGCCTGTGTTCTACTACCTGTAAATTGCTGAATTTGCATTGGTTAAGTTTCTGCTTTATTGTTGATGTCCCTATCTCCCTCTGCCTTTTCCTGTTTCCCTCTTGTTTCCTGCCTGATGCAGAGAGTCTCTGTTTCATAGAGCAGGCTTTGCTTTTGTAATTTGTCTGTGCAATTTCCAGCCTTGGATCTTCAGAGAGGTCTGTTAAATGTTACAATACAAGCAGTGGCAGTGGTGAGGATATATGGTTTAGGGTTTTTTTAGCAGGATGTAGAGAATGGGCAGAGTGAGCCCCAGTGGCTTTGCATTAACATGGAACTCACTGTGATGCAGGATTTTGCTTTGGTTCAAGACAAGTTTGGTTTTGGAAAAGGAATGCAGTGCTTTGATATGCTGAGCTAACAGTCACTGAAGGTTGTGACTATCTCAGCATTCACTGGATCCAGGAATCCATAGGCACATACTGTTGATGCTTGATGACTACAAAATATGTAGGTGTTCAAAAATTACCAAGTTACCAACATTAAAATTGTGGCAGAATTCAGACTGCCGTGTGCAACTCTCTCTTCAAGGCTGGCTCTGCTTCCAGTTTAGGAAGTGTGTGTATTTAGCTATATGTCCTTTTCTCTTGTATGAGTAAATTGTATTTTAAGAAATCATCCTCAGGAACAATGCAACAAACGTTTTGGGCTCTGTTTTCTATTGGGCAAATCTCTAAGCCTAATAGAAAATACAGAAGGTGGAAAACTGCCTTTTAAAAGATTTAAAATAAATTGTTCAGCATACAACTTGGGAAGATGATAGAATTAGTAAAATATTGTATCTGATAGTATATGGTATCCACACTGTGAGATGGTAGGTCTAGAATGAACCAAAGTAGATTTGTAAGTTTATTTCTATTCTTTTTTGATGTCAGAAAATCGGCTGTTAAAACAGTTGATGGGATTTCTTGTGTGTACAGTTAAATGACCAGAACCATTTAATGTAAATGACATTGGCAGTAAATAACAGGCAGTGCAGCTGAGGGTGTACAGTTAAATGAATGACAGCACAAGACTGGAATATTTTTTAGTGTAGTCTTTTGGGGTACCTGAGCATGATGTACCTGGGCTTGTGTCACAGTGCTGTGACTTTAAAAACCCCACCCCCTTTTCTCCTAAGAGACTTAAGTTAAAAGAATTGCTTTAATGGCATATGCTACTATATCACACAATAAATGTATTATGTAGTGCAGCCACTCTTGCCATTTAACGTGCTTTTACTGTTTGCATGCATGATGTGTTCCATGAATACAAAAACGGCTTTCACAAAGGTCACTGAAAGTTGATTGCATATTTGGAGATACAATGGAAATAAATGAAAGGTTTAGATCTAAATTATTTCTAAGTAGTTTGCTGCAGTAGTTATTTGATGCTGCATTGGAATATGGCTTTTTCAGCCTCTAAAGGCTGAAAATAGCCAGTAGTAATTAAAATGCTAATACATATGTCATGGGTTGGTGAAGTTGAATAATTCTTGGCCTTGGGAACTTCCCTACTGAGGGAGAGAACAGGCCTGGGTAGAACAAAACACCATGGAAAGACTAAGAAGTATTTAACATCTCTAAGGTACGTATTTTCCCTAATTATTTGTACAGTATCAATTCCATACTATTATAAATGGCCTCTGTTAAATATTAAAATTTTGCTTATAAGGAGTGATATCTGAATGACCACATTTCTGTGAAAATACAGCTTTGTGTTTTAACATTGCCAGCTGTCTCCTCTCTGAGTGCTGAAAAGAAATGCACTCTTATTACAGGTACAGATTCAATGTGTCTTCAGTGTAAATTGTCTGTCTTCATGCTTTTTACCTTACTTGGTTTTGAGCATTATACTTTCATACAGAGGAATACATGGTAAGGGATCCATGAGCTTTGCAGACATGAAGTCTTCACAGAAGACCCAGAATTGCCAGATCTAGTTATTATTATTATTATGCTCCTGGTCTCTCAGCAGTGTCACTGATTACTGCCAGGCTCTAGGTTATGTAACACTGCAGTGTTGTGGTCAGCATTAATACCTGGTTCTCCTCTTCCTTGCCAGCTCTTCACACTCCTACTCCTTTACTTTGTAAGGGGGTACAGACACATTGGATGTGTCCACATCAAGGACCTGAAAAATAAAATAAGCCACTAGGGTGAGGAGATGCCCTGTGTTTTGTCTTGGAGTCTGAGGGATTGATTTCATTTGTTCCCATCTAACTTGGCTCTGTCATCCAGCAAATATGATAAACTCAGTGCTGAGACCATCATCCTGTGCTTGGCTGTTGCTTTCCCTGGCACTCAGCCAGCCTTGCCCTGCAGAGCTTCTGGATTGCTTTTGTGCTCCCTGTGGTTCCACCAAAGTCAGGGCTATTATGTCTGGAGGCATTTTCTCCCAGCAAAACAAGGAGTTTGAGGAGCTGTTGGCTGCAGGTACTTCATACTTTGGGAAAACCACAGTGTAGTCAGTGACTGCACAGTGACTTAAAATTGTGAGATATCTTCTATAAACCTTGTAAGTACCATTTTAGCTGCTCATTTTTTCCAACTCAAAACAAGCTGAACTTGTGTTGTAAATCCTTTACTTATCTCCTGGACCTAATTCCTTGGGCCAACAAGTATCCCTGGAAGAATTTGGACAAAAATGGTGAATATCTTAGGCCAGGATATACTAATATAATTGTGCAGTGCTTGCTCTATTTTCACTACACAATTGTGATGCTCTCCTGGAAAAAAAACAACTAATTGGAATATGTTTTAGTTCTTTTGGAACATGAGCATTTCATGGAATAGTTCCCTTAATTGCTATTGGACTGTTTATTTTCTGAAAAGAGGAAGGGAAATATCCATGTTAAACTTTCCTGTTTCCAGCTCTAGCCATGAAGGTTAGAGCTCATAATTCTCAAGGGTCCTTCTTCAAGTTGTGCAGGGCATGCTATGAGGAAAATTTATGAAAATTTTTCCATCAGACAGTCAAATAACTATAATTACTGTTTTCCCAAAGAAAAAATATCTTTAAGACTTCAATTCATATTGTTGACAGTGAGTCACAAGGAAGTAGAATCTAAATTTTCATATTTGAAATACTTGATCAGGAAAAAATAATTTTTTAACACCTAATTATTTTACTTAGCAAAAACAAACAAAAAAAAAAAGTAGTTTCATTTTGTTTCAGAGTTTCTGGCTGGAACCTTCTAGATTTTGTTTCATGGTCGTTTTTGACTGTTTTCTTCAGTTTCATTATTCTTTCCAAATGAACATCCTAATTCTAGATTTCTGTCAATGTGACTCCAGATTCTAGAATGTGAAAAATCTGTTTCATGCATATTTCAAGGAAAAATGGCCAGTGGAAGACAGCCTCTAGAAGAAGCATCTGATAATCAGCCAGGACTCCTCCAGCCAGCCTTCTCCTGGGTAACTCACTGCTGGTCATCTTAATTGGTTATAGATGGCTAAGAACAAAATAACAGGCAGCAGTGCTGCTGTGAGGGACTAGAGCTTCCCACAGACAAATCCAGGGGAGCTCAGCTCACTCTGCTTTTTCTAAAAAGCATCTAAGGAAGCTGAGATTTCATTCAGTCAGAGCAGACCTAACATCTTGAACCTGTTCTGAAATGATGCAAGCTGAGTGATGCAGTCGCTCAAAGGAGAAAACACTTCGCTCATAGTCTGTAATTCACTGCAAACTGAAAATGCCCACCACTTAACTTGAGAAAATGAGATACAACTAGTATATTATTTTTTTTAGATCCTGGACACTATAGCTGGTGAAAAACCTGGAAAAGGAGATATAAATGATTGTGTTTGGGTCTTTATCCCTAAGGATGAAAAGTTTGTATGGAGTGAGCAACTTGCCATAGGGAGAATTTATTTTTTTTTCGTTTCAGATGAAACGAAACATGCTATCTCAGTGGAATTTAGATTTTAATGATGAAGTGTTTTAACTTTCATGTGCCAGCAAGGTTTGGAAGAAAGTCTAAATGTGTGAAAGAAATGCAGGTTCCAGATTAAGATGGAAAGATATGAAAAAGAACATTGCTTTTAGGAGTCTGAATCAATCTAATGTCTATCGGTGTCCTGCCATTCACTGTGGAATATTGTACATTCTTGCATAGAGAGAGGATGTATTTCTTTAAGGACAGCTGTTTACATGAAAATGTTGTTTGTCAGAAAAATCAACTCAGCATGGTTTTCTTATTAACACTGCACTTGAGAAGTGTGTGCAAGGTGAATTACCTACTTGACTTGCAAACAATGAATAATTCAGTGTGAGCCAGAAAGTCAAATGAATCTTCCCAAATACTTCCTGTCTGCCTACAAAATAGACAAAAGTGAGAAAATGACTGCTTTGGTGATTTAATACTTGCAGCTCTCCCACTGAAATGATTTGTCCATCTGAAATAACTTGTGATCTTTTGTAGTATTTAATGAAATAATATTTAAGTCCAGGTTTCAAAGCGCATTTCAAATACGGATTATGTGTATTTCACAAATGCTGCAAATAAACGTGGGAGGAAGACAACCTTAAATTTTCCAAAAGGTCATATAGCAAAGCAGAGCAAAAGTAGAAGTAGATCTGAGATGCCTAAACTACTGTCTGGAAGAAAAAAAAAAAAAACAAGCCTACAAAAAAAGAGAGAAGTTGGATTACAGCCATTTGTAGTCTTTACAACACCTGGGCAATAAGAAAACTGAGATGACTACAGTGGGAGAAAAATGAAACCCTAGAGATTAGAGCAGATCCTCTGAAACCCAAAAGACTTAGACAAAGGACAGTAACCTTAAACTGTAATTATTTCTCTAGTGTTTCCACATGCATGATCTGGAGGCACAGGAGAAATTACTGTGCTAGAGGCTGCCTAAGCATAAAATAACAACACAATTGCATGGAGTCATTTGTCCTTAGGTATATTCCAGTGTTAGTGGTCCTGCCTCTGTTCCTGTCCTTGCTTCTCCATGGCTTATTCCAGCTTTTCCCAGGTGTTTCCTTGTCCTTGGTAAAAGCAGCAGCAGATGGAGAAAACCTCTCTAGCGTTAATAGAGAGAGTTGAGGGAGCAGACTTCATGCTCAGGAGACTTTAACCTAAATAGCACTTTTTAAGTTGACTATTTTCATTCTTTGCCATCCAGTAAACAACTCATTTCTTGCATAAGCTACGCACAAGTTATTTGACTGAATGTGTTTTAATTCATGTATCTAAAATATACAGGTACAATGTTGCCCAGAAGGTAAAATCCAACAGCCCCTTGCCTTTGTATTTTCAGTTGAAAAGCAGCAGAAATTTGAGGAACTGTGTGTCTTTTTGCTACCTTAGACCTTCATTAGACTATAACTACTGACTCCAAACTTGTGATGATTGGCTGGGGAAGGGATAGTTTGTCAGATAGATGTATCAGTGATTTCTTAGCAATTAGAGTTAGGTAGGTGTTGCAGGTTTTTATTATTATTTACCTATGGAAATTGGAGATCTCCTGGATCTCAGCAGGTAGGAAGCTGTTATTTAGCTCCTTGCAGTCTTCCTGCCCCAGACTGCCAAGAGCATCATCAGGACCAGGAATCTTCTTAGGTCTGATCCCACACTGCAGCACTGCCTCCAGGCCTGGGTTCTGTGGTCTGTGAGTGCATTACGCTCTGATGGAGATGGAAAATGAAATGATAAATAGTTTTTGTCCCCTTTGTGAAGTGATTTGAAACCTTTTTTAATATGTTTTGCTTGATTAAAGCAGCAGCTGCCTGCCCAGCCTGACTAGGGGAGCTAATGATTTTGATGAAAGACATGATGAATAATTTGCTTGAGATTTATATGGGGTTTTTTTTGCCAGGCCCTGAGTTAAATTGAGAGGAAACTTATGAGGGTGGAATAGGAGAGAACTTTTTTTCAGTTCTGCCTTTATTTTTTTTTCTTGTGAAGGTTAACAACAGATAAAGTGGTTTTTTTTCTTTTCAGCCCTATTTTATGTAAGGACCTCAGATAAGATTTCTGAACAATAAAGTAACTTTCAAGGACTGTTTTCATGAGATCTCAAGAAAAAAAAGCCAAACAAAATAACCATCTGCTCCTTCATTCTTGGCCAAGCCATGACCTCAGTTAGACGCTCATGCAAATTATGAGCTTATGCTTTCAGCCCCTCTAAATGTTGCCTGCTTTGGGAATTAATATAAAGGGAAGAAAAATTGCCCTGGACAGTTTTCATCACCTGTCAGGACCTGTGAAGTTTGAGTTCAGCCGGAGGGAGGCTTTGAACAGTTGTTTTTCCTTAGAGGGATGGTGTTAAAAACACGAGACAGACATTTCTCTGGTTTGCAGCAGTGAAAATCTGATGTAATCTCACTGAAATGGATGGAGTTTATTTACCCTTGGACAAGAGGAGGTGGAACCTGGGTCTTTGCACTTCTGGAGAACTTAATCTTTGCCAAGAACAATACCAAATGTACACTGTTGTTCCACTGTAGAGGTTCACCTGATTATTTTTTGCTGTGATGTTTCTGTGTTTAAGTATTCCTGCCTCCTCCATCCTGACTGCTTGTTCCTCTGACACCATTCTCACTTTTTTGTTTTTTGTTGTTGTTGCAGTGCCAGCTTTGCAGTGGTGTTAGGATAGGAAATATGATTGCATTTAAAAAAAGTTCTTTCTAAGCTAGAACATTACCCAGATCTCATTTGCAATTCAGTCCATGGTGAAAAAGGGAAGAGAGACCAACAATAATAACTGGCTTGACCTTCACTGAAAGGACAGTGAGGAATGATGAAAGGCACTGTTTAGAAGAGATGAAGAAAATTTTCAGTTCTTTTCATGGACCCCAGAGGTTTTTTCTTTTTTTTTTTTTTTTTTTTTTTTTTTTTTTTTTGTTCAGGTTTCCATGTTTTGCAGAACAGTACTATTACCCTTAGTATCATAAAATGATATTTTGAGCCAAGACTTTGGCAGTTTCATCCTTTATATAATTTTGCTGTATGTTTGGCACCGCTTTGCTGTTTATAATTTTTCTTTGGTGATGGCCATTTGTATGTACAGCTCGCCTTGCCCTTCAAGGAAAGGCCCAGAACAAAGGATGTCATCTCTGATGTCATTGCATTAGTGATAACTTGCCATGTCTATGATTCTGTTATTTAGCACTGGATGTTTTATACTTCTTCAGGCCCAAGATATGTGAGATTTTATATCCTACTGCCAGTCTAGGCATCTCTTCAAATTGCCACAAAGTGAATCCTTCTGCTGTAGTAGTTTATTTCCCCAAATCTCCCTTTTGTTGCTCTGGGAAGATGCTTCTTGAGTGCTTGACATAACACAAATTAATTCTGGGTTTTTGGAAATATGAAGAGCCCCTAAATGGGTGTGCAGCAGGCACTGTTAGTATTAATAAGAGATTCATCATTTCTCATGTGAAAGAAATACATTTACATGAGGGAAGCTTTTCTGTTAAATTTTTACTCTGTGGAAACCGTAACATGAATTTGGTCTCAAAGTCTGGACACAGAGTAATTTCCATAGAATTTGCATGCACATTTTTGATTGTCTGCAGTGGGAATCCTGAACAAATTATTTTCTTCCATGATCTGCTGAACATTTCTCTCATTGGAAATAAACTAGGAATAGAAAGAAGTATACAATTAAAACAGCAGTTTACAGGAGTAGTGGAATTCTTCACTGATAGACTGAACCCTAAATATGCTTTTGCTTTTCTCATTCCATTGAGGTATGGGCTCCTTTCAATGAGCATGAATAGAGAAGTCCCTATTAATATTAATGCAAGTTATGTATGTGCACTGGGAGCAAAACATACCCCAAAGTCTAATTATTTTATGCTAATAACTGAACTGAAAAGATAATCCCTCATTCCTGGCCAGAAAAGCAACAATGGTTCAAAGAATTTTCAGTAGGATGACTATTTTATCACTTCATTTAAACCAGCCTCTGCTCTGACCCAGTGGGAACTAGGAAAAATTCTGGTACCAAAATCCCTGCTGGTGCACATGCAATTGCAATTAATAATGAGCTTTGTATTCTTCAGGATCCATTTTTCATTGCTCTAGGCAGTGGATAAATAGAAGGGCTTGTGACAACTCCAAACCACTTGGATGAACTGGTCCCTTGAAATCAAGGCAGAAACCCTTTGCATCTAAGATTTTTGAAAAAACTTTTAATTGTGCAGATGTGTTTTAGAGAAAGGCTTGGCCAGCAGTCTGTGGGACAGGCTGCTAGAAAACAGGGACAAGGATGTAAAAAGCCTCTCTGCTAAAGTGGGTGTTGAAAAAACCTGTGAACAATATTCAGACCACACTTCTGTGCCTTAGTATCAAATAATGGTTTGGGTTGAAATGGACCTTAGAGACCTTCTAATTCCAGTCCCTTTGGAGGATTGGACAGGGCAGGGACACCTTCCAGAAGGCCAGGTTGCTCCAAGCCCCATCCAGCCTGGCTTTGAGCACTTCCAGGGATGGAGATGCTTTGTGCTGCCCTGTCTCTGTGTTGTCACTGAGGAGAGTTTCCTCTGGGATAGACTCTGAGCATATTAATACCTGTCTTAGTTTCATGGGTTTTACCTTCTCTGCCATGCCTAGCCAGCTCTCTGTGTGTCTCTCCCTGCATTGTTGACCTCACCACTGCACTGTCTCAGCCCTCCTGCCTACAGTTTCATATGGGATGTGATGCCTTTGCCAAATCACTCACTATCTGGTGCCTCTCTTGTCAAGAAAAGAACTGTAGACTTTTGCTGGGGAGGATAGGGGTTCAATATGCTGTCCAAGCTGAGCACTGGACAGTTCAGGAGTTCAGGTGCACAATGGTATTGTTCTCTGTTGGATCTGTGGGTACTGAGGGTTTCAGACTTTCGGTGCTGACAGGCACTGACCCCCTAAGCAAACATTGCATTTGACCTGAGGCCGTGGAAAAGGCTTCCAAAATTGAGTGACAGCACTGGGATTGTGGGTGTGGAGTTTGAATAGAAGTGTATGATATCACATGGTGTAAAACTTGGAGTTTAAGGGTTTAGAATATAGTAATATATATAAAGCAAGATGAAGGTTTTAGGGTGTAGGCTGAGTCCTTTTCCACCTTCTTCTTCACGGATCTGGGTCATGTTTTGTAATTGGGTAGAAAAATCCATATTGCAGGCCACGGGTGGTTGGTGATTGAGTTAGAAGTAAAAATAATTCAGGTATCATTTCTTGATTGAACAATTTGTCCTTAAAAGGCCTTGTAGAGAGAGAGAGATGAGGGCCGTTTTTTACTTTGTTAGCTAGAAGTGCTGTAGCAAGACTCTCATAGTATGTTAGACTGTAATATAGATAAGAATTAATAAACATCTGAGTCTGAACAAGAAACCCCATCTCAAGCATTTAATCCCAACTCTGGCAGAAAAGAAGATAAAAGGCAACATTCTGCTAATTGATGGCAGCCAGATTCTGTGATGAGGAGGGAAAAGTGCCCTTATATGGATATCCCAGCCTTGGTGCTGGGCACCAGCATGCTCTGCAGCTGCACTCTGCAGGCTCCAAGGCTGGAACTGAAAGAGAACATTTGATGAAGATAGGATTCTGATGTACATGTCCTGAGAAGAGTCAAGAACAATCCTCTGAAAGTATCAAAAAAAAGAACTAGTTTGGATAAAGGCCAGAACAGTAGGACCCTGGCTGTTTTTTTTCTTTTTGTTTAACTAATCTCTTACTTGTCATTTTTCCCTACCTTTCCTCTTATTACGGAAATTGTTCTCTAGAAATGATTCTGTTTTGATGCTTTCTGTGTGGCAGATGGCCTGTCCCTGGCAGCTATACTCTACTAACCCAGTGCTGTACAGCAGTGATGCATAAGCCTCTGCTGATTGTATTAATGTGGTTTGTGACGGGGATCCACAAACCTCTGAATCTAGGCACTGAAAAAGTGCGATTGCAACCTGCACAGCTCAATCAATATAAATCATCAGTAGCTTCCTGCTGGGCTGGGAAAGGTATGGATGGGAGCAAGCTCCCATGTCTTTTCTGTCCTGTGTGTTATGTGGTAATAAAGTAGCTGTGAACAACTGCTCTGCTTTTGGTTGCATGAGCAGACATGTGAATGTCAGCAGCAACATAATTGCAGTTTTCCCTCTGTCAAAAGACTGACTGGCTTCTGTTTTGTGTCTGGCTTCTAGTTATGAAATTTCCTCGGAGAAGACATTGTGCAGCACACGTACTATCCACTAGACAGCACTTAAGGAAAATCAGTGGTTTGCAATTCTTTATCTCATTTCCACTGCAACAGCAACAGAGCTCTGAAGGTGTTGCAGATGGTCAAGAAAGGCTCACTAGTACATCACTATTACTCAAGTGAACATTGAAGTTTAAGTATTACAGGTTTGAAACACTAGAATAAGCTTGGACTTCCTTGGCAATTGTTGCTGTATCACTCCAGGCAGACAGCTTTGAAAAAAGCAGCCTTTGTTCTTCACTAAAGCTAAATGGATCTTCTGCAGTTGTCATTTCCACCTGGTTGGGAGGTGTTGACAGCAGTGGGCCATAATCCCTCCTAGCAACAGCCTGTCAGCATGGTGCAGTGAGGACCCAAGTCAGAGCAGGGACTGCAGGAGCTGCTGGAGGAGGGGTGTGTGGCTGCCTGTGATGTCCTTCTGTCTGTGCAGAGGTGTGCTCCTTTCATGGTAGCCAAAACACCTCCTTTCAGCTTCCAACTGCATCATTTGCTCACAGAGCAGGAAAAGCTGGGAAAGAAAAAATTGTATTGAGCAATGACAGTATGACAGTGCAGAAGAGGTTACAAAAGAGAAGAATTACATTCTGCAGGGCACTCTGAGGGGTGCAGCCAGGAAAACGCAATCAAAAGGCACTTGGTGTGCTTTCTGAAACCAGTTTTGAGAATGCTTGGATTCTGCATGGTGGAGCCAACCTTTACCTCATTATCATCTCCTGACTCCAGGACCCACAGCTAGTTTTAAATAATTCTTTTAATTCAGGCTTTCTTAACTTAATTAAGGTCAGATTGATTTTCAGCTTAGTTCATGCACTGCATGTTGGACAGCATCACTGACACTAGTCTGCCTGCCTTCCCTCCTAGGGCTGTGACACCATTTTTATTCTGGGAAATTGCTCCTCAACTGAGATTCTGGCAACAATTTTGTGTGACAGTATTTCACTACCTCTGGATCCAGTGGGGCCCAACTGCTCAGAAGCAGCAGAGGAAGCTGAAGTAAACTTTTACTCTAAGCTCCACTTCACAAGGGAAGTCCCCAACAGGTCCTGCCCATGCTTACCATGACTGAATGCTGTCATTTGGCTTGGGGGTCAGCTGTATAAAAATGTCTGGGTTTTTGACTCAGAAGCAGTTTAGAAATGGAGAACAAGTGCAGAGCAAAATAAATTACATGAAGGACAAGGCAACAAGGCAGCTCTTCAATGAGTGGGACATTGGGGTGGATTTCCCGTAACGTGGAAACAAGGGAAATCTGTGCCAGTAATTCTGTGGGAGAAAATGCATATTACAATTTTCCAAGCAGATGGTTCAAGGTGAGTGATGAGCTATTTAGATGAAATTTGAGTGGGAAGGAGGCTGTGGAGAATGAAGTGGAAGTATGATGAGTTATAGCAAAGGTCAGAAGCTGGCTTTTGAGTGCAGCATCACTTTGGAGACCAGGGGGTGTATTTTCAGCATATGCTTTCAGCATATGCAGACTTAAATTAAGATTTCATCTTGCTGACTCTGTTTCTCTAAGCTTTACCTCCACAGATGTATTGCAAAGCCCTTCTAATCTGTCCATATGGAATACACTGAAACTTAATGTCTGTGAAGCAAATTTGCATCTTTACAAAATAAATACATGAAGTTAGAGGTGAAGCTGCTACAAGTGGTGCTTTATGAGTCCAAATGTGTTTGGGCATTAGCACAAGTATTCACACATTTACAAGAAGTCTCTTCTGTGAGTCAAGGGGACATTTCAACAAAGAGAATGAATTTACCTTTTAGTTGAGTCTTCCCATACAAACCAAATTCAGCAGATTTTTTTTTTCTCTAAGTGGTATTCTCTCACAGTACCCACATATCTGAAGACTTACTTTTAAAATCAACAGAGTTAGAGAAATCTTTAGCCTGTGAGCACTCCCGTTCTCTTGGGATGTTTCAGATATTCATTGCTTGTGTGGAAGCAGCTACTGTACTAATGGAATCACTAAAAAGGAGGTTATATTAAGGTGGATTGTGTAGTACATATCTCCTTCTAGGACCAGTGAGTTGTGGAGTAGGAGGGAAGTCCATTGCTGGATGTCTGCCCAGGGGTATAAGAAATGATGCAAAGTTACAAGTGATGGCAGAGAAAATAATTAAATTAGAAGATTCAGCATCATATGAGCATCTCTCTTCTTTGTATTGCACAGACACGGCCAAAAGGTTTGCAGTCTTAAATGTGATCTGAGCCTGATTTAAACTAAAACCCTTTTTATGCCACAGAGAGGGTGTAAATATAACTTAGACCTACTCTGGTTATCCCCTCAAAGACTGATGGTGTTCTTTGTAATCAGTAAAAATCATTCCACAAAATACTTTTACTGGTGAGGAAGAGGAAGGCAGGTTTATTTTTTTTTTTTTTTTCAAGCATAATGTTTTAAGAAAGTCATATCTGCAGTACTTGGCAAAGGAACGGAAGAGAAAGTTTCTGCAAGTCACAGTTTTCCTAATTTTGCACCTAGGTAAGCTCTGCAGTTGATAATGACCTAAATACACAAAGCCCAATTTTCTTTTCTGTCACCAGGCATGCTGTTTATACCCACACTGAGGGGTCATTATTCTGATTGATTTGGAAAGGCTGATCATTTCTTTGACCCATGTAACTGGTGAGATAGCACAGTGCAAAATCTACCCATAAGCTGCTGATAAAGTGTCCCTGTGGTTTGCAGTCTCTGCATATCTAACTGGAAAGACCAATGTATAGTTATAGCCCAGCTCTAGGGAATTTCTTTCTTATAGGGATCTTTGATTTGTAACTGAAGTGACTGTCCTGCTATCTTGCAAGAAGACATTGAGGAAAATATAACTTACTTCATCTTTTTTGGTATTATGTAGAATAAGAAGCAGATTTTCTTTCCTTTGGAAACTTCTTAAGACTATTTCATAAATGCTCCAGCTCTCGTGCTGGCTCGTCTAAGCAGTGAAAAAAAAATTGGAAACAGATTTATGAGAATAGTCAGCACCTGTGATAGTGTAGATCCTGATATGCCCCTCCTGCCAAACTGAAGAGAAAGCAGAGGTGTGAACCAGTTTGCTTGTTCTTGAGGCTGTGCACAGAATATCAAGACATGCAGGGCTTTTTCGTTTCTCAGTGTTTCCCCTTAATAAATTCTATGCTGGGGGCATGATCCCATGAAAATTTCTGTTTTACCAAATTGGCATTTTCCATTGTAGACCATGCATACTCAGCATTGATTTTACACTGCAGCTTGACCAGCTCACTTGCATTTCAAAGTAAAAGCTAGAGGAGCTATTGATTGCTTAGCTGAGCAGGTTGAATATGATCTGCAGTCTCCTCTTACACATTGATTCCTTGTCTCTTTACTCTCTGCTTCCTGAATGTCACTGAACTGTGAGAGGCCTGCTAAATGGACAAAAATATTGATTTCCTTTCCCCCTCTTTTATTTTCAAAAGCTCCTTATTTACCAAGAACTGAACTAATATCAGGAAAAGAAAAGGTCACAAAAAAAGACAGAAAGAAGGTATTTTTTTTAAAAAAAAATATGAACTTGGCTGAAGCTGGAGTCCTTTAAGTTGTGTTTTCATCAAGAAAGGGTATTTGCCTGTGTGAAACCTTTGACCTCAGGCTGGTCAGCTTCGTATTTTACTATTGTCTGGTTGATGATGAACTTCTGGGGTGCTTTCCTAAATGGCTGTACCTCTAGTGTTATGATTTTCTGTGATTTTTGGCAGAGAAGTTAGTGAGCAGTCCCAGCTATGCCAGGTTTTAATGCAGAATGCAATCATAAGTCTTTTGTTAGAGTTTATTGTACATTTTGTTCCTTTTTTGTTCACCCACAAGTGTGACACTTTGCAATACCAAGTTTAGAGAAAAAAATTGAAGGCACACAAGCTGGAGTCAGGTAAAAATGAGAAGATGTGCCAAGAGGGATCACTGGGGACAGCATCAGTGTTCAGAGATTTTAGAATATCTGCTGATGATCTGTGTGAGCTTAGATGTGTTTGGGCAGGCAAATGGAGCTGGCTACAGAAAAGATAAACCTAGAACTGGTCCAGAACATCCAAGTGTAATAACAAAAAAATCCAGCAGGTCCTTGAAATCCAGTGACATTGACTAGTAACAAAACAGAAAAGTAAAAGCAGGGTAGAGGGGTGGCTAAAAAACAATGCAAAAGATCTACTTTACAGGGAATGTTATTTTTCCTAGAAATCAAAGCAATCCTCACGCTGTCTGTGCTTGTCATTACAAAAATAACCATTTAAAAATACATGAACCAAGAGTGATACAAGTATTTTATAGAAAGAGATGCATTTTTCTTTCAATGAAATCTTTGAAATGGAAAAAAATAAGTTTAAATACTTCATCAGTCCTTTGCTTAGAAATGGTGGGGAAAGTTGTGTCGATAAACTTCTAAAGTTCTAAGGATTTGTGTTCTAACACAGGATTTTTGCTGTAACAGCTGCTGCATCTTTGCTATAGGGTAAGTCTCTGTACAAAACACTCCCTAGGGATTAATGGGTACAGCTAGAAGAGACACTTGGAGAAGTTGTTATGAATAATCCTCCAGAAACACCTGCATTTAGCAACAGGGAGTAGTTGCTAGGTGTGGAGAGATCCATGAGAGCCTTTGAAAGTCATTAGTTTGCTTGAGAGGAGCAGCTCTCATTTTATTAGTAAGAATTGGATGGTCAGTGGCACTCAAAAGCCCCCTGATATCCCTGCTTGTGCTTTGTGGGCCACATAAATAGGCTCAGAAAGTTTGAAATCGAGCAGATGGATCCAAGTCTGTCACAACAAAAGGCATCAATTTTCTGCGTTGCTGTGTGTGATGGGTTAACCTTGGTCAGATGCCAGGCATCTGCCAAAGCTGCTCTCTCACTCCTTCCCAGAGCTGGCCAGGGGAGAGGGAATATAATGAGGGAAGGTTCATGTGTTGAGGTAAGGACTGGGAGAGATCACTCATCGAACATCACAGGTAAAACAGACTGTAATTAGAGGTATGAATTGAATTTATTGCACTAGCAAACTCAGAGCAGGATTATGAAATGTAATAGAGATTATGGTAATTTCATCACCTGTGGTTTCTTCCATTGCTCAGGGAGAGGAATTGTTCCCTTTCTTCAAAAATACAGGCTATCACTTTCCACTTTATTCTTCATCTTCAGGAACAGACCTGTATTGACCTGAGGCTTTAGAGAAAAAAGAACCATTACTTCATTCGATTGATCAACTCACTGCTATGAGATGTTTTTTTGGTTTTTTTGGTTTGTTTTTTTTTTTTTTTTTTTTTTTTTTTTTTTAATCCCCCAACGTGCCTGTTTGATGACATCAGGTGGGACTACCTTCTTCCTCTGGAATTTGATTCAAATTCCCCTGTTTGGAAGTTCCTGGTATTTGAGGTTCCAAGTTGTGGGTATTGTTCCACTTTTGTACACCCACTGGTATCATTTAGTAAATCTGTCATTTATGCTCGATATAACAGAGTCATTTAACTGCAGGATCTCATCAGTGCAATTAACCCTGTTCCTTTAAAACGAGGAGCTGAATGTCTTGGCATTCATGGGTGCAGGGAGCACAGTAGAGTGCTGCAGTTCCTGGCCCTTCCAGAGCAGTACTGCAGTCAATTGATTATTTTGTTAATTGGTTTTGCACCCAGTATCCTGCTGCTTTATTACTATCCAAGTGACTTTATGCACCATGCATAAGTACAAGTATAGTAAAAATCAATACCTGAAACACTTTTTTTCTTGTGAAGATCTTAACATCCATGGGCTGCCTTTGAGAACATGACCTTTATTCTGCTTGCAACACAGCTAGTAAATTTTTCATAATTTATTCCTATGCTAATAAAGTAGATGCTCAGATTCTGATCTGTACTTAAATTTGTATCCTAATAAAAAAGGAATAAATTATTTAAGAATGAAACAAACAAAAGGCTGTTATTGTAGATAATAAGCTTAATTTTGAGATGGTAAAATTCATGCTATTTTTGTAAGAAAATCTTGTTGTTTCACTAGGTTCAAATAAATACCATACTTCACAGGCTTGAATCATTTATTGATTGTTGTCAGAAGCCTGAGTCCTATGAATGCTGCTTTTTCTGCTTCAGTTAGAGAAACAAGGATTTAAAAGCTGGTATGAGGTTGCGTTGTGGGTGGGATTGAGGGCTGGGTTCCAGGTCTGAATGTCACACAAGCAGATGGGATTATGGATGTCACAAGATGAGAATGTTTTCCAGTACTTTTCTACTGTTGGACATGCAGACATGCTTGTGTTTTTGAAACCTTGATGTGGTACTTTGTATTACTGATGTCTGGGGGAGGCTACTCTTCTTTCAGAAGAAAACCATGAAATAGAATCAGAATCAGATGCAGTCTCTCTCCTGATCTTAACTAGATATGAAAGCAGACATTTCCTTCTCAGGAAAAAAAAAAAAAAAAAAAAAAAAAGGCAATTTTCTAATGTAGGTACACATCTGGCTGGAAGACAAGGATTTTGCTGAGTCAGCAGCCCTAAATGGGCAGTTTTCCACCCAGATCAGTGGAATTATGTTACCATTTTCCAAATTTGCTCTTTGGGGATCTTTCTCTCTGTAGGTATATAGATGTTACCTGTTCTTGGGCCCATTGCTTTCTAAACATATCATTGTGAGGAGAAAGGCAGGTTCTTACCTTGTGCTGGTTAAGATCACGTTACAAGGCAAGTGACCCAGGCAATTTGTAGCTCATGGGAAAAGCCACCAAGTTTTCCAAAAATTTCAACTCTTCTTTTTTTGAAAAAATGCCTAATCTTTTCCGGATCTATTATATGACTTCCTATCATTTGCAAATATGAGGAAATCCACTTTGTTTTTGTGATGAAAAAGAGGTCCCAGAATTTCTGAGACTGAGCTGTCTGTGGATGGTGACATCCTGTATGCCCTTTCTCCAGATGTAACATTTGGCAAACAGCCTGCAGAGGACTTTCAGTTCAGTAAAGATTATGCCTCTTTGAGGGGTGTATTTCCTTGTCTTGGGAAATTATAATGTCATACAAAAAAATACATTATGTTGTATTGTGAGATTGGAACAAATCAGAAAAAGGAGATGATACTGAAGCGGGAAAACAGCCTGTGCCATTTCTGCAAATTACACCCCCTCTTCCTCCCTGCTGTCTTAAAATACAAGCCAGGGCTCCCAAGCAATGCTTTTTAATTAGTAGAAATCCTTTTGCACTCAATCCTAATTCAGTGCCTTAATGCAGGCAGGTCCTGCAGAGCCAGCAAGCTTACACTGGGAGCACAAACACCTGAAATCTTTTTCCCTGGCATCCCTCTGAATGAGACTTGTCTTCTGTTCCTAATTATGTTCTGTGGTGACAGCTTGGGGTTTGCAGTGGCAAGGGGTGAGACTGGGGAGGGGGGAGGCAGAGTGACAGCTGATTGCTCTGTCTCCATGGCATCACTGAGCTTTATCTCAGAGCTGTCAAACACTGTGCTTTATGCCTTTCTTTACTGTGTACAGCGACCTGGTGCCACAAAGTACACCTTGTATGGGTCCTGCTTAGTCACTTACCAGGTTATTTCATATTAGGTTTTTTTTTTTACTTTCAGTCCGTTCCACTTTTAATGAGCTGGCACAAGTACTGGGAACACACACATAAATGAAAGCACCAATTCAGTATTTTACCATTTGGTGCCTTTAGTTAAGGCATTAAAATTCATACAAGTATATTATTTAGAAATCTTTGACACTGCCTTTTTTCAGGCCATGCTGTGCCCCATCCTGCTCATTGGTATTAGGTTTTTGGGGTTATAATGAAACAATACAGCTGTGAGGAAAACAGCTTCTAGTTAGATCCCAGTTTCATCTCAGTTTTAAGACATCTCACTGAGCACTGTCTTTTATGCTCATATTTTAATTAACTAAGACAGAAAGACGCCTCCAAGAATGATTCAACTGTCCTAAAATCTGATTGAACCTTTGGATGAATTTCTCCTCTGTTGATTTTGACTAACACTATATATATAAATTTGCTATGACACTGCAGTGTAACTCATGTGTATGCCTTTTTAATCTGAAATGCCAAAGTCACACATTCAGAAGTGGTTCTCTGAGTGATTAGATTTATTTAATAACCATGGATTCTTTTCAAGAGCACACATAAGTAAATGTTAGGGGGTCGTACTGCCTTCTTGTTGCACCTCAATAGGTGCTTGATGGTTTTAAGCATTCCTTTTTGATCAAGAAGGCTAGATTATTTTTTTTTTTTGGGCAATTAAATGTTGGTACTCTTCAAACTATCTTGTTTCCAGGTGTTAGGCTGAAGAGTACAAAATGAGTGTGCCAGAGTTGACAGCACTTTTTACAAGGTCTGTGAATATTAGTACATGTTACAACTCCAGTTACAACCACTGAGTGGTCTCCTTTAGGAATGCTCTTTTACATGGGTACAAATGAGATGGTTATGGTCTGAAGTTCCTGCCTCCGGAGATATTTGCATATTTAACTTTTCTTATATTCTACAGTGCTTTCTTAAATTTGTGGTCTAAAAAACTGTGACGACTTGTGTTTTATAACCTGTGCTTTCATACCCTACACTTCAGCCAGTGTGGTCAGTTTAGTGGCTCTTTTGCCATATATAGTTTTGTTTTTTATAGTTTGCCGTATAGCAACGAAAAATAAAACTGTGGCAAGAAGACTCATGATAATGATGCCTGAAAAGGGGCTCATCCTTACACTGATTGTTTGGTGTCTAAAACATGCTCAAGCTGAGCTTTTCTCCAGATAGGACACTGTAGGGGAGTCTCTTCCCCCCACAGCTGTTGCAGTAGTCCTGGGGCTTTCTACCTCTTTGTAAATTCTGACTGGAATCAGTCCCTAGTTTAGAGGTTGCAAATGAATGACACAAACACAAAAGAGTGTGTTTTCATAACCCTTATCTCTCATGAAGACAAGTCTCAAAAAAGCTTTTTATCTGTGTCAAGAATGCTGAGCTGATGGTGTGAAAATTAACCCTTCCAGGTGAGGAAAGCTGTACAGCAGGAGGGCTTCATCAGAAGGAAGCGAGGATATAGAGACATCAATGACATTGACATCAACATGAATGATCCTTTATTTACAAAGCAGTGGTACCTGGTAAGTTTTGAGAGCAAATCACAGTAATCATAACTGAATAATTCTCTTTCAAGCCATTCTGTGCCGTTGCAGTGTTTTCAAACAGTTCTTTCCAAGTGCAAGACTTGGGAATGGATCCAAGACTCTGTTGTGTTGGTTTTAATTGTCCCCCTTTTATATTGGGAAGATCCAGCACATTTTAAGAGATAAATTTCATTTCAGTCAATGGAAAGATCCTTAGAAGGCTTAGAAAGAGAACTGTATTGATGTCCTGTGGGCATTACTGGTGTGCTGATGTGACCCCTAGAACTGCATATGAAACATGTCTTTGAACTGTTGCCAGGTAAAACATTGTTATGGAATTACAACAAAAGATTTTAATGTATTTGCTAGCAAAAGTTAAAGCTTTTCTTATGGAAATTTGAATGTATTTTATTTTGTCAAAAACAGAACAGCTGAAAACTGGTGAATTTCTGCTTAAGTTAATGTGAAATAAAATTCATATTTTGCAGATTTTTTTCAGTTTTTCAGTGTCATATTTTTACAGGGACAAGTCTTTAGTCATAAAAGAAAACATATTTTTATATTGAAGTGAAATGATTTTTTTTTTTATTAAAAACTTGATAAAATAATTCTGGTCAGTTTTATTGTTGCAACATAGTTATGATTAAATACTCAGTAAATGCAGTACTGCCTTGTTAACTTAAGAAGGACATTTTTGCTTAAGAACAATATTTCTTCCTTTTAATCCATTCCTTACGTTTCATGAATCCATCCAGTGTGGCTGCAGTGGTTTTTTTTCCTAAAGCAAGAGTTTTCAAATGAATTGGGGGCACATTAGCATGGATGGGGTTTTATCCTTGATGAGGATGAATGAAAGTGAGGATAAATTCACTTATTTTCTGTTAGTTAATCAAAATGTTGCAGTGATAAAAATAACAAAAATTTAGGAAGCTATACAATAGGTCCCTGTTTTCAGGAAGAAAGTATTTCCTGCTCATAAAAAAGTCCTCTGTAGTTCTAACTTTTTTCCTGAATTGACCCACTGGCTGACATTTTAAGTAGAAAAGATTCAGTGTTTAACCAAATCTTATAAAGCACAAAAAATTGAATTTTGCCAGTGTTGGTTTTTTTCAGTTTTTTTATTTTTTTTTAAAGCTGCATTAATGCAGTAGATACAATTATGGACAGATGTGTACTCCCAAAACATATGGAATGTATTTTCTGTACCAAAGATGCATGCAGACACATAAAGGAAAAAACCAGTAGCTGTGGAAATATGTCAGTCAAGTAAAAAAAGCTATTTCTTTTTTTCACTGATGTATTAGATTAACACTGGTCAAGCAGATGGGACTCCTGGACTTGACCTTAATGTAGCTGAAGCATGGGAGCTGGGATACACAGGGAAGGGAGTAACCATAGGAATTATGGATGATGGTAAGTGAAGACTGAGTGCTAATTTAATACTTTCAAGTAGAATTTTTTCATGTAATTGAAGTAAAAAAAAAAAAGGATTAAAAATTAATCATCAATTGCTTAGTGGTGAGACTACAAGCCTCTGTGAATACTTTGAGATCTTCAGGGAAAATATGATACAAAGATAGGGGTACTGAAGCATGGATATCCAAGCATTAGAAGTAGTTTGCACTTATCACTCAAATATCTTCCAGGGCATACTGTAATGGCCATTAAAACTAAGGAAAAACTCTCCTTGACTTGCGTAGGCATTGACTGGAGGATGTAATTGCTGTGCAAAACATACTTAAGAAAATTATTTTCTTAAGTTATTTTCAAAGTCATCCTTGATAGCTGAAATAATTAAACACTTTCATGCTGAATGTCAATGGAGGTCTGCATATGAGATATATTGCTAGTTTCAGACTAAGTTCAGGAAAGATGAAAATAAAAGGTGCAGTTGAAGTTACAGCTCTTCTACTTATAAGTACTTGCTGAAATACAAGAATTCCATGCAGTCTCTCAACACTCTTTGGAATAAATTTTGCACATTTTCTTTTAATGGGGCTGAATAATATTAAAAATAAGTAAAATTTCTGTATCCACGTATGTTTTCTAGGGATCTGTCCTCACTTATTTCTGTTCATCAGCTGCTTACTCATATGGCCAGGTTTTTGTGGAAGTAAGAAAGTAAACTCAGACTTCTGGATCTTAGGAAGAAATTCTTTGCTATGAGGGTGGTGAGATACTGTGAGAACCTGCCAAGGGAGGTTGTGGCAGTGTTCAGGGCCAAGTTGGAGAAAGCCCTGAAGATCAGTTTCATCTGAGAGATGATCTCTGGTGTCACAATTTCACTGGTCTCCCAGGGGCAGGACTTGGCTTTCAGATTAGCAAGGCATGACTGTGATGGGAACGATGGCAATATTTGAGCTTTGCGTCAATAAAACTGATGGTCCATCAGATACAGCTTTTAGAGAAGGGAGTAATTTGCCTTATAATTTGTTTCTAGTAACTCTAAAAAAGACAGCTTGAATAACAGGATTCTTCATTGAGATTTTTATTGTCCATTTTTCTGCCATTTGGATCAGTAACAAGGATCTCCCAATGCAAGTCTAGTGCTAAGGACCCTAAAAAATGAGAATTAATCTTTCCATCAGAATTACTATGATAACATGGCATTGTCCTTGCAAATAAAATAGAGCATGTAATGGTGAGCTGGTTGGAAAAACAGGATAGAGAGGTGATGATGAAAATGTAGCATGAGATTGGTGGCTATTTCTGTGTGTGTAATAGGTCATCTTATCTCAGCTGAGTGTAAATCCACTGCCTCTGTTGCACCATCTGCTGGGATTTGTACATTTGCCACGTGCAGAAAGATGCCATGCAATAGAATGAGTATATTACACACCAGTGCTCTGTTAGAATCTTTAGCACCCTACCAAAATGTGGAACCTATACACAGATATTTGCTAAAATGGTTTAGTGCAATATTAAAAGTTCTCTTTCATGCATGTTATCTGAAATGTTTGCCTTAGTGATCACCCCAAATCTACTCTAGGTAATTTTCTAGTTTACAGCAGTTAAAAATATTCATTTTTCTATCCTGTACTGATCCAGTGCTTACCAGTCTTGTTGGTTTTGGTATGCTTTGAGGTGATAAAACTCACACAAAGAGAAATTGTGATTTAAACTAATTCTTATAAGTAAATATGATCCAGTCTACAAAACAGTAAACTTTGTCATTCAGTTCACTTTTTCAAATGGCATCTGGATTTTGACATAAATTATTGAAAAGTCCACATTTAAAAACTGGAATCTCACTTCAGTCAGTTGCATTATTCACCATTATTATTTTCCTCTGGTTGTAAAGGAATCTTGTTCTGTGATTATTAGAAAGTCTTTTTTGAAACTCTTAACCTTTGCTTTCTGTTCTGTCATTGTCTTATTGCAGGAATTGATTATCTGCATCCAGATCTTGCATCAAACTACGTAAGTTCATGCTGACCTTTTCTGTAAGATGTGGATTTTCTTGTTATTATAGTCCCTCTGCTACAAAATTTTAAATAGAGGGTAGAACAGCAGTACAGCTATACTCCTGATCTTAGTGATTATACATTTGGCACTGAAAGAAGCAGACTGAAAATGGGACTGCCTGTGCAAGGAATGGAAAGGTGACAAGGCTCTTTGTGGAAGAATGACAGACCTGTGTCACATTGAATAAGCTGCAGCTTGCAATATTGGATTTAGGAAATGAGCAACCTTTGAATTGGCTGTAAGTCCTGCTGTTGAGGTGCAGAATGCCCCTGTCACTTGGAGAGCCATGGAACTGTGGGCTGTGGCAGGGCATGTATTGGCCTTTGAAATGTCCAGGAACAGTTTCATTCCTTTATAACAGGTTTTTTTGATTCAGTGCTTCAAAGCACATGCAGGGCAGATTGTGTATCCTCAGCACATGCTATGCAAATTGATTGTACCTGAAATCTACCTCAGGATTCAGACCTCTGGACCAGAATGTTTTTGCATGTCTTAACTCTTTGTCTTCCTCCAACCCTCCACTGGCACTAGCACTCCTATCTCCAGGTGCCTTGAAGTCCCTTCCTGAGGGAAGCCAAGGCTGCTTCAGCTGAGCAATGTGGTTTGCAATTTGCAATTGCAATTAAATGAAAAGAGAAACAAGGTGAGCTGGAGCTTTGAGAAAAAAAAAAAAAAAGAAAATCAGCCACTTGGATAGAACAGCTCCAAAATGAGGAAGGTATTTTTGCATATGTGCAGTTTGGAACATAATAACACACAGCATGAAAATCTGTTTGCGTTGCAAGCAGCAAAACACATTTGATAGATTGTAAGTGGAAATAGAAGGCTTTTGAGAAGGAATTTGGGAGAGAGCTGACCACAGAATGCAGATTAGCAAGTTTCACTCCTTGAGAACTGGCTTAATAGCAGCTAATTAAACCCTGTGTCCTGACTGCAGAATTTCCAAGTGAAATAACTCAGTAGGATATTCCCATAAATTAATAGAAATAAAGAAATTTGTAGAAGGCAGCCTTTTTCTTTGCAGGAATTGTGCTCTGGGTATGTTTCTAGCATGTGATGTGGGCACTCTACATTCACGTTACAGCAGCAAGTGTGGACAAAGTATGTGGGAATATTCTGTTTCTAAAAATCATGTTTCAAATAGACAAACAAAAATCTGCACAATATACCTGATACAACAGTTCTGTTAACAGTGAATCTATGATCATGCCCAGAAATCAAAACTAGATTCAGCTGTAATACAGTGTTTTCTCTTGTAATTCCAAATTTTTTTTGCTTGATGGATAAATATTTGTCAGGTTTAGCAGCAGTATATTGGTTTTAGAGTGGCAATAGTGAATATTGTGGAAATTAATGGAAAATGACACAGAGAAAGACAACACACAGACATGATAGTAGAAATCCTAAAATAATGGAGCTGGAGAGAAATCTGAGAGTTAAGAGATTTTGGGATGAAAACTGGAAAGAAAGACTGTCTGGACGTGGGGTCATCAAACCTTTAATGGCATTCATGGAAGACTTGTGAAGAGACTGACTTTGAAACGAGGACCTGAAAAGATTTGTGCAGGAGTGACTTTGTCCAGGTGAGGAGAGGTTCTGTAGTGTAGCAGTGATCAGGCTGTGGAGGAGATGGGCTGGCTAACACAAAATGCAGAAGCAAATGGCTGGTTGGAAAGACAGTCATTAAAGGAGCAGCAGAAATCCCATCTGGAAGATCTTAAAGGAGATAAGAGCTCCAGGCTTTAATACTGAAATTCAAATTCCATACATCTTGCTTGGAAATTTGGGAGCAATTAGAAAGTCTCTCAAAGCTGGTAGGTTTGGCAGTTGAGCATTTTCAAGTGTAAAACCTTGGCCTGGGTTCCTCAGTTTAATTGGGCTTTTATGATTTTGACTTTCTGGTTTTCTTGTGTGAATAGTTTAGTGGAGGTTAGCACTTAGAGGAAATGCAGGGTCAGGGAAGAGAAAGATTTTTCTAAAGAAGGAAACTTTGTATTTTCTCTTAAGAGTACTGAACTTTGACCTGTCATATGGCGTGCACTTCCATCCGTATTTTTCTTTGTATTTTTTTAAGATTTACTGCTTGAATCATCCTTTTATGGTTTAATGCTCTTTATGTAGATGGAAGGACATGTGCCTGCTCATGGTGTGGGTGGACTGCTCTCCTGGCATTGCCTCCCAGCTTGCTGCAGTGTAGCTGCTTGCTTTTCTGGGATCAGGGGGTTATGGCAGAGCTGGAATTTTCCATTCTACACTGTGAATGCAGAGAGGCTCATTGTCCAATGATCTATATTTTCTTCTTCCAAGCCTTGGAAACCCCGCAGGGAACCTTGGAAACCTTCAGGAAATTATTTTTTCACCGCAAAGAGAGCCCTTCATTATGAACTGATAATTAAAAAGCTGGAGCCTAATGTATACTGTGGTTTGCTTTCAGATCATAGTGTATATATAAACCCAGCAATTTTCAGGACTGACTTCTCCAGGATACAGCATCTGAATGAGAATGAAAAGTCAAGTTACAGGGGTTGCATCTGAGATACGTCTAATAAAAAGGGGGGGAAAAAAAGCAGCTGTTGGGGATGGACGTAGCAAACTATTTTAAAGAAAAAACAAGTGAATGGAGATTTGTTGTGCCACAAACAGAAACATAAGCCGAGCTCTCTCTGTTGCCAGTTTTTTATTGTGGTATTTTATCCTTGGCCGCTGTCTGCTGGTGAAGGGCAGTGTAGCAGCATTATCCCACTTAGAGCAGCAGGGAGCTGATCATCTCCTGTAAGTGGGTTCGTCCCTCATTAGTAGTAGTTAGAAAAATCAGATTCCCTCCAAGAGACTTGGGCCAGGAGTAAAAAATTGCTGATTTCAGTGTCTGAACTCCCTGAAGCTGAAAGCTTGTTTCCAAAAACCTAGGCAGGGAGAGAGAGAGAGAGAAAGAGCAAGACAAACACTGTAGGAAAGCTGGAGGTGACTTTGTGGGCAGGTAAGATTTTCCCCAAGTATTGATACATGAAGAACGAGAATCAATCAGCAATTCTTAGTAATGGATAGCAATTTAAAAGATTTTGAGCTCTGTAGAATTGTAACATGTGCAAACAAGTATCAGGCTGAGCAGTGCTTCATAGCTGGCCTTCCTCAAACCTCCTCTCTTTTCTTCTCTGCACTGTGAGTCCTTATGGTGCAGCCGTATCTTCCAAGGTCTTCCCACTCAAACTGGAATGACAAACTCAAACTCCTTTTTACTCAGGAAAGGCCCTATGTAAAGAATAAGGGAAGACTTTTTGGATTTACCTCAGGATTAGTCAAAATTTTCTGTCATCTTCTGTCATTTTTCATTCAGATGAACAGCAGATGCTCCTAACCTATCTCCTCTTTCCACTTTGTCAGCATCTCCAAACACGAGGCAGTGTCTCTCTCATAACTTCTGATAACTTGTCTCCAGCCAATACCATAACAGTTCCCCCTGCCTTGCTGAGAAGTGGGAGCATATTTTTGGAATAATTATCTTATCACAGAAGCAGTGAAGCAGGGAAATGTTCCACTTCTGCTCTGGAGCTGCATTTGGCATTGTTTGCTAGAGGAACAAAAACATCATTGAATAATCTTTACAGCCACAAAAGGAATGAAAAATAGTACAGGCAAGAAATTTTGTGCTGCAATATGTGCAGCAAAGCATAGCAACAGCAGAAAGGATCTTCTTACTTTTAGAAAATCTATTTTTCCTTCATTACCCTGAATTTCTGGGTGTGCTTTGGTCTCCCTGCACACCACAAAAAGGACCAGCAAATTGTTATGCCAGCCATGAGCCTGATCACAATGATTTACCAGTACAAACCCACGGTATCTCCCCTAAAAAATCTCTGAGGTCTACTTGTGGGATTTCGTAGGGCTGACAAAGCTCCACTGACATTAATTGATCCACAGCTTTGGCCTGGTGAACCAGCACTGCTCCCACCTCGAAATCCCAGCTAATTTTTTTCCTGAGTCCAGTAGACTCCACATGTGGGGAGAAAAATATTACCCTTCCAAGAGCAAAATTTGCTGGAGACACTCTGAAGACATTGAAAAGCTCCCAGTGTCTCTGCACTTAATATGAACCCAGGGAATCCTCAGGGGTTGTAAGCACAAGCCACAGGAGAGTCAGGTTCACACTTGGCCTAGTGTCAGGGAATGATTTCAGGCAGCTTTATGACATCTGAGTCCCATGGCATGATTTTCAAAGGACTCTGAGATGGTTAAACTGCATTTCCTGCTGCATTGCAAAGGGTTATTGAGCACATGCACTAGATACTTCATTTCAATAAACCTTTGCCTCTGATATATTAAAGGTATTTTATGGGCAAACTCCATGTGCTGATCATCATTGCTAGCATCTATTTTTAATTGTAATGTTAAAGATGTGTTTATTATCAAAAAGTAAAGAACAGAATAAACAGAATAAACCTGTGTCAGCACATCACTAATTAGATTTGGGCTTGGTTGGTTTCTTACGGGTTTTTTGGTGTTGCTTTGGAGTTGGGTTCTTGGTAATAGGTTTTCTAAAATAATCACTAGCATAAAGCCTAAAAATTATCAACCAAACCCTGGGATAAATTCACTATACATCCTTCTGCTAAGCACTGAAAATTCAATTAGAACACTGATGGATGAAGGCTGTTGATGAAATTTCTGCCACAATCTGCTCTAAGAAGTTGCTGAAACAGAACAAAGCCTCTCTTTTGCCAGGATGGAAGGATAGATCAACTGCTCAGATGCAAGGCTGACTGATGCCTTAGCAGTCAAAATTGATGGCCTTCTGTTGGGCTGTTTATGCTGCTCAGGTGACTTTTGGCAGCTCAGGGGCTGATTTTAGCATTTACAATATTACTCAGGACACGCATGACAATAAAGTTTCACTGGCAAAAATTAAGAAGTTACTGGGGAAAGAATGAAATTCTCACTTTCAGATGTGGTTAGGTTTTATTATTATTATTATTCTGTGCAGGATCAGCTTCTGGGCTCATTTCTATGTTCTGTGCAAACTGTTTTTCTGTTGGGTGTTTTTTTTTTTTTTTCTTTCTCAGAACATAATTAAAGGCTAAAAAAAGAGATGATGCCTTCTCTGATCATATCAGCCAGGCATATAAGGTTCACAATGTACCTGGAGGGGTGTCCTGGATTAGTCACATAGAGAAAATGCTCCAAATCTTGGAAAACATAATGGGCTCCTACAAACAGTCCTTCCCTGCTCCCAACAGTAACTGTTATTAAAGGTACACGTCATTGGTGCTGGTATATTAAAGTCTAAATAAGATGACTGTACAGTTCCTCTGCCCTGTACCTTATTGCTGCATAACAAGAGCACTGCCAATGGGGAAGAGAAGCCTGTGTAAAAGAGATGTCAGGGTCTTCCTATTTAATGAAAGGTAAAAAAAAAATTTCTGTGATCATAATCTCTAGCTTTCAACTCTATCAAAAAGATGGAGTAGCAAAAAGAATTAAAAGGCTATTTTTCCACTGGGTTATTTCATATGGCCAGAGGGCACAGAAAGAGGCTTTTTCTGCAAAGGAGGCTGTGACTTGTGAGGGAGGTGTGATTGCCTAAAGGACAGACAATTTGTGTCTCAGGGCTGTGTTTACAGCTGAAAACTGGATTTCTTCCACTGAAAGTCGTTATGTGAATGTCTTTGCTAAAGGCCATTTTAAGAGATCTGTACCCTGAACGCTTGGCAGGACGTGGGGCTTGGTGCTTAGTACCATCCGTGCAGCTGGAGTTGGCACCACTCTCCTGATGCTGGCCTCTCCAGGGGGATGCACTGATTTATCCTGGCTATAAAATAGCCTCAAAACACCGTTCCTGTGGAATCAAAAGCTACTCACATATTGTAGCTGCATTTGATTGAGATTATTTTCAGCTCAATGTATGCTGCAAAGAGTTTCCAGCTTTATTCTATCTTAGAAGCACCTTGAAAGGGATGATTTTCAAGTTAAGTGTGTGCCTAGTGTGCAAGCAATGTCAGATGGTGCCAAGGATACTTACTTTGCAAGCTAACAACCCCTCATTGTCTGCAGCACTTATTTTTCTCTATAATCAATGCACTTAATCAGTTGCACACTGAGAAAGTGCAAGGTGGCTAATTGCTTTAATCATAAAGCACTAGTATTAATTTTCACTCGAGGCCTCATCTGTGGAAAGTAAATTAAGATTGTTGAGATGAGAAATGTGCAAGGATGAAAGAGCAGATGACATTTCTGCATCAGTCCTGGCTGGTGCTTTTGCAGTTGGCTAGTGCCTCTCTCTAGGGTTTCTCCAAGTAAGCCTTTTTATAAAATTAAAGTGTCCATGGGAAAATGAAAGTAAAATATTTTTATTTTGGGTCAGTTCAACCTAATTTTAAATATTTGGCATCCAGAATGTGCTGAATTAAAACAGCAGCAACAAAATCCCACTCTGGTGCATTGTGCACTTGGGAGAACAGGGTCAGACACATGGTCCTCTGGAAGCAGTGAGCACCACATAATTTTAAAACCAAGTTCAACAAATTGAAGGAAAGAGCTTTCCTTTCCCCAAAATGAAAGTAATACATTTTGTGTTGAAAATGTCCCAAATATTTTTTTAAAGATTTTTTCCATTTGAAACCTTAGTTTTCTGTTTCTCAAAGATCAGTTATTTTTAGGTGCTGATATTGTTTAAGACACTAACCAGTGTGGAAATCCCTGAATATCCACCAACATTTAGATGCAACTTAATTAAAATTCATGCTGTAGTTATTTTTGGTTGCCAAGGTATCACCAGGGAAGTCTGAGTTAGATGGTGCATGTGGGGAACCCTGTTCCCTCACAAAGCTTCATCAAAATTTGATGGGGTTTAGGGAGAGCTTTTTGGGCCCAATGATGATTTTGGCAAGGAAAATCACAAACCCACTCTTCGCTACTGGAATTTCAACTGATTTTAAAGGGAGAGTTTTGGCCAAGCCCTGTGGATAAGCCAGCCTTGCAAAGCAAAGGAGTGTAGGAGACCTGTAATTCACAAATAGTGCCTTTTCTTTTGTGAAATCAAAATGGCCTAAATGCAGTAAATAAAGCTACAGATGATCTCCAATACTTTAAACACCTCCCCTTCACTGTACCTGTAAATTAATTTGGTTAATTTGAAATTAATTTAATCTTTTCCATCCTGGGACTTCCTCTTGGCATGGTTGTTTGGTTTGCATTGTTTGATTTTATTTGTATGAGTCTATGTTCTCCACATTAATATTTTACTTCTTGGCAGCTATGTAGGCAGTTATTTTTAGACACTTGCCTTATTTCAGATTGCTTTGATTCAAGAATAATGTTCATAATTCTGTTTCATTCCAAATAGAAGTAATATGGATAATGAACATCTCTTACAGGATAGAAATGCACAATGTCTACTAAAATGCTGGCCGCATTGAAATCAATGCTAGGTTTTGTGTTAAAATCAGCAGTTTGACAGATCATATAAATAGCAGGTTTTTCGTGTTTGTTCTACTTTGCATTGCCTTTTTAAATTTTCTTTTAAGCATTACAGTAGGAGGCATAGACTTCAGCAGAGCCAATAATGATACTAAGGGCTGTGGAAACATGACTGCCTGGGATAACATGTTTTCCTGTGGAACAGGAGCTTGTATTTGATGAAACTTGGGCTACTTCCAGTACTGTATAGCTGTTGTTTTGTGAAACTTCAATGTATGTCGTAGTGGATACCCAGTCACACGTTCCTTGTGCTGTCTCACTTGTAAGCATTGATGTAGATTGGGAATTGTTGGAAATGTTTTTCAGGCAAATTGTGTTCTGACTTTTGTTAAAATAGGTGAATCTCTGTTTTAAATATGTACAAAGGTGAGGGTGAAGACTGTGCTGTGTTCAAGGACTTCGTAATTTCAATGCTAGCACAAGTTTTTTAGAATTCCTTCTTGTGAGAAACTAAATCACTTTAATTCAGTGGCACTTAACTCATTTGCAGGATTAGTCAACCGTGATACCATGTCTGACAGATGTAGCTGTGAATCTTTCTGTCAGTCATCTAATGATGTCTAGGACACTTCTTGAATTTAAACATCCAGTAAATTACTGTGAAAACATTAGCTATGATCAAATATACTAATCTTTAACAGAAGAACCTTAAATGATCATGTACTATTTAAAATCTTAAATACTTGAAAAATTTAGTAGGTGTGGATTTACGTGAGCAAATTCTGAAGATACCACCTTTTCTCT
The DNA here is from genome assembly GCF_965231275.1 of Zosterops lateralis. NCBI lineage: Eukaryota > Metazoa > Chordata > Aves > Passeriformes > Zosteropidae > Zosterops > Zosterops lateralis. The sequence continues at coordinate 8,032,874 of NC_139764.1, forward strand.
CTGTAATTTTGGATTTAGCTGATTCCACATGGAATAAGAAATGCAAACTTTTTTATTAATGCCAAAGCATCTAAATTGGTGCATTAAAATCCCTGAGAGCCCAGCATGTCTTGACAGGTATTAGTCACATTATTAATTCTCCCCTGGGCACGCTAATGAGGTCAGCATACAACTGGAATAAAACACAATAGGTCTTCAAGACCTTTTAACTCTGAGGATTGTCAATCAAGCTCTGTTTGCTATTTGTGACAGAAGAAACATAGGTAACAGTCTGCATTATGTTTTTTGAGTTTCTTCTCTGAAATTTTCACCTCCTTTTGCTTTATCTACAGTGTCACTTTTATGTGTTCATTTGTCTTCCATATTCATGCAATTTAGGTGAAACACCAGCTGTGTGGTTGTTAACAGTTGTCTCCTCTTGTCAGCTGAGAAGCCTCTCATGAGAAGGAAAATGCCCAACCAGGTTTTTGTCTTGTCTGCTTTCCCTTTCTCTGCATCCCCAGACTAGCTTTCCCTGTCCTAGCCTCTCCATAACCCACATGGACTGGGTCTATCTGTTGTAGGTCACCCCCAAACCACCAAAGCCACTTTGGTTTCCCTCTTTGCAAAGCCACAGTTTGGCTGTTCTGTAACAATAGGTTGGTGCAGCCTCTAGAAGTGGTCATCTTTAACATGTTTATTTTCTGAGTGCCACTGCAACCACAAGCCCAGTATTCCTGCCCTTTGGTGTGAGCACTGCTGATAATTGTCAGTTTTTATGGACTCTGTGATGTGGGTGCCAGTGCCCGCAGGGAAAGTTGGCTCTCCCAACATGAGTGACCACTCCTTGCCAGACCATGTCATGCTAAATGAGTGGGCTTGAAGGGCTGCTGAGTTTGTACTGCAGCCTCTGAGCTATATAGATTTTCTTATAACAATAGAAAAATATTTCTCCCTTATCCCCCACGTGCTGTTTAAGAGACCTTGGTGCTGGCTGTGATCTGGATCTTGCTATGTTTGATGAGAAGAGCCCATGGCAGATTTTGCTGGATATTGGGTCATTGGAGGAGCGAGGTGGTTCAGTGTTACAGTTCTGGTTTCTTTATCTCTGCAGAGGTCAGGATGAAAGACATGGGAAACGTAGAGTTGAGTTCAGACTTGTAATGTTTATTATATCTTATCTATTTACAATATTTACGGGCTCATGAGCCATGAGCTCAATCTAGCAAGCTAGAAAAATGAGGTAAAATGGAGAGCTTCTCTATCTCTACCAGATCTTTTCAAGGACAACCTGTCCAATGATGAAATGCCACCTAAATTATTTTTATATTAGACCCAATAACTAACCACTTGAAGTCTGCAATGCGGACTCCATCAACCAATTACAGAAAACCACCTAAACCCATGAAGAAGAAGGAAGAAAAATGACTTAGACAAAACCCAAAATCCTCCATCTTGACCCATATGTATTACTATACACCAAATTCTAAGTTTCTAGAGCTCCAACAATTTAGTTCCCTTTCCCTTCCTGCTTATCCCTCCAGGAGGCTCCAAGTGCTGGCTGCCATCAAAACATTGCAAGCACAACTTTTACTGCAGCTCAGTGCCCAGCAAGCACATATTTGATGTATTGATGGACTTGTCAGCTGTTTCTTACAGGGACATAACTAAGAATAATGGACTTGGACTTCATTTCTCTGCTGCCAGCTTTATACCTCTATTAGTCTCTCAGCTTCAGTAGGTCAAACTAATGCATAATCAAAGTATCAAACTATCCATTGGAAGGGGAATGTGGGCCAGGTTTTTAATAAAATGGAATGCTAAAACTAGATGAAAAGTGGGTTCAGAGGTTTATTTTCGGTAGAAGTCATTGCACAATTTGTATTTCCTATTAAAATAATCCGAGGGCTCATATCTCTCTAACAACTTACATGCCTTTTTTCCCCTCCTTTTCATTTCCCCTTGAATTAAAGAAACCAAAGAGTTCACTACATAATCCAAGGCTTTAAGTTTGCCACTTGCCCTGAAAATCTTAAACAGCAACTAGTTGCTTAATTTATTTTCACTAAATTTATTGCCTTAGCCTTACGGCTCCCTATGAGCATACCTCCTTGGTGTGTGGTAGGTACAGCTTAAAGGTTCTTGTGCACCCCATCTGAAAATTAAGGGATGTTTGGCTGAGCAGAAATAGGTTTCAGTCCTGTAGGTTAACTTGCTTTTGCCTTCAGAGCCCTGGCTCTGAGCAATTAACAACTGGTGATGTGCTTCAGGTTTTCTCCCCATCAACCTGAAAATTATGGAGCAGGCTGAGAATGCCAAGAGGTGAATCATGAGGCAGTGTCTTTACTATAAACAGAAGTTCATTTCGCTGCTTTGTTTTTAGTAAAGTCTCATGCCTGCCTCAATTTTTTACTCTTCCTATGTCAAGTAAAGATGCAGGGGAAAGTAATGGAGGGCATTTCAATAAGCTGTTTTTATTTTAAAAAATTGATTGGAAAAAAGAATTCCCTAGCTCTTAAAAAATCTGCCCAACCTGATATTTTCTTGAGTCTTTATGATTCCCATTTTTTTTTGTTTGACTGTACATCTCTGAGCCAAACATTAGCAAACAGCCACAGGGTTAGATGGCATTTAGCTGGATGCATTTGGACTTTCTTTTTTGTTCACTGGGAAAACACCTAACAATCTTGGCACCTAAGAATTAATTTTTGATTTCTTTCCAGTTCTTTGGAGCTGGGAAACATCTGTGCTGTGGGTGGTATACAGCATTGCTGTATTGCCCATGTGCTTTACCCTGTGTGAAATAAAAAGTGTGTTTACTGCACCCTTTTTTTTTTCTTTTTTTAAAGATGCTCACATGCTGGGGAGCACCAGCCAGCAGTGTAACTAATGTTGGTTTTCTCATTTTGTCTGCAGGGGAAATAGGAAGGCCATTACTGAGGTAAAAGTAAAATAAGTGGTTGTGTGACTTTGTAGCACTAAGGGATATGTAGAGAGGATCATCTGTTACTTGACAAAGAAATCTGTTTAATATAGAAAAATAATACAATGTGATATAACCTCAGCAAAGCTAATTTTCTTCATAACTGTAAGTTTAAAAATAATGCTACCGTAATGAAGATAAATGCAAATGTTAAAAGTGAGACTCCATGGTTTTTTTCAACTGCCTTTTTGTTTGTTTGCTTTTAAACCTAAGAAGTGAAAAACTTTCAAATTTGCAAAATAAGCTGTTAGATAAGAGGTGGGAACCTATAAACTCTTATAAACCAATAAATCAACCTATAACCTATAAACTCTTATAAACTCCTATAAACTCTGAAGCTGGATTATTAGAACTCTTACTTCTTGTAATCTCAGTTATTTTAACTGTTGTAAATTAAGCAGTAGCAACTTGTTGTTGGCAGGCAGTTTATCTTCTTCTGACTGTAATTCCACTAGTTTTTCCTTTGACCTAATCACAGATGGTTGGTGATTGTTGAGGAAATTGAAGGTTTTTTTCAGTAATAGCTACAAAACGAATTCACTATTGTGGTGAGCTCTTAACTTGCTCATTCTGTGGTGAAGTAGAGCCTGTACTGAATACCTGGAACTGGAATACCAGAAGGGCTTACAGGCACCTCAGGTACTACTCTGGACCCAGGACACAACTCCATCAATTTCAAATGATGTTCTGATTTATTATTCTGTGGCTGTTTTGAAAAGGAGAACAGCAGAGAAGTGTGCTGCTGTCTTATTTATTATTCAAGGTCTGGCTGGTGTTTCCTGGCTCAGTATTTTTACTTTTGTGGTGTACCTATAAGAACTGGGTAAAAGACTGCTGTGTCTGGAGAGATATGGCAGATTTCCCCAGTTGTGAATTTGCTCTGTAAGGTTAATGATTCTGAATAAAACCCATTACTTTGTGGATATATTCTTGGTGTTTACATGTTCTTCTAAACAGCTCAGAATTTGCTGGATAGAAATGTAGGACATGTACATTAGTTCATGTAGAGGCAGAGGTATTTAAAAAGTTACAGGGTTTTTTTCATTTCCATTTAAAAACCACCACAAACCAAACCAAAATAACAGTGTGCTTCCCGTGGCAGAGAGGAGAGAGTTTATTGTACAATGGCTGACTTAGCACTAAGGCCTCTGTTTTTTGTTAATGACCTTTATTTAAACCTTGCAGCACTTCTCCTAGGTTAAACATGTTGCCTCCTTTTCCTTCTCTGGTGAGCATATTCCATGTATTTAAGCCTGTGAGTACAAAGCTAAATTTCATTTTGCCACCACATGATGCTCAGTGTTACTTTAGTACAGTTTCCCTGAGATGTTACATATTGTAATTCAGGTTTGTGGCTTTGCTTGCTCTTTGGATCAGTAAAGAAATCAAACAAACAAAAGGGGTCTTTCTGCCTCAGATCTAGTCCAGGGCTTTAATGCCATGAACAGAATCAGCCTGTGACCAGTGGGATGTGTCTTTAGTTGTCTCCTGGACTAGCATGTGAGCATAGGCATATTTCTTGACTTGGAGAGAAAAAGGGAAGTATATGTGAATTACTCTGCAGAAGCATGTGAAGTCATACAAAAATTTATGGGCTTGCTGCATTATTCAAGGTACATAATTTTATTACAGTGCTGAACAGCACATGGGATAACTGATTTATTGTTAGTGTCATATTTTGCATAATGAATTTTTTCCACAGATGATTTTACTGCATGTGTTTTAAAAGGTACAAGGCAATTCTTTGGGAAATTCTAGTCAGCTTATTTTTAAGGAAAGCAGAATTTTATGTAGAGGCAAAAGTAATCTATTTATGTCATGGTATACAAGCCATTATTTAATAAATGATTGAAAGAGTCTCATCCTGGGATCTGATACTCTTCTGTTAGTATTTTATTTCATGTAGAGGCTAGAAAGCAAAAATAGAGATATTCCTTAAAAAGCAATATCATTCCTCTATGTAGTAGCATTGTTATTATATAATAGATGTTATTTATAAGCAATTGTGTATAGATAGTGACTGATTAACATCAAATCACTGCAGCAAGGAGCTGGTTTTGATTGAACATGAGGGATTAGATTCACCTCTTTGAAACACCCAGTGCCAAAGACTGGTCTAAGGCCAGACCAGTGTCTGAGGTTAGTGGCTCAACTTCTCCCTGAGGTTAAAAAACAGGCAACTACCTTAGATGTTGAAAATCAAGTGTTAAACGCTTTGAAACCAAGAGAAGGGACTTCTAGTAGACTTGTTTGGCAAGAAAAGTGGGCACTCAGTCATCTGAGGGGAAAAGCAAAGTGTTCCCACTTCAGTGTGCTGTTTTAGATCCTCCTCTGCACTGGTTTTGGTTGCAACCTCACAGGTTCCTATGCTGATTAATTCTCCATGTTAGCAATAAATTCCCTCTTGCTGCCTGCTGGAGATTCCAGCCTGTGAAGGACAATGGCAAACCAGAGATTTTAATACTCACTTTGAAAACACAAAATGAAATATTTAAGCTGTCCACTGAATCAGTTTCCTTGGTGATGCAGTTTTGAAATTGATTTAATTTCTTACTTTAGCTTAAAAAAATTAGAAAAGCTGAGGCTTAGGTATTTGTGGATTTGATCTTTAAATTAGGAACTTGAAGCAGTCCATTTGTACTTGTCTCTGCTGTTTCAATATCCATTTCACTGCTTCCATAGTGTGGGTGAAATACTCCTTCACAATGCTGAAACTCACTGTCTTTTCTCAAAGACCCTAATGAAGATAAATTACTCAGTTAGCAGTTGTTTTCTTTCCAAGACTACTTCTTAATTTTGCCATTTGTGGATGGTTCCCACTCCATTAGTTATCTCTTTCCTCTGAGTGCAGTGATCCAAAATGAAGCAAATGAGAGCTACAGGATGTGGCTGCACAACTTGGTTTAAAGCTTCTTTACTTGGGGCCTACAGCAGGGCTGCAGTTTGCTGTAGGGTGCCTGAATCATCCAGGCTGGAATCCCTTTGTCTGTCACTACTGTGAACACGAGTGGTACATCAGCACAGCTGGAAGGACTTTTCAGCCTTAATTTTTTTCACAAGGGAATTCTAGAGTCAAGAGTGGTTGATAGTACAAGGTGCTTGCATATTTGATGATGTCCTAAAAAGTCAGCCTCACCAGATCCCCTTTGAGCTTAGGGTACGTAAGTGGGCCTGCATTTCTTCCAGATGGGAGAATAAAACACACTTGACACATTATCAGGATTAAGTGAGAGACAGGACCACTGAGAGGCCCTTTAAACCATGATTTATTGCTCTTATCTTCATCAGTCTCACAGAGGGTGACAATGTCTTCACATCATTCATCAGAGGTCAGTAGTCACAAGATCTCTAGTTACAAAGTCTTATATAGATTTATTAGCCAATAAACTCCTGCCACAAAGTTTGTTAGTGTCTTTACACCAATCGTTAATTATTTTGTTTTACACATTTTGCTGCAATGCAGCTTTTCATTACCAATTCTATAACGACACAAAACCCCATAGTATTGCACCTTAAAACTTCTGTGTTACAAAATTCTCTAGCCAAACTTTTCTACTCCAAAACTATCCACTACCTAGCTTAACATGTTTCTGCTTAAAGTACAAATCCACATTCTCGCTTTTGGTCTCTAAATCTGAAAGCCTTTTCCAAGGTCTTAGATCAAACCCTGTATTCATTTCTATGTCTGGGTCTGCATCCACAAGGTTTTGAGAGCTTTCTGTGCCTTGACTTCCCACAATGCATGACTGAGTTTAAATTCTCATTTATAAAGTATTTTTAGAAGTTCTGAGTGAATATGAAGTAGAGAGTATGTCTGTGTGGTATCTACATGACAGTGAATTTTGTAACGCACTACATGTTCTGTGGAAAAGTACTTCTTGTTTTCTGCTGCTTCTAAGTCTCCCCCTTGGTAATTTCTTGAATTATGAGAAGTAATAAAAAATAACTTCTTGTCCACTTTCTCTGTACTACTCATGAATTATAGACTACTGTCAAATTCCCCCTTTTTCCCTGGCTGAAAAGTGGTGTTCTGATTAGTCTTAGCTCATGCAAACCTATGTCGTTCAAAGTGCTGTATAAGCAGCTGTGGTACTTACAAGAAGCAAATTAATCAGACACCTGAGCACAAAGACTTAGAAGCACTGAGAATTTGTGGCCATAGCTGACATGATTGGAAGGCATCTTCAGGCCTTAGTGTGGAGCTAGTGAGAGATGTGTAAACATCCCAAAAAGGGATTAATCTCTGAGCTGGAGGACAGCATCAAGCCATTAGAGAGCCATTCTGAAAATCTCAGCTCCATTCAAATGCTGCAAAATATTTACTATCTGTGCTGAATATAAGCAACCAGGCTTTGAAATGACCACCCAAAAAACCCACTGTACAAAAACTTGAAAGATACTTAGTTCTACCCTCCAATTATCAAGGACAATGTTGTTCTCATTTTACATTCTGGAGCAAGTTTTTGGGAGCTTAAGGGTTTGAATCCAAAACCCAAGGACTTGGGTGCTACCAGTGGACTGTCTATTCCTGTATCCCAGGAACTGAGAATCAGATGAGAGGGAATGTTTTTAGGAGCAAAGCTATTCATGCACAAGTCTCAAATTATCTTCAGTAGCATGCTCAGCCAAATCTTAAAAGGAATACAAGTACACATTAATTAAGAATTAACATAATTCTGTTCCTTGAGTCTGGTGATTATTAAAACATAAACTCAATGAACATACACTTGAGAGGAAGCTGCTAAATATTTTTAAAAGCCTAATTTTCAGTCACCCTTTATTTTTTCATTAAGAGAGAAAAAAGAAGATGGCACTTGACTTTCTGAAACTTTCTATTTGCTTCAGATCAAAAACTTGCTGAGTGTCCTTAACTGCTTATAGGATAAATCAGGAATGATTTAAATTTATATGGAAAGCAGAGACATGGGATGACATTTTGAAAAGTGCCTGAAAGCCACATTTGTGAAGCTGTTGAGACAACTAAAGGAATGAGGAAATATGCAAAGAGATTTTCAGGCATATGTCCTGGCCATTAATGCAGTTTTCACAGTTGAATTTTGAGAAATTTACAATCTTAGGCATTGGAATGTTTTTAGAAATCTGACTGTTGTAGTACCACAAGTGAGGTTTTCAAAAATATATCTTTTGTGGAAGACCCATGTGTCTTGTCACTTCCAGCACTGTTTGGAAATTGGGATTTAACCTTTGCTTTGCCACACCAAGTAGTTTAATACTCTTGTAAGTATTGATGAACAGTCCCTCAGTAGTGACCTGAGCTCTCACACCACCTCACAATTAATCACACTAGTCTACAGGAGGCTTTGCATGCCAGAAAACATTGTTCCTCAGTCTTGCTGGTGTGGGGAATGGGAAATAGCACAGCACTATGGGGACTGGTTTCTGTCCAGATACATCTCACAGAGTGAAGATGGCATAGTTTGCTTGTGATTCTCAGCTTCTCATTCCATTTGTGTTTCACTTTGCCCTGCATGCCTATTCTTCAGCTGATTTTCTGTGTTCCTTGTGTTTTGCAGAATGCCAAAGCCAGCTACGACTTCAGCAGCAATGATCCTTACCCCTATCCCCGCTATACAGATGACTGGTTTAACAGGTAAAAGGATTTTGGGCAGCCTGCCCTTCACTTTGGTCTGTGTAAGAAATTCTGCATTTTTGTGAAATGTCTGTTTTCTGCTAAATTCAGTTGCCACAGAACAGACACTGCAGTCTCACTACTGCTTGAAAATTAGAGGTTATTTACAACATCATTTTTTCTGGTTTATAGTTCATAAATGAAATTGCTGCTCCAGAAAAGTTTATTTTAGATTGTTTGGATAAGTGATGGCTACATACTTTTTTGTCAGCTGTCCTAGGACAGTCCAGTAATCCAAACCTGTATAAACTGGCTTCCCATCTGCTAGCTAAGTTTAAAGGGAGTAAGCTGGAGATAGGAAAGACTTTGGGGAAAGAAATCTTTTCATCCTATTGTAGAAGTCAAAACAGCAGCATGGTGTAGAATGACCAGTTTAAAAACAATTAAATCTCACATTAAGTTCTGAATCACCTTGATATAACACATTTTTACAAAATGTGTCTAGGGTTCTTAGCTTGGATTTGCAAAAAAAATTTCAGGATATTTTCAATGAAATTTTCAAATGTCCCTTAGACAGAAGTTGCCTGTAGTGCTGAGGATTTGAAAACTTCAAAAAAACTTCAGGCTCGGACTGAGTGCTTATCAAAAACTATTTCAGGCCTATTTTACATGGCTTTCTTCTCAAACTTAGGACGACTGGATGGTCTCCCCAATTTTAGTGGGGTTTTTTGTTTTTATTTCTGAAGAAATCATTTCTTGTTTTGTCAGAGTGGCACAACAAAGAAGCAGCTGTGCTTCCACCTCAGACATGGGCCTCCTGGAATGGATTAAACAGAGTTAGGAGCTGGGATGTCCTTCTTTGTAGTTCTGCAGTTTTTCAGCCAAAGCAAGATCTCAATGAGATTTCTGCTTCATTTTAGGGAAGGACATCTGGCACTTTTAAAGTAGTGTGAATCCAGTTAATGAATAGAAAGTCAGAGAAAGACTAGGGCTCTAATTTGGGGAGGCCTGCTGACTTTGTTGCTTTATTTATGCAAAGTATCTTTTTAGGAGGCAGATACCACTTAGGTCTTGAGAGAAGCAAAATTAAATTTAGCTGTAGTGAGTGATGGTAGCTTTTGTTGTTTTCAGTGTGGAACTTCATAAAATTAAATATGTTCTGCCAAACCCCATTAACATGAATTCTGCTGCTGTCAGTTATTTTATAGTGGGGCCCAGTTTGCCACCCTTAGCTGTTCTGCAAAGTAAACTCTCCCTGGAGAGAAAGTTACATCCCAAAGTCTCCTTGAATAAACCTCAAGCATTCCAGATGTGACAGGGGTTATTGTCTCTGGTCCCAGGTGCTCCTGGCTAACTTCAAGCCCTTCAGTGAAAATTGAGAGTGAGCAGCATTGTTGTCTGTAACCCAGTCTGTAATAATTGAAAATCACATCATTCAGGTTTTCAGGGAACTGCAGCTCTTCCCTCTGTTTTTTGGGGAAATGGGGAGTTCAGGTCAGCAACAGGAGGAGGAAAATGATGGAGGAATTGCTTTGCAGATTTCCTTTACTGTTCTTTCTTTTCAGAAAAATATCCAATTGATATTTAGGAAGTGTAACATTGTTTGTCAGTGAACTTTACTCATAATGGGATTCTCCATCCCTGGGAAATTTCAGGGCCAGGCTGGATGAGGCCCTGAGCAAGCAGCCTGATCTCATGGGGGCTGTCTCTGCCCATGACAGGGAGGTTGGAGCTGGATGATCTTTAAGGCCCCTTCCAACCCAAACCGCTCTATGATACTATATACGAACCTTGAGATTTCCTTTGCAAGACAGGGAATTTTCTTGGAAGGTAAATCATAGGATCAATACATTCAGTGGAGCATCTTTTTCCTGCTTTCACAATACTAGGAGGCTTTAAGATGCAAGATTCTTAGTTTTCCACAGGTTAAGTTGCAAACCAGCACACCATATCCAGCTGTCTGTGCTGTTGAGCTGACATACTCCTATATAAGCTCTGCTGACTCCTGAATTAGTGTTGCTGGTGTGTAACAGCTGTCTGCCTCTGACAGTCTGTCTGTCCCTATGTGTAGCTGCACAGGTACATCTGGATAGGGCATGATTACATGGAAAATCTATTGAGAGAAACCTGAAATAAAGGCTCCATTTTGCACAGCCAGTGATGTATCTCCCATTGAGTTTTATGCATGCAGAAGGATCAGGCTGGAAATAGGATAGCGTAATATCCCTTTTTCCAGAATGAATACGTTTCTATGTGAGCAATTCAAGTGATTTGTGGAACAAGAAGCAGAGGACTGATCACCAAAGGGCTTTTGTGAGCTGCCAGCTGCATGTGCAATGTGTTCATTAGACTTTAAGAATAAATAGGAGAGGTTTTTGCAAGGAGTATTTCATTAATCACAGCTGCTCTGCTTGTAAGCACAGATTCCCCTTCCATTTGGTGCTTTGCAAGACTGCTGGAATCACTTTGGCCTTTCCATCTAACAGCCTTTGTATTATGTACCTTCTCTCACTCAGCTAGTGAGTTAGCAGGGCAGAATTTATTTGCTATCTTGGAAACCTGTATTCTTCAGACATCAAAATCTAGCTATGGAGCCAAAGCAAAGCAGGAGAATTCCTTCCCTTCTGTGAACACTCAAATGCTCAGAAGCTCACACTGTCTTGTCAGTAAAAAGGGGATTACATTTGGCCCACCAAAGTGTCCATCTGAGCTCTGCATGTTGAATTGCTGCCCAATGCAAGCAGCTAAAGTGGTGAAGAAAGGCAGATGGTCCCAGCTATTGAGGCTGCAGCTCTGAACAGCCCTGCCCTGCAAACAGCTGGGATTAGGATGCATGGGTCCTCTCCTTTGCTGCCTGCAGAAGCATTTCAAAGCAGATGAAAAAGAGCCTCAATAAAAATCTGTGCCACCTCTGACATTTTCAAAAATATGTCAATAGGGAGGCATGCACAGTACCACTGGCAGTGGATTTTAGAAATAGAATTGTTTTCAAAGACAAAGCAGAGTGAAATTTTCATAGCTAGCATAGGTATTTTTTTAAATACAGTGTGAAAAACTGTTTTTCAGCTGTATCCACTTCTCCCACCTTACTTTTTCATGCATGTTCATGTAACATCTTTTCACTTACATGAAGTTTATGTAAGACTTGCTCTACTTGCTGAATTTATATATAATATATTTGAAGTAGCTTGTTCACAGATGAAAATATTTTTGTGTTCTATCCTCTTGTTTTAAATATTGAAATAGGGATGAAGTGAACACTGTAGAGAAAGGCTGTGATTTATTCCTGTGACATGAGTCACTTCATAGAAACCACAAAGGGTTTATCAATGATACATGAACAGCAAATAGAGCTGAGTTGGAAAAGTCTGCTATTTGCCATTAATAATTCAACCAAATCCATTTCCACTAACTTAAAAGTGGTGGTTTGTTTTTTTTTTTTTGGTTTTTTTTTTTTTTTTTTTTTTTTTTTTCCTCTCCAGTCAGCAGCACAGTATTGAAACTCTGAGCTGCTGGAATAGGCCTGTTCACAGTCTCCACTGTGTGGGCCCCTGCTCTGGAGAGGCCAGGACAGGGAGAGGAGCTTATGGTAAAAAAATTTTGTCAGGAAGATCCTAATACAGTTTTTCTCACTGTACTCTGGCAGCATCACTGATGTTTTGCACTCCAACATTACTCAGGCCAATTTTGAACAAAGCCATTTATCCTTTGTGGTTTGTAGATGGCCCATAGGTGAGTAGATAATGAATGCCCAGCACTGATAGCACCTAGCAATGAATGTTGTGTTTCTGTCACACTTCCTTGAGCAAGAACATGAGGGAAAATCTTGTTGTTTGTTGATAGTGATTTCTGTAGCAGATGAATAAGAAATCTGTATTGCTGCCTTCTCTTCCCCCTTTGTAAAAGGAAGCAGGTGAGATCTCCAGTCATCTTTATGGAACTGCCTCTAAAAATACATTCTCCCAAGTAGAGCAGGAAAAAGTATCTGTTGCTTCTTACCTTTTTGTTAATGTTACACTTATTTTTACACTTACCATATACCCTTAAAGGGAAAGAGAGGAAAAACAGAGTTTTGCTGCCTCCCAGGGTGGTCCACCTGATACTCAGTATACCTTTATAATACACCATTTTGAATTGCATTAATCCTTAGCATGCTGCAGGATCAACACCAGTTTCAATGCACAGAGTGGGTTGATGTGAGCTGTAGGATGGATTCATGTATTGATTCAACACCTTAGACTAAAAAATCCCCTGACAGCAGCACAGGTTTCAGTAGTTTCCCTGCTGCTATGCTATTTTTTAAAAACTAGGTTATGTTGTCTGTATTTCTCTTCTCTTGAGTTTAATTTCTGTGATGACTTAGGAGAAAGGAAAATGCAATCTCCCTTGCTGCAGGAGCCACTGCCAGTTAGAATCTCTGTAGGTACCAGGTATTACTGAAATACCATGTGTCAGGCCAAACCTGGACCTCTGTATCAGAGCAGAGACTTTTCCCACTTGAGCAGAAAGCTGTAGCTTTGTGAGCCTGGAGCACCTTGTCAGCTCTTTTGGGAATTAGGCACTAGATGAGAGGGATGCACGTGCCTTAGGTCCCACAGCTCTGGGCCTGGCCAGCCATGCTGCAGCTCTGTTGCTGAGGAGCGCAGTGGCTCCCTTCTGCTGCTCCAGCTAGATGTTGCACCCACCTCTTCCCATGGCATTTCTTTTTTGGGCAGGGATATGCTCTCTGTACACGTTCAAACAGCAAAAAAGGCAACCAGACTCTGTTCCATAAGGTTCCAAGTAATGGGTGTTACACTGTCAAGCCACAAAAATTAGGGAGTTGATATTGATATTGATGTTATATTTACACTGTTCTCTCAGGGACTGTTTCTACTAAGAGTTGGTAACCAGGCAGAACTTGTCTCACAAACTAAAAGGAAAAAGCCTGAATAACTTTACAATTAAATGCAGTGTAAGGATACATGTTAACCTCAGAGGAAGCATCACTCATCTTGCAGAGGGGAAACTGGGTATCACCTGCTTCAGGAAGGGGTGAACTCATCCCAGTATCCAGCACTGAACAGTTTGCCATGGGATGGTTTTCCTCTGCAGCACAGGGAGCTGGCTGAGGCAAAACAAGCTCACAGTGATCCAGCTCAGCTCAGCACGTGCATTTAGCTGGGGTTCACCTGGTCTCCCTGCCTTCCTTTTCACAGCCACGGGACCAGGTGTGCAGGAGAGGTGTCTGCTGCTGCCAACAACAACATCTGCGGCGTGGGAGTCGCCTACAACTCCAAAGTGGCAGGTATGGTGGCAATCCAAGGTGTAAATGTGCTTCAGGTAGAACTCCTACTGCAAAGACAGAGTGTTGCCCGGGACAGGGCTGCAGATTTATAGCTGGCCATGTATTTATTACTTTGCAAAAGAGCAGCTCTGCTCCTTCATATGCCAGCTCCTGTTTGCACACTAATTTTCAATGCTTCTTCCCTGCACAGCTGTAGAATTGTTGGTGGCAAATTTCATTTTGCAGGAGGTAAAGTTCCTGCTGCACTTAAAAACCATTTGGAAAGGCAAATCTCCTGCTGCTCTTACTCTTTAGGCTCTCACAGGGCAGGATCTGCAGTGCTGTAAATCTCTGTGGTTCATTCTCAGGGAGTGAAACAGGTGGTACCAGCACCCAGCATCCACATCTTGGGTGTGTTTGGGTATTTTTATTTCTAACGAGCTCCTCTCTGCACATATATACAGAATAGAGTGCTTGTGAGTGAGTTAGGCTCTCAGCACCATGTGTCAGTTTAGTTGAATCTGAAGAGATCCAGTTTTCCCACTCTTGAGACTGTTCCATGACGAGAACTGAGGCACAGAAGGCAGAGATAGATGCTTATGAATTTCACTTTGCTTTCCCTGATCCACACCAGAACATCAGCATGGATGGACCCATTGCTTCTTGCAGATGGTCCACAGTGTGTGGTCCTGGACAGCTCTGCCCTGCTTGGCCCTGTTTCACATAGTGTCAGGAGAAGCTGGGGAAGGCTACATTTCACCTGTCACCTACAAGACTGAAAGCTGAATCTCCACCAGAGAAAGGAACCAAGCAATGTTTGCTAAGCTGTTACCCAAGAAATATCACTGAGGGTTAGTAACTGGCTGGGCAGGCCTAATGAATATCTCCTTTCTTCAGTAAGGGTAACATCTCCTTCAGGGATGGGATATTCCACAAAACTTACATTTTTTCAAGAGTTACTCTTCAAGGAATCTGAATTGAGGCATGGGATTTTGTCTGGACCATGTCCATATTATTCATATAACTCTACAACTTCAAGCTGGTTGCTTAAAAGTCAAGAGGTGTGAAGACTTTTTCTAATGACCAACAGCCTACAAATAATCTTCTGTGTTTGTCCACATTGTAGTAAAATCCCCTCAAGATTTTTGGAAGTTCCAGCCAGCCTTCCCTGCCTGAGGACAATGTGCATTGGCAACACTACTGTGTGGTCCATGGCACTGGAAGTCCATGAAAGTTGAGGATCTGCTGCTGCCATGGTTCAGAGTCCATGTTTGCATAATAAACAGGAAGTTGATTGCCAAGGACCTGGTGCATCACTTGATTTTTTTCTTGTACCTCTTTTTTTCTTCGAAGATGGTTTGGCTCCTCCTGTTCCCCTACTGTCCCAAGGGTCAATAATAAATTTTGCTGGTTGCTCTGGATTGGGCTTCCTAGGGAATTTCCTCCCATTTGTTGTCAGGGAGATGGTGAATGGACAGTGATCAAGAGATCACTGTTTTGTTGTGTTGTTGTTTGTCTGTCTTGTGACACGTACATGTTCTAGTAAAGAACTGTTACTCCTTTCCCCATAGTTTTTGCCTGGAAGCCCCATAATTTTGAAGTTAAAATAATTTGGAGGGAGGGGGTCATCATTCCATTCCAGGAAAGGTTCCTGCCATCCTTGGCAGACATCTGTCTTTTTAACCAGGACAGTGATTTCTGTTCAGATCTGCACCCACTGAGTTTGACTTCATCATTTCTAGCTTGAATTAGCCCATCAAGAACATCCAGCTTTGGTCTGATTTCTATATGAAATTTATACCACCTGTTTTCCAGCTTTATATTTGACCCATTGGTTTTCTATTGAATATAGTAAAGCCACTGGCTTCTAAATCAGGATCCTTACTGCCATTCACACTGTTTGGCACTTTTGCTATTGATTTCTGTCCCATTTGTGCCCTAAACCTTTGGGAAAAGCTGAACTTCAACCCAGGGATACAAATTAAGCTTGGAATGAGTCCCTGGTTACTCAGGTCTCATCCAGAGGCCAAGTGACAGGTTGGCTGTCAGTGAAATTGTCCTCTGTGTGGGGCACAATGGATGTAAGGGCTTGCACTGCTGTCTGTTGCACTCTGGCTTGCTCAGAGTCAACACTTGGGGATTTTATGAAGCTGACATGCCCTAAGATTGCATCATTTAAACTCTTAACTTCTACTGCAGTATGGGTAAAAAGAAGCAGGTTTTATCTTGCCTTTTTTTTCCTCCACATGCTGGCCATATTTTGCTATTGTGTCTGCATGTTGACAGAATGATACTTTTCCAGGAAATTGCTGTTTCCCTCCTCTGATTAAATTCTGGAGATGCACCAAAATAAATAGAAAAATTACTTGAATAACATGTGAACACAAAACTGAATGTAAGTTAGATGAGAGGGGCCTTACTCTTTTTTGCTAGCTTAAAAAATATTCTTTTAAATGCCATGGATGTTATTTAAACATTGACTTTCTGAGATTGCTGAACTCTGGTATTTTTAAAGTGTTCTCCAAAAGAAGATGGAAAATACAGTGTAATTAGAAAGCTAACAATAAAGTTCTTTGTCTTTCTGGGCCATGCTGCCTTGGTTGCTGGCGTTTAACACTGGCATCTTGCTGGGTAAGCACACCCTGGTGAAATGGGAATGCCAAGTGCAGAATTACTGAATGGGAGAAACTGCCAGCTACTTAAAATACCTGTGACTGGGGGGCCTTCTGCAGGTGCTGAGATTACATTTTGTGCTGGGTAATGCATATTTCATGCTTATATTGATTAAAACTCACAGGTATTCGAATGCTGGACCAGCCCTTTATGACAGACATTATTGAGGCTTCCTCCATCAGTCACATGCCTCAAGTCATTGATATATACAGTGCCAGCTGGGGACCAACTGATAATGGGAAGACTGTGGATGGACCTAGAGAGTTAACACTGCAAGCAATGGCAGATGGTGTCAATAAGGTAACAAACAATTTAAGTTTTAATCATCTGGGTGCTGGGGCGGAATGGTTTGTACATGCTTGTGCTGGAACCAGCAACATGGGAACACAATGCTGTTGCACAAATTGTCCAACTTTCAGCATATTTCAAGGTTCTTTGATGTTCATTCTGCAATATTGATTTTATTGTATAGTCTCAGCATGCTGTGTTTATCTCTAGTCAGCTTATAGATGCTTTTCAAAGTGGAAGAGCCTGAACGTGTAAATATTCCCCAGGCTGAAACATGGCAGCTGAGCTACTGACATTGCATTATCTGTTTTGGTGTGTTACCAAATCTATTGTTTCGGCTTTGGAGTGTTTGAACTGTGATTGAACTTATATATATCACTTATTGTAGTTGTAATAGAACTGCAACAGTTCAGATGCCCATGGACTAATATCATCCAGGAGCCTCCTTGTTTATTCCCACGTTTCCAGCTCCTTCTAGGAGTAGTCTTTTTAAATGCACTCAGTGTCATCCTGTAATCTGTTTAACCAGACAGCTGGAGGAAATGTGTGTGCCACAACTCAAAAATAAAATAAATTAGCCCAAACAAACCAAGCTTGCATGGCTTTGTCTCCACCTTTTCAGTGTCATGCAGCCAAGACAGCCATGGCTGGTGCTGGAAGGAGTGAGCCTCTTCCCCTTAACTGATTATAGATGGGTTTCTGTGTTGACAAGATCTGAAATTACCCAGAGCATCTGGGATGGTTTTGTGTGGGAGCTCCACAATTACTCACTTTTCCATCCAAATTATTTCTTCCCTTTGCTTGTGCCAAACTCTTCATCACCAGCTCACTGCAAGCAGCACATTCAGTTTAGCATGTTTTGTGACATGATAATTAAATCTACTGCTGTGATAAATAGTGAAGCATCTAAAGCTTTCTCAAGTGCTGAGCCTCAGATGTTTTGCCTGTAAGAGAGGGATTATAGTCATCTTCATGCTTCCACCCATAAAATTGGCAATGTACTGCAATAACACTGGAAGACTTGTCACAAAATCCTTCTGAGTCTGCTCAGTTTTGTAGTATGAACTGTAAACAAACCTCTGATGAGTTCAGAGTCCCTCTGAAGTCACCTTACACAGGCTGGGTTTCTCTTTGTGATTTTCATTTATCTAGTGTTTCCATAAAGATCCCCTTAAACACTTTGGTCTTGAGGAGAACCTTTCTTGGACATGTGACAGTTTTAGCAGCATCTTGATAGTTATAGTTGCTTGATCTCTCTTCCACTAATGTTGGTTGTAGCAGATATAAACTCTGAACACAGAAGTTTCCCTGTAATTTTTGTGTTCTCCTCCTCCAATGGAGAACTTGTCTAAAAGTAGCAAAAAATGTGGAAAAATGAAAACTGAACTAAAGTTATTTTACCCTTCAAGAGAAGCAGATTTTAAGTCATAATCTGCAATTTTTTGCAATTTGATATATAAAATACCTTTGAGTTAACTTGTTGTCACATTGCTACATGCTTTAATTTTTTGAGTTCCATTGGAATTGACCTTCTCTTTGAATGTTAGATATCAGAGTCGGGGTTTTTCTTTTCTGTTTTATTGTTTGGTTGGAGTCCCATACTCAGTGTGGGGTCTATTGCCTTTTTAATACCATGTCCTCAGGAGGGCTTGTGATTCTCTTCAAGAAATAATTTTCAATATTGAGATCAGAAGGGGCCCTGAGATCTCACAGGTTGAAGGCTCAGGAAAGAGAGAGAGCAGTGACAGTGAGCTGTGCTCTTGCAGGGGTTGCTCTTATCAGGAGACATAAAATTAACAGGAGAGCCTGCATTAGTTCTGTCAGCCATTGCAGAAATAGGAGGAATGATACTGGATTCTACCTAAAAAAGATATTGTTGTCCAGGGGAAGCGACACTTAATCTTGTAATGGCAGTATCCCAGCTATCACCTGGCAATATGTGCACAGAAGATGAGACAGTTCCACCCCAAATAACTCCCTTTGTGTAGTGATCATAGCTTTATCTACCCTTCTTTTGCTCATTACATTTCCTAATAGAATGAATTTTGGGGTATGGTTTGTTCTTGTCTTTTTTTTTTTTTTTTTTTTTTTTTTTTTTTTTTTTTTTTTTTTAGAGAGACAGATTTTCTAGAGATATTTCAAGCTATGAGTGGGTGTTGGGTATTCTCCACAGTGCTCTGAAAAACCCAGTACAGAGCTGGCTGCATGTAGAGGAAGACTAACAAGCCTTTAAAATAACACCCTTTTACCTAGTTTAGGTCTATAATCTATGCCTCACATTCTCTATTGACTGTAAAAATGTAAATCTAGTGTATGATTATTTTCCAGTGCGACCCTCCTGTCTCATTAAAAAGTGTCTTTCGTAAACTGAGAGACAAAGAAATCTAGGAATTCTTTTTATCAGCCTAGAGCTGATTCTCACCAGAGTTACGGTTCACGAATTAATGATAAAGCTGAAATATTGGTGGGGAGGAAGCAACATGCTGAGAATAAAAATGTGCTCTTAAACTAAAAGCAATACTTCCAAATGTCCTAGAAGGCAATATAAGAGCTCTTGCGTGGAGCAAGATTAATATCCTTGCTTCTAATGCAATAAAATAAGAATCAGCGAGTAGGAGTGATATAGAATTCTTACACAGAATGTGCATTTAATTGTGTTGACAAAGGCAGGTAATGTTTGCCTTGCTGCCACCACACCTGGGAGCCCAGCTCAAAGGGGAGCTCACTGCCAAGTGTTTCATCCTTCCCACAGTCTCCATTCCACTGTCATGTCCTTTAGAATTCCTCCTTCCAGAGCTACTGAGATGTGGGGGTAACTAGTCCCCTGACAATGGCAATATGATAAAAACCGCAGAAACTGTGAAACTTCATATTTATATGTCTGTTTTTATGCCTTGAAGTCACCCAGCTATAACCAGGTGGGCCAAGGCCAACATGTCTTCTATTTCTGATATGTATTCTTCTAGCTGAAGATGTTCCTGCTCATTGCAGAGCAGAGTTGGACTAGATGGCCTTTAAAAGGTCCCTTCCAACCCAAACTATTCTCTGATTGTATTTTCCTACCTTTCATCTTCCATCCATTCTTGCCACGTGTTAAACTCATTCTTGCTTTCTTAATCTTACCTTCATTTTGGTCTGCTGTTCTCTTGGAACATAAATATCACCAATAGAGGCAGCACTGTTTAATAATTAGGGACAACACAATCTGCCATCACAGCTCCTTCATGGGCTCTCTTACTAATAGTATATCTAAGGCTGAACACAAAAGGGATGGTGTGTGCATGAACTGGGTATCAGCACTACCCACATAACCCGAAGTTACTGGGAAAGGTACTCAAGCTGCTTTTTGTTACTGATACACAATCCCACTTTTTCTTTTTTTAATGTGATCTGTCTTTGCTGTGTTATCTCATGGCTTTAGTTCAGGGACAGCAGTCAGCAGCATGGCAGGGTCACTGAGTAGTGGTGGTTGCACTGCAAAGATAAATGAGCTCACAAGTTGAATTAGCAAGAACTTGGGAATAGGGACTGAAAAGAGTATCATACACACAAGGATCCACAAGCATTTGGCAATCACCAGCACTGGCCTGACACAGGTGAACACTCTTACCTAAGTTGCTACACTCTAGCAACTTTCAGCTGCTAGAAAAGACGTATTTGGGATGTAATTGGAAAGGACTTTTAAAAACTTCTAGTTTTTAAAGATTAGTACTTGCCTAGTGAGGGGTCCTTGCATTCCTTGTATGTGTAGTATGACTGGACAAAGCAATGCTGTGTGGTTTAACATCCCTTGGCTGAGCTGTGCTTACCCACTTTGGTGGCTAGAAGGCTTGAATTCTATCAGCCATCATCTTAAACAGGAAAAGGCAACTTAGGTCAAGAACTAATTCCACTTACATTTTATGGTCGATCCTGTCTTTAGTGTCTAGTAAACATTTCTTATTTGCCATTTCGTGAGTCCAGTTCTTTCCAGCTTCAGTTATTGGAATTTCAGGCAACAAAAAGAAGTAATCAAATAAACTGGTCTCTTATCTATTATATTTTTATGATGTAGGCTTTTATATTAGGAGGTTGTGAGGGGTTGCTCATGGGCTGAATTAATTCCTTGAGACTTCACCATCTCATCCAGAATATATAAGGCATGAGCCATTTGTGCTGGTGAAAACATTTTTGCTTCCCTAATGTGAGTTCTACCTAAGAAAACAATGCCCAAGTACAAATTACCAGGGGAGCAGTATTAAGAATTTGTAGTCACATCATGGCTTTGTAATTGGGCTCTCCAATGAAGGAAGAAAGGACAGTGTAAAAAAAATCCAAAAGGAAATATTTCTCATTTGCCTCTTTCCAAGTGCATAGGAATTGTGTTATTGTTCTTTGAAAATGGCATATTAATGAAGTATATGCAGTTAGATGCCTCCAACATAATTTTATTTGTTCAACAGCTAAGTGGGGACAAGAAAATTGATGATATGGCAACCATCTGATTACTCCATTTTTGAGGAAGCCCAGCAAGTTTCTTTATAACTTGGGAGCCCTTTATTGTTGTATTGTTATTGTGTCTGAAATATGCATTATAATTCCATGCCTTGTCTATTCATCAAAGATAAAACCAAACCTTATTAAAACCCCACACATGTTTTATCTGCTTGGAATTCTGAACCCTGGTCATCTGACAGGGATGTTTTCTAAGGAGGCAAGACAGTAATGCAGCCTGAAAATGCTGATTTTGTTGTCTCACTCTGCCCCCAGGAGTGGGTTTTTTTCCCTAATCTGTGTGCCACAGCTCAGCAGATACATGGTTTAGCTTCCAGCAAGGCTGATGCTGCAAGCTGGGAACTTTTGCTTCCAAGGGCACAGGTGAAGCTGTGAGGCCAGAGTTCGTCACATCGCTTGGGAATGCTGGGAAGGGAAACCAGCATTGTCACTGGTAAAGAGTAAATTGGGTGTTTAGAGTTTTCTCAGTGATAATCTAGCTTAGAGGTAATGAGAAGAGGATGAGATTGATTTTTTTTTTTTTTTTGCAAATATTATTGATACTAGAATTACGCCTGTAGAGTTGTTATATTATGGCTTGTGATACACAGCCCAGCATCCAGCAAAAAAGAAATAGCTAATTAAAAGATTTTGCCTCAGCATTTTCAAAGTTCCCTCCTCATTTCCCTGCTAGACTGAACCCTCACTGAAACCTAATGCTGCCTCTCTTCACCAAAAGTATAATTTTACATTCATTTCCCTTGGCTGAGAGAAGTTAATCCAATTCAACAGCAATTTAGATGTAGAAAATAGCTCAAGCATTATTTTTAGCCAAAGGAGGGATTAACAGTTATGCAATTAATTGTGGGTTGGTGGATGTGAGTTCAGTACTCTTCTGTGACCAATTCTAAAATAAGTTACAGAAAGCCTTTTATTAGGGTTTACAAATTATATGGCTTAGGTTTCTTGAGAGTCTCGCATGCAGCAGTCTTTTGGAGTTTGGTGGTTATTACTTGACCCAAATAGTTTCAGAAATCTGCTAGGACAAACTGGACAGACAGTTATTAAAGACAGCAAAATGTGAAAAAAGGGAGGATGTGAAGGAGAAACGTGACTAAATGTGGTTCCAAGTGACAGTTGTTATCCCCTGCACAGCAGCCAAGTGTTGAATTGGGTTCTGGCTCCTGCCAAAACAGCCTTTCCTCTTCCACTGTTGAATACAGAGGTTAGACAGGCCAGCAGGGAAGGCACAAGGGCCTTCATCACTGGTGAATTTGAGAGGATAACCCCATTGCTTTTTCTTCTGAGCTGAACTGCATGGCTTGTGGCTCTGCTGGACTTTCCCAGGGTTACAGTTCATCTCCAGGCTTTCAGAAGGAGCTGGATGTAGAAGTGTAAAGGCATTCAACTCAAACAAGGCAGCTGTCCCCCTGAACCTGTGCAGTGGCAAACTGACAATCCAAATGTGTTTCCTGCTTAAACTTTCTCTGAGGTATCTCTGAGGTTAGATCAAGATTGCTTGGCTGGCTGTCAGAAATGTGTTTCTGCCTAGATTTTGCTTTAGGTTTTTCACAGTGCCCAAGTCATCAATATAGGAAGGGAGCAAAGGGATCCAAGAAGTCACAGGCTACCAGATTGCTCTAGGCAAATCATCTGGGCAGCTGGAGGAGTCAGGGATGCAGGAAAATGCAGGCAGAGGCTCCAGTACAAAAAATGGGCAGCAGTTCAGGGATGCCAAGGACTTGCTGCCTCCAGCTGGCTTAGGCTGCACAGCCAGATTGCTGGTGAACAGGAAGGTTGGGGAGACCAAGATTTCTGTGTAAACTCCTGGAGGGAGGTCTTGGGAGCCCAGTCTGCTGCTCCCCAGCAGTTCATGGCAGCAGAAAAAATGGTCCCATAGCTCTTCCAGTGTGTCCTTGCCTTGGCGTGTCCCAGCCAGGGAATATGATGGTGATTTCATTTTACCTGTGGAGGCTGCAAACTGTACTTTCTGCAAAAATTTGCAATCATTACTGAAGGTTTTAATTACAAAACATGTAAGGATTTTCAAATAATTCAGTCATGAAGAGATAGGAATCCTCTTTTCAGTGGAAATTCTAGTCAAAATTAATAGACAGCAAAATGTTAATGGGAGGATGTGAAGGACAAGCGTGACTGAAATGTGTCCTGTTCATAAGTCAGCAGGACCCCTGAAAAACATGAGAAGAAACTGTAGAATTTTTTTTGCTTTTCCTGGAAAACCAGTTTATGTCTTGCCAAAGCAGGCACACAAATTGCTATTAAATTATATAGAAGGTGCTGAAACGTCTTTGTTTTCCTAGGAGGAAAGAATTACAAAATACTATTATATGTCAAGCAGAAAGAAAGATGCTTATAAAATAATGTGTGCTTTGAATTTGTTACAGAAATCAGTTTTCAGTTCTATAATTTTTTCATTTTTTTTCAAGTGTGCCCCATCTGCATTTGCTTCCATAGGAATGAAACAGTCCATAAACACCAGCAAGCCATTTGACTATCCTTATCCTGAAACAGCTTTTCACTGCACCTAAAAAAACCCAGCCACCTCACAGTCAGGTGCTGCTTTTTTTGTCTTTTTTTCCCCACTCCTATCTGCCTCTTGGTGCCCTGATGATGCCTTTTCCCAGTCTTAAAAATTGAGAGCCAGACACAGTTAAGGGATAAGGGTTTTTTTTTACCTCTGTATTTTAATTAGGATCCTTATTGGTGCGCCACTTCACCAAGGTGGGATGCAACATAGTGCATTTTGGAGGGAAGATGCTCTTTAAACTGTATCTTAAAATCCTGCTGGTGTCCTTAATGCTTTAATAATTTAATTCCTCCTGACTCTTCCTTCAGGCTCCCTCTGCTG
Source organism: Zosterops lateralis (assembly GCF_965231275.1). Classification (NCBI taxonomy): domain Eukaryota; kingdom Metazoa; phylum Chordata; class Aves; order Passeriformes; family Zosteropidae; genus Zosterops; species Zosterops lateralis. Next base: position 8,056,995 of record NC_139764.1, read on the forward strand.
GTTGTAGTGTATGTTACTGCTGCCTTCTTCAGCCCCGTTTTTGGTCCAAATGTACAGCAGCTTGAGTCACACTAGTAACATTTTTTAGGTTCACATGAGGTGAGATGTAAATAGGAGCTTTCAGTTCACTTTAAATATTGATGTTTAGTTAACCAAACTTATTTTGGGTTTTTTTCTGCCTTGTCATAGAATCATAGAGTGGTTTGAGTAGGAAGGGACCTTAAAGGCCATCTAGTTCTGACATCCTGCCATGCCATGACCAGAGATGCCACCCACTAGATCAAGACTAGATCAGTTTTACCACTACTACCATCCAGAGTATTGAAAATTCACTTCTCCTGAAGCCATATATTTCTTCCTGGTAAATGACATGATGCCTGAGAACAGCCACCAAACAGTTTGCCTGCGCAAGTTGTCCCACTGTCTTGGGGTCTGGCCATGGCACATGTAAAGCAACAAGTCCTAAACATCATTGCCAATAATGCAGTTGGGCTGCTGTCTGTTTATTCCAGCACTGTTTGCTCATCTTTCCAGTCCTGGCTAGGAAGGCAAGGCAATTGAAATTAGAGTATTAAGAGATTAATTATAGGTTTTAAATACTAAGACCCGCTTGTGGATGTGATCCTGTATAAATAATACCCTGAGGCCACTCTCAAGTTACAGTAATTGCATGCATAAAACCCATCCCTTTCAAATGACAAGAAGGGGGATTGTTAAGAAAAGGTCCATACATGACAAGCATCCTATTCCTGTCACCAGCAGCCATCTGCTTTTTTGGGACAGAGGCTGTCCAGAGCAGGTGCAAAGTGGTGTGGTGGTGTAGGTGGGCATGGTGGTGGCAAGAGTGGGATGTAGCCTCTAAAGGCAGTCCAAAGACCAGGTTTGGGCCCTGTAAACTAATGGCAGTCAGAGCACAAGGTGGGATATGGAAAAAGTCAAAGATAAAAACGGCATAGCTGGTCTCATTTTACTGATTTTTATTTTATTTTTAAAATAAATTGCTAGAATTAATTTGTTCTTAAAAGTACGTATTTTTGCTGATACCAAATCTTCATGGAAGTTCTTAGATGGATTTCAGTGAGTTTTTTCATAGTCATTATCTTTATTATGAAAATCTGTGTCCTGAGATGTTACACATCCCAGTGTCAGCAGTCCTGCTGTGCAATTCAGTGGATTATAATGCAACTCACCAACGTGCTTGAAATAATGAGGTTGCTCTGTTCAGTGGGGTGCAGTGAAAAATAGAAGCTACTGCTGGGAACTCAGATTTGATTTAAAATCCTGACTGAAAAGGTTCCCTATTAAAATGCCACTGCAGGTTACTAAGTTTGTATATTCATTAACTTCCATTTCATGCTGGGCAGTGAGAAGACCAGAAGAAATTTTTTAGTCTTTTGCTCAGTGCATCTAAACAGTGTGTTAAATCCCAGCCTTGCATGTTTCTGGTGCTCTTGGAAGTAAGTGTTGGATTACTTGAACTAAGCACAGAGGGAAATGGTGGCTGTGCTGGAATCAGCTGGAGATTTGAGGTTTGAGTTCCCCAGCACTGATCTTTCCCTGAGAGTTGGAGTTCTCAGGCCTGACTCTCTTTCAGGCAGCTCCTATCTCTTTCTGATCATGGAATTAGAAGGAGCTGAGTTGGTCCCTTCCCACTACCTGCCTGTCTGGAAGTTGGGGAGTGGGTTTGGATTTCTTTCTATTAATTAATGGCAAGCCTTTATAGTGACCCTTCAGCTTCAATCATTCCTGTCCATCTCAGCATAATGCTGGGCTGGTTTTCTATGGATTATTTGTATGGCCTCACAACTTTATTTTCTCCTTAGAAGTAGAAGCTGGTTTGTCAGAAAAACAGCTCTGAACCAATCATATCTTTGGACAAAGAAATTTCTTGAGAGAAAAAGGTGCTGGTAGAACTTTTTAGCCATTGTCTGAACCTAACTGGATCTTACAGAGATGACCTATATCCCTTTTAAAAGAACACTTTCCCTCATGGCACTTAGAGCATGATATAAATACTAATGATTCCATAAAATGTCTTAGCATCTGCCACAGGAGGCTTCAGGGTGTGAAGCAAACCAGGAGATAAATGGAAGTGCTCTGTGTATACAAGGTTGCAGAGCTGTCTTTGGCCGCCAGTTACCTGGATTTAATCACCTGCATGGGTCTGTGTATTTCAGCTGAAGCTTCATACATGTTTTGTTGGTACCAGTTTTCTGCTTTACAGATGCTCAGCTTTACAATTGGATGTGCAAGCTGTTTTGCCAGTTGATGGGGGCGATTTAAAGGACACAGACACCAATAAAGAATGGTTTTATTTTGCTAAGGCAACACAGAGGCGAAATGCTACATTTAATAAAACAATAAGCTTACTGTGCTCTTGGCTTCAGCAGCAAACAAAATAAACAAGATAATGCACCTAATCAGTACTAAATGAGAGAGAGAGAAACATCACCAGTTGCCTAAATACCATCATCCAGACCCCACAGTTGCTGGTTCTGTTGCTGTAATGATTGGAAGAACTTTCCAGGGAATTGGGAGGTCCTAGACGGGCATTCACTCATAAGTGAGGTCTCCAAAACTGCTGCAAATCAGGGGTTCCAGTTTTTATAACACAATTCCTGACTGACTGGGACCATTGCTTGGCCAGAGCCCAAGCCATGGTGAGGGTTTCTTGCAAATAAGCATCTGGTGATGTCAGCGGGAAGGTTTCTTAAAATTATGCATTTCTTACATCTCTTGTAGATAATTACACAAGGTCACATGGAAGTTCCTTCAGAAGCCAGTTTTACATTAAAGCAGTTTGGTCAGTCTCTGTGCAAGGTTCTTTTGTTTAGTGGCTAACATAGACAGCATCTATTACATGATTTTCAGGACTCAGATGAGTCAGCTGTGGCTAGGACCTGTTGTTCAGGCCTGAGCATTTCAGCAGTTTGAAGTTGCTCCTGAAGTAACTCCCATAGTATCTCCTGTTTGCTGTTTAACTCCAGAGGGTTGATTTTCACAGGGCCGGGGTGGAAAAGGCAGCATCTATGTCTGGGCCTCTGGAGATGGAGGCAGCTATGATGACTGTAACTGTGATGGTTATGCATCGAGCATGTGGACAATCTCCATCAATTCTGCCATAAACGATGGACGGACAGCTCTGTATGATGAAAGCTGCTCCTCAACCTTGGCCTCCACCTTTAGCAATGGGAGGAAGAGAAATCCAGAGGCTGGTGTGGTGAGTCCTCATAGTGTTGTGCTGTTGTTGCTGTCTTTGTGCATGATGTATGTCTGTGTGCATGACCTATTGCAAACCTCTGTGTGGTTTGGAGCAGCAGATGGTTCTTGAGATGAGTATTTTCTCATTTGCGGTTACGTGATGGTGCCAAAACTGTCAGCTGAGAACATGTGGGATTTATACAGCAGTGATCTTCCACCTTTTACAGCTTTAAAGGAAAGTTGGTGCTTTCCTTTATCAGAAGCCAGACTTAGAAGTTCAGTTGCCCTCTTTCTGGAGGACAGTGTGACAAAAGGTCTCTGCAAAAACCTAAGTTAACATCTGAGATTGTATTTACTTGTACTGGCAGACTTCTGCTGTACGAGCAGCACAGAGCAAAAGGACATTTAGTCACCCACAGAGGGCATATATGGGGGTTCAGATCACCAGAGCCTGCTTTTGCTGCAGGGCCATACCTACAGCTGGAAAACAGGCAGGTTCTGTTCAGTTGTATTTGGGATTCTCTTCCACCATAATGATCACTGCTCTTCAGCACCTTCAGACTAGCCAGGACTTAGTTCAGTTTCCAGAGTGGAAAATGCAGGTGTATTGACTCAAGGTTAGTTTTTGCCAAAAGCTGTTGTACATTTTCCGTGGCCCTGTCTCAAACAAGAGACAAGACACATTGTGCAATCCTGAATGCCCACATGCAGTAACAGACAGAACACTGGTTTCTATCTTCATATCAGCTCTGTGATACCAGCCAAAATGATCTTTGTAATTATTGCCATAAAATGTATTTCTAAGGTTTTTTTCTGGTCTCTGCTAGTGACTAATGTGCACATAAGACAGCAGTCTGGTGCTGCTGCTGGTCTCGGTGTTGGACAAATGTTAAAAAGCTCAATAGTGTTAACAATTCTGGTTTCAAATCTTTTTGATAATCAGAAAGGAATTTAAGGCCTTTGGTTAAACTGTGTTTATAAGAAATAGATGGGTTCTACGTGAAAATGAGCACTGGATTGCTTGCTACCTTATGGCTTGCTCTTTCATTTATGCTCTGAATGTGTCTCACTGTGGTTTTAAATTGATACACTTGTCCAAAAAAGAAATCAGATTATGGACACAAACACAATTAAAGAGCAAGGGCACAAACTCGGCTTTCTGTATTTTTCTGAGTCTGTAGCTGCAAGGAAAATGGGATAACTGGTTTCATTAATGACATCTAATATCATTGCAGGCTACAACTGATTTGTATGGCAACTGCACCCTGCGTCATTCGGGCACGTCTGCAGCTGCCCCTGAAGCAGCCGGAGTGTTCGCCCTGGCCCTGGAGGCTAAGTATGCTGTTGAAAAATTCCTCATGAGCTCTGGAGAGGGGAGGGCCTGTGGCTTGTTTCATGGTGTTCGTCATTTCAGTGGGCTGGCTGCAGCACCAGGCTGCAATAACCAGCTCAGAAGCCGCCTTGTGCAGTAGTGACGTGCACGGCGACTTGCAGATGGAGCAACAGCCTTGCCAAAGTCTCATGGCAGAGAGAGACTTCAGCTGTCTTTTGGCTGGCTGTCTGTCTCTATGTCCTCCCCATCCTCTCCATCCTGGGATTAGACTTCTCTAACACCATTTGGAGGAAGAGATTATTTAATTTCTCCACATTTGTCCTCTGTGAAACGCCCAGCCTATGAAAACATAAGAATGACCCTGTAGTATGAGGCAGTGTTCATCTTGTGCAAGGGTGCTGTCTGCAATGACAGAAGCTTAGGAGGAGGACAAAGAATGGGAATTAAGAGTGATCTTTCAACAAGAGCTTTGTCAATCCATGATTTGTAGGGACAGCAGTGGGTCTCTTCTGTTTAATAGCTGCAGGCAGATTGATCTTCCTTGAAGTTGCCTAACTCTTATTCAAATTGTCTGTATTTGGCACCTAGGCCATCCAGGTCCTCAATATTTTTTTGGAAATGGTGGTGTGGAACATTTTCTTTGTTTTCTTAACCCATTGCTGGTAGCTTGCTTCTGTGCTGTGTAATTGCTGTGTTACATGAAGGAATAAATATCCATTGTCTATTTACCTTCTCTGTGGTATTCCTGACACTGGGACATTTTTTATAACCTTGGAATCATTATCTTCCTCTCTACTGATTAGGAAAAGTTTTACTTACAGTAACTTATACCACCTTTTTACTTAATGTTAAGTTTTTTCTTGAACTGAGGCAACATTTGCTTAGTTACCGAGCTTCAGTTGCTGTAACAACAGCATGAAGTGAGTACTGTGTGCATAGTTTTCTTCAGCAGTGCAGAATAATGAAGATTTGTGAGAGGCAGCCAAGTTTACATTAGCAGAGCAATGACCATCATGCTCAGAACATGACTTGGTCCCATTCTCATTTTTCAGGTTTTATACATGTAAAACATAGGCCAAATGTTTAGCTTTTGATGATCATCCCTTCTACTGTCAAATTCATTCAGTGGGACAGCCACTATGTAAAATATTAATATGGCTATAAAAATATAAATGTTTAATGAATTTTCTGACCAGAGAATGTTTAAACTGGACTAGAACCTAAATATCTCAGTAATAATTTATTCTTGTTCATTTGAGCTACCTATAAGGACTGGAATTACTCTGCCAAATTATCACTAGTAGGAATTAGATTTTATACCCCTGGCTTGCACTAGAATTTCTAGGCTTTGCTGAGAAGGCAGCAGGAGAGAGAAGGAACTGTCAGTGTCTCCTATATCCTTATGGCTATATTGAATTGTATTGTGCAGAACTATCCTGGATGATCTTTCCTGGGAATCAATTACAATCTCCCATGAAACCTGTTCTTGCCTGCATTATGTCTGTCAGCTCACACACAATATAGGGCTGACATGTCTTTCAAACCAGACCAACCTATGAAATAAAAAGTACAGCTTTAAGATATGTAGCAAAAAGATTTCAAGAAGAATGATGCAAGTGATATCTTCTTTTCAGCTCTCTTGTGTCACCTTGTTATTGGCTATTGTGATGTACATTCAGCATGCACACATGCTTATTACTTGGGGCACAGAGAGCTGAAAAGCAGCTCCTTTTAGGCTGATGGTTTGAATCAAACACATTGTGATGTTGAAAGAGTTCATCATAAAACAACTGGAATAGCTTTAGTTATGTAGAATTAGAATGTCAGTTCTGAAGCTTTTCAGAATAGTAAATGCCCTTCCTGTTATCATAATCACTGTACATCTAGGAAGACAAGAGAAGATGATGAAAAATAACCATTGCAACTAGGCAAACATTACTTGACTGCATCCATTCATGCTAATATAACATGGGTGAAAAACCTCTGCCATGCTTTATACTCCAAAGCTTCAGCCACTAATGGCCCATATATCCCCATATTCACAGAATCCTGACATTACCAACACCCAGATTGTTGGAGCTCATCAGCTTCATCAGACTGGGGTTTCTCAGGGTGGATCTTGGAAGGTCCAGGGGAAAAGCAGGAGGAGCAGGCAAGAAAAAGGGGGCAAGATCTGAAAAGAAAGCTAGGCAAAATTTTTTATCATCTTTGAATTTTTTGTATTTCTCTCAGAATCTGATATAATATCCTATGCATTTCATTAGTTTAAAATTTCCATGTTGGATCTATGATGTCTAGTTAAAAGAAGTTATTTTTAACCAGAAAGGCTTTTGCAGTTTTGGAGAACATATTTGGAGAAGTACTATATAATTCAAACCTATTCTTGTTCCCACTGAGATCAATCAATAGAAGCTTTGCTATTGAGATGTGTGCAGTTACAATTTCAGTATTATTCAAAGAAGCAAATTTTCCCCAAAGCCTTGCTCAAGCACAGTTCCTCTTTAATATCTGCTTGGAAATCATGTTTGTTTCTCATGCTGCTCTTCCACAGCTTGCATCTGACATGGAGAGACATGCAGCATCTGACAGTGCTCACCTCCAAGAGGAACCAGCTCCATGATGAGGTTCACAGGTGGCGCAGGAACGGCGTTGGGCTGGAGTTCAACCACTTGTTTGGCTACGGTGTCCTGGATGCAGGAGCCATGGTTAAGATGGCAAAAGACTGGAAGACTGTTCCTGAGAGATTCCATTGTGTCGGAGGGTCAATACAGGAACCTGAGTAAGTGGATAGTGCTAGTGGATGTGTTTGGCTTCTTCCAGGCATCTGGGAGACTGCAGGCATACAATTACATGGACAAGGATAGTTAAAGAAACTTCATGAGTTTTTTTGGCTAAGAAACCCTGACATTACCAATAATAAGTTGATAAAACATTTCTTATCAACAGTGCTTGATGAAACTCTATGATGTTTCAGTTCCTGGCTTGCAAGCGGTACATTCTGTAGCACATCTGTATCCTCACTGCTAGTGCCAGTAATGTCAATAGCAACATCCATTTCCCCTGGGCACTCACAGGTGTGTTTGTAGGAATAAAGAGTTTTTATTATTTTTACATTATTCCCAGGTAGTTTCTGGCAATAAAGAGCCTATCCCCAAATAAAAATTTTTGAGGCTGGCCCTGTAAATTACATAAATTGCTGTCACATTAAATATCTATCAGCCAGGTAATATTTCATTGTGAGATACTTCAGCAGAAAATTTTATCTCCAGAAGACTGAAACAATCATCTACAGGTACCAGTGATACAATTTGAACACTGCAGCATTTAATTGTGTTTGCTTTAAGCTCTTCAAATCTCTAATTGCAGGGTAGGTAGTCAGATTATTTTCTGATTTACCTTTATGTGCAAAAGTGAATGAGTCAACAAGTGAATGAATTAATACAAATTGACTACAGCAGCTTTAATTTAATTTAAGTAATTGAATTACTAACCCAATAATGGCTTAAATTATGTCTATATAATTTGAAATTTGACTTTTCAGTGTCATTTTTGAAGGCAACATTATTCTGTTGGAAAAAAAAAACAAACCAGGATGCCACTCTAGCACATAGCTCAGCCAGGGAAAGAGTGAGTTTTTCTCCAACCTTGCAAATTGAATTTGCATGACTCAAGGTATAACAGCTGAGTTCTGAGTTTTAGTTTATCTGTCATAAGAATACTCACAGGTAAAAAACAAATGAGGTAGTTTTAAGATATCTCTAGTTTATTAATAATTAAATGAGGAAAAATAACCTCATTTATCTTAGGGAAGCTCCGTTTATTGAAATGAGGATCATCTTAGAGGAGGAGAGAACATTTCTTTCTGCAGGCTGTAAGGGTGCCCCCCCTGTTAATTGCCTGACACATCTATATATTAACAGCACTGCTGTAACAGTTGTGTTCCCCAATGAAAATGTCACTGACAGGAGATTATAAGCATTATGAAGTGCAACATGTACATTTTTTGAATTGCGCTGTAAAAAAAAAATCTAGTGAAGTCCCAGCATCTCCAGAGATTTCTTGGAAATGAAAACTCTGCACTTCTGCTGTGGATAATTGGGTTATTCTTTCAGTTTGGTGTGGTGAAGCAACATTTTCTACATATATTCTCTATATTTTTATTTAAGTATAGATATTTGTATACATAAAATATGTATTTAGTATAGATTTATGAAGGTGAGTGGCTGATACGGAGGTGTGTTTCAGAGCAGCATTGTCAATTAAGCAAAAGGCCAGGAAATAATTACCAGACATAATATACTGTGTGCTGAAAGCAATCAGTATTTAAAATAGAAACATTTGTTAGCAATAGGAACTTTTCCTGACAAAGGTTCTGGCTGGTTTAGGGAAATACAAAGTTAAAAGACTTCAAAGTTGTAAGTCCATTAGTTGAGGAACAGGAGCACACAGGAGCTCCCCCTTGCTCATCTCTCACTAGGTACTACACATGCAAAAGTGGATTTAATATATGTAATCTCCCACTGAGTACTATGCCATGGGTACACTATAAATATATATATAAATACGTAAGCTGGGCAGTGGCACATAGTAAGGCTGTGGAAAATCCATTTTCTCCTTCTGCTCCTTCGTGTCAGGCTTTTTCCACCACCCCAGTACTTTTTGTTTCTTTAGGAAAATTCACCTGGATTTACAATAATTAGTCTAGTGAAGCAGACACTATTAGATCTTAATTAATAGGAAAAGGGGAAATAGAGCAAGCCTTTTCTCATGTTTTTAGAGAGCTGAGAGAACTTTTGCACTGCAGCACTTCTTGAGAAGGTGGAGAGGAAAGCTTTTTGCAACTGTCAAGCCTTCTGCAGAGCAGATGTAGTGGGAACACACTGCTCTTGTTCCTTTGGGCTTTAGTTTTGACAGCAAGAAAAGACTCACACTGTGATGTCCCTCCTCATTAACTGGAGGAGATAAAACACTTATCACATATCTGAGAATGAAGCAGAGTTTGACAAAGCTTTGTCCACTGTGTGAAAGGGCTGTGAGACAATATGAATTCAGGTTGAGTTGAGATTGAGGCTTCCCATGCAGAGAAACTGCAAACACGTGGCAAAATCATGAAATTACAATCCTTCACCTCTGTCAGCACATAGTGCATTTTTCTTGTGCTTTGGCATGTAAAATAAATATCTCAAGGGTATTATATTAGATGCTCAAATATTTCAGCTAGATAATATTAATGTTACACCAACTTCTGCTCCATAATACTCAGAACAAGACAGGGTTTTCAGTTTAAGGTGTTAAAATGCCTTGAGGATCTGGATCTAAATGACATTTTGCTCTGCAAGTACTTCCAGAAAGGTAATACTCTATGACACAGGGACTGGCCTGAGCCACTTAGTGATGTACCAAGTGTAATACCTGGAGCTCATCTCAAGAAGAAAAGAATTCCTGGAAGCTAGCCTTGAGTGAAATGCTTTCACTGGTTTCTAAAGAACACAGTATTTCATTAGCAAGAGGGAAAAAGCTGGTACAGAGTTCTTTTGAAAATAAGGTATTCATTTCCACAGTGTAGTCAATGCTCTTCAAAAAAGACTCTCAATTTGGCTGCACAACTGAGGTCAGGGAGAAGCCCCTGGAAGACAAGATAATGACAAGGTGACTGGAGTCTTTTGTGACTTGGTCCCTTTTTTAATGATGGCTGTAATTCTTGTCTTTCAATTATTTCTTTTAGACAGAGGAAAATGTCACACTGCTCACAGAACACTGGTAGTGAAGATGTAGAACATTTTTACACTTTTCATGTATTTTGCCAGCCAGTTTCTGAGGCAGTGGGTAATTGAAGTTGCATCCTGACCCCGATGGGTTTAGAAGGCACTTTACAGCCTCAGCTCCTGGGATAGACAGCACTTTGGAAACTCAGTAAACATGTGCAACTTCTTTCTTTGGTGTATTGCTCATGTACAGGAGCTGTTCAGGGATGGAAATCTTCACGGAAAAGCATTTTTCAAATGAGCCGACTCTAGGATCCCATGTTTGTGCTGGTTTCCAAAGCAGAACAAGGACATAGGCCTTAATGTGACTGCACTGAAATTCTGTGCAGTTGGTTCCTCCAACACCAGAGAGCCATTTGCTGCTGTCATTTAGGGAAACTTGCATGACTGACTACTCATGGTTCTTTTACTGAGTATGCACATTATAACATAAGTACCCTGTTCAGGTGTGATAGGTTAAGACAACCATTAATGTTATTCCTTAAAGAGCAGTATGAGCTTCTAAAATTGTATTACTTCTCTCTTTGTGTAGGTGTACATCTCATAACTATTTTCAAATTAAGGTTTTGGTGTAATTTTCTAAGAGGAGAACATTTACTTTCTGGCTAAGTTTGCACCTATTATTTCCTTACTTCTTTGTGTGTTGATAAGGAAAATAATACAGTGTTGTTCTGTGAGGCTCTACAACCCAGTAGCTTTAACATAAGCCACGTTGTGCCATTTTAATTTGCTTCATTATCTTTTGACCCACAGGAAGATACCACCAAGTGGCAAACTGGTCCTCACACTGACAACTGATGCCTGTGAGGGGAAGGAGAACTTTGTCCGCTACCTTGAGCACGTCCAGGCAGTGATAACTGTGAACTCCACGCGGCGAGGGGACCTCAACATCAACATGACCTCACCCATGGGAACAAAGTCCATCCTGCTGAGCCGGCGCCCCAGGGATGATGACTCCAAGGTGGGTTTTGACAAATGGCCTTTCATGACCACTCACACCTGGGGAGAAGACCCCCGAGGCAGCTGGGCTCTGGAGGTTGGGTTTGTGGGCAGCCAGCCCCAGCGGGGCGTGCTGAAGGAGTGGACACTGATGTTGCACGGGACTCAGAGCGCACCCTACATAGACCAAATCGTCAAAGATTATCAGTCCAAACTGGCCATGTCCAAGAAGGAAGAGCTGGAGGAAGAATTGGATGAAGCAGTGGAGAGAAGCCTGAAGAGTATACTGAGCAAGAACTAGTGCCGTGTTGCATGACGATGTCTTTCCTTCCCCAGACCCCTCTACTTCACCAAACTTCACCTTCTACTATCCAAACCTCTGTGTTAGACGTATTACAATGATTGTCTCTGTAGCCAAATTATCACCCTTTCTTGATTTTGAAGTCTTATATCTCGTCGATAATTATTTTAATTGCCACTGAAGCAGTCCATTTTTTTAATCTCTCAATCACGAAATATACTCCCACCAAATACTATGTATAGTTTGTGACTGTAAATGATGATTTTTTTTCTTTTTGTGTCATACAAATCGGTAATAACCTGCAAAGAAGTTAATGGCTTTTCCCTTCATATTTCTGTGGTAAATGTTTGTATTAAAAAAAGAGTGAATTTTAACACTGGAAGTTGGTGATAATGAGCACATTTTAAAAAATGACTGTGGGAGAGGGAATGACAAAGAAGTTGTCTGGAGAGGTCTTTGAACATGCTCCTTCTGCATCACTGACTTTAGTGGGACTTTCTCCATTGGGTTCAACCAAAGCAGCACTAGACCCCACAAAAAGAAACAATCCAGAGATAAGGAAAATTTACCAATCCTATTTGCAGAAATCCAATTATTTTGAGAGTTTTATTTCATACTACAGTTACACTACATACACCCTTCAGCTACAGGATGGATCAACAGATATGCAATAAGGAAGGCAAAGCAATGGTGTGTGGGAGGGAGAAGTGATTTGCAAACTGGGTCAAGGCCTTCTAGAAGCACAAGTCCCACTTTTGCTGGAGTTTTTTTTAGTTTGGTCATTTTGGGGGTTCTTTTTCCTGTATTATTGTAGTGTTGTTGGTTTTTGGTTTTTTGTTTTGCAATTTTGGCAATTTAAATCTATTTACCATCTTAAAGGAGAACAGGCACATGTAAGAACATGAGCTGCAGGATTTCTGACAGCTTGTGTGCATCTGCTGGTCTCCCTACTGAGATGTTCTCCAGCACTGTAAAATGAGGCTGTTCAGCATTACCAACCACAGACACCTGTTTTCTGGGTTGCCACCTGGTTTCTAGCTGCCACTAAACTGCTGTGGGGAAAATTTGAAGCACACAGTTTCAGTCCCAAAGCAATTTTTAATTTAAATTTCTTGTTTTTAAGCTATATATATGCTGGTATTATGTTGTACAAATATATTTAAGGAGAAAAATATGCTGAAGTTATTAAAGTGTAATGCAAAGTTGGCCTTCTTGAGAAATAAAATGTAGTATATTTGGGAAGATTTGTTGGCAGTCATTGTTCTTTGCTGTTTAAAGTCAGTCCCGCTTTGATGAGTTAAAGTCCATTTCTCTCTCACCCTCAGAGTATGCTCTGGCTATTGCTGCAAAACGTAACATTCTCCCTGGTGGGAATTACTGATGGAAGTAACCACTACATGTTCTCAGGTGTGAGATCCCAAATTTGACCTTTGAGAATTAAAGGGTCTTGTTTCTGCAAATATTTAGGCACTTGCACTAAAGCCCATCAGTGGACTTGCTCAAATGGTAATTGTAAGCAGGTATTTCAGATCTTTGCAGGCTCCACATTTTAGCAGCGACTAGTTTCAGAATTTTATTATGTATTTTTATTATGCAGAGTATTAATCTAAGATGTTTTAATAAAAGTTGTCCTGGTTGATCCAGTGCATAGCAGTAGAAACACATTCAGTAAGTAAATATATATCTAACAAATAAAAAACATAACCCAAAGGTTCTACAATGGATGTGTTTCACTTAACAATGTATAAGAATAATATTAAATTAATTCAAGAGACCATCCATCTTTTATTTTTCCATAAGAGGCCTATTCTTTCCTTTTCCAAATGAAAAATAAACAGCTCAACCTACTCAAAGTCTGTGTGAATTACACTCTAAAGCCAGAACAAGCAACCTCACACTACTCACAGGGTTCTCGTTGTGTGCAACAGTCCCATCAGAAAAATTTACCATATATATATTTATGCATACACTTGTATGACTAAATGCACACACATATGTGGTATTGCTCTCTCTGTGTATATATATATAAAATTATAATTTTATATATATATATTAAAAAAGATACAATATATTTATTCAGAGTACATTAAGTATATTTGCATATAAATATGTCTAGAATTACATATGGTATGTAAGGTATAATACACATACATCATAACTTTTTGTGTGCATGTGATCAAAGGAAGAGGTTACTGAAACTTTTTACTGGACTTCTAAAATGTGGGAAAGTTTTGGAATAAGAGAAGTCCACGTGGAATTCTTAAATGAACATGTACATGACTTTCCATTGCATTCATGTAATTTTGCAGTTGTCTGTTCAATTATTAAATATCTTATAAATCAGCAAAATAACTAGATGGCTGTCCATATTTTCATAATGCTGACATGATTTAGTAATTGAAAAGTCACAGTAATGAGTGATATATAGAAATGGTGAATTTTGATATAATTATATATATAAAATGACATTTATATACAATATAAAGATCAAATTCTTGGGGATTTTTGCTTCAAGGGATCACTGAAAAATATGTCCAGTTAGATGGAGTTTTTATAGTGTTGCTGATGGAAAATAAAGTTAATTTGTTAGTATTTATAATAAAAGGGGAGATGAAGCTCGTGATGAAAAACAGGTGAACCCTGTGATGATGTTTTATAATATCAGTAAAATAAAGAGTTGTTGTAAACTGGCAGATCCTATCATCATCATTGCTTATCTGAAGGTACATGGGAGGTAAAATGCTGCTCTCAGTGAGATGACTTCCTAATTCTCTGTTTTTTACACTGATGAAGAAATGTGTATCTTGCAAATTCTGGATACAGAGAAGATAAGGACCGTACTCCAGAAGAGTTGATAGCAGCAGATTAAGAGGTAAACTGCTTTATGTTAACTCTGTGAAACTCTGACATGTATAAGCTTAAAGCCACAGGCTGGGAGGAGCTTTTTCAAATTTATTTGGTACTATTTACATGTTTCAAACTCATTGGCTCCAAGGTCAGCTCTGCAAAAGCAGCAGCAGTGCAGGTGCTGAGCTGCACTGGGAAGAGGATGATCAGGAATAGAGACTGTGAGTTTTGCACTGCAGCTCTGCTCCCAAGAAAATGCCACAGCAGATTGTATTTTCCTCTGCTGTATGGAGCACTTTGATTCACATTAAAGTCCTTGTTTCCCTTTTCATCTCTTCTTCCCACCCATGCCTTTTGGGTACTTTTTAGCTTTTGTGTTCTCATGGCAGAAAGTACATTTGATTTTATAATATCTTATCACATCCACAGCAGTACAGTCTGGTAGGGAACCTCCTCATCTAGTTCTTGTTGCCTCAGAAGTGAGAATGTGCCTGTAATAACCTGAATCTCATTCCAGTCTCTTGTTGAATTGGTGCTTGCAACTATTTCACCATTAAACTTTATCATTTAAACACTTCATTGAGAATCTGCATTTAATTAAGAGCCTGGTCCCTAAATTATGAGATATACTATACACTTCAGTATGATCACTATTAACCAGATACTACTAGTGGTTTTCTATATAAATTTCATGCAAATTTACAGAAAGATGCCTGTGATCTGCTGCCTTACTGGGCAACTGCGGTGTCTGTGGAAGGCAGGTCAGAGATTGTAGCAGAATTTAGCCCTCATTCTTCTTAGTCCTTGAATTCTGCTGCTTGCTGCCCAGGCAATGCAGTATGTGACTTCCTTCAGCAGTAAGTGCCATCAGACCAGCTTTAGGAGCAGTTCTTACATCACACTGACCTGCTGAGTCAGGGTTACAGGCATCATAAACCAAATCTGGGTTAGTAGCCAGTGGTGACACCATAAAACAAAAGAGGATGAAGGTGGTGGAGGTGCTCACACAGTGGACACCTCGCCCAGGCTGTCCTGACGTTGCCTCCTTGCCACTGAATAAGACCTTTTGTATACTGGACACTGGGTCCACTGTATTGCTTTGAAATCAGGTGGGCTGGGAGAGGGAGAAGAATACTCATTTCCATCTAGGTACTACCTGAACCTGTTTACACCCTGCTGTGTGACAGAATTATTAAACAGCCTGCCTATTGCTGCAGTGAGGGTAGGTTTTTTGGTTTCGGTTTTTTGTTTTGTTTTGTTTTGTTTACCTTGCAACAGTCAAATTCTTTCAGCAGCAGTTATTCTGAGCAGTTGCTCCCAGCCTACACAGGCATTGATAAATTCCTTCTCTGCAGTTATTTACACTGTTAATATATTAAACTGAAAAGCAACACGCTCTAGTGAGCTGTGTCTGGATTAAACTCCCACAGCATTCCAATAAAACAGCATCGAGAAAAAGTCCTGACTAAAGCTGTGACTGTGAGAGTCACCTGTCCCTGTTTCAAAGAATAAGGTGCCACTTTACCAGGCATAGCAATCACAGTAGATCAGATGTTACACTTGTGCTGGACCTCATGAATTGAAATAATCAAAACAAACATATTATTGAAGGAAAGACTTGGGTGCTGTGAGGAGTTCCTGAAGCTCAGGCTTGTCAGCTCAAATGGCTTTTAGCCCTGATGTGCTGCAGCTGACAGGAGTTAACAGGCAGAAAGAAAAGGCACAACAATGCTGGAAGTTGAAATGAAAACTTAGAGAATTGGGATTGGATTGGACAAGAAATGTGTAGAGACTAATTAGTACTTCAGTAAGTATGAGCCCTTCAGTAAGCCTTGGGCTTTAGTGGGATCAATTGTGTTCCTGGAGTCAAGCTGAGGCCTAAATGGTGTATGAGCACTTTAAGTAGAGCTCAGTATTTACACACAAGCAAAAGATTTCCTTTCCCTGATTTTTTTTTTCTTTGTGTTTTTTTGGTTTGTTTTCTTAAGTCGAAGCTTTCTGGGAGCTGCAAGAATCTGTTGCTGCTGGAAATGTTGCTTTTTGCTTCCCCAGGCATGGGGAGGTGGAAAGGAATACTGCTTATTCCAACAATCCTGTGGAGCTCCATGTAACAAGGAGTGAAACGGGGTCCTGTGGCAGTATTAAACTCTACGGTCCAAGGAAATACTTAAAAGAAAATACCTAAACACACAGTCTTTGGCTGGAGTCTGCTCAAAAGCTCATTGGCATTCATAAGTACATCAGTTGTGTTGGTGAAGGACAAATAGTAGCTTTTATAAGGGAAATCTCCCTTATAAAGGAAATTTTATTCTGAGAAGACCTGCAGTAAGAGCTTATTTCAAGTACAGTAGTGTTTGTCTTTATTTCCAAAAAGAGGGGTCTGCCAAGCTCATTGCTATTTAAAGACTCTGAAAAGGAGAGATTTGGAACAGGTTATTTCAGAGGTATCCAGCCCTTCCCCTGGAAAAACTCCTGCACACCATTCAGGTGATGTTTACGAGTAGGGACTGTGAGTCAATGGTACACACAAAATAAACCCACAGTGGGTATCTTCGGTAGAAGGCAAAACTTTTATTTAATGAACCAGATGTCACAAGTTAACATTTGCAGCTGTCTTAGAGATTGGGGGGGGTCGTATGGCAGTTATAGGAGCAGTAGAGGAATATGCGAATTTGTCCCGGATACTGTGGAAAGCCAGGCAGCTCTGTCATGATAATTATTTTCCCTGTGTCTTAACCATGAAAATCAGTTGCATAGGATGTGCCCTGGAGAGCACTAATGGTTGTTGCACCAAAGGTGAGCCTACATCAGACAGAATTGCCGTCAAGAATTCAATCTGTTCCATACCAAACAGCAAAAAAATCTCACTACTGTCATCATTCAGTCAGGAAAAAAACACAGTCATTTAATAACTAGGCCAGACAAGTCGACTATCAGGGGGTATGTGTCACTTAAGAGCCTTTGTCACCTGGTTTCTTCTTGCTTGTCTTCTCTATCATTGTCTCAACAATCATTGCTGTCTCTTCATATGTCTGAATTCTGTCATCTGAAAACTTCTCAATGGACTCCACCACCTCCACCTTCTCATAGCTCATAGAGCCAGGTAAGGCTGCTTCCCTGAACAAAAGGCCCTGCTTATCTTCTCGCTCATATTCTCTCTCTTGAAGGAGTCCTGGCTCAGTTGGGCTGATCAGACCAGGGGAAGGAACTGTCTCAGGCTCAGAGATCTCCGGGTACTTTGTGATTTGCTCAATTTTTCCTCTTGCTTTTTTCCCCCATTCGAGCACATCTTCTTTCCCCTCCTCTCTCTGTTTATCTGGGACTTCAAACTCTTCTCTCCTCTGGCAGATTTCCCCTTTCTCTTTTTCTGACGGTTCTGCGGGTTCTGGCAGCTCTGGTATGGGCTCCACCTCCCCACCGTTCATCACCTTCCCATTGCCAGTGGAAACTGTGATCCCTCCTGCAGCAGGGATAGAGGGGGCCAAGATGCAGGGTTCTTCATAGCCTTCCTCCCCAGTCACCAGCACGTAACGCCCTTTGGGGTGGGCATCAGGCTTAGCCTCTGGTCTCTTGCAGACTCGTATTTTCTCCCTCACAATGTTGCACAATTTGTCAAAGGCTTTGCTTATCTGGGCTCCGTCGGGTACGTCCTCTGGGCCCATTTCTTTTTCATCAAATTCTGACCCTTCCTGCTCAGGTTCACACCTGACTGAGCCTTCATGCCTAAACTCCATCTGGTCTTGGTCAAAACCTTCCAGAGTTCTCTCGTACATTCTTTCAGGAGAGTGACTGTCGGTTATGTCTTTTGACATCAGCTCCTTTTTCCTGGAAATTTTCTTTGTCAGGGCTTTTTGTCTGGGCTTTATGCTGGCAATGTCTTGCATGGCCTGGGTGATATCTAAAGAAAAATCAAAGCAGAGGAAACAAAGAACAGTGCTTGAATGCAGTCACTACAGATGCTAGAGCTGCCTCTTGCCCTCACTACTGCAGGTGGAGAGCCTTTGTATCCCCAGGGGGGCTAAAAGAGAGCCAGGCACCTCCACTCCTGACAATTTGGAGTATGAACAGATGCTGAGAGTCATGTCAGGAGGGAGCAGCAGTGACTCTGGTGGTCACAGAGCTGAGAAGCCACCCACCCACAATGGCCTCACTCAGACACTGTCACTGAGCTCTTAGAACCCCTCTGCCCCCCCAGAACAGGCTGACTCTGATCTCCTGGGCAATCAGTAGCCACAGATCCCATGACAGCTTAGCAGCAGCAGGAGCACAGGCAGGCTACTGATTTCCATGGCATGGGCAGCTAGAGCAGAGGAGGCAGGGGTTGGTACTGGTAATTACAAGAACACAGGGACAGACAGATATTAACATGCTTTCCTCAAGGCAGCTGTTTTGTCCCCTGCCACAGTACAGTATCACACATGAAATACCCTGCTCAGCATGCAGGAGAAATCAGTGGTGGCTAGAGACAGGCCAAATCCTCAGCAGGTATAAAACACCACTTTCTTTGCACAACAGTAGTTATTTACAGCTGCTGGGGAGCTGGCCTCGGGCATTATGGACCCATTTAATATAAAACTGCTACAGTTCACACAGCAGTTAGAAAAATTGCAGCTGCATTCCAAAAAACGTCTCTCATACAATGGTTTGTCTCCATTCTCAAGGCAGTTTGTCATTACTAAAACCTCATTGAGCCTTGGATTTAAGTCATCCCATATGTCAGAACCCATCACATCAACTCCTTAGTTAAGAGCAGTCTTGGTCATTTATCCCTGGCTATTTCCTTGTTGTCAGGTTTACAAGCATCCTAATTCTAACAAGCCAACATACAACATAGAGGAAACATCATCCATAGGACAAAACAGGCCTCGAAAAGGGCCCTCTGCCTGCCTGCGGCACTCAACACACCTTGGTGCTGTTTGCACATCACTAAAGTGCAAACAAACAACTTGGAACAAGTCAGCACAAAACCTGCAGCTCTTTCCACCATTTCAGGTGCCTTTTGATTTTACTCTTGATTGGCCTAAGCAGTAAACTGCAGAAATTAGCAAAGAAACCCTTTTGCTTCTGGTTTTGGCCTTTGCCATCTTGCCTCAAGGCCAGCTGAGGCAAGCTGAAATGGTTGCATTTACAAGCCTGTAAGTCAAGCCTGTCACTGCATATTAAAGACAAATGGACAAGCAACTTAAAATACAATGCGGCTTCTCTTGACAGACACAGGAGGACACATCACAGGTTTACCTCTTCCCCTGGAAGCCTGAGGCTGGGCAGGTCGGTATATCTGTGTGAAGAGTGTGACTGGGGTTCCTGCTATAGCTGAGTTTAACCTGTGGAGGACATGCACATCCATCAGCTCTCTCCCCACCCTTTTCAGTGAAAGCAAGTGAAATTGGGCAAAAATGAAGCATAGAGGTTAAACAAATGTGCCTTCTTTGTGGTGAGGAGTCAAAAAGAATGAGGGGAACCTGTTTGTTGTCTAGGGAAAATCGAGACAGCCACAGCACCTTCACAGGAATGAGGCTGGTTTCTGCCAGCAGGAGACATGGGATACTCCTTTAGGTAAACTACACCAACAATTACAACATGTAGCAACACCTTTGCATTTAGCATGGCACTCTGAAAAGGTGGGGAGGTTTTAGATGGGCAAACAGTCAATCCAAGCCTACCAGAGGTCAGCAAGAACTGTAAATCCATTTTTACCATGCTGGCTGGTAGAATAGGAAATTTGTAGCAGCCTTCCTTGGAAAACATTTGAGGAGTCAGTAGTATTAAGGGTTAAAAATTAAAATTGAGAGGCAGGCCTATTGCAAAACAGTTACTGTATCTTTGGCCTCTCCAGGCTGCTCTGCTGGAATTTGAGATATTTTGTCCTGTGGGAGACCCTGTGTCCATACGATTTTCGGCATTGAGAATTACCTTCTTGAGATACTTCTAACTAGAACTCAGTGTCCAAAATAAGACCCTGAAAATTAATTAAATTCCCATTCCTCACACATAGGATGGAGTATTTAGTGAGTGTTCTTCTCCTGCATCTTCTGCACAGCCAGGAGCAGTAGTTTGGGTGCTCAGGGGTTTGGCTCTGCTGCTGTGAAAGATCCTTTTCTCCACTGTGGCTGATAATTGACATTAGAGGGAGTCAGTGCACCTCTGTAGGTTTAAGCACGACTCAAATCCTTGCCAATTTCTTGTATTTTTCCTCTTTTTCCCTATACCTGAAGAATGGCTTTGCTGTGAAGAATGCTTTGCTTTACAGGACATGTGCTTTATCTACACCCTCCAAAAACCAACCTGCTGGTAATGTTGAGCAAGTGTCACCAACACCCAGCCTGGGGAGAGGATGTTCAGATTGCTTTTGTGTGCTCCTGACCTCTGCACCCTGATGCCAGGACAGCATATGGAAAGGAGACTGCATTGCCAGGGGAAGCCCAAAATGGCTCTGACCCTTTCCCTGGCAGAAGTTCAACCAGATTTTTCATCTCTTTAGATTTTCATCCCTAGATACCTACCAGCGAAAGGTGTGAAAAATTGCTATAGCTTTGGGTGAATCAAATGCCCTTAAAACATAACTTTTTTTCAAAGGAGATAAGAGAGATCAGTGGTCCCTTTGGGAGTGCCCAGAAATCCAGCCTTACCGGCTGTCCTCATTCTCGATGATCCGTTTGTACCGCTCCAGCTCGTTCTCCAGGGACTGCTGGTAGATCACCAGCTGGCGGCAGTCAGTGGTGTACTTCTCCAGGATCCTCTCAGCCTCCTCTATCCCCTTCCTAAGGTTTTCAATCTGCTCATTGTAAAGCTGAATTTCATCGTCATAACTCTCCTGGGTGTTTTTAATTGCTTGCTCCAGCATGGTTGTCTGGTAAATGAAATTGGTGGTGAAAGAAGCAGCTTTAAAAAATACACCGTCCCCATATTTTAGGCACAAAGAAAGGCAAGTCAGTGCTTTATTACAATGTGATGCTGCACTGCTGAAACACAGGAGCAATTTCACTACCTCTGTTCAGGTTTTTAAAAAACAGTAACTCATCAGAGTGGGCAGGGCCTTATCAGAACAGTAAAAGTTCCTAAGTAGGAAGATGAGCTCAAGAAATACTCACTCCTCCTTCTCTGTGATCTGCAGACAGGGCAAATAAGACCAAAGGTCTCATTTTAAATAAAGAACATTCCTTTGGATTCAATTCCTCAGACTTTTTACTTCAGTGATAAAATGAGCACATCAACCAGGAGGTGGCAAAAGTCACCTTCCAAAAACAAGGGATGAGTTTCAGGTGGGATATTTCACCCTGTAACTCTGCTCTCACTTTCTTCTGCTATTTTTTAGCTATTTACTATAGTTATTTTATCACTTTTTGGTTTTTTTTAACTACATTTCAAAGAGATGAACTCACAAAAAGCTAATGGGGCAATAAGTGAAGAATGAATTCTTTAAAAATCAATTTATTTCTATATGTTTCAGGCAAGATTAAAAAAAAAAAAAAAAGACTTTTAAGAGCCTAAAGATAGGAGTGATGTCCCTTGACATTAATTTGGCTATGTTGTAGTGCACAAGTGGACTGAGACTCTTTTCTCCTCAGTGCTGATGAGGTGGGGTCCATGACCTCTCAAACACATGGCTGTCAGGTCCAGAAACAGGAAAGCAAAGAAATTCCATGACACCTCAATCATCAGATCCAGCCTTCACCATCACAAGCACTTGTGTTACTGACCTCCACTCATAAAGCTATTTCACTCTTTTAATCTCAAGGCACAAGAATGAATGAATGAATAATCACATTATTTTTGGGATGGGAAGATTTGATTTTGAAAGCAGCATGATTAATTCCCCAAAGAGCACCTCTCTCCATCTGCCAGCAGAAGGCTGATTTCCTCCCCTTTTTCTCTATATTGATTCACTATCCCAACCCCATATTGATTCTTGTCCATCCCAGAGTGCCTGTGTCCTTTCCACCAGAGCATCAGACGTGAGAAAGAGACCAAGGAAAATCCACTGTCCCGACCCTAATGAAAGAAGTTATGCTCAGGAAGTTATGAACTGCTGCTATGGCTGTCCAAAGGAATCCAAAATCCCATCAAAAGATGGTTTTGTCAATATTTCATTCCTCTCACCTGGATGGACAACTCGTGGCACAAAGGAAGCTACATCTGGGGTCATTCTCCACCCCATCTGCTAGAAAATATTCAGCTACGTGGAGGTAGAGATGCCATTGGTGACTATTCAGGTCTGGTTCTGCTCCTCCACTTCCCGCCACCCTCAGCCCTGCCCTGCACTCATGTTTGCTGGCACTGGCTGGGGACAGAAGGCTGATTTAGGGCAGGTTTGGCTGCGAGATGGGCAAGAACAGCTAGTCAAAGTCTTGGCCAGACATTTCCTGCAAATCAGGGCTTGGCAAAAAGCATAGGATCTTTCCTGCTGGTAGTGTCCAAGCACAGGAGAGATGCTGGTTTAATGTTTAAGAGTGACATGGATGAAGGCAGAAAGCCAAATGTAGCTCAACAGCCCTCTCAGTTTTGCTCACCAAAAACCTGTCCTGTCCTTCACACAGCAAGCTCAGCACTGGATGTGGCAGTGATAGAAAGGATTGGGCACAGCCCTGAGGGTTCCCCATCACTTTTCATGGAGCCAATTTCCAGCCAGAGCTCAGCAAGTAAGAAAGTCACAGGAGCCCTGTGGGACTTTTCCATCCACAATGTCCTGCTGGTTCTGTCCTGCAGGAATCCAGTTGTGCAAACCTTCCTTCATCAGCCACTCTGATGAGCAAAGACAGCTTCATTGCACCTACAATACCCTCCCTGGCATCTAAACCTGACAATTTCACTCCACTGAGAGAATGGGAAAGAAACAGCTGAAGGAAAAGATGGAAATCTTAAAGGAAAACACACCTCCAAGTCCACCAAGATAACAAAACCATGTTAAAGCCATGTTAGAGCTTTTACCACATGACCATAAAAAAACAAAAAAAAGCAACACGGTTAGTGGCTAGTGATTACAATACCTCTGTCTGCAGCTTGTATTTCTGTGCCTGCAGCTGGCAGAGGATGCTCTTGTATTCCTCCAGCTGGCTCTGCAGAACAGGGATCCTCCTCTCCGCTATCACTTTTTCCTGGTTGGAAGAAAACAATGTGTGTACAGCAAAGTATGTTTCCTTCCTAAAAAGAGCCAGAAGAAATTGCACTACTGGAAATAAACGGTAAAGACAAACAGAAAAGGGCAAAAGACAGATAAAAAGGTGGGTACTGAACCTTGAGTCAAATTCTGTTCAATGGTGGCATGGCTTAAAGAATAAAGATATCAGGTGGCAGGGCTGTAGCAGTAGAGCTTAGACCTTATAAATCCACCTGTTCACATCTTCTTCCAAGTAATGAATGTTCCTGGCATAGCCACTCATATTGGTGGGAATCACCAAGTTTTCCTCTAGTCCGTGTCAATTAATTTGACTTAAATTTTCACCACATCTCACCCCTTCAGGATAAGATCTCCTTTCTCTTCAAATATTTATATATCCTGCCAGCTCCTCCTCAGAGAAAAAGCACAACTACTTCAACTGTCTTTGAACCACATGTTTTTGGGGCACATATGCTGGAGTGCACCTGACAATGCTTATCTCTCTTTCCTCATTGATGCAGTTTTTTCAAAGCTACAGTTAATTTTTTTCTCCCATATTCACTCTTCAGTATTTACACATTGTTTTGACAGTTTTCACCTAACCTTGGAGCAGAAGTTAAAGTATCTGGGACACTTTAGGGGTGAACATTTTATCTTTCTTACTTAGAGCTGCATTTCCCAACAGCAATACTTGCCTCACATATGCCAGTGGTTATTGGGGACACACGGGGAGTTGTCTGGATGATCTGCTGCAAGACATTGACATAGGTCTGGATTTCCATGAGGTTCTGGGATGAGGTAAAAACATCTTCATTAGAAAATGCCATAGTAAGGTAGACATTTCCATGTACTCCTGGGGCTTGTTTCTAGAGGTGAAATGCTTTTAGCATGCAAAAGTCCAATTCATGTTCAGGCTTGGGTTTGGAATGTGATTTTATACTCCTGCTTTTGAGTGCAGGAGTGCTAACAGTTGCATCATACTGAGTCTGTATATCACAGAGTTTTGGCTAAGGACTATACAGCTCATTGTCTTAATTAAAGATTCCATGATTTCCAATTTCAGAGGAGATTTTCAAAATAAGCATCACAAATAACCTTTGCCTGTGGACTGAAAAAAGAGTCACTTTTTTCAAAAGCAGCAAGATTGGGCAGTGGTCCCAAGACTCATAGTTCTCCCAGGAAGAAGATGACATATATTAAAGTCAGCTGCAGAGGAATCATACATCCGCAGGCATTTGTCTGCTGATTAACTGGAGTGCCCTGTCCCCAAAAAATTGGGTGATGAAAGCAACAGCTTCCTTAGTGTGAAATATAAGACAGCTTGATCAGCACTTTGGGTTCAACCACAATACCAGGTTGACAAACTCAAGACTCTGCCACAGCTCTAGTGACTGGACACATACTGGAGAAGTGTGTTTGGGTGCTGGAAACCATCCAGCTGCTGTGCCCACTGAAAATAATACTTCTCTATGCAGCCACCAAAACACAAATGTGATTTGATCATGGAGAAGGGCAAAGATCCACACCAATCTCAACAAGGAAATTCAGCCAGTTACCTTCTTGTATCTGTCCTTTGTGGCATTAATGTCATCCTGCAGGAACTGGGACTCGATCTGCAGCTCCAGGTTGCACAGCAAAGCTTCATCAGCTTCCTGCAACGCAGAGACATATGGCTGGAGTGGCAAACCCACAGCAGCCCCACAGGCACTGCCTGAGTCACTGTGCACTCCTGCCTGGAGTGTTAAAACCCACTGGGAGACACAGAAGTGTCATGAAGCCAACAAACAGGAGACATGTTGTTCACCATGTTCTGCACAAATGTAATTTATAATACTGTTTGGCACTGGCACTGACAAAATAATCCTGGGAGCTAAGTAGTAGATGTTTGAAATACTAGATTTTGATGTTAAAATGTAGATGAGTCTTAACTAAATGATATCAGCAGACTAAGGCATTGATTTCTCTAGTGTCATGACAAAATCTGAGGTATCCACATGCCTTTTGAAGGTCCCCAGTAAAGAAGTCCTTCTAAAAACCAAAGGATGGCCCAGACTATTTCCACTCTCTTTGGTATGTTCTCAAATGCCACAATTTGGAGCCATTTCTGGAACTAAAAATTACCAAGTTGACCAAGTTTAGAAAAAAACTTTTATAAACTTTTATAAAATGTTATAA
Organism: Zosterops lateralis; assembly: GCF_965231275.1. Taxonomy (NCBI): domain Eukaryota; kingdom Metazoa; phylum Chordata; class Aves; order Passeriformes; family Zosteropidae; genus Zosterops; species Zosterops lateralis. Next base: position 8,082,653 of record NC_139764.1, read on the forward strand.
AAAGTTGACCAAGTTTAGAAAAAATTACCTTGCTGCAGAAATTTATAATACTTTGGGAACTGGGAGGAAAATCTGTTCAAAGAACAAACTGTGTGGCTAGAAACCATGATCTTAGAGTACATAGGTATGAGTGGCATTGGTCTTTAAATCTAGTGAAATCTCAATTTCTGTTCAAAGGCCTAATTTAGATTTTTCTTGTGTTATGCTATTTAACACAAACCCTGGAATTTAGGATAATTTCCATGGAACTTGGCAATGTATTTTACAAGTATGTAAGAGTAGTGATAAGTTTTATTTTCCTATTTAATGCATTATTTCTTTTTTAGGTTTGGCATTAACCAAGACTGTAAAATATGACTTTTGAGAAAAACATCTTGAAAGATTTTAACTGAATCTTCCTTGTAACTCTACAAAACTTACCAGTTCCTCCACCAGTTTGCATTTTTCCTCAAGAAAAATCTCACTTTCTTCATTTAACTCAAAGAATAAAAAAGAGAAGTGTTTAAAAGTATATCTTTCAAACTGCCCATGTGCCATTATCAGCTGTAAAAACACCTCTGTGAGTGGATCATGGGTTGCAAACAAACCAGTGAGGCCTGTGAGTGCAGTCTGTGACTGGCAGAAGAGGATTTTTTTTCCTTTTGCATGCCTACAGCACGCGCTGCTCCAAAAAATGTGTAGATGTTGGCTGTCTCATTGTGCTGCTAAGCCTCCCGGGCAGAGAACTCTCCAGCAGGCTCTGCTTTGTGAGCCAGGGGCTGATTCAGACACGTCCAGCCCAGCACATTCAGAGCCAGCCATCAGGAATGCCCACTGCTTTTCTGCACTCCTCTCCCTTCCTATTGAGAGGAAGATCAGCGGGACAATGGCCATGCAGAGAGGTTTGGGAGGGAGCCAGAAAAAGGCCCCAGGCCCTTAGATGACACCTATAAGCAAATATTTCTGCATGGGATAAACAAAAGCAGGTTTTGGCTTTCCAAATGTTCCCTGAAAGGGGAAAACTAATTCTGCGTTTATTCCATGCTTTCAAAGAGACCAGCTTCCTTGATGGTGCACTGTGTACACATTTTCTTCTTAACTTTGCAGTATCTGCTAATCACTCAACTTCTGAAAAGCCATTCTGCTTTATGTGATGATTGCAGAACACTGATCCATGTGCTGAAGCAATAGTTTCATTTATATATTCAATATTTTCATGGAAGAGAAATTCCTTAGATCTCTCCAGAATCTGTATTTTCCCAGCTGTCAGATAAAGAATGAGTTTGCCCCTGCACACATGCAGTTTTCAGGCTACATCTTGGAGCCTGAGCAGAAAACCTGCTCAATTCCTTCCAGCACTTGGTGCTCCAGTGCAAGGAGCTGCTGCAACAGGTGTAGCCAGGGACATCCTGGGATAAAAAACATCCTTGTGGCTCAAGATTTTGAGAGCTGTGCCTATGGTTGGTGAATCAATTCACTTCTCTTCAGCTACAGATTGGTTGAGAGGAATTGTGAAGACAGACTTAACAGCTACAACAACCCCTTACAAAAGATTTACCATCACAACTGGTTTTTTTTAGGGCTTGCAGGGTGTTCAAGAAAGAGCAAGGTGTTCTGGAGAATAGAACTGATGCAGGATGTCAAGAGCTCACTGGACATAGAAATGCTAAAATGCACTTTCTGTCTTTTCTTAATATAGAACATGTGTGTCATTGATATGACAATGGTCCAGCAAAGCAGGTCTAGCCATTTGTAGCAAGGAAATGAAAAAAAACCCTCTATATAATTCACCTTTAATTATTTCCCAGTAGAGAAGATGAACAATAGCCTGTGCAAAGTAGAATGATATAATGCTACATTCTTCACCCAAATCAAGATGAGCAGCAAGAGAGGATGAATCAGGATTTTTTTCAGTTTCACAGACCTGGTTTGGAAACTTCCAAAATACTTCAGCCAACTTTTATCTTTCTCTGAGCTTTATATTATATTAAATGTTGTTATTTTTATTATTGCTTTTCCCATGGTATTCGTTGAAGAAAATGTAGCTTGATATAAGAGGAACAAACCAGGGGGAGTTGTGGCTTCTCTTTTATTTAGAAACCTAATGGGAAGCTGAAGGTCTGTCCTGAGAAAGACCATATCCTGCAATGGACTAAGGAGCTTTGAGGCACGCCAGGCTTCAAAACATAGACTTAATCAGTAATTTTTCCTGGGATGATTCTCACTACTGAATGTATTTTAATAGAGTAGCTGTATTTAAATGTGTAGGGAAAAGGTTGAGGCTCAGACACTTACACTAGGCTTGGGGAGGGGGAGGACACAGAAGAGCCCAGTGACAAGAAATGCCTTGCTCTGACATTTTATCTTCCCACTGCTTCCTCAAAGCAGCTCTCTGTAGTAAATGAAATTAAAGGAAAAAAGAAATTATGCACCTTTCTGCTGGCATTTTCCCAGACTTACTTTATTAAGGCGCTCCAGGGTTTCTTTTAGCCTCTGCTGATATTCACGTTCATTTCTATACCTACAAGGAGAGAGAAAAGGAGATAAAGTTCAGCAGTTTGTCCCTCTGAAAACTGCATTTTTATCTGCACTGTCATGCACAAGATATGTTTCATGCTAAAGCAGAATATGAATCTTGAAAAAGCCCAAAAGATTTATTAAATCATTAGCATTAATCATGTTTTGGTCCCGGATGCTGAGAGTAATTTCAGAATTGCCTAAATTCTTGTCTTCAACTTATGTAACAGAACACAATGGAAGGCTTATTTCATTTGCTATCACTTTTTCACAGAATCCCCAAGAACAGTTTATCTACAATAAAAGTTTATCTACAATAAAAAATTCCACTGGTGTTGGACTACAGTGACAGCTGTTCAGCAGTGGTTACTCTGCAAGGATTTGCTACATTGGCACATGAACATTTAATTACATTGTTCTTGGTTTTCTATTATACCTGCTGTTGTTCAATAAGCACTTTAATGACAGACACATTAAACACAGAGGTTGCAATTTCACTTATTGGCTGTGTAGGAATGACGTTGCATTGAGATGCACAAGCTTTGTGTCGCCTTTAATGCTAATTTGTATTTTAGCTTTGTCAAAACAACAAGTGAGCCTTAGTAAGGACTGCATTTAACCTACTAGCCTTATGCTTTTATAAAAGTGCATAATGAACATTTTTGTCCTGCTGAGATGGATGTATAATGTGTTTATCTTTGGTTTGAGGAAACAGCTCCTATTCTTTAAGAATTAGGGCTTCACATTCATATGTAAATGGAAATATCTTCTAGAAAATCCTTTTAGCCACAGAGTACAAAACTTAGTTGTTGATTACTGTAATTTATTCCCTTCCCTAGGTAAATCTCATATGAAATAGTAGATGTGGTTTAATGAGACTCCATTAAAAACAAACAAGCAAAGAAACAAACAAAAAAGCCCCTGAGAAACAACCAGCCAGAAGCAACCCAGCAATGCAAGGCAATGAGGCTTTGCCATCAGTACTGGACAAATGGCTTATCAAACCCCAACAGCAGCAGAAATACAGTCTTAACCCTTTAACACTTTACTTTCCCTAAAATAATAGAGGTACAGAGATGTCGCTGTCTGTCTTCTGAACTCATTGATCCAGCCCAGATGTGCTGGTGAAAACAAAGGGATTTGCTCTGGTCAACAGGGAACTTGGCAGTTCCTGGACTGAACACATCAAGGATCAAGTGTAATGATCATGCCAACCTCAGTTCTTCCTTTCCATCTCCTGAAGGAAGGACAACCAATGTTATTCTCATCTCTTTCAACACACACTGGAAAGCTGAGTAGATGATTTCACTCACAAACTGAGTAGGACCACAAAGGAAGAATGTGGCAGAACAAGGAAATTGATTTAACCTGCTCATCTGGTCTGCCAACCTCTTCTTCTGAAATCCCATAACATTATCAGGATTGGTAAATGGTCTGTTTTCAATTCTTATATGAACAGCAAAGAAACAAGTGAAAATAATGTGGTTTTATTTCATTATCACTCCAACAAATTACTGACAAGGCTAAAACAATGTCCTTTTTGCCAAATAGTATTAACACCAGTTTCACTTGCAAGGATGCAATATTTTTCAGCTTCAAAAGTGAGACTGCTTTTGTTTCAGCTGTTTACCAAGCAGCTCACCTCCAACCAGTTTTCTAGCTATTCAATTTTTTTGTGTGTGCAGTTGACAGTAAACACTTCCCTAACTTAGATACTTTCCGACAGCTGAGCAAATGAAGCAAATTGTAGCATCTTGTAAAAATCAAATACAGTTACAATAAAAGGCTGGTTTTACATTCACAGTAATAAAAAACCACCTGATGGATTCAGTGTCTATACCTCAGCTCTAATGTAATTCAGATCTCCCTCATTTCAGTGACTAAAATATTCAGCTACATTTTCCTTCACTCTCAAATAACCCAAATATGTGCTGTGCCACACAGTTCAAAATCCACCTGGCAGCTTGAGAGAGTTAGTATTGTATGATCATCCTTTGAAGGAGAATTTCTTTCAAGTGATGTTCAATCTTCTCCAGAAGATCAGTGCAAAAGTGCTATGGACCTCTTTGAAATGCTTGAGAGACCTCAGGATGCTTCTGTGCCTTGTTCAAATGTGTCTGTAAGAGCAATGTCTGACAAGTTGCAACCCTGTTATGCTTTAAAGTTGATTTTGATGCTTAGTAATTAGCTAGACAGGTCCATCATTGGGGGTTTTTTTATGAGATGTTTGATGATCAGACTTTCCTGGAGCTTAAGAGCTATGAAGTTAATTTGCTTCATTAAAAAAGACCAACAAAACACCAACCTTCTCCCCTAATCAGGTAGCTTTAAGTCAGCTACAAATATTTTTGGAGTATTGAAAGAAAAGGGACGTTAACTGTTGGGATTTTTTTTTTGCATAGGGGGAAAGAAATAGAGGGGAGGGAGCCACCAGGCTCAAAGAAAGCAGAGTAGAGGATTAAAGATTTCCATCACCTCTTTTTTTTGGACCCTGCCTCTGCTGCAGTGCAAGGGCTGGGTCCCCTCCAAAGAGGAGAGAGCAACAATCCATCCCAGCAATGCACAATGGCCAGATTATTCAATCTGACCTCAAACCTGAGCCTTTTACCTGAAGAAAAATGGTGCCTCTCTGTTGAATCCTGCTGAACTCTTGCACCTCTTGGCTACTACCTTTGTCATTGTCCCTTTCCCTGATGCACTTCACTAAACCTTCTCTCAACAGACAGCAGCAATTTGGGTGCCAAGGACAGCACAGACTGTGAATCAGAGGTCCTCCAAGGATGATGGACAGGCCAGTCATGGTTGTCCAATTTAGGTTTAGCTTAGATGACCCCAGGAGGGCCGTGCCCTGCTGATTGATGAACAAATTCTACCTGTGTCATCAAGAAGTCACTACTGAGCAGCTGGCAGTCACGGGACAAGGTTTTGGCACTTCATGGAGAGTGTGGAGGGCAGGAAAATGCTCCTCACCTCAGCTGCAGCAGGATGAATTCCTTCCTATCAGCAGAGAAGCAGCAGCAGTGCCAAGACAATCCCTGCAGACAGGGCTGGAAGGCAGCTTTGCCAATGGAGTCCCCACATCCTAGATATCATGTTTTCCCAGTTCTTTTTATTTTCTCACACCTGTTGGGTCTCCCCTGCGGCCACAAAGGGTGTTAGCTCATCAGAGCATCACCAGGCAGCACATCTTGGAGAACGTTGCCAATTACTGTGTCCAAGGGAATCATATTGCACATTTAAAATCCACTGTATTAGCAGTGCACAATTATTTTAATGAAACAATTGATTAGCAAGGCTTTTAATTTCTGAAGTTAATTTATCCTGTTCAGTCAAGGCCACTAGAATCTGGATTCCAGCATCTTTCCCAATATCACAGAGAGAGAAATACAAGCCCTTCCTACAGCCAGATGCAATGTTGCTATAACAGGGGTGGTCAATAAAATTAGCATAATTTTATTTTTTTATGAGATGCATCCAAGCCATTCCCAGCATTGATTTTTTTTTTTTTTTTTTTGCAACTTCAAGAGAAAGAATTTTCCCCTGGTAAAAATTCTGAGCTGTTCGTGTTAATGAGAAAAGCTTTGAATGTGACCATAGAGGATTTAAAAATAAATTTTAACGTAAGTTCTACTTTCTAATGGATCATGAACATTCAATTGTACAGACCCAGTAGTCTTAGGCCCTACTCTGTCTAAATCCAACTTTAAAAGGCCTACTTACATAAATGTAGCTTAAAAGGTTTACTTAGATCTGAATCTATTTCCCCAACTGTGAAGCTGAATGAAAGAATGGGTTGTAAGAGTGAAAATTCTTTGCATTAGTGAAGGACACAGACATTTGTCAATTAATTGATTCACAAAGCTCCCCTCTAAGAGATCTTGCTAACCCCAGTGCACCAAAAGCTTTATGGTTCAAGATGAAGCAAGAAACCCCCAACAGCCCCTGTTGCCAACAGAATGCAGACTCAGGGAAGAGAGTAGGTCTTCAGCACAGGAATATTTCTGGTTTCAGCAGCCCCTAATAGGGCACAGAAGATTATTCCTCCCATATTTTGTTTAGGGAGCTTTATTTATAATTTCAGGAGGTGAAATCAGAGCCATCAGGATGGCAGGGTACAAGTTACCAGAGCACTGGCTTTGTTTTAAAACCTGCAACTCAAAACCAACCAAGCTTTTCAGACACTGAAGAAATTTTCATGTCTGTTTTCTAGTCAAATTCAGCATCTCCCAAGAAAATAAACCCCAACAAAATTTACTTCTTGTTGTAAACCAATTGTTGCAATTTGATTAAAAAGCAGCCACTGCCCTTCTGTTATCACAGCTCTGAGTATCTTTAACTTTTAAATTGCAATTTTTCGTTTGGATATAGGTAAAATTTCCTTCTTACCTTTGTTTACAGCTGCTGAGTGAGCATCCCAGGACTGTACAACAAAGTATCATCCCTTTTTTTTCTGGGAAGCCACTAGCTACCCCTTTAGTAGGTCCTAAATCTTACTTTCTGAAAGCACAGCCCATTTTCTGGGTGTTGCCTCCTCCTCTGGATTTTTAATGTCCTGTGTTATTTCCCACCTATTTACAGTTTTCATAAAGCAGCTCTAATAAAATTTTAACTAACATGCAGCTAGAAAATTAAATGCTGAGTTTAGTCAAATACTCATGGACACTGTTAATAGAAACAGAAGAGCAAGTACCAGAGTCAAGAGCTAAATCACAGCATTGACTCATAGTTGAATTTCCTGCTCATAAATATTGGAATAAAATTCATGTGCTTATTACCCACTGGCACTGAGCCTGGACATTGTGGACATCTGAGCACTGGCAGCAAAAAGCCTCAGTGCCCCTGGATGGGCTCTTCTCTCCTGTCAGATGAGAGAGATCAGGGATTGGCCATGTCCATAGGTGTGCTGCAGCTCACAGCCCCCACGTGGCTGCTCATTTGGCAGTGTGCAAATTTTCATGGGTGAAGCAGCCAGATAGACATTTCAGGGCTAAAAAAAATCCCTGAGCAATAAGTAACAGGAGGATTAAACTCTTTTGTCCTGTGAGCAGCCCTTTTATGAGCAAATGCTCACTGACTCTTGTGTAATTGAGCCATGTGACCAAAACTGCCTGTTGCTGGAGGGAAGGCACTCCTCTCCATCAGCATCTGAGGCTCCTGCTCTTTGATTTATGGTGCCACAGAGGCGGAAATACAAGATGCAAGGAAGAAGAGGGGGGCAAATTTCACACACCAGGAAAATATTATCACCTTTCTTTTCATGTGCCAGGTGTGGTTGGCACAGGCTGGCCCAGGTGCTTCATAGTGGCTTTAAATAAGCGTTTCTCAGAGACATCCTGCACATTTCAGGAGATGTTTGGCATCATGCAACTCTGGGCTGCTCAGACACAACGCTTGCTTTGAGACACCTGGTAGTCAAATGAGTTATTTCCTCTTAGCAGCTCAGAGCACAGTTCTGCTAAGGCTGATGAACAACAGCAGCCAACGTGTGCCAGGGCTGCTGCTGTGGGACAGAGAGGGCATTTTCCTGTTGGAGCCCTGGGCACTGAGAATTTTAGACTTTCTGTGCTGACAGGCACTGACCTCCAAGCAAACACTGCATTTCACCTGAGGCCTGGAAAAGGCTTCCAAAATTGAATGACAGCACTGGGATTGTGGGTGTGGAGTTTGGATAGAAATGTGTGATATCACAAGGTAGAAAACTTGGACTTTAAGGGTTTAGAATATAGTAATATATATAAAGCAAGATGGAGGATTTAGGGTGTAAGCTTCTTTTTCATCTTTTTCTTCATGGGTCTGGGTGGTATTTTTTATTTGAGTAGAAAAATCTACGCAGCAGGCCACAGGGGGTTGGTCATTGGGTTAAAAGTAAAAATAATTTAGGTATTATTTCATAATTGGGCAGTTTGTGCTTAAAAGACCTTGTAGAGAGATAGAGACGGTGCCATTTTTCACTTTCTTAGCTAAAACTCACAGCTTGTTAGACTGTAATATAGATAAGAATTAATAAACATCTGAGTCCAAACACAAAATCCTTGCTCTAACAGAAAAGAAGATAAAGAAGCCACATTTCCCCATCTAGGAGCAGTGAGACCACAAAAGGAAGAGCTGCAGCTCCCTAAGTCGTGATACCTTGCTTTTCACCACGGGCTTACCTGGCATCCCTCTTGACAAGCCTGATACACATAGAGAGGATCACCCATGCAGAGACACATGGGGTGGTGTCACTGTAGGACACGGAAGAAAGAGGAAGGACTCCAAATATTTCAGAAGGCAAAGAGCATAGAAAAAAGGCCTTTATTGTCTAATTCTTACTACCTCTTATAAGGTGTTCCCATACAGACTTAACATGATTGGTGAATAGGAACGACACCTCTGTAATCCCACTGGTTAAACCAGAGAAACAGCAAAACACCACCCGGAGAAGGATTGTTTTGAGAAAGGATAGTTGTTTTGAAAAAAAGCTTTGAAAAGAAGTTTTGAAAAGATTGTTTTGAAAAGAAACTTTCTTGAGAAATTTTTCCTTGGGAAAAAAGTTAGCAGCTGCTAGCAGGCTAAAAAATCTCTTAGACCCAGAAATATCAAGCCCAAAGAGAGGCATCATTATGCAAACAGATACATGTAGAGGCACTAGCCATGCAAAGAGACACGTGGAGAGGCATCACCCATGCAAAGAGACACATGGAGAGGCATCATCACCCATATGAAGATACACATGGGGAGGCATCACTCATGCAAAGATACACACGGAAAGACATCCTTGCAAAGATACACACTGAGAGGCACTAGCCATGCAAAGACAGACATGGAGAAGCATCACCATGCAAGGATACACATGGAGAGGCATCACTCACTCAAAAAAGAAGCAGCTGGTGACCCTGAAGCCACCCTTAAGGAAATGACACCCTCCTTCTCCCACGAAACCCTTACTTGTTGCGGTACTCGTCGAGCATGCGCTGGGCGTCCTTCTCCTCGCGCTCCAGCTTGGCTCTGTCGGAGGCCAGCTCCCTCATCCGCTGGCGGTTGAACTCGATCTGCCCGGCGAAGGCTTCGTCCAGCCCCACCAGCTCGTCCATGCGCTGGAAGGTCTCCAGCTGCTTGCGCAGGATGGCGTTGCGCTGCTCCAGCACCCGCGCCCGGTTGATGTAGCTGGCGAAGCGCTCGTTGAGCTCCTGCAGGTTCTCCAAGCCACGGGCTTGGGCCAAGCTGTCGAATTCCGGGGAGCCTCGCAGCTCATCGTAGGCGTCCGAGCGCTCGTACTTCTCCTTGCGCACCTCGCGGAGGAAGCTGCTCCTGTACATGGCTTCAGAGGGGCTGTGCAGTGCCGGGGTCCCCTCTTGCGTGCCTGCCTGTCTCTCCAGTTTGGGTCTGAATCGTGTCTGGGGGGTTTGGGGAGGAAGAACTGGACATAATCACCCCCCCAGACGGTTAGGGCTTGTCTCCAGGGTGGTTTGTGGCACTAAAGGCATCGTCTGCAGTGGTGAACTAAATAAATCCCAATGGCCCCGCCTTGGAGCTGCCCGTCCAGGCGTCAGCAGTTCGGGGGAGCAGCGGGCACGGATGGGCCGGGGGGGGCTTTTCTTTTCCAGCATTGCAATTGTGTACGGCCAGGATAAAAGAGAGCAACGTCCAGCTTTCACCCGGCGGATTAAAGCATTATCCATGGAAAACAAAACAAGTGCTTTGCAGTTTTGGAGGCTGAACTCAAAGCCTTTCATGGCTGTGCTGGGGGGAGAGCTTTGTCCCACAGGGGTGTCCCCAGGGCTGTGCACAGAGGCCTTCTGCTGAGACAGGATTTTGGTGTGAGTGGATGGCAGCCCTTGATTTTTGTTATTTGACAGTCTTTTGGGATTATTTAGAATGGTAGGATATAAAAGTATATAAAGTATATAAAAGTATATAAAAATTCATATGACTCCAGCTCCAGGGGCAAGATTTGGCCATTTGGTTCTCACTTCAGGCTTCAAGTCAGGCTTTTCGGCAGGTTGATTTTGCCTGACATGAGAAGCACCTAAGCAGCAGTGGTACTAAAAGCCCCAGGCTTAACAAAGGTTCTTTGGGAAGCCACTTTCCTTGGGGATAGCCAAAAGCCAAGACATCTCATGATTTGGTGGACTTTCCATATTATGCCATGGGGAGCCACCATTCTTCCTTCACTTCCACCATAATGGAGCTTTGTGCTGCCATTCCCTGAGAGGCTTTAATTCCCCCCCAATGCATCTCCTCTGGTATTTTTTTCCCTGCCTTAATTTTGAAAAATCCTATTTCTTAGGCCTGTTCTTTCATAATCTACTTGCCCAGACAAAAATCCCAACACCAAGACGCTCCAATTTTGAGATCTCAGTTAATAATTCCTATAAAAGTCAATTTCACTTTTTAATGGTCATATCTTAAATGAATATTTAAATCCCATGTATTTTGAAGCTCAGCAGAGCTCAGGTCACTGAGGGCAAGTACAGAGGTGAAGAAAGCAGCTTGGTACTCATGTGACTGAAATTTGGATACTCTGCTACTAAATCTGAATCAAAAGGGGGAGAAATTCATTAGACATTTCGTCCATATTTCTTATTCTGTATCAGATTATTTGGAAGTGCCATGGGGAAAGGGGAAACACCAAACAATTTTTCAGAAAATTAAATTAGGCTGTGCTCACCAACTATGCAGGTCCACAGTCTGCTTCCAAACTATGGATAGAGCAGAACAGGGATAGATCTTTCAGAAATTTCTGGGATCCTTATGAACCAGTGGACATGAAACCACTGGTCTCCATGCTGCACAAACGTATCAGCTTTTGCAGCTCTTTGGCTGGACCGGCCTGCTTACCCCAACAATGCAGCTGAGCTTTTAACAAAGTTAGTCTTCCAGAAGAGATCAGAAAGTAGATTCTGCTGGATTGTGGGCGGTGTGTTTTCATGGCAAGAGTTTTTATGGCTTTAGACAGCCTTTCAATAGAATAATAGCCCATGTAAGTGCTATTCCATCTCTCTCTCAGTGTCTGGAAGAAGCACTGACTTTATGCTGACCTTAACTCCTTACATAGTAGAAGGATGGGCCTTTCGGGGACTCATCATGTCCCTAAAAGGAGTGGTCTGTCTGCAGGGGAACCCTTGCAGTCCCAGTTTTTGTTATTGAAATTTATCCCAGGCTCTGTGTTAGTGACTTTTTGAGATGGAGGTGACTTAAGGAGTCACCCTGGCCTCCACACAGCTTGCAAACACACAAATCATAGAAGTTATGAAATTGTTAAGTCCAGAAAGGGTCTCTAAGAACTCAGCACTGGCATGTTTTCCACTAAACCACATCCTCAGCTGTCACATCCATAAGTTTTTGAACATTTCCAGGTATGGTGGTTCCACCACTTCCCTGGGCAGCCTGTTCTCAATGCTTGATAACCCTTCCAGCAAAACTTTTTTCCTAATATCCAATCTAACCCTCCTCTAGCACAACTTAAGGCCATTCCCTTTCATCCTGTCACTTGCTATGTGGGAGAAGAGACAAACCCCACCTCACTACAACCTCCTTTCATATAGTTGTAGAGAGTGACAAGGTTTTCTCCAGGCCTCCTTTTCTCCAGGTTAAACATCCCCAGCTGCCTCAGCTCCTCCTCTTCAGACTTCTGCTGCAGACCCTCCAGCACCTCCATGTCCTTCTTGTAGCAAGGAGTCCAAAACTGAGCTCAAATTCAGCAAATCACAATAAGAGACTAAAAGGAAAATCAGTTTGGAACAGATTGCAGTTGTTACTCTTTTCAAAAATAAAGAATCCAAAACACCTCAGAAAAACCAATCTGCTTCTGTTACTCACTGAATTATTTGCCTAATCTAATGGACCATGAAGATGAATTACCTACACAGGGATCTTGTCCACTGTTTCCTATTTAAAGATGGCTCAAAGACTGAAGGGTTATCTGTACACACATTAATGAAATGCCTAACAAAGTGCTTGAAATATTTTCAGATTTAAATCAATGAGTGTGCATTGAAGAACACTTACATAAAGAAAATTTTCATCCTAATGCCTGCTGAAGGAACACACAGGAACAATTTGCACTTTACCTCTTTGTCCCCAGATTATGTGTGACTTCTTCCAATAACAAAACCTGAGGGTTGGTCCTTTGCTGTTTAAATGCACTGTATGATACATCACCATCACCCCAGAATGGGTGTTCACCTAGTGCTGCACAGCTCAGTAAATCTGTGGTACAAGAGGGTGGTTTGTTTCTTCTTTAATTGCTTGTATTGCTATAAGCCACTTTGCAAACTAACTTATGCACAACATGAATATATTTTGGCAGTGCCAAAAACCTGCTTGTACTTACTGCTTGGCTAAGTCAACACAGGTTTTCCAAACTAAATCAAAATGCGTAAAATACATTAAAAAATGCCACAATCCAAAGCAACCATATCTTTCTGATAAGAACTAGTCCAGTCCCAGCTGTGGTTGGCCATGTTTTGCTGGCCCTTTACTGTGGGGTAACTGTGGAGCTCCTGTATTCTCCCCATCTTGGGGACTTCCAGCTCTGTTTCTTTTCTCATGGCAGAAACCTTTTTTGCACTGGTGGGTTAAGACAGGATAAGAATCAAATAAATTCCCCCAGGCAATGTGCTCAGAGTTTTCAAATTAGTCCTCCAAGTTCAGTGTTTCCTCAGCAATAATATGACAGCTTGTTTGTACAACTATTCAGCTGCTATAAAACGATCACATCTACTGGTACAACCTCAACAATTGAGGCACTCAATTCACCCTTGCTGTCTTTTCAAGTTATTTTGCTTTATTCAGAGCCTGATGTTATAGCCCAGGGTTTCTGTTCCTGTAGTCCAGAACAAAACTTCAGAGACAGTGTGATAATGAAATGTGTCACAAGTGTTTCATGCTGAGACCTCATAGATGGAAATTGAGGTTATTCTTCATTTTGAAAACTGATGCTCAAGAGCCATGTCCAAATACATAACATTACCTATCTGAATAAACTGCTGTGAAGACATTCAAAGCAGAACCTTTTTGTGAATATGATTGATCAGAAAGATGAAATGAATTAGTGCTGATTAGCTTTAAGGAAGGCTCAAAGAACATATATTAAAATACGAAAGAGACCAGAAAAAACAAATTCTTGTGTGTTTTTTCCTTTTCCATGATCACAGTAAATAGGTCAAGGAATAATGACTTTAAACTGTGCAATATAAGCTATGAATGACAAGTAATGGCAATATAAGCTATAATACAAGTAGGCTAATTGTTCCTCCAGTGAAGCACAGGTAAGAAAATATTGCGAGATCTCAGTCTTGTTTAGCTAAACAAAAGCTAAACCAACACTACACAGGACTAAGGGATGCTTGATTCATCCTCCTTTAGGAAAGAGAATAGCTTATTACTGATTTTCAGAACACTCTTGAGGGGTCCTTATTGGCCTCTTCTCCAGGGCCAATTATTTTTTTCAGGACAATGATTTCTAAGGTCTCTCCTAGTCCTGTGAGGTAAATACTCTCCCACTTCTCAAGCACCCTCATATCCCATCACTGAATTTGCTTTAGAAATTTTTATCCGGTGGGTCATGCCCACGTAGTGCATCACAGCTGGATACTGACTTGCACTCTGCTTATTGGACTCTTCTCCCAGAGATATTCTCACCCCTCCAGGCAGCACCAGGTTACTGCTCAGAGCCCAAAGGTGAGTTTTTTCCCTATAATGTTGTGCAGCTCTCCACAAAGTCAGTGCTTTGCTACCACCAGAGGGCTGTAATTCTATAGCAGCAGGAGCAGGCTGTGGGTTGGACTGACACCAACCGTGTCAGTCTCTGACAGAAGCAACCCCAGAGATTCCTGCTGAGAATTTGCTTTGCAGCATGAAACAAGCTGGGTTTTGTCTTCATTGCAATAGTAGACGTGCTGCAACAAGCTGTTGCTTCTGCTCAAGAGGACCAAACCCTTCTGGGATCAGGATGAGTCCCCTAAGAGAGGCGGATGTGCTGGTATAAAGGCAAATATCTGTTGCATTGCTCAGGACACATCCACCCCCCAGACCAGCCCAAATAAATACCCCGAAGTAACAGCAGCACTGGGGCAGATCCCTTTCTAAGATCCTGTCTCAAAATCAGGCCAGAAAAAAGTCTGCTGGACACATCTGGTGCTTAGTTGTGCTTCCCAGAGAGATGGGCATGGAATTAGAGTCAAGAAAATGGCATTGATAATTTTTGTAGTGATCATAAACAAAATTAAAATGGCAGAAAATATTTGTCTGTTTTGTTCTGGCAAGTCTGTGATAGTAAGTAACTAAGTTTCCCAATTGCAGTAGTAGGCAGACAAGCTTTACCCAGTTAAGCTGGGATTTTTTGCCCTTCATTTTGGCTCTAAGCCAGAAGAAATCCACTCTGATAGATTCCTTTTCAGCTAAAGGATCAGATGTGAAAATTGAGTAAATACTCAGGATTTTCTTTTTGTAATTTTCTATTTTCTTTTTATTCTATCTACTTGGATTCCCTTTTCCCTTTCTGAATAATGCACAAAGCAGCAAAGGACAATGTATCAAAAATAAATGAGATCTCTGACAGGTGGTTTAGACTAACTTAGATCTCCTGGGGAAAAAAAAAGTGGAACTCAAGAAAGTAAGAAGACAGTGTGAGCTAATTGCAGATAACATTCCTTTTGCCCTAAACCAGGACAAATACATATTCCCTGATGTGGGGCACAGGATGGCACCTGTCCATATTCCTCATTATTTAATAATATTGATATTTGTAAGGACAGAACATTTTGGAGATACTCTTATGTCTGTATCTTGTCACCCTGAAAATGCTTGAAGTTGAAATATAATTTAGTCTTTGTAAAAATAACATTTCTTGAGAAGTTGATTCAGAAACTTCAAGTATTTTGTCTATTTCCTTAGCACTTCAAACCACAAAAAATTGATTTGAACAATTCTCGTTTTCTCAGAATATCTTTGATGAATGAAATATTTCAGACCAAGTTTTCCCATGCAACCTTAAGGTTTTCCCCATTTCTTTTTGAGTGAAAAACATAGTAATTGATATATATCATTTTGATGGGATCAAGAACATACTTCGCAGTATTGTAAAAAGAAAATAAATACAGTTATCTCACTGAAGAGTTCATAATATGAGGAAAGAAGACATAGCATGTCTCATAAAGCAAATAGAGGAAAAAAAGGAAGCTTTTTCTGTGGGGGTGTTTAAATTTCCTGGGGGTAGCAAGAAAGTGGAAAGGCAGCTGAAATGAATCTGAGTTCCACCTGAGCCCTGTAGGCAATAGTCTGAATTCCTGTGACAGAACAAGGAAAACAAGAGCCAGAGGAGATGTGCAATTGCTGCTGGTAGAAATATCCCAAATGAATGAAGCAATAGAATTGGGGAAGGTGATGCCTTGGGAAGGCTGACCTGGAACAGAGACTGGACAGAGCCAGAGAATAAAGTAGGTGTTTATTGAAAGGCCTCCAGGATCCACCTTGGGCAGGACAGGGTCTGACCAGGGCTACACCCAGGGTGGACTAAGAATGGTCACAAAATGGACAAACAGTCACAAAGTCTTACATTTTTATAAGTTTTGGTGCATTTGCATATTGGGATTTAATTGTCCAATTCCAGCTTCAGGTTGTGAGGTCCCATCCTTCTCATTCCTCCCTTCAACGACCCTTGTTTGTGCTTTTGGGGCTGAAAGTTGTCCTTGGTGTTCAGCAGGAAAAGGATTTGTTTTGTCTCCCTGCTCTGTGAAGAGAGCTGACTAACACTGAATACGAGGCTCAGAACTGCACCCCTGGGCAGCACAGAGTCTGAAAACATGAGAGCTGAAATTTAAGGCATCAAGAGAACTGGGGATGGCTCAGACCCCCACTCCCCTCCTGCCTCTGCCCCAGGAGTGGCTCAGTGTGAGGGTCTTGTTAAGGACAAGTGAGGCCACAAACCACACATGTCCCAGCACCTGCAAACCTGAAAAGCTGATCCTCACAGCTGCCAAAGGCACCTGCCAGCCAGGTTAAACTGGCACTCAGAGCTAACTGGGCCTTCCTGGCCCCACAGGCCAAAAAATGGAGCAAGAAGACAGCCAGAAATGGGCATCTTTCTTCCCCAGCAGACCAGAGTGCACACAACATCCCCTCCCTGTCTCTGATGACAGCAACTGTAACTGTTTTTTCCTGCCCAGGGAACAACAGTTAAAACCCACACATCTGGTAAATGATGATGTTTTTCCTAATAGTATCCACATGGGGGTGTGTTCACTTTGAGGAGCTGCTCTCAGACACATCTGAGAAACATTTCATCACAATACTAGGGGCGAATACATAGCCCCAAAATGAAATTAACCATTAGACACACCGTGCACAGAGTAGACTGCAAATTCTAAACACACCCCCATTATTTCTCTTCCCCTGCCCTCTGCCTCAAATATTTAACAAAGAACTGCTAAAATCCTGCTTTAATTCTCAGTTTAATAAAAGGAGGCAAGATTCTTGAATTCTCTCCAGCAGCAGAAATATGAAAAAAGGGACTCACCAGGGCTGATTTTTACTGGATCAATGATCCTCCTGTCAATGGATATATTGAAAAAGAATGATGAATTGCTGGAGGAAAACTGTACAGGAATTCCTCCTGGAAATAACTTCACCTTCAAGGAACTTTGAAACAGCTGCAGCAATGACAGAAAAGCAAATGGGGAGGGTACTAAAAGCTGTAAGTGATTTGACATTAACATCTAGTGAAGAAAATGTTGACTGGATTTAAAAAGGATGTTCCTTTAGAGCTCATAATAAAACACATTTCTATGCAGGTAGCCACATATCTCAGCACACCTTCCCTACCTCCAGCTCTGACAGCAATGCTGCAATTTTTGGGATCAGCCCACAAGTTCTGCAAGTCAGGGAGTGTTTAGAAGCTAACACCAATGCTTAGCTTTCTAAATGCAGGGCTTAATGTAAAATATTTTCAAGGCATTGAATTTGAACATTGCACTCCTAATATAGATGACAGGAGCCAGCTGGAGCTGTCAGACATTCAACACTTCTGAAAATTCAGCTTGCTGATTACTGAGTCAGGAGCCAAATGGTAGCTGAACATCCACTGCTGACCATCCAAGCTGCTGCTTCCCAGATTTCCACACCACCAGCCTCTGCATCTGCTCAACAGAAATGCCACACTCACGGCATGCAATTACTGAGCCCATTCCTGCACTCCTGGTGTCCAGAATTATTTATGCATTTAATTCAAAATGCCTTCAAGGTCTTTCCCCCCACCTTTTGTTTAATTAATTATTTGATGGGGACAATAGTTGTGAGGAGCATTTGTTTTCACTGTTCTCCATCCTCCTTTGGAAAACCTGCCCAATTTCTGCTTCATGTTTATCATGGCAATATTTGGATTACAATTTGGATAAACAGCCATGGAGAATTTTGCTGATTTGTAGTTAAGTGTTTCTCAAGGACAGGGGTAGAAACTACAGGTCAGTGCTACTACAAGAGGAACTACACATCAATATTTTCCAAAGCTCAGTATTTTGAATTACCTTGTGCACAAACTGCCAAGAAATCAGTGGGAAGCCTTGCAGTGATTTTCTCTTTAGAGAGAGCATGGTGGAGAGTAACACAGAGTCCCACACAACATGGATGTGCACATTTACAGTAAGAGACAGTATCTGGGCAAATGTGTGGTGAGTGACCTCACACTGAAGCAAAGCTTAGGTGCAGCTGCTCAGAGGAAGACCTAGGTCCAACAGGCTCCTGCTATCATGCCTTTCTGGAGGCTACAGGGGCAAAATAACAGTCCTACTGTTGGACATGGGGCTACTTTCAGTCTTGAGTCAGTGACATTCATTAACGTGTGTCACTGCTCTGACTCTCACCTGTCTAATACTGTGTGTGCATGGTTCACTGAAGCCAACACAGTGTGGTAGACAGAAGTTTTACACACAGCCTAATGTGCCCTGTGCTTGGTATTCCTCTCCACACTACAAAACATTTTTGCCTCAGCAGTGGCACTGGCAACAAAAAATATTCCCTAATTAGATATTTCTAGGTTTGTGCTGGACCAGCACAACCTTATTCACGTTTCATCATGACTTCACCGATGCTTTCTGACTGGATTGGTGGTGGTGTGGTTTAATGCTTCTGGACAGGAGTCCCATTGCTGCAGCAAGGCAGAGCAGCTGGCAGAGGCAGTTCTCCAGCAGCACAGCTGGCTGGCACCAGCAGAGGGTCTGGCTTCTCACTTAACATATGTCACTTTGCATTAGGTGAGTGCCTGAGATCACAATTTTGTCCTCCCCCTGCCAGCACTGCTCCTATCACAGTTTGTGTGGCCTCTGTAGAGAAGTGGTGTTTGCATTGGTTTCTGCATGAACCATTGGTAAGCACAGTCACATTGATCTCTGTTTTCAGCTGAACCCAATTTTCATATAAACCATTATTGTTGCCACAGCACCATCTTGAACCACTCAAACTTCTCTTGGATGCTGCCCACGACACACAGTGCGGCTGCAAGGTCATTTGTAAAGATAACCAAAACCAAAATTTAATTGCTTTGACTCAATCTTGCATAAATTATATGATTTTTGGAAGTTTTTTTAAGGGTTTGAGGGGGTTTGTTTATTTTTAAATTCTGTAATTGAGGGTCTCAGAGAGAAGGTCACCTTCCTTCCTCACATTTCCTTGCCCAGGTGCCATCTACCCGGTGCAAAATTTATTCTGGGGATTTGCCTGCTGTTCCTGCTAGGACAGGAGCCACACAGCCTATGCCTCACTGCCACAAGGGAAAAGCACATCTCTATTGGTAAATTCCCAGTGTCCCTAAAAACAATTTGGGGGGAGCTTTTACATTGGCCTCCATACCTATTTTTTGTTGACATAAGCAGACTGCTTCATTTGAGTCTTCACACTGATATGAAAATGCAGCTCAGGAAACACAGAAGCTGTTTTAAAAGCCAGCACTAAGAAGTAAACTGGAAAGCCATTGTTGCACCAATAGCTTCATCCTTAAAGCAGCTCTGGGATAGAGTGAGAGAAGGGAGAGCACTGCAAATATGTGATACCCAGATTTTCCCTTTCATCAGAATTCCCAATACACTGGCCAAGACAGACACCTTCTCCTTAGTTTCCTTGAATTTAGCAATTTCCTAAGAATCTCATAACGGCAGACCTGCAGTATGGTTAATGCACAGGGAAAGTGTACAGAAATGTCTCATGAGGCAAACCCTGCAGAGGCCAGTGACAGCACATGACTCCATGTACTCTAATCTTCAATTACTGATACTAGTCATCACAAAATTATACTTACCCTCTGAGGGTAGGAGCACTGAATTTTTGATTTTTTATGCTCATGATCCAAAGCCATGACAACTAACCTTTTTGGTGTCTTGCTGCCAAACAAAATCTTCTGTGAGTTTTACATTTTTTTGATGGTTAGGGGCATCAAAGAAAAGCTACAGGGTGTGTTTTTAACCTGGTGTGTGAAATGTGCTGGAAAGAGGCCCCAGGTACCAGGAGGAGAGTTGCCTGTCTGATATATCCATTCCTTCCTGTGCTCATCTCCTTTGTGTACGTATTTTCTGTTGGGGACAGCCACTAAGTGACTGCCTGTGTGCAGGAAAATCCCACACCATTTAGGGAATGTAGAATCTGCCTGAAAACAGAAGAAGAGCAAAGTATTGGGAGGACTTTAGAAGACACAGAGACTAAATGTCAGGACAATTATCTTCTGAGAAATAAATCTAGGTATCATTTTCATGCACTGTCAAATTACAATAGATAAGCAGACTATCTAAAGAGAAAACCCTTTTAATTAAAAAAAAAGAAGTTTCCCTCCTGGGAAAACCAGCCAGCTGCCATTATGTATTTCTAAGGCATTTGTCACTAATGTTTTACTTTGAAGCTGTGGTGGTTTCAGCTTTCACTTCACTGTTGTCAACAAAATTACTGTCACCATTCAGTCCGTGTAACACACCTCTCATAGATCCATCCTGCTCAGACAAAAGTGACTGTCATGTCTCAATGCCGTTTGCCCCTGCAAAAGGGGTCCCACTGGAAAATTAAAACCCTTCAAACAGTCTGGATACAGTTGGGTTGCCCATCACGAGGTACACTGTTAGTTTTCGAAAGAGCTTCCCTGAACAAGCCTTTCATATTTTAATCAGCAGGTGCAAAAAGAAAGAACTAAAACTTCCCTTTTTTTTTTTTTTTTTTTTTTTTGGGGGGGGGGGGGGGGGGCGGGGGGGGGAACACATTAAACTGGATATTTCAGAGATATTTCAGTCATAAAGCTTGGAATTACAGCTATGGGGATTAATAATTCCAAGACAGCTGAAAAGCAACTCCTTATGTCTGGCTTTGTGCATCTGAAGTCATATGCCTTTTTCTCTCATCATTTTCCCAACACTTCCTGGAGATCTGTTCTCATTGGCCTTTTCCATACTCTGTGAAACTCCTGTGAGGAGGACTGTCATCATATTCAGTGCAACAGGTCCTGCTCCACAGGCACAGATATTAAGCATTTGATAACGTATGTGTTGAATAACAATAAAGACTGATGTTTCTTTGCTACCTGGGGATCCGAAAGGCAGAAGATAATAGTCTTGCTATCTCTTTCCCTTTCCCTGTGAATTGGTCTAGTTTTAGTGAACACTGGACTACTTTTCATCCACCTCAAAGGAGCAGGATCAGAATCCAAGTTCTGCTGTTTGTAGAAGGTGGTAGCTGGAGTATTTTCACATCTGCTCTTGGCTAAACATCATAACACGCTAAAATGGCTTCTGTACAGGTGCACAGCAGGGGAAGATTGAATTTTCTGTTTTAAAAAGACAGTGGAAAAATCAGACGTCTAGTCTGATCAGACAACCAGTCAATGAGAAATACATAGGAGTAATTTTCTGTTCTCTTGTTTTTATAGAGGGTAGAGAGAAATACAGAGAGGTAATTAGGAGAAGCCATTGGGACAGGCTCTGTTAGTGCCTTTTAAGTCAAAGTGCTTATTGATTTCAAAACAATATTAATCATTTTAAAAGGATTTGTGAGCTAAATGAACAGGTCTAATGTCACAGAGTTATGTTGTGTTTTTTCAGCTATAAATCCACAGCTGCATTGGCTGAGCCATGATCAAAACCTGTGGCAAATGGTATCAAAGACAAACCTGAAGGCTCAGGAGCTTGCCTTGCTAGTGATGCAGTTCAACTCTCTTATCTATATCCAGGGCTCTTTTTTGATAATTGCTTGACAATATCTGCTGAAGGAACATTTTCAGGTTTTGCAGCCATCCAAGGAGAGAGAGAGAAAGGAAATCCAAGTGAAATTCAGTTTTTTACAATGAGGAAGGAAATAAAGTTGCAATTTCTTATTTTCCAAGTGAGTTACCTACCATGAGGCTTCAGGCTGAATGCAATTAGAACTGTCAGACAAACCAGAGCTCTCCCATGGGTCCTTTTGGAGAGCAAACCCTGAGGTGAGAGCAGCTGCATCATCCAGTGAGACAGATCAGATTTATAAAGCCATGCAGTGTAAAACAAACACACTCATCCCAAAACTTTAGCTTGAATGTGGGCACCAGCTTCCCATGGGAGTCATTCTCTGAGTTTCACAGACCAAATTAAGCCACGGATCTGTCCTGTGCTTTAATGAACATGCTTCAGATTTTGTTCTGCTCCTGCCCTCAGCTGCTGTCAAGGCAAAAAGCATTATAGATCTTCTTGAGAGAGGTGGGCTGGGAGTGCTTCGACCATGAGAGCAAATTAGGTTAAAAAAGGGGTCACTGAGCAATTGTCTCTTACTCAATTGTTTCTTACTCTGTCTACCACAAAGAGCTGGCAGAAAACAGTGAAAACAGGCACCTTGTGAGACTTCTCCCATCCTCCAGTAAAGTCTTGTCTGATTCACATTTTGATTGTACTATGTCACTAATTAAATGTGTAGAAAATGTTAAAAGAAGTATTAGTAATTGTTGAAGGCCTGGACATTTTTTTTTCCCAGGAAATCTGAATTAATATATTCAGACCTCCCTGAAAAGGGAATTGTGGCCTCTCTCCTATCTTGGAGAATGTTAATTTAATTTTGGAGCAATGGATCTTGCATGTTTTGTGGCTGAGTATTAGGTCCTGGTTTATTTGTTTTCATATAGTACAGGTGAAAGGAGTAAAGAATGCCCTTGCCAGAGCTGCAGTGTGTAACACCTACAGCCAGGCAGCTGGCACTCACCAGCAGGAGAATTTGCTGTGTGTTTCTCTAAAGAAAAAGAAACTGCAATACTTCCCGCATGCTTCCCTCCTCATTTACTTACTTTGCACAGATGTCTCCTGCCATCTAATCATAAGAACTAAAATCCTCGCCTTAAAGGTATTTGCTGGCTGAGTTCTGTACTACTCCAGCACTCACTTCTCATTTTTCTCTTGGATCCTAAACCTTTCACCCTTCATTCTCTCTGTTTCACTGCTCCAAATTCCTTTTGCAAGTGTCATTCAGCTTTTTCTCTTATATATGCGTCCTCCCAAATAACTGATCTGTATAGAAGAAGTGTAAATTTTATATGAAAAGTTGCTTTTGGAAATCTCTCACATTCACATTTCATTGGTTTCCCCAGGGTTTTTATTTTATCAATCAGCATAAATTCAGTCAGGGTACAAGTGGAGTCAACCACTACTGGGGTTTTATCAGAGGCACTACAAAAGCGTTTGATAGTAGCAAACTGCTTTAAATTTTTTTCCCCCTCAGAAGCTTTAGCAAAACAGCAGAACAGATTTCTAGACATACATAGCAGAACCAGAACATAATTTGAATGTTTTTGATTTTGATCTAGTGAATTCCAACACTTCCAAAAAGGTATAGAATGGAAAACCCTATTTTCTCTGGTCCTGTAAAAAGTTATC
This sequence comes from Zosterops lateralis, assembly GCF_965231275.1. Lineage (NCBI taxonomy): Eukaryota > Metazoa > Chordata > Aves > Passeriformes > Zosteropidae > Zosterops > Zosterops lateralis. The sequence continues at coordinate 8,105,995 of NC_139764.1, forward strand.
AACATGTTGATAAAACACCAGATATAAAACTCCTGACACCCTCTCATTCTTCAAGTGAAAAAATTAGAGCATTAGAAGGTGCAGTAATGTTTTGAAGAATGTGACTCTTGATCCTATGACTTAATCATCAAATCACACTTTTCTGCCCTTAACTCCTTATGCTTAGCCTGTGTGCTGAATAACTCTCATGGAGGTAGCTGGAGCCAATAGACAATGAATGCTCAATTAATCAATCAACAAAGTTAACCACCAAGAGAAAAAAAGTCTTTTAGAGATTGAAAGTTATTTCTCATTCCATGGAGGTAATGAACCTTATGGACTCCCCCAGGTATGGGACAGAGAGAGGAGAAAGAACAAAAATATTGCACCCAGAATAACCCCTAAGCAGTATAAAACTGGCAATGAATGAAAACAAACACTGCTTCTGATTTAAATTGCCCACAGGATGGAGTTTGAGGTTTATATTTTAATTGTTGCTTTTGATAAATTCTCTATGTATTTTTTTAAAATACAATAAGCCAGAGCAACCGGCTTATCTGAACAGTGTCAGAAAATGATAGCTGATACTTCTCAAGTAATTTTGGCCCTGCTACTTGGTCTGCACAGGTCTTGTGGATTCAAAGTGAGCAGCTCACATAAATCTGCCAGGGACCCCTGCCAGTGAGCTGCAAGGGTTTGAACATGTGAACAAAACCACTCTCTTAAGTGAGTAATGGGTCCTGAGCCATTACAAACAAATAATTACACCCAGGATTTTTGCATTTCTCTTCTCAGCACTAACTGCCAATTGGGTGTTCTGTGGGAAAGAGATGGGATTGTCTCTGTAATGACACGGAAAGTAAACATTAACAATTAATGCAATTCATTATCACAGTATTTTTAAATGGGTGAAAATTGATTTTTGAAGAGTATCCAAACCAATCTGTTTCAGAGTAACTGCTAACAGCAACTTATCTCTTTGTGGTGCTTTGCATTTACTGAAATAAAAATGCACTACTCTAAAATTTATGAGAATTGATATCAATGTTTTAATGAACTTCTCAGAAAGTGCAGATGTCCTTAGGAAGCTGCTTAGCATGGGCTTCTGACATCATAACTGGTATACAAGAGACAAATTTTATCCCAAGGTAGTTATTAAAGTCCAGCAAGGCCATTTTTGAAGAACCTAAACAATAGTGTGTAATTCAGTGTGAAGAAACACATAAAAATCTGATATTATGAAGCCTTTCTCAGCTACCAGGAGCCTTGCTGTTCCTGTATTGAATTAAAAGCACTCATAAGTTCTGTCTACTATTTACAATTCAAAATCAATTAGTTCATCATTAGTGGTTAATGTAAGAGTTACAGGAAAGCAGTGATAAGGAAAAATAAGTGCAAGCAGGAAATATACAATTATTGAAAGTCCCAGTCTTGGTAATGGCTATTTCTAATTAAATATAAATGGATGAGAAATGTCTGGCTCTAATCCTCTTGTCAGATCACCACAGGGTAACAAAATGATAGATCACCTCCCACAGGCAAACAGTTTTTCATGTAAGAAAGAAGCCAGATGTTCAATTGACTTATTTGGATTCTGCTGAGGGAAAGGCATTGAAGTGAGTTGGAGAGACAAGAGAAATGAACCTGAACCCTTGTGACAGTTTACAAGAACTATGCAAAGAGCCAGATCAGAAAATCATCATTTTATCATCCTGCTAGGAAGGTGAATGCTTTCCCTCTACCAAGTCATCAATATAATGGATTATATTATAGGCTAACCTAATTCTACTGTTTGCACCTAAAAACTTTGGTAGATTTGGATTTGAAAACACATCAATTGACTTCTTGCTCCTGATAGTCAATGAGCTATCTACAAGGTGCAGAAGTTTGCCATGTTGAGTTAGAATTTATTTAAAATATATATTGGTCAGCAGCAATTGAGCTCCATCCAGAACAGTATGTAGCAAGAGATAATTGGGTAACCCTCATCAACAAAATAAGACAAGGGGAGCACAAATATTTTTCAAATTTGACACTGAATAAGTAAACTTGTTATCTCATGGAAACAGACTCTACATAAATGTCTTGTAGTCCTCTCCTCTTGCTAAAGAAAGCAATAATAAAGCTCCCCAAACTTAAAGCTTTTATAAAATCTAATAAAAGACTGTTGTTACAAGTCTGGTCAGTGTCAGTCTGGTCACATTAATTCTGACTCAACAGTTCTAGTCATAGTATGCCTTCTCTTGTTTCCATATATTTATCTATTAAAAAAAAGTTATTTATCCTCATGCACATTTTGGATTTATGCTGGTCCCAGCTGCTTTACTACATTTTCATGTTGCTTTTGCCATTGAGAGGTTGGTGGTGATTACCACTTGAAAAGTTAATGTTCATTCTGGAACAGAAAAATATCTTCTTCAGCTTTTGCTAAAGACCCCCACACTGATTTCCAGAGAAAATGCCATCACTGTGAACAGGAGTTTCACAGTAAAGGCACACAAGATCATGCTTGGAGGCCAGAAGTGGGAAACAAAGTCCTTAACTATTTACATCTCACTCCAGCACTCGCTCCAAGGTGAATATTTCATGCCCCAACTGCCTGTTTCCCAAAGGTGTTTTTTCTAGATCCTCTTTAAAATCTATGATGCTACAGGCATGTCTGGACAGATCAATGGGGGAGTTACAGGCAGGATAAGCCTTTCTACTGATGCCTTGGGAAGGTTGACCTGGAACAGAGACTGGACAGAACTAGAGAATAAAGTAGGGATTTATTGAAAGGCCTCCAGGATCCACCTTGGGCAGAACAGGACCTGACCAAGGCTACACCCAGAGTGAACTTAGAAGGGCCACAAAAATTGCTAATCAGTCACAAGGTCTTACATTTTTACAAGTTTTGGTCCATTTGCATATTGGAGTTTAATTGTCCAATTCCAGCTTCAGGTTGTGAGGTCCCATCCTTCTTGTTCCTCCCTTCAGCCACCCTTGTTTGTGCTTTTGGGGCTGAAAGTTGTCCTTGGTCATCAGCAGGAAAAGGATTTGTTTTGTCTCTCTGCTCTGTGCAGAGAGCTGATTGACACTGAATATCTGAGACTCAGAACTGCATCCCTGGGCAGCACAATAATCTGAAAATATGAAAGCTGAAACTTAAGGCATCACTATATGTTCAGATCTTTGTGGGGTTCAGAAGGTACTGAGCTACAGCAAGTGGCACCATGAGGGTTTATGATCCCCTTTGGGGCTAAGACATGATGAAGCCTCTCTGAATTGCATTGAAACAGGCTATGGGTGATATTTACATAAGCTGGAGGATGGTGATGAATGAGGCAGGTGTGGAAACCACACAGTTCATACCTCTATCCCTCCAGCTACAATGGAAGAAGCCACTCTCACCTCCACACTTATCACAAGCATTTGCCAGACCCTTCTACAGCTCAAAGGGTGGCTCACAGTATTAGAGATTCTGTTAGAGACACTCTTATACCCTTCGATTCAGATTCTTTTTGAAATAAATCACATTTTACTCAAAGATGTGTTTTTACATGTTCTGTGAGTTCGTTCCTTCACCCATTCCCAGCACAAGGAGAATGTATTTTTTTTTTGTTTGTTTGACCTATAACATTTTGCAGGCATTAAATTGAAAGGGTGAAAGCAATTGAGCATTTATTTCTGGCAAATTAAAATCAAATACTGGACCTTTCTCAGTCACTGTGATGCTTCTGTCACTCCCAGTTAGCCAAATCTTGAATTTTTCTGGTGTGATAAAAACACTTAATAGGGGTTTTAAATTAGTGTGACTACAAGAAGGAGATTAAAGTGATAGAAGCAGGCTGCAATTTTCTTTGCACATCTATAGAGTTGACACCTAAACTCCTGTTTTCTGCAGCAAAATATCAGTGTCATGCTCCTCCTTAGCAGCACAGGACAGATGATGGCTGCTTCTGACTCTTTCTGGAAACCAAAGGGACCAAAGCTCCTCCCACAGAGCACTCAGCTCTACAGAGGGTCACTTGAGAGAGATTTTCATGTTCCCTACAGACTCGTTGCACATTTGCTGTGCTATTTCCCCATCTCTGTTGAAATAACAAATCCTCTGAGGCAAGAGCTGCCTCTCACTGTGGTATAGCACAGAATTTTGCTTCCAGACTCAGTAGAGAGACATTTATCTGCTACTGTAAGATAAATGATAGCAGATAACTTCCGTATAGATGCTCTTTGGTCTTTGGGATGATCATCTGTTAGCGAAATTAGTGCTTCAGATGTCTCAGCTAAAGTTTGTTTCTTGTTTATTTATTACTCAAAAATACCTGTGTCTAAAGGTGAAGCAATCAATAATTATTAGCTTTCATTTGGAGGAACGGATGTCATTTTAACCACAGCTTTTTTTGCTCGCTATAGTTGGCAGACCCTCACACAGAGGCAGAGTTTTTTGACCATTAAACACAGTATCAGCCAAACCCAGGGAACTAGGAAAATCTACAGAAAATGCCTCCAAAATACTTGAGCTGCAAGTTGGGCAGAACATACCTATCACTTGTTCACTCTGACCCACTGAGTGAAAGAATAAATACACTGAGCAATTTAATGGGTAGCTGATACCAGCACCTGTGGGTACAGATAAGGAGTGTACTTGATGCTACAAAGAGCAAAGTTGGTAAATTTGCCGGAGGATCACAAAAAGGATCTTTCTCTTGAATGATTTCTAACTGGCAAACCTTTTGCAAAACACACTTTAAAAGACCTTTTTCATGAATCCAGGGTTCACAAGGGATAACAGGATTATTCAGCCCTCTGCAGCATGAGACACACAAAACACATACCAGAAAAACTGAAACTTGAGAAAACCTCCTATTTCCCAGCAGCTCCTCCTCTCCCATTATCTTCACCAAACATTAACTTCAACATTCACGCAGCCTTTTAATTTCTCAAATTGTGAACAAAGGAGAAGCCTCAGAATCTGAGATACCAACAAGCAGAATGTAAAGGGGTAGTGCTGGGATAAGATGGGAGGTCCTGCCCTCACTGAAATCTCTCCAAAACACAGATACTCTTAGGGAGGGATACTCCTCAGCCTGTAAAGTTCTTCCTGGAGAGGCAGCTCTGAGTACAACTCAGACTTACAGCAAATCTGGCTGCGTTTGCACCCACATTTTATTAGCAAGCATTTAACTTGTTCTAACGTTTTATTAAACTTGCAAACCTGCAGCAATTTTCCTGCAGTGTGTGTGAACTTTTTAAAATTAAATTAATTAATTTTAATAAATTTCAACTGCTGTTTTCTTTTAGCTTAGATCAGAACGTGGAACACCAGCTCTGACATTCACCTCAAGGCAAAATGCTGACACTGTGAATGGCGACATCACCAAAATGCTCAGATTAGGTTTTATCATTGTTACTTTTTGCTGCATTCTTTAAAAATTTAACGAAAAAAAAAATAAACCCACTTAAATATTCAATTTGGAAAAAAATTAGAAGCTGTTTTCATGAAATAAAATTCTGACAAAACCTTTGAGGAGTTGTGTTAGGGCCTGATGTCATTCAGCAATGGATCCCATACAATTGCACTGTTCATGTGCAACAAGTCCCAGTATTCTTCCAGCAAAACTCACATCCCAAAATCAACCAAATTTGGGTAGAGGTTTCCCACACCTCTTAATCTTCTAAATAGACAGCTGGGTAGAAAATCCACTTCTTTTGCAGAGTGAATTGTGTTTTCATGTTTTGTTTATGACATTAATTTATTTAGGATGAGAATACCCTGCTGTGAGTTACTTTAATATGAGAAAAAATAGCTGTCACTGGACAATGGATACAAACAATGTATTTTCCAAGTTTCTTTCCACATGTTGTTTTCCACAAACTTGTTTGTTTTCTGTTGGAGGGATGAAGTAGACAAAACTTATCATAATAACCCAGATAGAAGAGGGATCCTGGCTTTGGAGAAGCAGAGGACAATATCAGTAGCAGAGAAAAAGTAACATATGAATAGAGCATGATTTTGCTCTACACCCCACTGACAGACAGCAGTGTATTTTGGTCATAATAATCCATCACAAATCAAGTTCACATCCCCCCAAATGATAAATCCATTTGAAACTTCAATTGAAACGGATGGATGTCAGATTTCATGAGAGGTGGCCTAAGGCAGAGAGCTGCACATGAATAACATTTTCTCCACAGCATACAGCACTTGGCTTTTGATATTTTTCTCATGAAAGGAAAAGTCCTGGGATGGGTTAAACAAGTGACAGTGCAGGAATGAGAAGCAGCAATGTCTCCCTGCAGTGAAGGGGAGCTGTGCTCCCTCCTCCTACCCAGTCCTTCCATGCTGGAAAGCACAGCCTTCATTTCTCCTGTTCATTTCATGCACTCTTAAAATACACATCCCTTTTGTCAATATTCACAAAAGAGGAAATAATCAGTGACATGTAAATTCTCTCACTTTGAAGCATAACCAAATTCTCACCTCCAGAAGTTAGCAGAAGACTTTTCTTAGAGAGCAAGTTTTTCCATAAATGTACACTTTCATTCTGACCACCTCCAGACCTGAGGATAATAACAAGAAGGTAAACCGTGTCAAACCAAAAGTCTACAGAAGTCAGTATTCTCCCTCTAATTGTGAATATGGAGGTAGACAGTTCTATATCCTGTTAATTATTGTTATTTGTTGTCCCCTGGTATCAGTTGTTTTTCCCCTTGGTTGTTTTTACTTTTCTCTTTTTGCACTTTCATGCCCTATAAGACTTCATTGTTTCCTTAGGTTCATGCCTGGCCATATGAGGAGGATCCAGCATGAAATGGATGGAAAAGCACAGGAACAGAGCAAAGAGTCACAGTTTTCCACATGGGATGGAGTCTGAGTCTTCTCCTCCCACTGTGTTTGTGGCATCTGGGTTTATTTACTCTCTTATGCTGCAAAGCAGAGGTTTTGCTGCTCTGCATCAAAACAATTGTGAATACAGACTGCAAACCCTGACCTGAATCTATAATGGATGACTCCTGAAACTGTTCAGAGATGCTCCATGAATATTTTAGTCAGAGATGGGTAATAACTCAGCCCATGAATACAATATACAGTTATTGTTACATGGCCAATGAACAGATGTAGAATGGCAAATCAACAGCATTTGTCTCCATTTTTCCAAAGAATGCCTGAACCTTCTTTGAAATTTTTGAATACATGGAAGAATAAAGTGCCTTTACACTGATAGGGCAGCTTTGACTCTGTTCCCACTAATTTCAGAGGGATTGAGAGATCTTCAGGAAATCAAGTCTTGCATGGGGTCTTATACTTGAATTTTTTTCTTAATGTCTATAAACAGAAGAGCTTCATCTTAATCTACACAAATTATATTTTCTCTTGTTTTTGTCTGGATATCATCAAAAGCAAAGATTAATGTATCAATATAAAGCTAAGCCAGATGAAAATTTACAAACTATGCACACTGTTTCTAACACTTAGAACAGGTGTAATATTTATTTCCTACATAGTATCACTGGTAGAAGTATCAGTGTTTTGTGACTTCAGTTATTGAAAATTACAGGTAAAAAAAGAAAAAAAAAATCAGGATATGCCAATGTAATTGATATTCCTGTGCATTAAGACATAGCCTTTTAAAACATGATATTACACTCCTTTATTTAAGAACTTTCAATCAGTCATTGCTGGATACTTCACTCCTCTCACTGAATACCTATAGACTCCAGACTAAATTACTTGGCTAGGGTGAATACAGCACTAAAATTCTCCCTATTGGCACTCCATGCATTATTACAGCACTTCCTGGGGGAAGTCATCAAGTCCAGAAGTGGAAGGTCCAACACGAAAAACTGTGAGAACATGGTGTGAGTGACTATCCACAGGAATAACTGGCATCTCCAGCATTACCCTGAGCTGCTTTGAACAAGGAGGTCAGAGATGAGTTTGCCAAGAGAGGAGCTGGCACTGTCTGTCACTGGAAATGTAGGACAAGGTCCAAGCAGCAGCTCTGACTCTCAGCCCATTTTGCCCCAAAGTACATGACAGATCATGCAGCCTTTTTTTTTTTTTTTTTTTTTTTTTTTTTTTTTTTTTTTTTTTTTTTTAGCAGCAATCCAGAAGAAATTAAATAAAATCCATTTGCCATCTGATTTCAAGGAGCCAGACACGTGCCTCCATGATGGCATCTTTGAAAAATCTCCACAAAGCAATTTCTCAGAAGTCTGCAGTTACCAAGTGCCAGTGCCCCCCTTCACAATGCTAAGATGGTGAAGTGCATTATTTATGGATTCAAATGGTACATTCTCCTTCCAAAATAATCATTGTATAATTGGGATAATGCCCTTGATTGTCTGCCTAAGTGAAACTTGGGGAGTAAATAAGTCTTGGCTTTCAGCCATTTGATCAGTAGTCAGAGCTGGCTGAAAACTTACCATCAAGTCATTCAAGAAGAATTAATCTTTTCAAATAAACAAAAGAAATTCACAGTAGTACTCATCTTTAAAGTATTTGAGATCAAAATAATAAAAGACTGTCTTTTCCCCTTCTAAAAACTTTTGCAATAATGTACAAAGCAATTATGACATTATTTTCCACTGTTTCTCTTCATTAACCTCCTCCTGTTATCAATCCTCTTGTATAAGCAGAGGACTGTCAAGATTTCAACAGGGAATTATTACCTGTGTGTAGACAATAGGTTTAGCGTTCAATGCAGCCTTGGGAAGGTTTCAGAAGGCAGCTAAGAAAAGGTCTCCAGACCCCAGAGAGATTTACAGTGTGAAACAGGGGAAACAGAATCAATTTAGCATCTAAAAGAGAGGGTTAAGGCTGTGATAAATTTACTGGATGTGCTCACAGTGCTGTAGTGGAAGTAAATATACCCAAGTAATGGTAGTTTCTCTGTACAGCCACAGTAACATGTGTTTGGCATGTTAATTAAATGTGAGTTAATTATCTCTGAGTTAATTAACTCAGGAGTTAACACAGCTTTCAGGGCAAATTTTGCAGAAAGCACCGAGTCCTGGTTTTGCTAAACTAAAGGACCAGAGAACTCATCTTGAGAAGTTTGAAGCCATTTGCTACGCTGGAAAGGATTTTTCCCTCTTGACTTCCACGTCTGATTTGGAGAGATTCCACTTTTGACAGATGTATGAAAACTATGCTGCCCTGCATTGAAAAATAAAATTTCAAATCCAGCCCTTAAAACACCTGGTAGAACCAGACCCAAGCACAGGAACTGCACCACTGAAATACAGTGGATTACGATACATGGAATACTTTGCTTTAGTTGCAAATTTTGAGATGTCACCTGCAGTTCAGTTTCAAAAGAGTAGCAATCATTTTAACACCCTGCCCTGGCTTGGCCCTGACAGATTGAAAGTGAAGCCAAGAGTGGGGTTACCCTTTTCATAGGACATGACATCACTGATTGCAACAGTAACTCACAGGAAAAGAAGCAAACCCACCCAGTCAGGTTTCATGTAACTTTTTATTAAAACAGTTCCTACAAATAACACAAACAAATATTGTCTAAGTACACAATAGTACTTAAAAATAACACATCTTAAGAAATTACAGAGAAATCTTAATTCCTAAATTTTACAGCTTGGCATTAGTATTGCCACAAACTAACAAATGGTGTAAAACAAGTACATTGGTATTTTTAATACAAAAAAAAAAAAACTTGTTTAATACAAAATAAACTTGTTTGATGGAACAAACAATCTTACATATCTATAGAGAAAACTTTTTTTTTTCCAAACAAGAGCTACAATTAAAAGTAACTACTAACTAAATCTCCAAAACATAGAAATGGCTTTACATTAAACCATTCCACGAGAAACAGACTTAACATACTATATATTACTATATAGTTATATTATAGTTATATTATATAACTATATAGTTATATTATATAACTATATAGTTATATTAACATACTATATATTACTATATGTTACTATATATTACTACTATAATATATTATATTTCATTACTTATATTACTTATATTATATTTCATTACTTATATTACTTATATTATATTATAACCTATCCATATATTACCAATACATTATACTATTATTATAATGTAATAACATAATATTACAAGAGAGATCTATGTGATGGATTGCAGCTGATCCCATATTTTAACACTGAGCAGTTGCAGCGCTGGAAAACCCATAATAAAAGTTCTTATATAAAATTTCAGTTTCCTTTAGGAATCCAGACGAGCTCTTTTCTTTGGTGCTGCCTCATCATCTTCATCATCAGGAAAACCAAATATTTCAAACAGACCTCTCTGCCAATTAGAAAAAGGCAAAAAAAAATTAAATTCTAACATTGAAAAAATGCATGCTGCACATCCGTTTTTCCCCCAAGTCTTAGGGGTGAGCAATAAAATTCTTGCCAGTTTTCTGTAGCTGCTTGGAAGCTAAGATTTAAATAATGCTCAGCTGCAAAAGGCACAAAAAGAGGTATCACTCCCTGCATTTTGTCTGCTTAAAACCACCTATTAATTCCCTGATGGGGAATAGATTTCAAAAAAGGCAATCCCACCTGTATATAACACACACAGGGCACCATCTGGGCAGGGCAGAAAGCCAAGGAGTAGCGACAGTTCAATCATGCAGAAGAGGCAAAATTGTGCCCACCAGATTAACAACTGACTCCAGTCCCACCTTATCCTCATTAAACCTCACCCCAAATTAGTCAGGGTTTCATTCTTGGTGAAATTAGTCAGGGATTTGGGTGTATTTATCCCTGAGATACCCTGTACAAGGCTATTGCTGACTGTGCCACATTACACCCGGAAAATCCCCAAGGCTTCTCTGCTGTCCTACGTGAGGACAGGAGCCTCCATAAAACTTCTCTCCCACCTTGGGGGCTTCCATCACTGTGGTCAGGGTTGTGTATGTTGGAGAGGAGTCCTTGGATCTTGGTGGTGATGTTGGAGCTGCTTTCTCTTCACCTGCACTGGTCTGCAGACCTTCATCCACAGGTGACACTATTGCTTCCTTGGCAAATGTCTCAACAGGCAATACGGAGGGGACACTGCAAGAGACACAGGACAAGTGATCAAAGCTTTGCCTCATGTTTCAGACTCAGCTGGTCATAAATGGCTTCCAAAGCTTTAGAAGGAATTAAGTGACTTGGAGAAGGCAATCCAGCTCCATCCCTGCTTCCAACCTCACTAAAAGCTTTACAAATATCCAGGTGATAATGAGGCAGCCTGAATCCTAACTCAGAAGAACAGAGCAAGATTCTTCTCTTCATAAGCTGAGACTTTTCTGAACAGGACATGTAATCTATTGACCACATCAGCTCTACTCAAAGAAAGGTAGGTGGAGGTTTACTCCAAAAAGTTTTCAGCAAGAACAAAATCTAACCCCAATCCCAGCCACCTGCTTCTTCTGCTCTCTGGGAAATTAAAAACCAACCAGCAGGCCTGCAGAATGGCAGGCACTGGCCTCGTGAGACAGAAACAGGGCCATACCTGTCCAGTTTCTTTTTTTGCTGGTCTTTTGCTTGCTCATATTTTGTCTTCAGTCCCTGGAATGTGTGAGTGGGTTTGACAGATTCCAGTGCATCAGAGAAGTTCTCAACTATGTGTGCAATGAGGAAATTAATATTCTCCTGAATAAGAACAAAAACAGGGTTTCGGTCTCAAATGTTCACAGTCAGAAAGTCAGAAAGCTTTTAATTTATTTTGGAAAGTAACTGATTCCTTGTCCAGAGACAAAATATTCTTGTCAAGAATAATAACAAATGGCAAGCAATCAGATTTATTCTTAGGGAAAGAGCTGAGATCTAGAAAGATTAAACTTCCTTAGAAATGAATAATAGACTCAGCAATGTCCCAGTTCCATTTGTGACCCTTCCATTAAAACAGGATATTTGCTCTCTTGGGAATGTTTTGCCTCTGGCAATGCCATGGACATGTCAGTGCTGAGGCTGCTGCTGAACTCACCCGTTGGATGAATTCAAACATTTCCATCGAGGCAGATTTGAGTATGTTGCACCTGTTCTTGTTGTCCACCACAGCATTTACCACTGGCTCAAACAGGTTCCCCAGGGTGATGTAATGGTTGTAAAGTTCATCCTTCTGGCCAATTATCTTCCTCATAAAGCGAAGAGCACCTGTGTGAAGAAAGACATACAAGCATTCAACAACCAGCTGCCAGGGCTCGCACCCTCTTGTGGAAGAACTGAAAAACCTGGTGCTATTCTGAGAGAAAAATGCACCCCCAAATTGCAAAAGCAGCATTTGTCGACATTTCTTTCCTTTTTGGACTTTCCTTTGTATTTGAAGGTGATCAGGAAGCATGGATTTCTTTCTCAAGTCCAGCAGCAATGCATTCCAGCATGCATGCAGCTAAACTATTAATTCCCTCCTGTGCTTTTGTCCTTGTTCCCCTCCCAGAACCAGCCCTGAGTTTTTTAAGATCCTGGTTCACATAATTTCATTCACTCTCCACAGGGAGAACCAAATTTAGGACGTTATTAAGAAAGGACACAATTTCCACTGAAATGAGTCAAGAAATCTGATTATAAAGGATCCTGCCGTGAAGATTTGAAAGGATCCCTGTAGACCTCAAAAGAGACAACAGTCCTCCTCCCACCAGAAACTGCATTGGTCTGTGCTTAGAGACAGCTGCTCTTCTACAAAAAAAGAAACCTCTTTTTTTCCAAATGACTTAATTGTAGTCAGTAAAACACAGCAAATAAAGAGGAATTCTGAGTTCAGGTGTACATTGGTACTGTTACACCTTCCATACAGGACACATAAAGCCTTAAAAAACATTTCCAATACTCACTCAAGGCCAGAAATTTGTGTTTGGACTTCATCAAGACCAATGTTCTTCTCAGCAGATCATTCTTGATAACGTAAATCTTCATGTGGTACCGGTGCCGTTCCACACAAAAAGACAGCATCTTCAAAACTGTGGCAAGGATTTCGGCCTTCTGATAATTTTCTACAAGAAAAATTAATGTCTTGAGTTACACAAAAAAATAAATAATGTACTGTCAGTGTACACTGAGCTCAGTTGCTATTGCAGTTCCTGGCATATTTTTAGTGGATTTTTGTTTTACTGGGTTGCTTTGGGAATCAGGACATTGGGTCAGAATAAAACAACAAACAAAATACAGCTTTTTTTTGGCTTTACAGTAAATATTCTTTAAAATTAGACTAGTAAAACTATGACATTATTCCCAATATACATGAAGGAAGTGCATCTTTACAAGGTACACTGTCAAGCTATGTCAGCATTCACAGCCCCAGGAAAGGAAAACTGAAGGTGGAACAGCAGTAATCATATTCCCAGAGGGCATCACAGGTCTATTGCTGTTTACCAGTACTGTAAGGCCCTTCAAAGGGAAAAAAGAAATTAAAATTTTCCTTACCTATTTCATGCCATTCTTCTGCTGTGTGAGCCAGAAGTGGCGCAGTAAGAATATGAATGTAACGGTCGTAGAAGATATCGAGAAATTCAAATACTTCCAAATGCTGAAACAACAATAACCTCATTAAACACTGGCATTCACATGCAACCTTTTAAATTAAAAAAAAAAAAAAGAAAAAGAAAAAAAAGAGTACTAACAGAAGAAACAGCCTACAAAGAATTCTGCTGAGTTCTTTGGGTCTGCAAGACTGTCTTCACACAAGATCAATTTCTTTATTTTGGGACAAATTTGTGAGACATACAAGCAACCCAGCTATCATTAAAAGAATCCCCAGCATGGATGCAAATATATACTGGAAAAAACCATCAATGACTCAAAGTGCTTGACAAAGTGTCTTTAAACCATTCTGAAATCCACAGTGTTTTGCCCAGAACAATCTGTAAACCATTTTACAGGTATTCTGGTAAATTACAGTGCATTAAAATCTTTCAGAATTTATCATCCAGATGGAGAGAGCTATGGTCAGACAGGGCTATGGCACTGACACATATTAATTTATCCATTTAATTAGCTAATTAATTAATGGTTAATTAATTAACCACTTAATATTGGCACGATGCCCTATACAAATACCTTCCATTAGAAAATTAGCTTATCTTTTGCTTATTTAAAGTCACTATCAGACCACATCCACTCAATTAAAAAACCCCTATAATTTTTTATCCTCTGCCCACAATAACAGCAAGAGTATCAGGCTTTTAAGTTTGCCAAGACAGTGTCATATCTTCTGCCATTTATGTTCTCTTACACTAACTCTGGCCAGCATTTTGTCTGTGTTGATCAGAGCACAAAAAATCTCCATCAGCTGATTATCTCCTCCAAATTCAGGGTCAGGAGTACAGATCATCTGCTCAATGACCTTAATGATGAGTTGGGTATCCTGCAAAAAAACAAAAAACAAATAAAGGAATCATAAAATAATTAGTCACAAGAATGGAATGAGTTCCCCCCTTTCTGCAATTATTTTAAAATAAAAATTTAAACATAGAAATTGAGATTTTATTTTGCTGGTTGTTTTCCTGTTTGCCCTAAAATTGGTATATTCAAAAATCTCCAAACTACTTTTACTTACATTCTCACTCTGCCGGGCCTCTTGCAGTGCAAAATCTTGGACTATGGCTGGACTAAATTCTACTAGATAAGACAATATATCTGTAGCAGTAGATCTAACTTGCAAATCATCCATTGCCTCACAAAAAAAAAAAAAAAAAAAAGAAAAAAAGGTTAATTTGTTAGAGTAAAACAGGTTTGGTATTTATTATCACATGCAGCTGCAAGGAAGAGGCAATTTAAAAGTGGAGAACATTTTGTTACAAAAATTTTCATGAGAAACATGATAATATGGTTACAGAAAAACAACAAAGAACCAGGCAAATCCTTTCCCTACTATTTTCCTCCTTTAGAAAGGCCACAAGGCTTTCTTGAATTGAGAGCCTTAACTTAGGCTGGAAACATTCCCAACATCCTACCTGCTTGTATATCTAAGACTTTATTGATATTCTATACCTGATATCCACAATTTATTCATTTTTTAACTAAAGGATCAACTGAACAAGGTGTACAACAGTTTCTGTGCCCATTTACAGGCAATAAGAATTCAGACTTTTCCTTAAGGGAAGTGATTTTCTCTGACAAAAATCCAACAATCGAGCTTGCACATAAAAAAGTCTCTTTCACATTTGGACTACCTGGACATGAGGACTTCACTGCCCTCAGACATCATGAAAAGTAAAATATAGCAAGAGCAGCCAAACCAGGCTACTCCAGAACACAACTGTGGGCAGCTTCTGGATTCTGGACATCACCAGAAATCTCTACTCCCAGCAGAGCAAAGCTCTCCAATCAGACTTACAAAAAGGTGCTCAGCAGATTAAAAAGAAAGAAAGAAAAAAAAAAAGGCAAATGGCTGTGGGTAGGCTTTTCTAGTTTTATTAAACCTAGTTCTAACTTTTCACTTACCATTAACTTTTCAAGAGTTGGAAGAAATCCCAACTTTCCCAAAGCTTGAAGAAATTCATTTCTTCTCTCACGTGACATGAAAGAAAAGGCACAGAATTCCTTGAAAAACTTCATCTGGTGCACAGGGAAAAAAAAAATAAAAATATTGTGCATTTGATTCAGAAAGCTGAAAGGATGAAACAGTCACAATTTTTTCCCGGGTTGGGGGATGTAATTCTGATTCTCTAGAAGTACTTCTGAGACTGCAGAACTCCCAGAAAAGTTTCACTTCCTACTTCATCCCTCTCATTTAAAGCCTTTGAGGAGCCACCAAGACTACTGACTTACCAGCTCACATTGTTGCTCGCCAGATGTAGCTTCATTTGCTAATTGTGCAAAAACTTTAGGCAAAAATGCCTCATCTTTCTGTGGAGCACACAAAAAGAACACAAATTACACAGTGATTCTGGAAAGAGAAAACATGATCCTTCTAGGACCCCACACTTCGTGAAGTCAAAATTCCCACACTGCAATTACTTTTATCACAAAGAAGGCAAATGCTAGAGTACACATGCACCAGTTTTCAGCAGCTCCAGGAAGGGGTTTGGCACTTTCTGCCATATTTCCAACCCCCCTTTGCATGAAAACAGTGCAATAAATGTCCCTGGAACAAAACACTGGAAGTTGGATGTTTCTTAAATACTTATACAAAACCAGCTCCAAAAGTTTGCTTGGCAACCAAAGAGAAGCACTTTATCTTGTTACAGCCCATAAAAAGTTTTAAGATAGTCACCTGAAATTTATCACTTTGAAAGTATGAAATCCAAGGGATCAGGAAGAAGGGAAAGCATTCAAAACATTGTGCAAATCAAAGTGCCTGTGATTAACTTAGTGTTCACCAGCCGTAAAGCAATTCCAAACTACAGCCAGAAGGAGCTCTACAGATCCCATCTAAGCCACATTAAAAACCACTTACCTGCAACTCACGTAAAATCTCCTCTTTGCTGGAGCTGATGAAGGAATTGAGGGTAGAAAGAAAACCTTCTGATGGATTAGGTGTGATGATGGCCTGAATGTACTGTGCCCTGAACACCTGGCTGATTTTTTTCTTGAGTTCAGGGTCTTGGATAGGAATAGCCTCATGAAGCTTTGCTGCGTTGGTCAAGAATTCCCTGTGCTGTGCTGGCTGAGCCAAACAAGGATCATACTCCAGGCATCCAACAACACCCAGAATACACTCATCAGAAAATATCACCTCAAACAGGGTGGCTTTGTCCAGGAACAGAATTCCTCTCACAACATCAAACAGATGGCGCAAGCCTTCGGTGTCCTTCTCACTCTCACAGATTTGGAAAATCTCTACGAGCTTTGGGATGTAGCCTCCACTCTTCAAGGCCAGTGCCAGCCTGGCCTTACGGGTGCGTGAGAGGCGGACGGAGGTCAACAGCTCTGCAATCTCTGCGAGTCTGCGGAGCTCACAGGTAGGAAGGTCTATAAAATTACTAAGCCTACCCATCTCTTTAGGCATTCCTCTTCTAACTCAAGAAGGTCCTGGGTGATTTCCACAGAATAACACACCAGTACCCAAAGGAGGACAAGAGAGAAGCAGGACACGACTGCCCACTCTGCTCTGCAGCGTCCTTCTGCTGCTCTGCCCCTCCAACTGCCTCAAGGGTTCTTCACCCATTGTGATGTTACCTGCAGCAGAGCCTGCTGATTGGTCCATCCCCCTAACTCCCGGAATCCAGAATGTTGGGCTCATGCCTGCCAGGGGTCATGGCACACGACCAACGGTTCCTGTTGGCCGTTGACCTTTTAGAACCTCTAGAACCCCTCCCCAGTCTCTGCTGGGGGCTTGTAGGAAGGCTAAAGAGAGCTTCCCTAAGGAAGGCAGGGAAGAAGGATAACAGCCTTAAGCTGTTTTTTATAGGATATTAGGAAGAAATGCTGGACTATAAGAGTGGTTAGGCACAGGCACCGGTTGCCCACCCCATCCCTGGAAGTGTTGAAGGCCAAGCTGGATGGGGCTTTGAGCTACCTTGTCCAGTAGAAGGTGTCCCAGCCTGTGGCAGAGGAGTTGCGACCAGATGAGCTTTTAGGTCCCTTCCAAACCTAACTACGGTCAAATTGTCCTCATGGAAGCATGCTGGGACACTTCCCCAGCTGGAGCACTGCAGCTGAGGGCTATGGTGTTGGAACCCTGGAAACTTAGATTTTAAACCTATGGGCTATGGGCTTTTCAGAAGCAAGAGGCAAGGAAGGGAGGGATGCAACCATCCAAGAGCCACTCTGGAGTCACTCTCACATCACCTCATGTGGGACCCAAAAGCCTTCACAGCTATACCCTCCACACACACACACTCAGACCAGGTTTCCTTACCAGCTTAACCCTGGGTTTCTCACAGCAGAGTCACAGATGTCCAGATCTCCAAAACAGTCAAATCATGATGAAGTAACTAAATAAAATTTAAAAAAAACCCCTAAATAACAAAACTAAATAACCACCTCAGAGATGGTACCTCTGAGGAGGAACCTGGAATAAAGGAACCCCTGTGCTTTTATCCCCTCACTGTCTAAGGTCATGAAGCTCTGGGGCTCATCAGCTCCTGCTGTGTCTCTGAGTCTAGTCCTCTGGCTGCCCCACAAGTCCCTGTGTCCTTTGTAATGCAAAAGGGAGTTCATGGCCTCTTGCCTTGGGCTCAGGATCCTGCTCCCAGAGAGCTCAACCTGCATTTTGTGCTGCATCTGCATCCCCAGCTACCTGCACCAAATGTAATGTTTAACACCTACCTCACCAACATCTGCTGGGAAAGTAATATAGATGACTGTGAGCAACCAAGGGCACTCCTGGAGTGTGTAGACGAGGACTTCCTGATCTGGGTATTAGATGAGCCAAGTGTTGAAGGCCAGGCTGGATGGGGTCCTGAGAAATTTTGTCATGTGAGAAGCCCATGGCAGAGGGGTTGAAACTGGATGATCTTTAAGGTCCTTTCCCATGAAAACCATTCCATGATCCTATGATTTGGAACAGATATAAAACTGTATCGTGGCTCTTCACCCCATGTTGGCTGGCTAAGAGCAGCTGGTTTTGTCTTTTCAGTATGTGCAAAGAATAATTCATGTTTGTGCAACACCTTAGACATTTCAAATGACCTTCTAAATGTTCTTTTCCCATCAGTTAATTTAAAGTTGCTACATGTCCCTTCATACCACATTCACTAGGGGCCACACTGGCCCTTCCAGCAATAGGACACATGCTCCTATATAGGGAGACATCAGTGATAATGAATAATCCCACTAGCCCATTAGGGCTGGGAAGCCTTTGGAGATCAGATGGCAATGAACAGGTCCAGTGTTCACCATTAAGGGTGTGTTCCAGCTTCTTCTACCCATGGTGGTGCCTTAAAGAACCTAAAAATGAAACAACACACAATTTCAAGATAATATTAGTATAGGAGGTAATATAAAGGCTGGTTTTTATTAGAGGCCTGCAGGGGTAGATATGGAAAATGTAAAAAAAATGCACCACCACCACCCCCCAACCCACTCCCCCGGGGTGAATACAGTATTCTAAGTTTAGCAAATTACCATAATTGACAAAAATCACCAATTAGAGACATAATTGGTGAGGCAGCTTCCCCCTATTCAACCCTTCTCTGAATCCCTCCTCCTCTTTTTAGGGCTAAACCTTCTCGATGAAAATGTGTCTCAAGGAGATGGTTTTGACCTTGGTTCCTAGGGAGAGCCAAGATAGGATAGGGGCCTTGTAACCCCTGAGGCTTGGAACTCTGGAATATATTTTGTCTTTCTGCCTAGGGAAAAAAAGGGAAGGAAAAGTACGGGGCTACGAATACACTAATAGGCTATAAATACATGAGTAAAGAATACAGAGAATACATAAAAGAAAAAAAGGCAAAAATTGGTTCAGCATCAATAGAAAACTGCATTTGAAATAGGCATGGAATGAGCCCCATGGAAAATAACACAGAAGATTTTGTGGAGACCTTTAGAAAACAGGAGACCATGCACAGGCTCAGGTCGTGATACTTCTTCTGGTCAGAATCCCTTTAACAGAGAGTTTTTACTGGGAGATGTTGACTACAGGAATTTGGTGTGTCTGTCTGCAATTCATGGAAATTGAAGGAACTACAGGGTTAGCAGTAGTCCATAGGAAATGCTAACTGTAGGGATGCATTAGAAAACACCTTTTTTTCCCACTAATGAGAGCTTTGGGTCCTGATCCCTGGAGGATGTGAGACCCCAAACCTTTCCCTGAGAGAGAAACAAGAAGTGGAGTTGAGATTTTCAGTAGCCCTGGCGTTTTCTACTCTGGAAAAGAGCTTTCACTTCTGCTTGTGGAAAAATATATATATACTTCACTCAAGCACAGGTTGCAATTCCAAATGTACTCCAGCAAACAGCAGTCCAACTGCAAGACATTTTCTGATCTTTCCATTCCCAGGTCCCTGTTTAATGTCACAGTCTGTTCTGTCCAAAATCACGGTGCTAATTGTCTTCTGGGACATCAGGGCCTGCTCCATCCACCAGACTTTAATGCATAATCAGAGAATTAAAGAAAATAAGTGGCTTCTTCAGAGTCCATCCCCCAGTTCTTGAATGTACTGATAGCTGTGGAACTCTTCACTGGTGGGAAATGAGTACCAAAGAACACACTGATGCAAACAACACAGAAAAATACCACTAAAAAAAAATATTAGATTCCAAACTCAGCTTTAGCTGAGCAGAGGATACTCTAGCTATTCAGTGAATAAATACTAATGTTACTTTATTCTTGATCCTCTGCAACTAGACATCAAGCAGGGCCAGTCTATCTTCTGCTGGGGTGGAGAAGTAAAAAATACGAACTCTGAGTACCCTCAGTATTTGCAAAGGTACCTTATAGGAAAAGCATGAAAGAGCCTAGTAAGTAATGAATACTCCTTGTGTGCTTATAAGTCAGAAATAGAGGTTTTTTCTAATTAAAGTATTTTAAACACGTTTTAAAAACAAAATTGCTGGATTTCTCAAAGGGAAAGAAATGCAAGACCACAGAATGCACAGTTGTTTCCACACTGTCAAACAAACTGCTCCCTAGCAATGCTCAAGTTGTTTTTTTTTTTTTGCTGCATGAGATCAGGGGGAAAAGCAATTATTTGGTGAAGAGAGATGAAGGACATTATGCAGGAGATAAGGAAATGTAAATCCCTTATTGCAAGAGCTCCAAATGCCCTGAGGTCTGTGTGATCTGCCAGACTGGACTGAGGGCAAAATGGACCTGGCTAACCCTTGCTGACCTTGCAAGATACCCACCACAGAAACAGAGATGTTCTGCAGTCTTTGCTGTTAAAGCAAAGGAGTTTGCTTAGTTCTAGGCCCTTTGAACATGGTTAACAGGAGGATTGTAGAATATAGACATACCACCCTGAGGAACTGAGGACGGCAGAAAATAGCCCCCCCCCCCCAACCAAGGCCGCCTTCAAATATCATTAATTTTATAATTTTATTAGATATTTTCATATGCTATCATTAACTGTAGTACTGTAGCTGTATTATTATCACAATTAATCTTTCTTTCCCAGAATACGAACTTCCAGAAACCCACACATTCCAGCCTCAAAAAAGAATTCCCTTTCAGGCCTTTCTTTTTAGTCATCATAATCTGAGCCCTGTATTAAATTCTAGCTACAAGCAATTCTACACTGAAATCCTTATTGATTAAATCCGTTGGATCTAAAGCTTCCTCCTCTGCATTTTTGCAAAATTACAACAAAATGGGGCTGACAGGAAAAGACACAGGAAGCAAATGTTGTGGTGGATGCCCAGTCAGGCGTATTCAGGCAGAAAACCCTCCCAAATCCAGTCTAACAAAATTTCAAGCACAAAAATCTGTGGCAAGGCTGGGTAAGAATAGTAAAGCTCATTATTTTGTATTATGCCACGGTACAATCAAGTTTACTTCCTTGCAAAAGACAAAACATGTCCAGATCTTGAACTGGCACAGAAAAATGGCTGAAAGCTACTGCTGTACTAGAAAGCAAAGTTGAGGCATGCCCACATTGCCATAAAATTGTAGTTATCAATTTTGCCACCAGCCTCAATGACTGTGGTTACAAGCTTTCCTGGGTCTGCTGGGGAAGAGGTTGGAATTTAAAATCTTCAGTCTAGAAGCACCACTGTGGGTTACAGTCAAATGGCAGAATAGCCTTTGGGTATTGAACAGACTGAGAGGTTTTAAAGGTGGCATTTTTGGACAACCTGCATGTCACACCTTCTGCCTTTTGTATTTGAGTGGCACCTAGGAGCAGACTGAGGACGAAAATGCTTTAGTTTTAAAATAATCCAATTCAGCTTTATGGCTCCCTAGGAGAAGCATTATCCTCCTTAGAGATGAAAGGGATCTGTGTCATATATTATTTTCTGAGGGAAAAAAATTTCCTTTAAGTTTGGTGAACACTAAATAAAGCATGTAAGTCTCCAGTAGATCTCCCTCATACACACCTTGCTTTCAGCCTGCAGCCACTTTTTGCTGTAGAGAGAAGAGGGTTGGGAAACAGATGTGCAAGGTTAGGGGAAAACCTTTTCATAGGAGAACAGACAGGATGGGTGCCCTGCTGGCAGGACATAGCTGTGACATGAGCAGGACAACTGAAGGAAATTCATGTGGGATGTAGAGGATCGTCAGTCCTCCATCAGTCCCAGCATGCCAGTGTTTAGGGGAAAATGATCAGAACAAACTAAATTTACTAAATTTAGTACTTCTGCCTGCATCAAAAAACATCCCCAGAAGTACTAAAGTCTTAATTAAATTGCTGTTTTCAGGCACTCGATTTTGAAGACCAACTTGCCTTCTGGGAATTTTGTCTTTTAGCAACCTTAGTGTATCAGAGAAGCATACTTTATATAATTAAACCAACCTCACAGCAAATTCCAGGCTGGCTTTGCAGCGCAGCAAGGCAATCAGCACCTTATTCAAAATCTGCTCTTTTCTTAGAGCGTGCTCAGTGATGTGAGTAGCAAGTGATATCAGTACTGCAAATGTTTTCCTATCTTCTCTGTAGGACGAGACATATTCAGTTTTGAACACAGACTTTCGATACCTGAAGAGCAAGGATTGCCACTCTGAGTTTCCCAAACTTGATCCTACTATTTTCCAATTCTCTCTGCTAGAAAATTATTCTTTCCAAAGAACTTCATGGGCCCAGCAAAAGGCACAGGACAAGATTCTCTTTCATTTATAGTGACTTAATTCCCACTAACAGCAGAACAAAAATGATTCACCTTTACAGACAAGCCTTTCTATGTCGATTCATCAAAATGAGGTAGTAATTTATAAAAGCCCCTTATAATACTGTAGTAGCAGAGAATCCCTAGAGCCTGAGAATCAGATGTCATACACACACAAATAAGCACAGAATCCCCTCAAGTACCAACATCTATTTTTACCATCCAAGTGTACAAACAGATAGCAGGGCTGAGTAAAAATAAAACCATGGCCAGCCTGCAGCTGCACATCCTGCTCGTGGGTTTTGAGCAGAAAAGTGACCGAGGTACCTGAATATTTGTAAGAACTGACGCATAATCTTGATCTATATGTGAGAATTGAGAGCAGAACTGGAGAATACCTGATTTTGGCAAGGGGATATGTTCAACAATGGAAAATGTCATACTTATGAACTCAATTGTCATGGGGCTATCTTTAGACTAAAGTATGCTATGGCCCTACAGGCTGTGTTTTTTGAGAGTTAAATTCATCATTGAAGTATTGTTTTCACAGAAGCTTTTTAAAGAAGGATAATGAATGCATTTTCCTAAATTATTAATCATATAAATGATTTATGATTTATATGATTAATATTATTAAGTAAAGGACTAAATGGAATGGTTCCACCTGAGTTTTAGCCAGCTTTCAGAACTCCTCCCACATCCAGCGAGCAGTCAGGCAAAGCCATAGGACTGAAAAGATAACACAGTGTCAACACTTGGCAAAAGAACCTTCTAGTGGTAGGTTCAGAGCAAATAATCTACTGGCCATGGTTTATTCCAAAGGGAAAACGCTGGGGCAGATAACCCAAACTGTGCTAAGCCTGCAGGGGTCAGAGCTGGTCCTGTGGAAGAAAGGGAAATTATGAAACACCATATATTTTATATATCTGGGTTTGCCCCCAAGTGACGTACACAGAGCAGCAAAGACAACTCGGTAATTATTTTCCCCCTTTTCTCTTAAATAAATCAGAATTACACCATCCGTTGATTTATGTTGTTGGTGATGTTTTTGGTTTTGTTTGAGTTTTGGTGTCTTGGGTCTTGGGAGGTTTTCCTTTTGAAAGGAAACAAGAAAACAAGAAGAACAAGCTTGTCTTGTTGTTGTTGGGGTTTTGGGGTTTTTGGTTTATTTTGGGGTTTTTT
This sequence comes from Zosterops lateralis, assembly GCF_965231275.1. Classification (NCBI taxonomy): domain Eukaryota; kingdom Metazoa; phylum Chordata; class Aves; order Passeriformes; family Zosteropidae; genus Zosterops; species Zosterops lateralis. The sequence continues at coordinate 8,129,758 of NC_139764.1, forward strand.
TAAACAAGAATGCAGAAGACAGAAGGAATATGAAGAACTTGCTTCTATGTAACAATATCCTCTAATCAGAGGAATGAAAGGAAAGCCAGAGCAAATAAACAATTTAGGGATTTCTTATTAAGGCCACGGGAATTTTCTTAATGTGCCATGATACTAACTGCCAGGAAACCTCACTGTGACCTAATAAATTCAGTATCATTACAGTGCTGCCATCCAAATAGCCTGAGTCTATCTGGCATTAAGGAGGGTGACTAAAACAAGGGCAGGAAGTGAGTTTTTACCCCTGAGAAGCAAGTGGAAAAGCACTGCCAATCTGCATTTTGACTGTCTTTTGAGTGGTATGTAACTTATACTGGAAGTATAAGTATATAACATCTACTGGAAGTATATATTTTATATATACACAGGAGAAATATCAAACTGATGAGCTGTACTGCTGTCACTTAAACAGTGGAGGTGGTAGTGAGAAAAACAATGCCAACAATTAATGTTTACAGTGCAAAAAGGCACATCAAATTGACTTGTAGTGGCCTGCTGTAGCATTATTTCTAATTGGCATCTCACTATGTGATTAGATGATGGTGCAGCACACTTGAGCAATAATGCAAAACTAGATAATTTATGAGAGAAAAAATACTAGGCTGGGTAATCAACACCGTGCAATACATGTGGTCTGCACTGAAGTCTGCCACATCTCATTTATCTTGTTAAAAATTCCTGAAATGTGCACTCCATTACAATTATGGGGGTGCCCCCAGAAACCACCAGCCTTTCTGCCTCTAAATTTAAACAGCTCCTACCCTGAGGGGCTTTTTGCAGCAGCTATTCCATGAAAAAAATCCCAAACAAATAAAACCACATGTTGACATGTGTAGCTCTGCCAGCCACAATAAAAACTCCACCAAGGTTTGTCCTTCCTCAGCACAACCCTCTCTAACTGATCTCTCACAAGAAACTGTAATGGCAGCTGAAGACATCAAAAACAGGCCTTGCCCATGACTTTTCTGGACAGAATTTATCCACACATGGATGGCACGGAAAGACTTTATTAGAAGAGTAGGATTCCCTGGCTCTGCTGTAACAGGTTTGTCAAGCTATAATTAGGACTCCTCCTCTGCAAAGAACTCCACACTGTAAAAACCCCCAAGTGTTGTCAATAAAAGTGTCTGATGAGAAATGAAACTGCTTTGAACCTGTATTATTTGTTTTCCTGAGTTTCTACTTTCTCTCTGCTTCCCACCCTCCTCCTACATCTATTACCCATCTTGAGCCTAAAAATGCCATGAGCTGAGCAGAGGGCATAAGCTGTCTTCATCTAAATGCAGGAGGCAACTGCTCCTGCAGTTCATGTGTGTTTCACAGTCACAGACTGCAGAGAAGACAAAAACTTCAATGAAATAACCTTAAATCTTCACAGCATCCTCCTGTGGTAACCCTTTGTCACGGCGGTAAAAGGGCATCAATTACACACTCCAATAACTGCCTTATATCATTCGCAATAAAAGGACATTAAGGCTGGAATTCTTGGAAATGGCATGACATCTACAATGAAGCTCATGCATCATTTAAATGTTATTCATTCCAAATTGTAAAAGTTTCAGATCAGGGTGCTTCAGTGTGTTGAAGGCAAGCACCCTATAAATCCAGACAAAAGCTTGTGATGCACTCCTTCCTTCCTAGACTAGTGAGTCTATCCTCACTAGTGACAATACAAAGCAGAGACTGCTTTTCCTGAAGAAAAAACTACTGTGGGGAATAATTTAAATAAAATTATATTTTTTTAAAAAATTAAAATTTAATAATTAAAAAAAAATTCTGTAACACCAAAAATACTCAGTTTTAAAAATCTAAATTTTGCTAATTATTAGAAAATCAGTAGGAGTTACGTTGTGCCACTGAATTTTCTTAGTACAGGAAAGGCATTCCTAGGAAGAAGAGTTTCCTCAGGGCTGAGAATACTTGTTTTGCTCTCATCCTAACTAAGGAGAAAGAAAATTGCTTTTAAGACCAAATGTGCATCATGGCAGACTGTGCTGCTTAGAAAACTCTCATGTCTGAACTTCTGATGGGCAAGACCCAAAACGTCTTTTTTGTCAAAGTCAGGATCCATGGAGTGTTCTGTGCTCTGCAGAAGAGGCTCATCAGTGCGCAGGATCTGACTGACCACAGTCTGTGAGGCACTATGGCATCCCAGCAACTTAGAGCTTTTCAACAGGTGTATTTCTAGGTTGTTTTTTCCAGGGAAATCTACTCATATGACCCCATGAAAGAGTCCTAAACACAAGTATGAAAGCTCAAAATTTCATTTGTTTAAGGGTACATTTGAAAAGATATTTTCTTTCCCTTCCCCTAAGAAGAAGAGAACCCACATTTCAATTCCTCCCAGTCTCCCTCATTAAACACCTCTTCCTCTGAGTGCTTGCATCCACAGTATACACAAATCTCAAAAGACAAATGCCAATTAGTCTGGCACAGATGTGACTTCAAGGCTCTCTGCTCCTGAATATCAGATTATGTGGAAATTTAAGTGTCTGTTCTCACCTAAGAGATAAACAGATGTCTTTTCCAAATGCACAGGTTACAGTTATTCATATCTGTGCCCTTTGTGACAATCACAAGCAATTACAGCAATCAGATCATTACAAGAGAGTGGGCTGGATAAATAGGAAGTGCTGAGATTCAACCTCCCTGGGAAAAACAAAGACACGCTATGATTCATTTTGGGTGTTTTCTGTACAAAGACAAATTATTCACCACCAATATACAACATCTGTATGGATTAAAGAGAAGTAAACATTGGATACTACCTTGTCTTTTCTGCACAATTCTTTGGAGAGAAGAAGGGTGACAAATAAACTCTTAGAGTATCTACTAAATAATGCATCTTCATATAATTAAGTATATTCTAGTCAGAAGCCTTCAGGCCTTCAGCCTTCTTAGACTCTTTAGACAATTTTCAGAATAATTATCTAAGAAGTCCAATTTGGACCGTGCAGGTAACATGGATTTTATTTTGTTTATTTTCAACTTAAGACTGAATAATTGAATTTTCATCTGATCAGGCCAAAATTATTTCTGGAACTTAAGACTAAACTTAACCAAACTAACTTAACTAAACTATCATGGTTTTTACAGCTATACATATTTCTTCACTGACTACAATCTCACATTTCCACAGCTACGGGATTGTTGATTTTATCAGGAAACTGACCCAAGCAATTAACTTTTCACAAGTTTTGTAGGGCATACACTTGGCAGAGGTTGAAAATTTCATCCAGTTTAAAATGCCAAACCAGAGGCCAATTCCTGGGAGCTTTGGCAGTAAGGGAGAAACCATGGATGCAATGCCTGTGAGGCAGGTGTTCTGCTACTCCAGTGGCACTCATGCATCCAAAAATATAATGCCAAGGTGGATGCTTCCTTCCCCTTCTTTCAGTCCTACTGCTGCTCCCTCAGATTTCTCCTCACACCTTGCAGGAGCTGAACATAACAGTGAATATAACAGTGAATATAACAGCCAGAGAAACCAAGCGTGGAAAAGTTGTCATTAAGAAAGTTATTTACAGATTGAATTACTGCCTATTTCCTAGTTAAATTTGCAGAGTCTAGCAGACAAATGGGAATGCTGGTGAATCACACCTGCCCCAACATTAATTATCTTGGGCCTCATGAAGCAGTTTTCATAAATTTATTGCCCCTTCATTTTCAAAGCCAGGTAATAATTTGCAGGGCTTCCCATGCCTGAGGCACAAGCAATCCAGATCAGTGGGCTTCAAAGAACATTTTTATTATAAAACAGCAGAACAAATGAATGGTGAAAATACATTTCCTCGCAACCAGACAAATGCACAGCAGGCAAGAGAACAAATTTCAACTTATTTCCACGATTTTTATCACTAAACTAGTTCTTTGGAGCACTTTTTAGAGCTTGCTCTGCTCAGCCAAGTGGAAAGGGCTTGGGAGAGGCTCAGAGAGCCTGTGCTGATGGCACCTCACAAGTGCCCATGTGATTCCTATGAGGATGGAGGGATTTCCCCCCATTCCTGCTGCAGGGCTTGTCAGCCAGTCAGAGCTGCAGCTGTGCCCTGCCCAGGGACACAGGAGCTGTCCTGCAGGCTGCACAGATGCCAGAAATGCTGACAGAGCCTGCTCTGCTTACACCTCGCTGCAAAAAGGTCCCATCTGCACATCCTTTGCAATTTTCCACCTCAGAAGAAAAGCAGATTCTAAAGTATTATCAAAGCTGTTGATATAAATAACCATTCTAACATGCAGCCTGCCTGCAGTTTTATTTCCCCTCTAGCTTGTAGCTTAGGCATTACCATGGACAGAGAACTTCTTTCCTGCTCTTCTGATGAATGAGAAAGTCACTGGCAGGACAAGTGCTATTGAAAAGTGATGTTCTGCAACTCACCTGCATTACCAGTAACCCCCAGATCTTTTTAAATAACTGCAGAATAATGGAGACTTATGCCCTTTGTCTCTAAAGATCTGGCTAAGCTCCAATATTCTCTTTAATACTGCAGATAAATCCATTTTTCAAAGAAAACAAGAAGGCTCAGAAAACTCAGGCCTGCCCTGAGTGCTGGTGCCCAAAAAGCACAACACCCATGATGCCTTAACAACTTATAAATGAAACAAACACTTCCAAAGTAATATCATTATAGGAGGTAATATAAAGGTTGATCTGTATTGGAGACCTCCAGGGGTAGATATGAAAAATGCTCACAAAAGCCCACCCTCCTGGGGGTAAATACAGTTTTATGGGTTTAGCAAATTAGAATATTTGACAAAAATCACAAATTAGGAGCACAAGTGGTGATGTAATTTCCACCCCTCAGATAGGCCTTAATGGTGTTGATGAAAATGTCTCTCAGAGAGCTGTTTCTTGGCCTTGGTTTCTAAGAGAACAAAGACAGGATGGGGGTTTTTGAATGTGTTTTGTCTTTCTGCCTACCAGGGCAGGGAAAAGTACTGGGAAAACTCCCTACGAATCCAATAATAACCTACAAAACTACAAATAAAGGGCGACAAATACAGAGAATATATAAAGGAACAAAAAAGACAAAAATCATTAGGCATCACCCTGAGCTGTCACTTACTGCCTCTGCACTGAATTCAACCCCAGCCAGGCAGATCTCCAGCCACAAGGGAAAAGTTAAGGGTGAAGTTAATTCAGTTTTCTTTTCTGCATTGCACCTCTGCAGCACAAATCTCCATCTAAGACTACTTTTCTTTGCTAGATATAGTGTCAACTGCAAGGCAGATAGAGAGGAGCACAAAACTTGGGGATATGTGGATTTACAACTACTGACCTGTAAGATCATCAGCATTAAGCTATTAAAATACAGCTAGAGGCCAGCCAGCCTTAGGAAGCTGTGCTGGAGAATGGATAAGAAGCACTTGGGTGCAAAGACCTTGTTTCAGAGCCAGTGAAAAGGTAGCTCAGCTGTGTTCACAGAGTTGAGATGAAGCTGGTGTACCAAAAATCCTTTGCCTTCCTGCCAGACAGCCTCTGAGAGGCTCCAGCTAAGAGAATTGAGAAGTTTAAAATGGGTGTGACTGGGACTCTTCTGTGGTAATGCAGGAAACTGAGGGATGCACTTCTCTTTAATCACTTCTTCCATCAGCAGACTCACAAATTCCAGCCTCTGATATGCCAAGCCTTAAAATCTGGGGGCAAAATCACAATCCAACTTCTCAGGTATTCTGTTCCTGCTCTTCCCTACATCCTGTAGGAGTGAGCAGGCACAGAATTTCAGCCCTACTGTATCTATTTGGTGATGGAAATCCAAATTTAGAACCTAATCAGCAACTTCAAACTCCTCTTGCCAAGGAATCTGCTATGCAGAAGGGATTGAAATTGCAGTGAGAGCTTGTCTAGAGTGCAGTCAGTAACTCAAATGACATAAAATATACCTATTACAGGCTTGATCTTTTCTTTTCAGGAATTTTATTTTTAAAATTTTTATTTTCAGAATTTTTATTTTCATAATTTTATAGTAAGATAGTAATATTACCAATTAATATAATAATATACATTTTTATTTTAATAATATTATATAATAATAATTTCATTTTCAGAAATTTTATTTTCCTGGAACAATATGCAAAGCTCAACTCCCAACATGCTGCTTGGTCCTTTCAATTTGAGCAAGGTTATAAAATCTGTATTATAAGTTTAGGATGTAAGAACAGAACAATAAAATATTCTATCACCAGTTATTTATTTTAATAAAGGCTGTATCTCTAATTGTTTCCTGCCATTCTAAAGCAATTGGCCCCTCACTGAACTTCAGCAAATGAGAGCTTTGAAAATACAGCTATTAAGAGAGATTAATAACAGCTTCTCATCTCTTATCCCAGGAGCCCAAGATATTCTTCCATAATTGCTATTCCTCTCAACATGCAGAGTTAAAGAAAAGGACATGAGGACATAAAAGCCATTTGCAGCTTCCAATTGGAAAGATATGGCAAGGCAGGCAATAATTTGTTTCAAAGCACAGCCCATTTGGTCCAGTGAAATTATTTTAGCCTCTAAAATTGTAAATATACTTAAAACTAGAGGTCACTGAGCATCTAGTGCCATGCAGCACTAGTACAGTCAGGAGCCTTCTGACACTTGCAAAGCTCAGTGTTAACAGATTTGCTGTCTAGTGCTGATGTCTGGTTTCAATGCTCTCTTTCATGAATATTTATGACTAATAAATATAATCCCTCTAACTTTACACTGCTTGTGTAGCTCCAGTATTTTGGCTAATCAAGGAGTTAGAATTTCCAAGTAAGATTTCTCCAGAGCCAGGTCAGAACAGTGCAAACACAACATAATTGCCCTGAATATATACAACTGCTTTCTTTTTTTTTTTTTTTCCTTTTATTGAGGAAAATAAACAGTGAGCAGTTATCAAACACTTGTATCAGATGTGAGATAAATACTCACATTCCCATGTGAGATAAATACATGAGACTTAAATAGAGCCAACTATCTGTTTTGGAGGTTACTTGATGTTTACACAGAGAAATCCTTATAATTTTCCTATGAGAAGTACAGCAGCTAATGTGATACAGTACATCTATAAAGGAGAATGTGCAAAGCAAATCATCTCTCTTTAGTAACATAACTGCTTGTTATAAATCAAGACAAAGTTGTCACCTCTTTGGGATCAAGGTTAATCTACTCATAGCCATTAAATTCACACACATGCATTATCAAGGATCTATTTTACAGCTTCTCACTCTAATAATTTGAAGTGTTAACAGTTGAATGTGACATTTTCTGTCACAGATGCAGAAAAGCCAGAAAGGATTTGTGCTGTTATGTCCAGCTTTCAGGCTGTGCATTTAGCTGTACAGGAACAAGATCAGTAAGAAATTTTTGTAATACAGCAAGGCAAAGCTATAAAAACACGGGAAACCAAGGCAGATTGTCACACTATTGAGGTTTTTTTTTTTTTCCCAGCAGATGATGGAGAATTTAGTGGCACATTTAGTATCTGCAGTGCATTACTGAATGGAAAGCCAAAGCCAGAGGCTGAGTAGTTTATTTTACATGCAACAAAACTCGTAAGGTCCTCCAAGATCCATCCTGCGTGAAATGGCTGCACTGATTACGTGAACATTCCCTGAGAGCACTCATGTGGATGCAGAATGAACAGACAGCCAGTGGGTTCACAGCACCAGGCCCTTGGAAACTGAAATGTGCCATTCACAATCAAACCATGAAATCAGGTTTAGAATAGGTTATAAGAGAGGTTTCATAGAATCAGAAGTTCCGTGAGTTCATCCGTTGGCACGCGCTTTTCCAAAGTGGCATTTTCACAGATCAAAGCAGTATTACCCTCAGTACATTACAAAAGGTATAATAATAAAATGTAAATAATATAAAATATAATAAAATAACCTGGCAGCAAATTACACATTTTTGCTAAGGAAAATGACTGAGGCTTTTTATGAAGACTGGCATAGGCACCACACGGGATGAAGGTTAAGTTTCTTAGATTCACAGTGAAAAACAACCGCACATTCAAACATCCCACATAATGCCTCATCTTACACAACCAAAGGACCCAGAATTTCCTCACAGGAATCTTGTTGACTCCCTGGGGCAATTTTTCCGTAATTTCTCCATGCAAAATTTCCCCTGCATACTTTCTCTCTGCCAGTTGCGTGCTCATGGCACAGTCTTAACCTGCTCATACTTTGGGAAAAGGACAACTGCAACAAAAAGTATCCAAAAATGCAGAGGTGACCAAGGCCATCAGATCTGTCCAGGTACTGTGACAGTGTCTGTTCTTGCACAGACTGAATATCAAAACATTGGTGGTGCTTCAACCCACAACTCTGCTGAGTAATTAGTTAGGCTAAGTGGACTGCTGCACTATGGGAGTAAATGCCAAACTTGAAAGAGGTTCGTGGAGCTTTCCCTTCCAGTGGCACTTCTCTTAAAAATGAAATCGCCTCAAATTGGACTCCCAGGCCAGAAAAGGAGCAGTTTCTAAATGCAAATACAGGTAAAAACATCTGGGACAGCCACCTGCAACTACTTCAACATCAAGAACATGACAGAGCTCTTCCTGTCTGACAATGTGGTAAGAACAACCATTTTCTCTGTCAAGATTTACCTTTAAATAGATCCAAGGGTAGCCTGAAGTGAACTGCAGCACAACTGTAGTGATGGAGCTGAGGCAGGGATGAGAGCAGCAAGCTTTTCAGCCAGAAGGAAAGGACACAGCTGCACAGCCAGATGCCAGTAAGAACACCACAGTCACAATCAGGACACATGGTCATCACAGGCCAGCCAGATGCCTAAACAAGATGGAAAGCACTTCATGAAAATAATCATGCCATCAAAAGAGCACAAATCTTATTTTTTGTTTATCCACATGTACTGGTTTGACAGCAAGCCAGCAAGAGGAATTAACTCCACACAAATACTGTGAGAGATGCCAAGAAAGAACTAAAATTTAATAGGGAAATTATAATAAATGCAGTGGACAGAAACAGTGGCTTATACCAACAAAATCAGAATATGACACCCTGTTGGTCAGGGTGTTGGCAGCAATCTGGTTGGAGTGATGGATGTGGTCCTGTTGAAGTGGTGATCCTGTAGAAAGGTCTGGTCCTCATTTAGAGGTCCAGTGGTGGTTACTGAGAGCTCTTCTCCTCTGGGAATCCTGTGGTGGTATTGTGGTGTCCCAAGATACAGATTATATACAGGTAGGAATGTTCAGCTCCTCTCAGGGCAGGGCATCTCACAATGGGATGATGCAATTTTATGAGAAATCCTGGGAGACATTGATGGCTCACTAGCAGAAATGGCACCCCTAGGGTGGCTGCTGCTTTCCCAGAGGGAGTTATCAAGGCTGAGCCATGAAGAAGATCAAGAACACTGCTCCACCCATTTTACCAGCTCATGTAGATGGTAATAGAATATATACTTTTGCTTACACCTTACGTTCCAAGACACCTCATCTTCTTTGACCTCCATGAAGCTTTCTGAGCTGGCATTTATGCATACCCTGACCTCTTTTAGTAACTGTGAGAAGTGAACCTCACTCTTTAAAAGTTTTAGAAGTTTCATAAGGGGTAATAAGGGACAAATCAATAACAGCACTGGGTGCTTGGCAATGGCCTGAGGAATCCTAGCTAACCATAGCAACTTAGCTTATACACTTTTCCCATTGCATTGGTCAAATACATATTCATAAATGTTATACATATTCAAACATTCCTTTGAGCTCATTTACATGTTCCAGGAATTCTTTAGATTGGTTCAACCCCTGACCTGCCTTTTCTTGGTACGTGCTGTAATCATGGATTGTTGTTTGAGAGCTGGGTGTCACTTCCTCACAACAGTTCTGTGGTTTCAGCAGGCAAGTGATTGATAGTCAAAGGGTCAGTGGCAGGTGTTATAAATACATATTATTGGCTTTTTGAAAATAATAAAATTAATGCTACATGCATAATGTTAAATTAACTTTGCTGTGAGGATATAGTTTTTGTTTCTGCTACAAACAAAACTCAGACATGATAGTAGCTGATATATATTTATGCTTGTAATTGAACTGTCTGCTTGGTTGGGATAACATCCAGTGAACATATTTTGAGGACCCAGCTACTAATATGCCAACTATCAGCACCTGCCATCTGAAGAAAGTATGGTCCAAGATCCAAGCTGGAGGTAATAAAAAATCCTGACTAAAACCACAGCCCAGAAACACACACACTCTAAAAAGGCAGACCCAAGGAGGTGCCATGCTAAACAGTTCCTCGAAGACATCTGGGAAAGGCATGTTTTTCTTATAGTGAGTAAATTAATATGAAGCGTTGTCTTGGAGTGAGTGCATTCCATGATTCCATGTACTCATGGATAGTGTATTCCATGATCCTCCTGCCTTGAGCCCAGAAAATGGTTATTAAAAAATGGTTATTGTGTCTTTAAGGGACCAGTGTGTGTGGGACCAGGGAGGATTCTACTTTGCTATGAGGGCATTTTGAAGCATCACTGCCCAGGTTTCCCATGGCTCTAGGCAATGTGGTTCTTTGCTTGACTGAAAAGCTTTTTTTTTGGCCCAGACAAAAAAGCTTTTCCTTTTCTTGGTACAGAGAGGCTGCAGTGGTGAGCCTTATATTGTCCTGAGGTGAACTGAGCAGCTGCTTTCTCCATCTTGTCATGAGTGGGTATTTCTCTGGCCTTTTGGGTTTTTTGTCCCAGTGTGTGTGCCTGAGGTAAGATCTGACAGCTCAATATCTAACAGTTATTTACCCTTTTTTCCCCTTGGCTTGTGGGCATCCTGTTTCTTAATAAACCATTTTTTCACTTTCATTTATTGGTGTTCCTTTCCTATTAGTGGAAAGGGATAATTGGAACCCTGTAGAGGAGATGACACTCATTCCAGTCCTCTTTTAAATTGTCTCTGAAACTCAGACAAGTGTAAAATTCAGAACAGAATCTGCCCCCAGTCACTTGCTCAGTTTTCTCCTGAGGCCGATTGTAGCTCTCCTGTCAGCCAAATTCCTACAGCTCTTCTGCAGACAAGTAATTTAATTTCTATAGTACTTTAAAAAGCTCCATGTGAATACTCTTCTCACAAAGAATAATCTGGGAGGGCTGTGCGTGGGGGAAGATTATCCTATGTATGGACAATACAGTTGAACAATATTCTTCTAGATCAGTATGTCCTTGTGCCACGTTTTCAGCCCTGCCTTTTAATTCATGTAGTTGCTGTCTTCTCCAATAATTTTTCAAGGATTGTGTTGTCAAATCATTGGCATTTACATCAGAGAATCTCAGCAACTTGTCGTGCTACCAGGAGTTGAACAATGTTTCTTCTACAAGCATCCTGTCATTGCTTCACAACTCATTTAGGCTGATTGCAGAGGCCACTCATCATTTCCTTTATGAAATTTCTTTCAAGGGCTATTTCAATAGAAAAATATAATTTGAAGCTTTGAAAGGCCATGAAGAACTTGAAGAAAACAGCTTCTGCAAATTTCCTTCCACAGTGTCTCAAAAGAAAAAGCAGTTGCTTCTGCATATTGTGGGAACTGAACTCAATCTTGAGGACAGAATTCTGTGTGTTATTATCCCAGACAAAATAACTTTAGAGGGAAAAGCACCTGAAACATTTAAAATCATATAATCCTAGAATACCCTGAGTTAGAAAGGACCCACAAGGATTATCAAAGTCCCAGATCCTGGCTCTATACATGTCAGTCCCAACAATCACACCACATGCCTGAGTGTGCTGTCCAAATGCTCCTTGAGCTCTGTCAGGCTTGGTGCTGTGACCACCTCCCTGGGGACCCTGTTCCAGTGCCCAGCCACTCTCTGAGTGAAAAACCTATTCCTGCTGTCCAATCTAAACCCCTCCTGACACAACTTCAGGCTATTCCCTGTCACTGGACACCACAGAGAAGACACCAGTGTGTTCCCCTCACAAGGAATTTGTAACTGCAGAGAGGTCTCCCCTCATCTCCTCCAGGCTGAACAGACCAAGTGACCTCAGCTGCTCCTCACATGGCTTCAAACCCTTCACCACCTGCTGTGGTGCCAAACTATTAGAAAATAAATGTAAGATCCATTTCAATGCTTGCTCCTGGTACGATCCAGTGCAGAAAGCTCAGGAAAATCCATTTGCCCTGGCAGAAGAAAGAGCATTGCATAATGTCCCTGTGTACTAGGGAGCAGGTGACTTTTCCTCATCTTTATCTTTCTTTAAAGGCTGAGTCAGGTTCAACAGGGGGCTACAGATCTGGATGATGCAGTTGGCTCCAAAAGCAGCAAAAGAAAATAGTACAGTAAAAAACTCCAGTGGTAAAGTAATGGATTAGTTATCGGATAGAAAAGAGTCTGACATGATTTCAGACAGCATTTGCATGAGAAATAAGCCTTGAAAAAACCTTCTGAATAGTATTCAAATATCCAGTCTGTCATCCTTTTCTCTTACTAATTTACTTTGGGATCAGTCAAGAGATACAAATGACCTCTGAACAGATAGATTTCTTTCTAAAAATTCTGGAGATTGTATTCCAGCTGATTCATCCATTGTCCTGGTTTTGGCTGGGACAGAGCTCATTTTCATCTTAGCAGCTGGTACAGGGCTGTGTTTTTGGATTGGGATGAGAATAAAATTGATAATACACTATTTTGGTTGTTGCTGAGCAGTGCTTGCCCTAAGTCAAGGACTTCTCAGTGTCTTCTGCTCAGCCAGCAAGGAGCAGCACAATGAGGGAGCATGGCCAGGACAGCTGACCAGAGCTGGCCAAAGGGATATTCCACACCACAGAGCATCATGCCCAGTACATCAGCTGGGGGAACTTGGCTGAGAGGGGCTGAGAATTGGATGAGCTTTGGTCAGCAAGTGGTGAGTAGCTGTATTTCTTGGGATTTAGTTATCTATTCTTGTGGTTGTTATTATTATATTTAAGTTTGGTTCCATTATTAAACTGTTCTTATGTCAAGCCACTAGGTTTTTTTTAATTTTCTTTCTGATTCTTTACCCCAGCCCTCTGGGAGAGGGGGCAGGCAATAAGCAAGTGGGTTTTGTTGTCAGCTGGGGTCAAACCATCCCCCATGACATCCCCAGTGCTGAGACATGCCAGTTTGGGCTGAACAGCTCATTCCTCCTGAGCCAGTTTTGTGGCACTGAGTCATAGCCCTTGTACAGAGGGTCTTTTAAGAAGATCACAGTTAATGGAGTCTGATTTCAAAAGGACAACTCCCTGCCAGTTTTGGTCTCTACCAAATAGAAACAATTTATAAGTAGGTTCCTTAGAAAAGGCTGGGACTTAGAATGCATTTTATTCCTCAAGAACCTGCATTCTGGAATTGAGGGATATCCATTCCCACACAGCTGTAGCCATGCCACATTCTCCTACTGCCTCTAATTTGTCCACAGCATTTTTAAACATTCCAGGAAAAGCACCACCACTATTTTGAACCAGGAGGTGCTAATTCATTGTGATCCCATTAAGAAAGGCACTCAAACTTTGTACATCATCACCTAAAATGCCTTTAATTGCAGCTAGTATGACAAAAAGGAGAGCAGGAATAGTCCTACCTGACTCAGGTGGGACCCCTGAGCTGTACCTTATTCAAAGGGTCTCCAAGCACACCATCCTGATGGACATCCATGGAAAGGTTGCCCCACTTTGGTGTTTTGAGCTTTGACAGGATTTTCTTAAATCCTACTCATCAATCCTAGTACCAAAAAAAAAAAAAAAAAAAAAAAAAAAAAAAAAAAAAAAAAAAAAGTGTTTTTACACAAGAAAGTGTGGGTGCATTTTCAAAGACAAGAAATATGGGGGTATAATTGCCTAATGACTGTGACCACCAGCAGACAGAAGGGAGGGTTTTCCTCCTCACCACTACCAAATGGTAAAGAGGTTCCTTTTGCAGTGTGGGAGCTTTGTCATTCCTGCCCCAAAGTATTTAGCTCAGTCTGTATATCACACCAGAAGGGAGATGCTGAGCCCTTGGCTCTGACATCCATGCCCCTGAGCTGTTTCTCTCAGACAAACCAGCACCTGGCCCCTTTTGACTGTAAATAACCTGTATTCCAGAGCCTGTTCCACCCCTCTGCCAACGACATGGTCAGCAGGCAGCCCTGGAGTGCCTGGGGGGATACAGACTCCACCTCAAAACATGGATGGACATCTTCTGGCAGGGATTTGCCTCCTCTCTGCCTAGTTTGGGGAGCATGGGCATGCCTTCCATCTCCTGTCCCTTCTACAGTGCTACTCTCAGACTTCAAAATTATGAGGAGAAGGAAGCTGGTAAAGCCCTTCACTTTTGACACCATATCAGAAGTACCACAAGGCCTTTTTTTATGTTAGAAATAAGGTGACACCAGCTTTTCACGACTCATCCTGACACCAAGATTGTGTTTTTGTGCTCTGAGTGGTGGTTTCAAATGAAAGCACCATTAAGCATTACTCTGTTGAATTAGAATTCAAGAAAATGTTGGAATCATTCTGCCTGCCATGGCAAAATACCAGATTGTCAATGACAAACAGCAATGGCAAACCCACCACAATATTCTAAAGGGGAGAAGTGAAGGAGCAGGACTATGTCTGCAGCAGAAGAACAGACAGTAATGATCCCTGAATACAAAGAACAGAATGAAGAAGATGCTGAAGTGATAATACAAATCACATGGCTTTGTTAACAGAGAACAACAATGGCAAAGGAAAGTGCTGACAATTGAGCTTAAATTTGAGACTGTAGCTGGAATGGATAACAATTTTTTTAATTAATGCAGTATCCAATTTTTCCTACTTAGACCGCCAAAGAAGTCAGCAGGTTTTTGGAAGGATTTATCTCCTACTGAGACACTTCAATTAAAAAGCTGCTTCATTTCCAAAAACATTCCACAACTCATAGCACCAACTGAAAGAAAAGATGAACCAAGTGTTTCTCTGAGTAAAATCTAAAGTCAACAAGGCTGTCTCTGAAAATCCAAAGGAGTGACAAGCCTGAATGAGATATAGGACATAGTAAGCTTCTTTTGGATGTTTCCAAATTCAAAGGCTTTTGACTTATTATTATTATTATTTTTGAATATTTGTAAATGCATATAAACCTTGAGGAAGAGGCCAAATGCAGACTTCAGATTTACATCAGAGATAGTAAAATAAAGACTTTAAAACAGGTCCACTAGAACTCTATCTGGTGCAGCTAAGAAACATTTAATAGTTTCATACAGAAGGCATGAGCACTACATTAAAAAATTTCTTTGCCATCAGGCCAGGAAAGCATTTTTCATAAATTATTTGTTGTCTTGTGTTGTTTTTTATCTTCTTTTGCTGCCAGAGTTGGGATTAAATCGAGACGATGTTTCTTGTTCAGACTCAGATGTTTATTAATTCTTATCTATGTTACAGTCTCACAAGCTGTGAGTTCTACAGCACTTCTAGTTAACAAAGTAAAAAATGGAGGCCTATCTCTGTCTCTACAAGGCCTTTTAATAATAAACTGTCCTATTATGAAATGACACCTGAATTATTTTTACTTTTAACCCAATAACCAACCACCCGTGGTCCGCAATGGGGATTTTTCTATCCAATTACAAAACACCACCCAAACTCATGAAGAAGAGGTGAAAAAGAAGGACTCAGCTACTGCCCTAAATCCTCCATCTTGCCTTATATATCTATTACTATATTCTAAACCCTTAAACTCTAAGTTTTCCCCCTGTGATATCACACACTTCTATTCAAACTCCACACCCACAATCCCAGTGCTGTCACTCAACTTTGGAAGCCTTTTCCACGGGCTCAGGTCAATGCAGTGTTTGCTTGGGGGTCAGTTCCTGTCAACACAGAAAGTCTAAAATTCTCAGTGCCCAGGGTTCCAACAGTCTTGGTTTGAAAGACAAGTGTCTGCTAAGGACAGTAGGAGCCTCCCTTGGAATGGAAAATATTAGTTACCCCTTCCCTCCAAACTATTATTATTATATTTTTGAAATTAAAGGGCTTTCAGGCAAAGATATGAGCAAAGCCCAGAAGTGGTAGATGAGATGTACCAGAAATTTGCCAGCTGATGGTGAAAGGTCCTTTGTTTGGTGAGGTCGGGTGCTAATAATGTCCCTGTTGGGATGCAAAATCCCCCTGGGCCCCATCCACACAGGCCCAGGGGTATCCAAAGATGTGAGGGCTGAATGAAAACCTTTGGAGAAACTAAGATACAGAAATCCACACAGACATGAGGTGGAAATGCAAGATTAGTTTTAAATAAGTAGAAAATATCCTAAGTGCCATAAACAAATCAAGACTCATGCACAGTCCCTGGGCTGGTCCTTGTTTCCTAACCTGCCCCAAATACTGTTATTTTTGCTTCTCTAGTGAGGGTGGCAAGTGACAAGTAAGAACATCAGCTTCTTAGAGCTATTTCTACATATTTCATATACTGTTGTTGAGGGCAGGGGGTGCCTCTCACAAGCAAATGCCATGCGAAGTTGAAGTGAGCAAAATAAACACCATTTTCCTACACAATCAAAAAAGGATGAACAAAGATGAAGGAAGTGGGAGATAGACACTGTCGAAGATATATTAAGTAGGGGAAAAAAAAAACCAAAGCACCCAACCCAGATAAGTGGAAACAAAGGAGCTTCTATTTGGAAAAGAGCTGCAGATTGTCACCTTGCACATGAAGTGAGCTCTGAGCAGCTCAGATAAATCTTGTGTCATTAAGCCACCTGAACGACCTTATCCACAGAAACCTGCGCTTCTCTTAAAGGAAAAGACCTTTTGGATGAAAGTGCCATGTCTGCTGTTCCAGCAGTGCTGATAACCATCTTGGCAAAGTGTCCCTGTGGTTGTTGACAGCCTGCTCTGTGGTTCCTTCACAGGCTTTGTGCCTTTTTCCAAGCCACAAAGTGATAAACACTCAGTAAGGAAGCAGAAAAAGGTGATAAGAAACTAACATGGTGGCATAATCCAGTAATAAAGTCAAATTCTTCTTTATTCACTCCTTTCAGGACATTTCCACATCCCAAGTTACCATTGGGACAGCTGAGTTAGGGTGGGATTCCTTCTGCGTGCCCACTATTTTTCCAAACTCTATCCAAAAGTCACTTTCCTTTTGTGCCACAAGGCATATTTCCATGTATTAAATATATATATATATACACCTGTCTGCAGGCAAATGTAGTGTTCATTAACATCAGTTACAGACTCTCAGACTGAGTAAAGCCTCTGAGCCAAATGGTGGGAATACTGAGCAAAAATACACATGGTTGTAATCCATGTGTGCCCACACCATCTGTTTGCTTGTTTTCCCAGAAAATCACAAGCCTGATACTTTGTCCCATTTCACTGCCTGCTTTATATCAGCAACCTTTGGGAAACCCCAGCTATAATTTATGCAAAGCTTAGGTGAGATTAATTAGCTCACTCAGAGTCAAATTTATTTAGCAATTAGGAAAAATTAGACAATAGCTAGTGAATTTGCTGTTTTGAAACAAAGGGCCAGAGTCCTCAGGTCTGTTCCCAGGCTAAATGCTGGGTTTAGAACTTCATGATTTCAAAGTCTCCAAACAAGTATTTTGCACTGCAATTGTCTTTGCATCATTCAGCCTCCAAATAATCTCCCTACTCAACCTGTGAGCATACTAATGATCAAAACAAATAAACGGGAATGCAAATCTTTGTTGTGGTCTGATGCTGGCCAAAAGCCAGGCACCCACAAAAGTCACTCACTCACACTGCCCTGCCTCAGCTGGGCAGAGGAAAGAGAAAAATTTAATGAGAGCTTCATGAGTTGAAATAAGGACTGGGAGAAAACACTGCAATGACAAAACAGGGTCAGCCTAGAGGTACAAAGCAAATTTGTTTCTAACAAAATCAGAGGAGGATAATGAGAAGTAAAATAAGCCCTTAAAACCACCCTTTCTTCCCCCAACCCCTCTCTCCTTCCCACTGACAATGCAAGGAGACAAGGGGTTTTGGTCAGTTCATCATGCAAGGTTTGCTTCTGCTGCTCCAGGAGAGAAGAAAACCCCTGTGAGACCGTGGGATCCTTCCCATAGGGAGACAAATCTCCACAAACCTCTCTGACATGGTTCCAATCTCACGAGCAGCATTCCTCCCAAAACTGCTGCAACCTGAGTCCCTCTCACAGGCATACAGCCCTCCCAAAACTGCTGTGGTGTGGGTCTCTTCCCACGGGGTGTAGCCCTCCAAGGACAGGCTGCTCCAGCCTGGGAGCAGGGCCCTCTCTCTCCACTGGGTCTCCCACTGGATCACAGCCTCCTCCAGGCACCCCCACCTGCTCCAGCATGGGCACATCACCAATGGGCTGTGCATGGATCTCTGCAGCCCCCATGGATCCCCATGGGCTGTGCATGGATCTCTGCATCCTCCATGGGTCCCCATGGGCTGTGGGTGGATCTCTGCATCCCCTGTGGATCCGCATGGGCTGTGCATGGATCTCTGCATCCCCCATGGATCCCCATGGGCTGTGCATAGATCTCTGCATCCCCCATGGATCTCCATGGGCTGTGGGTGGATCTCTGCATCCCCCGTGGATCCCCATGGGCTGTGCATGGATCTCTGCATCCTCCATGGGTCCCCATGGGCTGTGGGTGGATCTCTGCATCCCCTGTGGATCCGCATGGGCTGTGCATGGATCTCTGCATCCCCCATGGATCCGCATGGGCTGTGCATGGATCTCTGCATCCCCCATGGATCCCCATGGGCTGTGGGTGGATCTCTGCATCCCTCGTGGATCCCCATGGGCTGTGCATGGATCTCTGCATCCTCCATGGGTCCCCATGGGCTGTGGGTGGATCTCTGCATCCCCTGTGGATCTCCATGGGCTGTGGGTGGATCTCTGCATCCCCCGTGGATCCCCATGGGCTGTGCATGGATCTCTGCATCCTCCATGGGTCCCCATGGGCTGTGGGTGGATCTCTGCATCCCTGTGGATCTCCATGGGCTGTGGGTGGATCTCTGCATCCCCCATGGATCTCCATGGGCTGTGGGTGGATCTCTGCATCCCCTGTGGATCCGCATGGGCTGTGCATGGATCTCTGCATCCCCCACGGATCCCCAGGGGCTGTGGGTGGATCTCTGCATCCCCCATGGATCCCCACAGGCTGTGGGTGGATCTCTGCATCCCCCATGGATCTCCATGGGCTGTGGGTGGATCTCTGCATCCCTGTGGATCCCCATGGGCTGTGGGTGGATCTCTGCATCCCCCATGGATCTCCATGGGCTGTGGGTGGATCTCTGCATCCCTGTGGATCTCCATGGGCTACGGGTATATCTCTGCATCCCCCATGGAACTCCATGGGCTGTGGGTGGATCTCTGCATCCCTGTGGATCTCCAAGGGCTGCAGGGGCTTCACCATGATCTCACCACAGCCTGCAGAGGAATCTCGGCTCCAGCACCTGGATCATCTCCTCCCCCTCCTTCTGCATTGACCTTGGTGTCTCCATGTTGTTTCTTTCACATGTTCTCACCTCCTCCTCTTCTCTGTCAAGAAAATAAACAAAACTGTGTCCCCTGTTGTTTTGATTTTCTTCTTAAATATGTTATCACAGATTACCATAATCTCTCACTGTCCCAGCCTTGGCCAGCAGCATGTCCATCTTCAGGGATGGATCACCAGGGATTGGCTCTGCTGGACACGGTGGAAGCTTCCAGCAGCTCCTCACAGGAGCCACCTCTGTGGCCCCCCTGCTGCCAAAAAACAGCACAGTATTTCCCATGATAGTTTTCAGTAGCAACTTTTCTTTCTCAGCCTGAAGTTGTCACACACTGGTCACAATGGTCTCAGGAAATGCCTCGTGATGCTGTGCTGCATGTTGTGACACCACTGGGGAATCACTAATTAGTGTTATTAAGGAGAAACCCTGTCCTGTGCAGAAATCCTACACCGGAATCAGTGCATACACTTGCTACATATATCCCACTGATACAGTTTAACACATGGCCAGTGTTATGAGCCAGGTGTAAATGTATCAGCGTCTGAGGGTCCAGCCCTTGCAGATTGGCTCAAAATAATCTTGGCGAGACTGCTCTTCAGAGGTGTTTTGTAAAGTAAAAGGTTTGATAAATGAAAAATAACAAAAGTTACAGAAAACAAAAGAAAAGCTGTGCACAGGTGTCTGAGAAACCTCTGACACCCTGCTAGAAACTCTAAAAATCCCCTTTGTGCTTCTTCCTAAACATCTAATGTTTTAGGAGGGACAATGTGGCCTGCTGCCAATAGGGAGAGGTACAGGATTTGAAGAACAGTGACAAGAAGTCCAACAGGCTCTTCTCTCTTGGTACTGAGACAATTACAATGAGAAGGGCACAGAACTTTCTAGTAAAATATCCTAAAACGTTCTAAAAGTAAACTGAAACTCTTTCCTTATACAGAGATGCCCACTCGGGGGTGGGGGATGTTTTACTACACCCCATGGCTTTAGAGCTCTTGGACTGCCACACCAGCCCTTGCTGCAGTGGGGCAGGGTACAGGGACAGTCACTGAGGCTCCAGACACACCCCTGAACTTCCACTCTGCCCAAGGACAGTCCCCAGCGCCACTGGTTTTATTCTCTGTTCAGTGACTCCCAGTCAGCAGCCACAGAGCACTGCCTTGCACAGCTCATGTAAATCACATTGTTTCACAGCACTCCTGGTGTGTTCTGAGAAGCAGCCTGGCACACAGAGCACAATTCCTTGGAGCACAGGAGATGAGCTGCTGCTGTACAGAAGCTCTGTACTGAGCAGGCAGTGCACATCTGGAGTTATCAAGGTTCTGATGCCAGCTTGCCTTGAGCCAATGAGGAGAGACAGTTCTGCAGCAGATGAGGTTTTGGCCTAAAGGAATATAAATATCTGGATATCATATTGCTTGATTAGCTCACTAGAGAACTTCAAGTGAGACAGCTGAACAAAGTCTTAAAGAGATCATGAACATTCTGAATGCAAAGCTCCCTTTAGTGGATCAGCTTTTCTTCAGGGGCATTTAAGGTTTATGTGGCCCATTTTGGGGATTGTTTTAACATGGCTTGGATGTATACAGTTTCCTTCGCCTCTCTCCCCATACTTACTGTATTTACATTTTTTGACAGAGTTTAACAGGTGGACTGGATCTGATTTTCTCATTGTTCATCTGGTTGCACCCTTTCAGGAGATTAAAAATCCCATAGTGTATTTTTGAATTTTTAGACTGGCTGTTCAAAACAAAGCCAAGCAAAGTATTTGCTGTGAAATTGTAATGATCTCTGCTGTCTGCAGACATTGGGGACTTTCTGTTCTTCTTCAAGTTTTCTGGAAGGAATACCTCAGTAGTGGCTCTTTTACTCCAGACATATTTTACATTCACAGGTTTCTTTCCTTGCCTTCTTTTTTCAGAGCTAAGTGCCCACTAGCTCACCAGAGCCCAGCCTTGTGAAGGTACATCACAGACACACAGTCTAAGTTTTCTGCAAACCTCCTACACTCTTCATGACTTTTGACAGCCTCTGATGGTCTCATCTGCTGGGGACTATGTAACGTGCCCCACTATGCATCTTGGAAAGTGTCAGCCTAAGTGATTAAGTCTGGAGGTGAAGAAGAAAGGTGATGTACCATACATTTCCTTTCCTTCTGGAGAACTGGAAAGAAAGATGTGAGTGCTTCAGAGCAGTGAGGAGGCAGCATTAGCAAAGGACACCAAGTCTTTAAGGATTCACTGCCACTATTCTGCTCTGAGTAGCTCCCTGAGAGGGCAAGGAAAGCTGTCAGGGGTCCTCTGATTTACGGCTATTCACTGTGTGTCCCTCCTGCTGGAGCTACTGCAGCTGCATCCTAAAGACAATAGCCAGAGAGAGACACACAGAGAAAGGTTCCTGGGAAAGCAAATCATCCTCCTTCCTCCCCCTCCTTTCCAGTGGGAGGTTTGTATTTTGCTTCTGTGGCACATCAGGTGCAGGCTGCTGCTGCCCTGCACAGGCAAAACCCAAAGAGCAAGGGCAGACTGGGAATTTGAATGTTCCATGCTCAGGCTTGCTAACAAAGCCACTCTGCCAATTCCATGCATTTGGGGGGTTTAAGGCAGAGGAACCCCAAAAGGGCTGTACTCTATTGTCTCCAGACCGTGCTGCCTCTTTAAAATCAGAAATGCATGGACAGCTTCAAGGTGCCTCCCACTGAGCAAAGGCTTTAGATGCAGGCACAGAGGCAGAGGAGCCACCCTCCCCTGAGCACAGGGCTAACATGAATGGGAGAGAAAGAGCACTCAGTCGAGTCCTTGGGCTACTTTCAGTGATCCTTTCTTTCCTCCAGTAACAGCAGCACCTGCAGAGGAGAAACCTGGCAGCTCTCCACAGGGTGACTGAGACCTCCAGGAAGATGAGCACAACTGCAGGTACTCTTTGCTGATAGTGTTATGTCAGTTTTGTAGATGGTTGTGTTGTCTGTATTTATTTTATAGCTCTTTTGGTATTTAGCAGTGAAATCTAACACAGATACTCCCTCTTGCTTTGGCCAACAGATTTTGCATCCAAGTGTTTATTTAGCACTTCTCTTAAATGAATGTTTACCTTTCCAGACAGCTGTGGAGATGTCTCCTGAAGCAGTCCTTGTCAGAACTGTTTCGTTTCAGCCTTTGGCATTCTGTTATTCTGTTCTGCAATGCTCAGTTTGAAAAACAACGTGGTGGCCAAAGTTGTAAAAGAGAGTTTCTGACAGATATTTGTTAAGTGTCAGAACATCAGGGTCTGAGGGTGGTTCCAGGGAAAGAAGGGAGCAACACTCCACTGTGCAGATTATCTTTTGTAGCCACAACTGCTATTGTTCAGTGGCTTTGACACCCTGAGGACTTACTGCTTGAGGGCAGAAAAAGCAGTAATGCTCCCTAAAAATCCTCTGTTGGGATGAGGTGAAACTGTCCTGACAGCCAGGATCCTGGTGTGAAGATTCCTAGATGGACCATGGCAAGATGCAAGAAGATGCCCTCTCAGCATTTTGATACAATGAGAGGCAAAAATAAGGAGTAGATGAGATGTTTTTTCCCTCTCTGCATGGGAAGAAAATAATAATTTTTTTAATATTTGGTATTATTGAGAGAAGCCTGCTCCTCTCCAGCATCAAAAATGCAAAGCACTCTGTCTTTCTTACAGATGATTTTTCCTTTCACCTTTCACTCTCTGTGGAAACACTTTCCCTGTGAATGGCAGATTTGCCTTCACAGCTAAACTCTACAAGCTGGTTCACGGGACAAAATTCTTGTCTCTGCAAATTGGCAGAGCTTCATGTGTTTGACAGAAGTGATAACGGATTATGCTGGCAGAAAATTTTGTCCTGTCCTCAATTAATGGCTGCCAAAAGAGAAGTGCTGGATTTAGTATTTTCTTGGGTCTTTGCAACTCTTACTTAATTAAGAAATGTATTTAGAAGCAAGGCCATCAGTTCTCCTTTTGTTCTCCTCCACCACATCACTCTAAAACAACCAGAATATAGCATAAACTTTGTCCAAAAGGCACATCAAATGCTTTCCAGCACACTGGGTTGTCATTTTAGTGCCTTTTACCTTGCACAACGATGACAGCACCATGAGCTTGCGGGCCGGTGAAGGTTTAAACCAGATTTTACATTCCCCCTATACTGTCATTTCACTGCCTGATGAAAATTTCACTGTTGGTAAATAAAACTGCTGCTGTAACAAACAGTGCATAAAGCAACTCGAAGCATCCCTTCACAGGGTATTTCTCCCTTCTGTACACATGCAGCAACAGATGTGTGGGGCAATAAGGTGGCTATTGCTTTCCTTCAAGATAAGTACTCTTGCTGTCATTTCCTTTCAGAAAACATTTTCCTCTTTTTGTTTCCACAGAAGAAGATGACTGAGGCTGTTGTTCTATAAACTTCTGGGGACAAAGACAAGATTACTCACTGCTCAAAAGGAAGCTTTGAGTGAGGTCTCTCGCCTGCCACTCTTGGCTAGCACAACACTCAGGGTCAGCCAAAAGAACACAGATATGGAGCAAGCTGAACACAACCTAGACACCACCACCCATCTCGACTTTGCTGCAATCTACAACATCCACAACGGGGATTTCACCTCCTTGCGAAACTCCTCTTTCCCTTTCAATTTCACTTACGGCGATTATGACCTGCCCCTGGACAGTGAAGATGACCTGACCAAAACCCGCACCTTCTTCATGGCCAGGATTGTGGTCGGGGTCGCTCTGGTGGGCATCATGCTGGTCTGTGGCATTGGAAACTTCATCTTCATCGCCGCCCTGGCCCGCTACAAGAAGCTGAGGAACCTCACCAACCTGCTGATCGCCAACCTGGCCATCTCGGACTTCATCGTGGCCATCGTGTGCTGCCCCTTCGAGATGGATTATTACGTGGTGCAGCAGCTGTCCTGGGAGCACGGCCACGTCCTCTGTGCCTCTGTCAACTACCTGAGAACTGTCTCCCTCTATGTCTCAACCAATGCTCTCCTGGCTATAGCTGTTGACAGGTAAGTGGGATGCTACCCACTGCCACAAAGATGTGGCCACAGCTTGTGAGGTTCTAAATCTCAAGTGTCACTTCCACATTTTTTTTGTGAACTATTCCCTAGGCAGCTTGTTTTGATGCCCAACCACTCTTTCAGTGAAGAATTTTTTTTCCAGTTGTGCGGCAGTCCTGAGAGGCTGCTTGCCTTTTTCACTCCAGGAATTTTAACAATTTAATTTAATTGTATCCTTTCTCAAGACCTTTCTCTCAGCCTCCAGCACCATGAACTCTTGTCAGACTGAGGCACCTAGGATCAGCCTTGTGCTGACATAAGTCTGACATGACTGACTCACAAAAAGCCAGAGACCTGCTCAGTAAACAGAAAGGCCATCCTCACAAGACCTCTTTCATATATAAACACAATACACATCCCTGTAGACCTTTTGCACATACATATGTGATTCCCAGCCCTTCTTCATCTTCTTTCCCCCCAATTTCTCCCATGTACTTGAGTACAGTGTTGCACAGTTTTCAGTCCATGATGCAGAAGTCAGCTCAAGAGTGGTTAACCCTGCTGAAAGCTGTACAGATACAGCTCACGTGTGGCTGATTCAGCTGTTCCTGACGTCAGCTGACGTCTGTGAAAAGGCTCTGCAGAAGTTCAGAGATGTTTTGCCTGGTGTGGGCAAGGGGACAATCAGCTCCTACAAAACAAATCCTTAACAAGCATCTAACAGAATATCCTTCCAACAGCAGCTGAGGACTTGGGGTGAAGCTTTTAAACACTACCATGTATGCATTACCATTTTCTATCAGTTTTTCAGTTTCTTACAAGGTTTTCTCGGAAAGCTCTGCTAGTGCATCCCAGTTTGATGAAGTAACACAGGTCATGGTGCCCTTATGTCTGCTAAGAAAGCAGATTTATAGCATATTTTCCCACACATCTTTAAAAACAAGGGTGGCAAAGATTAATCACTGAAGCTTGTTGTAAGAACACACTGTTTTGGTTTAATTGCCTTTTTTTTTTTTTTTTTTTTTTTTTTTTTTGCAAGCTTTTGACTTGGTAAACAGAGAGAAACCTCATTGTTGAGCAATCATGTATTCCATGTTAGTTATGTCATGTGGATTGTTGAGTTCTGTCTCTCAAAAGAACAGTCTCCTAACAAAAATCTTCTCATGTTTAGATCATTTAAAAGGAATCAACAGTGTAAAGCAAGTAAGTCTGTCCCACCAAGGATTTCCTCTAGGGAGGGCTCTCTTTCTTCCTCCTCCATATCTATTCACGTGTAAAAAATACAAATTTTACATTTTCAAGGCCACACCTACACTAGAAAAAATACATCATCTGAAGAGGAAGAGCACATGATAAGGGTCCAATGTCCATACTGTAAATATTTAGCTGGGTACCCTGGACCAAACACCCATGGGTACTTGGTGTGTTTTGTGTACACTTTTGGAGCATATCTTACAGGACCAGTTTCATCTGAATTCAGTTCATGAGCTGCAGGACCACTCCAGAGTAACAGCCCAAGTGTGGTAAGCAGTGACAATCAGGAAATCCACCACTAAAGCTCCATCCTGACTCTGTTGGACAGATTGATCCCATCCAGCCAAACGTTCTGCTGGGCAGATATGCACATTTATGAATATATACACAGACATTATGCCACAACATAAAATGTTAACCTATCTGCTCCACAATGAGGCTGACTCATTCTGCTGTCCTCTGACATTTACCCTGCACTATTAAGAGCCATGAACAATTTATCTGCTTCCAAGATCTGGCTGATGAAAAGTGCTGCTGACTTCCTACTTTACCTTAGACTGAATATATCTCATTGATATGAGATACGCTATGTATTGAATATACACGGATGGAATAGACTCCAAAGGAATGAGAAATTCCACTTTTTGAAACAATACTTCGGGTTAAATACGCGTGTACTGGGACCTCTGATAAAAATCTCTTCCTAGCAGGAATACCACAACCTTGCAGCTTTACAGTCCTAAGCAGTGCAAATACCTAATTCAAATTTTCTGCTTTGCCATATTACTTAATACTGTGTATTTAAGATGAATAAACAATAGTCACCTCCAGAACACACACAAAAAAAGGTTTGCATGGGCAGAAAATAGATACACGCTCCTCTAGTGTGTATCTATAAAATAGATACACATTCTGTTACTGGCTTAAAATCATGTTCATCTGTAACTATACATTAGCGTTGCCTTCAGGTCTTTGCACCCCACAGAATAACCACAGAAATAAGAAAAACACTGTGATGTATATTTCACTTCTTTGTAAAAAGAACTATTTAAGTAGCTCTCTGCCTAGGGAAAACATTTTCCTGATTCTAAATGTTTGTCTTTTCTTCCCTGGCCCTGATTAGATGTGTAATACTGCATTTTTCAAACTCTTGCTCCTGTTTAAAAGGAGAAGTTGTAATACACAATTGTAACTCAGCTCCGGGCTGCTATTTCACAAAATGTTCTTACAGATGATTATGTCCTTACAGACAAACATGTTCAGGCTCTCCCCTCAGGAATGACAGCAATTTCCTCCTGCCCAATTCTGTTTGCCTGTATTTTGAAGTGTGTTTTCAGACTTCATTTTGAATGTATTTCTTCTGTTCTAGGTATCTGGCCATTGTTCACCCACTGAAACCACGCATGAATTACCAAACAGCAACCCTCCTCATTGCCTTGGTCTGGATTGTCTCCATACTTGTAGCTATTCCATCTGCATACTTTGCCACTGAAACTGTGTTATTTATCGTGAAAAAACAGGAGAAAATTTTCTGTGGCCAAATTTGGTCCGTCGACCAGCAGATGTACTACAAATCATACTTCCTCTTCATCTTTGGCATTGAATTTGTAGCACCTGTGATCACCATGACCTTGTGTTACGCCAGGATCTCTCAGGAGCTTTGGTTTAAAACTGTCCCTGGATTTCAGACGGAACAAATCAGAAAGAGGCTCCGGTGCAGAAGGAAAACTGTTCTGGTGCTAATGTGCATCCTGACTGCCTATGTTCTCTGCTGGGCACCTTTCTATGGCTTCTCCATTGTCAGGGACTTCTTCCCCACCATCTTTGTGAAAGAGAAGCATTACCTTACTGCCTTTTACATAGTGCAGTGCATTGCCATGAGTAACAGCATGATAAACACCATGTGCTTCGTAACCATGAAAAACAACACCATGAAGTACTTCAAGAAGATCATGCTGCTCAGATGGAGGTCAACCTACAAGGGAAGCAAATCTAGCACGGATTTGGACCTGAGAACAAGTGCAATGCCAGTCACAGAGGAAGTAGACTGCATAAAACTACAGTAAACTTTCTGAGGTTCTAATCACACCTTTTTTGGAGAGGGGGTAAAGAGGAAATAACCCCTTCTCAGAAGCTTCTTCCTTGTCTGTGGGAATACCCACCTCTGGTGAGAGCCCTCAGATAAGCAGTCTACTTTGCATTCCCACCACAACTCTTCTCACTGGACTGCTGGATAATCCTCAAGCTAGAACAGATGCTGTGCTTCAGTTCACACATCTGTCAATTTGGGATGTAGACACTCATTTCAGAGTTGTTTAATAAGAATGAAGGAGCCTGTGAATGCCTTAGAGCATATTACAGTGATGGAAAAGTTAAGTACTGATCCTAGCAGTGATGCTTCTTTGTTTCTTAAGAGAAGCCTCTTAACTCCTTTGAGCTTATGACTTGTACCTTTAAGCTATTTGGTGTCCTTTTCTTTCTGCTCAGAAAAGAAAGGATGCCAAAAAAGCCCATTTTGCTTCCTGTCACTCTTTAATCTCTCAGTTTGCCCCTCTGATGAAGCTTCTTGAAGTCTACAGACCACCAGCTCTCTTTTGTCATTGGACAACATGCACAGCATGCTCTTACGAAAGGCACATGCTCCAAAAACTAAAATCTGCTTCACAGTCAAGTGGAAACCTCAAGTCTCTTCCTGTTACACCTTGTTTAAGAATGCTTTATCAATATTCCACTCTTTAGTTTTATGGAGAGTGTTATTCTGACTGTCATGTATTTGAAAATACCACAGATACATATAAAAAGGATCTCTTCCCTCATGTCCAGGCACCCTATGCCCAGCTTCTGCTGCCTTGAGATGCTGAGCTCATCACAGAATCAATCACAAAATTGTAGGAGTTGGGAATAACACCTTCACATTGTCTAGCCCATACCTCAGCACACATTGGCCAGGATTGTGTCCAGCTAGGCTTTGAATGACTCCAGGAAATGCTGAGTCTGCCTGGATCACCAGTGTCAGTGTTCAACAGTTTCACACAGTGAAAAAATGGTTTCTTATGTTCAGACGGATTTTCATGTGCTTTACCTTGCTTGTCAGCAGGATCCATACAAAACTACAGCATGGTGATGGGAAAAATCCAACCAGACATCTTACCAAGTCTGCATGGACCTTCATGATAAAGGATAAGCAAAGCCAAAATACCAAGGATATCCTGAGATGATGCATCTTTCTGGGAGCAAGATAGGCTTAGGCTTCAGCAAGCCAGCCTCTGGTTGAGTAGTTTATTGTCTGCTGAGGCAACAACTCTAGATGAATTCTGAATTCTGCATTTCCATTCTGCAGTGCTTCTTTTACTGTTCTGATTTAGTGCAACTCCAGTTTGGATGTTTCTTATCTGATAATTGTGACAAAGCAGGTGACAGTAACAGTAGTAGCTGCTCATTTCAACTACACATAAGCTATCATGGACTTCTGTGTCTGGAAATAAAATCTTTTCTGTTGTGATGACAAATGCTTTCTGTTTTAGAGTATGTGGTTGTGCCTACTTTTGGAGTAAATGGTTTTGGAAAATAACTTGTCTATTTGTGAATTTAAAGTGAGCAGCAAATCCTGCAAATAAAACATGGCCTCAGTATCAGCACTCTGAATTATTTTTTGTCTTTTTCTCTTAGCCATCACTTTCTTACCCAACTGAGTAATGTGAATGATCCTATTCTTGCTGAAGAAAAATTGACCAATTAAATTTAAGGGCAAGAGGATATTGAAATCCATTAAAATGCTCAAAGCCTCTCATCATTAGCTGCTCTTAAATATATGTTGAGACATTTCATCATTTGCTGTTGAACAAAAAAATGACTGAAATCATCCTTCAAAATGTCAGTTTTGAACAGGGGTAAGTACTAAATCCATTTGTTTTCCAGCCTGCCACAGATATTTAAAGGACCAGAGAGTTGAAGTATTTCATTATCCAAAGGCTTAATCTTGTAATCTCACCTGAAATCTCATGATTCCTTCTGACACTATGCTCCCATATTTATCTCCTGAAACCTGCCCTAGTGGTTGGGAATTTTCTGGCATTACTACCTGTTATTAGTGTGCTGATACTCCTTCCAGCTGTTTTCCCTACATGGTTTTGGTGCAACAAAGTCAACTGAAAATTTCCACACTAGGAAAATCCATCTAAGGCTGAGTTAATAAAAAACCCTTCAACTTCCACCAAGAAATACGTACTGAAAAAAATC
Organism: Zosterops lateralis; assembly: GCF_965231275.1. Classification (NCBI taxonomy): domain Eukaryota; kingdom Metazoa; phylum Chordata; class Aves; order Passeriformes; family Zosteropidae; genus Zosterops; species Zosterops lateralis. The sequence continues at coordinate 8,159,688 of NC_139764.1, forward strand.
TAGGGCAAAAAATTGCTTTAAAAATCTGGAAATCACTCTGAGAGCTCCAAGAGAGATCTTGTGGTCTGGCCTAACTACTGTTCTCATCCCTGTGTCAGCCAAGGGTATCAAAAAGCAGCATCCTCCAGAGCCCTTGTGGAGGGTTTAGGGTTTTGGTGATGCCTTTGGAAAGCTGACCTGGAACAGAGACTGGACAGAGCTAGAGAATAAAGTAGGGATTTATTGAAAGGCCTCCAGGATCCACCTTAGGCAGGACAGGGCCTGACCAGGGCTACACCCAAGGTGGACTAAGAATGGTCACAAAATAGATGACCCATCACGAGGTCTTACATTTTTATAGATTTTGGTCCATTTGCATCTTGAGGTTGAATTGTCCAATTCCAGTTTCAGGTTGTGAGGTCCCATCCTTCTTGTTCCTCCCTCCAGCCCACCCTTGTTTGTGCTTTTCGGTCTGAAAGTTGTCCTTGGTCCTCAGCAGGAAAGAATTGGTTTTGTCTCCCTACTCTGTGAAGAGAGCTCACCAGGACTTAATATGAGGCTCAGGACTACATCTTTAAGCAGCACAGAATCTGAAAATATGAAAGCTGAAACTTAAGGCATCATTGGGACTGCTGCATTTTTGACATTTTGAGGTCCTCCCAGCAGCAAAGCAGTGCTGCTGCCTGAACCTCTGGATAGAGAAGCCATGCTTTGCCCTCAACTGCATTTGTTGTGAGCAGCATCCCCAGAGAGAGGGGGGGATTCCCACCGAGGAAGGTGACAGCTCTGTTCCCTGATCCAAACACAAAGCAGTCACATTACCCTTAGGGTGTGTCTGCACCAACTCCAAACAGCCCAAACAGGGCACTTTCAGAGACAGCAATTTCTCCCAAAATGAGCTCCAGCAAGCCGTGGCCCAGGGCCTTGCATGGGGACCAGAAGTCACTTAAAAACTACTGTGAATACTCCTGAAGTGTGCAGGCAGTGGGAACAGGCCATGACCCAAGCGGCTCCCTCAGGCAGGGCAGGGTCTGAGGGAGAGTAGCAGAGCCCATATTCCCTAGGGCTTAGGTGAGCCCTGCAGGGAAGAAAAGAACAAAAAGGCCTTTTTGTAACCACACAACTTACTGAAGGACAACGTTTAGAGAGAGAACTGAATATGGACTGCACTCACCTGGAGCTCTGCTTGTAAGAGCCCCATGTAAACAGAGAAAGACAAGCACAAGCTGGGGAGAAGACAGCACATGTCTCAGAAGAGAAGCAGGACTCTCTAGCACAACTCCTGCCCATTGGAAGGCAGGAAAAACTCCAGCAAGACCTCTGTGGCCACCAGTTGCCTACTGTAAGCTCCAAGGGAACAGCTGCAATAAGGGCTCCCACTCTACAAGAATTGCGGGATGTGTCACGGATGAGGAATGGGTGGGAGTGAGGCACCCTCCTGAGAGCCTTTGGCAGTGTTTAGATAACCATGCAGTGAATCAACCAGGTGCTACCGTGTCTGGGCTGTGGCTAGCTCAAATTTTTACTGCCAAATGCAAAACTGTGGTGCTACCACACCAGATCACTGTTCAGCTATCCTCCTGCAGCACAGCTCCATAATCATAGGCTCATTTCCTTCTCCAGTAGCTTATCAAGGGATAACTTGAGGGTAAAATCCAGTGTCTGCTCCTTCACACTGAAAAACAGACCCAGATGTACCTGGAAGCTAAAATGGTGACCCAAAATGGCTAAGAGAGTATTTAGGAGAAGCAAAAGCAGCTATTCTCAGCAACAGGCACTGAGGAAACAAAGGCTGTGCCATTAAAGCAATTGTCCCCCTACAAAAGGGGGATGATCTGCAAGATCCCAGGCCAGCATACATCGAAGCAGCAGCCAGAAAATTTCCCTGAAGACTGACTGACTCATCCAGGAGCCAGGACTTTGCTATGATCCTTCTTCTACGAGCCTCTCCTGCAGCAACAGCACCCTCCAGCTGCTGCCTCGCAGCACAGCATCACCACAAACTGCACCAGCTCACGTCAAATGCCTTGGGAATGGCGTCATACAGGGATTCCCAGGGTTCCCATGACTCCAACAAGTAGCAACAGATGCTTCAGCTTTTGACAGCTCAGTACCCAGGCATTTATCCAATGCTTGTAGTGTCTGCATCTTCCCTCTCCCTGTGTTGGCTTGGGCTGTCCCCTTTCCAAACACTCCATGCCACCTGTGCAGAGAAACACACACCATTGAGCAGAAAAAGGCAGAATTGAGGCAAGACAGACACTTGTCCCTCAGACTCACAGAGATGTTGCTGTCTCATGCACTCTGTCAGGATCCTGTAACACACATTGCCAGGAAAAGCCCTAAATCACAGACTCAATTAGGCTGGAAAAGACCTCTGAGATCCTCGAGTCCAGCCTTTGGCCAAACACCACCATATCAAATAGACCATGGCACTTTCCTTAAACAGCTCCAGAGACCGTGACTCCAGCACCCCCATTCCAATGTCTAATCATCCTTTCTGTGAAGGGAATTCCTCTTAATGTTCAACCTGAACCTCCCCTGGTGCAGCTTAAGACTATGTCCTCTTGTCCTGTTCCCTGGGAGAAGGGAATAACCACCACCTGGCTAAAACCTCCTATCAGGGAGTTGTAGAGTGATAAGGTCACCCCTGAGCCCCATCTGCTCCAGGCTGAACACACCCAGCTCCCTCAGCTGTTCTTCAAAACCACTGAGGAGGCAGGAATTCCTGCAGCTTCAAAAGTGACCTTTGTAACACCAACCAGAACAAAAGAAGGTGGAACAAATCCCAGTACAAAAACCACCAAATAATCATGGAGAGAAAGAAGATGGATAGAAAGAAACATCACTGAGCACAAAGTTGCTCAAAGTGTAAAGTCACCTTCTTCAAAACCAAGACTAAGTGACAGAAAACACTAAGATGGTAACACTTCCTGGAAACAGGCATCCCTGAAGGGCTAAAAAGGAACATCAAAACTCCATGAATACTCTACCTGCTCATCTGCTGATTCCAGAAGAAAAAACATGGAAGGCAACATATGTAAAGCAATCACAGGAAGCAGGCTGAGGCAAAGCAATAGGATCTGGGCACACAGCACTCTGAAAAAGCCAGGGGTGACACACTGCTCCAGGATGGCTCTGGAAAGTGCTCCAATAGATGCCAGGCACTGCAGAAATCAAGAAAAAAGCCACAGAGTGAAATGCCCCCAAGAAAGGTGGAAGCTTCTGAAAAAGCCAAATGGGAAAACACTCCAAAAAACACCAAAAAGGTGTGAAGAATCCCTCCAGGGCCATGTGGTGACACTCTCCAAAAAATACCAGGTGAGGAGGAAAACAGGAGGGTCAGTAAGCAATATGCAGTCAAGGACTCCTCTGTGAGGCTGTGATTAGCAACTCCAGTTTAGGTGGAAGCATGGTGAAGGAATCCAAGGTAATTCAATACAAGATTCTAAAAAGAGCTGGGTCTCGTGGCAAAGGTATCCAGTCATCTGTCCCAAAATACAGTAAAACATTTTAACTGGATTTCCAGGAAGCTCAGAGGAGTGATGAACACACTGAAGGCAAGATCTTCCAATGTCTTGAGAAATCACAGACACAGTTGCAAAGCTTTTCCCACTGTAGGTTACAAGTTTAATTGTGCAAAAATACAGTCATCAAGACTTTGCTGAGAACTGGACACAGTTCCAGTGATAGACACAGAAAGAGGTACTGTTGTAATTATAACAAATAACACTATAATTGTTGTTGAACCAGTCAAGTGGTTCAGTACACTGAGATCCTGTTCTCAAGTGATTTAGACAACCTGTACAACCTGTATTTAACTACTGAGCCTGAAGAGAACAAACAAAACAACACCTGGGAAAGATGGGAGCAGAATAATGAAGTTTAAAACTGCACTAACTCAACAATAAAAATGGCTTAGGCTTTCCTACTGCCTGTACTTCTTTCAAGCACAGGAAGATGAAGTTTTAACAACCTTTAAAATTATATTTCAAAATACGAGATCTCAATGGTATTGAAAAAAAAAAAAAAGAAAGAGAAAAAAATAACCAAAAACTTTCAGAGCTCTATCCTTTGGGTCCATGACTTAATAAAACAAACACCACACCAGCCCCAAAATAATACATATGGACAAGAAAGACATTGCAGAATCCTTTCACCTCCATTATTACCTTCCTGTAGTGCTTACATCACAGAGAAAAAAGTATTCCAACCATTCCTCTCCTTTGTGCAACCATGTTTTAACACAACCACACTGGACATTCACGAGGCTGTTCTGAGTAGCTATTTTTTGACCCTAACAAATTTACGTGTTTCTTGCACAAGTGTCTCAACATCTTCACTATCCTTTTCTTCTGAACTTGGTTCCCAGTCTGAGTCTTCATCAGTAGGTTCATATTCCTCCTCCTCATCATCATCTATAAAGCTGTCATTAAGATCATATTCATTGGCAGCACCATCATTGACATCATCTTTCCTCACAGCCCTTTTTCCTGTAGGCACAAAAATGTCATGTATGCATCAATAATGAATGTAGAGCTCAAGATCCCCCCCAGAGCCCACACAGTTAAGCTTCTCTCCTCAAGAGAAAGAATCACCAAAACAACACATCTGTCCTCCAGTTAAGCCTCTAGCTATTGCTAGATGGCTACTCTCACCCTAGATTTTCTGCCTCCATCCATCCATCCATCCATTATATTCTTAGTCTTTGGAAGCTGATATGACTTTTAATTCCTACTCACTTCTTTCCTGACCTTCACATGAGAAAAGGAAATCCTCTAGATCACTCACCTCCTATATTCTCCACTTGCCTTCATGCTGGATAGTCTGCGTTTCCCTTCTGAAGGTCATTTCCTTCAGAAACGCATTTTGGCAGATGTGTTTAAGCCTTGCTCTCAACATCTGCGACATCTCTTCTCTTCAATGTCCGAAATTCATAACTAGCCATGGCCTATTAATATTCCAATCATGTCTTATTCTGTCCTTAAGTCACACCTTTGAGTAAAATCATGTTCATTCCTCTTCCTCTCATGCTCTCATTTTTGCATTCTTACCTTATCTAGACATAACCACTCAATGATATCAGTTTAGTTAATTTGTCTGTTGAGCAGTTGTCACCAGCTTTCATATGAAACTGAACCAAATTTTTTCTTTAGCTACAGACCACAGCCCAAATCCTAACTCTTTAAATGAATCATAAGCCCTTCTCAGCAAACTCTTGAAACCCCAGGTCAGAGCTCCAGGCACAAACACCACCACCAGCACCTCAGGTAGCCAGACTACAGCCTTTATCAGTCCCACTTTTCTATGAGTGGGAACTCTCGTGATCCAGAATTACCTTCCTTTTTATGCTTGCTGCCTTACTGTTTAATAGACTTCAGAGGTAATTAATCATGCCATAATTGGGAGGGCACGTTCATTTTGGTATGTCTCCTCCCAATTTGTCTCAAACCAAGACACCATAACCAGCCCATAACCAGCAGAATCTCTTAGCAAAATCACAGACTATAATTCCTTTTAGAATTAATTGTGTCTTGGAGGAGAGGAGTCAAAATGAAGATGCTGAATAAAATAAGAACAAAATCCCCTTTCTTAGACTAAGGTTATGAGAATAATAAACCCAAGAGCTGCTTATCGAAGAAAAGCACTTTGTAACTCTCACAGCACTCTGAGTGGTATTTTACAACAGAAGCAGGAATTCTGGCAAAATACTGATGACTTTCATATTCTTCCTACAAATGTAGGAGGTGCCTACTATATTCTCCCTCTCCATACATCAATGCTTTGGTTTGAGCAGTGAGTGATGCAACTCCTTTGATGCCTTTCCTCTCCACTTCTTTCCACTATAGTTTAATTAAGCCCTGCAGCCCTTAAAGCTGATTATTAAGCTCAATTTTGCCTTTTCTCTAGTAGTATATCTATAAAGATGACCTTGAAACCTTCTATGAAAGTATCTCCTTAATGTGGAGAAAAAAAGCTTGCTGATTTGCTCCTTCCAAAATGTTCTATTTTGAAGTGAGCTGATGAACTTGCTAGAAAACCTACACAAAAGTGTGTAGGAGAATCCTGCATATTCCATGGTTACAGGGTGTTATTCATCTCAGCAGCAACAACCTAGGCAAGTCATTCAGTAGTGATAACTTAAGGGCAGCATAATCCCGACTTTTTTTCAGTTCCTTCCCTACAACTGCCCGGTAATTTGCCTCAGATTATTTTTTCAGAACATTCTCTACAGGCAATTCTGGCTGCAATTAGACTTAAAAGCTAAACATATTAACTGTCATGTGGAGGGCTCTCCTATTCTCTTGGCTGGTGGAATTTAAATGCTCTAATAGGGAATTCTATCCTCCTGTGTCTCATGGTGCAGTTGTGTCAAACATGACAAAATAAAGGTCAATGGAGCCCTTACTGTCTGTCTCACCCTGCAGGACATGGTGTGATGGCCTCAGGTGTGAACTTGCTGAGCACCACTTTAATAAGCTTTGTCCTCCGCAGAGTTAAGTAAGCCAGTCAAAAAGACATTAAAAAAAATTTGAAAATAGTAGATATAAACAGAACTTAATAAATTAATTCCCTTCTTTCCTGTGTGTGCAGACTATCAATTCTTCCCCAGTTCGTTCTCAGTAAGAAGAGCTGAACTTGACAGACTGAATTTGACTTCTGTGTGCAAGTTTTACATGCTGCAAGAGCAGCTCTTCTTCCTTCAGTCACCCCTGCCCAACCATCAGCTGCACACACTGGAGCTACTATTTGGGTAAGGAAGGTGCTCTTATGAGAGGCACAGCTACAGTTTAAAACCTTCAAGAACAGATTTAGACTTTTAGATATGCACACAGCCCAACCTGCTTCATTCTAAAATCTTCACCACTCAATGCATGCCTCAACACTCTGTAAAACAAATTTCTACCACAGAGCTCTGATCAAACATCAGGTACTTGTATCACAGGATGCACTAAAGCACACAGGAACAGACATGTCAGACAGGTGCACAGATACAAGCATGGCAAATATCTGATGACAGGCAAAGTGCACCCAAACCTCATAAGGAAATGGGATGGCAAAGAAATTTCTCAGTGGAAATGTTAAAACAACTTTCTACATTCACTCACAATAGAAATGGAGACCAAAACGCTTTGCCTGGAAAGCTAACTACAGCCATTTACACTTCTATTTCTTTTCTGTAGAAAGCAGACTTATTTTGAAGATTTCTTGAGGAAATTCCCAGCCACTCCTTGGTGATCTCAAAGAAGGCAAGCCAGTTCCCACTCCCACTCAAAATGCAGCAATTCCACACCCTCTGGCCACTGAAAATGAAGCCTGCACAGCATCAGGCTTTCAGACTGCTCTTTAAAGCTCACTTGTAATTTTATAAAGCACAGGAAGCTTAACTTTGGAAGATGAGACATAAAAGAATCCTGGAAGCAGACCTAAGCATGTTTAAAACTCAAGTCTATGCACCTGCAACACACATAAACTTCTACACCTGGATTCTAACAAGCCCTGAGACATCCACACCTCACTGTAAGAGTCAGCAAGCTCATCACCACACGCACAGATTATCACCTGAAATTATTTAAAGGTCAATGCAGTGCAGAGGGATCTCCATGTTGCAGGAGCAATCACTCCCTATAAGGCAACCCTAACTGTCTGGGCATGAAACACTGGATTCCTTTCATTCTATTGTGGCTGCTGTGTAAGGAGTGAAGATGAAAAACACCATTTAACCACTTATGTCTTCCTTTAAAATATGTTTGTTTTCTTCTCTGCTTCTACGGAAATACAGGTGTGACTATCTAGGAACTCTGGCACAAATTCAACTGAAGCCCTATGACTTGTAAAGAAACAAGAAGGATTTTGCTAAAATAAAGACTTTCTCCTCAGCTAAGTGTAATTAAGCATCTCCAGCACTATTAAATGACAAAGAGAGCCACAGCAGACCAGCTGTGCCCACTCCTAACTTTAGAATACACTCACCATTGCTTGAGGTTTGTTGCTGTGTTCCTCTCCTGGTTACTAAAGAAAGAGAAATTGTCAGACAGGGCAGAGGGAACTCTGCCATAAGGGTTATTTCTTAGGGCTCCTACAACAGAAAACTGACCTATTAACCAAATGCTCAAATGGTGCTGTACTTACAGGTATAAAAGCTACTCTGCTGCCCCAAAAAGATTGTTTTTGTCTTGAATCATTCCCAAGAGATTACCTAGATAAATTGTTCTTAAAATTATTACCCCTGCCGTCTGTAGAAAAATGTCATCAGTTCTGATTGGGGGTTTTTAAGCAGGAAACTGGAATATTTTAGGGCATTTAAACATTTTACACTACTGTTTCTATAACTGCTATTCTTTCTTAACATCATAGCTCTGAATCTTCAAAGTAAAATGCATTATCATGACATTTTCATAAGTTTTCTGCTCTAAGCTTCTGTTTATTGCATTGGGATTTCATGTGGGAAAACTCCAATCCAATAATCAAGACAAAGCACCCCCAAAAATAAGACCAAGAAGTATCTCTTTCAATTCTTTAAGAGCAGACAAAATGTAAACAGCACATTCCCCTGTGTTTTTTCACCAAATCAAGTTACTGGACTATAAAACAATCACAAAATGTTAGATTAAGAACTCAAATTTAGTTTTAGCTATATTCCCTCCAGGCCTCAGGAGAACATATATGCAAAAATTAGTTCTCACAGTAAGAAAATCACTGGTTTAAAAAAATCCCAAGACAAAATATGACAGATATTGTTGCAGTATTTTGTTTAGAGCATCAGAATATTTTAAAATTGTATCTTACCTGAGAATTTCTTATTAAAAAAAAATCCCAGAAAAAATAATCCTAATACAGAAGGAGCTATAAATGCAACTTTATTCCCTAAAGGGAGATTAAAGCATTTTATCGAGATGGACTTGATGGTCCTTGTGGGTCCCTTCCAATTCAGAATATTCTGTGATTCTGTAATATTGAACAAATTGGCCCACCTGGAGGTGCACTGTGCTTGTATTCCAGCTTGTGCTGGGGGTTCTTCCTGCAAAAAAAAAGCCAAAACAGTAAAAGCTTGATTCCATTACCTCGTTCCACGTTTAAAAACTGCAAAATTCCCTGGCATTTTATGGATCATTTTCAAGGCACAGCATTTAGATCAGTCAAGTAATAGCCAACACAAAAAGACAACAAAATTAACAAAAACCCCTTCAAATTACATCTGTTGCTTCATCAAAATAATGACCAATTTTTTGTGGGTGCCTCCGTTTCTCTATCCCCAAAGAATGAAACACAGATGAAGAAATTATCAACTAATGCAACACTGAGATTGTCTTATCTGGAAGGAGAGGCAGTTGGAGGTTTAGCTAAAGCATCTGCTGTATTCCTGAAAAATATGTTGGCAATTTCATTACTGACATAAGCCTTTATTGCTCAGCCTGGGACAGGAAATTCATCTCATAGGTGTTTTTAAGAGAACTGCTTTTCCTGCATTAGCTGACTATCACCAAGACTTTTTTCCTAAGAGCTGTCCTCATTTTGTTCCATTTCACAGAGACCATGCTTTTTAGGACAACCACACTTTACAGGAGAAAATGTTTCTGGAAGGAAACAATCTTTAACAGCAGCCAGCAGTTTCAATATACTCCCAAAGAAATTCCAGTGCCCCAAAATATATCTTCTTGTCCATTGTGATCATTATACAGACATTTAGAAGGCTGAAAATGACTATCTTAATTTTGGAATGTGCCTCCCTTTTATACTATTTTACACAGACCAATTTGATTGGTGAAACAAAGGCAAATTTCTTCAATCACATTGGTCAGACCAGAGGGACATCAAGAAGTCCCCTCCTAGGAAAAAGAATGAATAACAAAGTCACAGTTACAAAAACACTTTTCCTGTTTACAGAAAATTCCTTGGGAAAAGAATTTCAAAAAAACCAAAACACCACAGGCATGGAACCAAGGCTACAAGAACAATTTATTGAGTGTTGAAAAGAGATTCAGACTGAATAGTCTCTGAATAGTCAAGTTTTCATTGACATTACTACAAAATAGTGGTTTTTACTGTGCCAATGTTAAAAATATGCAGAGACTTGGATGCTTTAAGGGTAGCAGTAAACAAAGAAGGTTACAGTCAAAGTTCACATCAAGAGTTGATCATTATTCTACTAATGAGGAGGGGAGAACATTCTTAACCTGTAAACAAGAAAAGTCACTTTCCCCAGTGCTCCTCACCTGTAACAAGCTGTTCCATAGGGACACTCCGGCCGGTTGTCACTGTCACCCTGAGCCACCACCTCCATGTCATGATAGTCATCATCACCAGGATGACTGAACTGCTGGAAGTGAATGGGATTCTTCCTGCAGAAGACAAATATACACCCAAACTGACTGTTCCATTTCAACACAAGAAGAGGACACATAAAACATAACTACTGAATCATTGACAGCTCAATTTTCTGCGGTTACATGAAGAGGAGCTTTAAATGTTTAACTTGATGCAGAATGTATGACCTACCTTGAGGACAACAGAAGAAATTCTGTCTCAGCACCTGCTGCAACTGAGGTTAAACCAGGAATTTTCCTGTTTCCCATCAGTTTTAATCTCACAGAAGGTTTTATTTGGATTACAAATGAGCATGCTGACATGGAGTTGTACCGTAAGACATTAACGACTCCATGTGTAGATAAGTCACACCAGTGTTAGTGAGGACAGCACAAGACCATCATCCACAACTTCTTGCTCCACAACACTTGAATCCAAGTGAACGAGTAGGGAACACAAATTTATGCATCACCGAAAGAACATTTCTACCACTTCCAGGCAAGAGCTTTGCACACACATCACTCAAGACTAGGCAGTCATAAACATCACTTAGAGAAGAGTTTTCTTCTTTCTAGAACTGTTGTAAGTGGAGTTAGAAAGAACACAGAAAAACAAGTTCTGACTTCAGGAGAAACTCATGTGACAGATCAAAACATGCTACAAAAAATTACACCAAAATTAACATACTAGGAGCAAAAGCAAATCTACTTCTCCCCTATAATTTCTTAGAGACTTTTTTTCAAGCATAATATTGAGAAGCAAGAAACATGACATTTTAAAATAAATTATTTTCCAAAAGACATCTACAAAATACTTTAGTGATTACTTCAATCATTCCCAGAGTACATAACCTCTGATGTGTTTGTGCAAATTACAGAAGTGAGTTGTCTCCCTCAAGCAGAAGGAGTAACAACTTTCAGCTAGAGCTCTTACTGCTTTAACTTAGACTTGCTACAGCTGCATTTAAAATCAAGTATGGAACACGCCAAGCATGTGTGTGCAGCCACCTCCACACACAGGCACTTCCCCACTGATCAGAGAAACTCCTTTAAATTCACAAGTACCTCTTCTGAACTTCATATAGGAGAGTCAATATGTATGCAGCATTTCAACTACCACTACAACAAAAGAGCATTTTACAGCTTTTACAAAATGGTGACTTAAACGCTGTGAGCTGGCCATTCATTTATATTAATTCATTCATAATTAATTTTCATCCATATTAATTCTTTAAATCTCCATTTGCCAGATATCTTTCACTCAGGAAAATCCACAAGCAAGCTACAAATAAACTCTTCTGTAAGCCACTTATCAAAGGTCCAGAATCCCTTGGACCTACTTACATAAGTGAGAGGCTTCTTGTCCTGGTCTTTTGCTGCTTCTGCAAATTGTAGGATAATTTACCAGAAACTATTGCAAGGTTGCAGTCTTTTATTCCATAAAAAATTATCCTTAAACATCACTTGTTGTGACAAATTTGGACTGGTTGCCTACTTCTTTCCCCATTAAAAATAAATGGGATGAAACCAAATCCTTTAGGGGCCATGTGCTTTGTTTTCTTAATGCATAGAGCTAACATACTTGTAGTAATAGAAAGAATTCTCAGTCACATGAAATACAATTTATCTTCTGAAAGGGATACAGCAGCTACTGATATTCTTTGAAGTCATTTTAATCCTTATCCCTACATCAATATATATATAGCATCATAAATATTAAGGAAATAAGGACTAATAGCTGTCAATGAGCAGATTTATTGTATTTTAGGAGATATTCATTTCTTTTTTAAAACATTGCACAACAAAGCCTCAGTGCACAGGAATGTATTCATTCATTTGATTAAAAAAAAATCATTAGGTTTTACCTGCATGAAAAGTAACCAAATAAAAGCCTATTTTAATAAGGAAGTTTTATGACTGTTGCCTTCATATGAACATACTGACACAGTTACTGCAGCCTGGCTCTCACAGAAGCTCTAAATTTGTGTGCTCACACTCCACGATGCAGGAAACTATGTGAAGAAAAAGTATGCAGAGACTGTCCAGATAAGGGTTAACCTTGAGTTCTAAGTATGCTTTGTTCTGGTTTTAGAGTTGACTGAAAGCTTAAAAAAAATTGCAAAAAAACCCAAGTTATAATAAAAGAAATTCTTGATTATTTATGGATGACAAGTAATAAGTATATTAAACATTCAGATCACAAAGCAGGCAGTACCTTCAATAAATACAACAATCTTTCATGTAAATCCCACCTGCTAATAAAACAAACTCAGAGGGTTTGTGTTGGGCATGTGAACCTTTTACATCTCTTGTCCCTGCTAACACCTCACACCATACACACAGGTCTTTTATTTCTTTTCCTTTTATAATAGACCTTTATCTTTTATTTCCTGCAGCACTTTGTCTTTTAATTTGTTCAAGTATTTCATCCTTTGTTTGGGTTGTATTAGGAGTTAGCAGGACATCCCAGCTCCTCCTTTTATCCTTCTAAATTAGTGTCCTGCTATTTGTTTCTCATCAGTCCCCTGTTCACCATAAGATTTTTTTTTCCAAATCAAAGCTTGTAACAACTCTACAGCTAATACATTACTTTTAAATAACAAGCTAACCCAAGCTGGTTTTAATTTTGCTTTACCTGTAACAGCCACTTCCATACATACAAGGTGTCCTCTTATGCTGCATCTGTTTGGAGCTTTCTGAAGCATCTGCACTTTTGGCTGAATCAGAAATCTCAGTGTTGAAGTCCAGATGTACATCAGGCTCAAGAATCCCCTCCTGGGCACCAAAGCATGGGGAAGTCCTGCCCCAGTGAGCTTGTTGGCTTGTAGAACCAGTAATCTGCTCTTTGTTTTCTGTTTCCTCAGTTCTATCGTCTTTACTGGAGATCTGAGCTACTCTTTTAGAGCATTTGCTATGCAGCTGCCTATCCTTTTTTTCCAGAGAACTTCCAGGGCTTTTTGTTCCAGTCTTGCCACTTCCTTCCGTATCTCTCATGGTAGTCTCAAGAGGAAATCCAGATGCATTCTGTGAAACAAGGTTACATTTTGAAGAACCTGAAAATTTACACCCCTCATAATTAAAAGCTTTGAAGTAAAACTGTGCCTCATCATCCCTGCTTTCAAAATCAGTCACAGAACAGCCTGGGTTAGAAAAGACCTTGGAAGATCATCTGGCCCAGACTTCAAAAATCTTCTACTCCACTTCCCAAACTCAAGTTCACTGGTAAACACAGCTGCTGAATGAAAACCTCAAGTTCAGAAAGCACACAGAGAGCACAGAGACTTAAAGAAAAACTTATCCAACAGCTTCCTTCCTCAGCTTCAGTTCCCTCACAACGTGACCTCTTCTCTCACCACCTCAGTTTGTGAGAGAATTGTTAAATTGTTAAATTAATTGTTAAATTATCTTATAATTAAAAGTACTGCTCCTGAAAATTAATGGGGATTTTACAGGTGAAGATGTAGTAGACTGTAGAAGGATGTAGACTCTTGCCCAAGAATCAATTTAAATGATTAAGGAATGACTTACTAATTTAATGAATTTCTTAATAATTTAAGCACCAAGATATATGGAGTATATATGTACTTATCTATATAGAAGATATATGGGAACTCAGGATACATACCCTGAGGCTAACCCCACATTGATACATCATAAATGCTTCAGCTCACGACTCTAAATCATAACAGTCTGTCAGAGACACCATGAGGCAAATACTTCAGTTTTGGCACAAACTGCATTTGAAATTTTGGGGAAAAAAAGTACATTTAAAATAAGAAATACACTCTTTAGAAAAATATTTTGAGATACACAACTGAGGGAAGAACACTGCCCTGACAATTGAGACATTACCTGGAGGCATATCTACATTCAAGGCTGAACTCCTTCAATACATCATAGAACCATTCAAAGGTCTCTGCTTTCTAAAGATCATTATCTATGTTTCCCCCCAGTAAATTTATACTTAGTTTACACAGGTGTGTTTGACAGAGCTTGAAAACCAGCCAGTGATTTCCTACTTGATTTTGCTCCTTTCAGTACAAATCTCATAAAATGTTTTCCTAAAGCAGGGACAGTTACATTTGAGCAGCAAGGTGATTAGGAAAGGGCAAAGTCAGCGTTAATATCAGAAGTAAAATATTTACTGACTCAACCAGGAGACGAAGACAACTCCCAAAACACAACTTAAGAAATAAGCCTTCCTTTGCAAAATGAAGCAAAAATTACTGTTGTTTGCCACTACCACCTGTGAGTTCTCTCTCACATATTTCAACCCGCTGCCTGTATGGTACATGAGGACACAGAAGGTTCCCATGGATCAGGATCAGTGACGCATCAGGCTGCGATCCAGGGAAACCAAAATCCAGGGAACAGCACACGCGGGGCCTCGGCGCCCTCCGGCGGCTGCTGCCAATTACAACAATTCAGACATTTCTGCTTCCTTCCCTACAGAACGTTTTCTCAATGGCAGGAGCACGATTTAGTCTCTGATATCCAAATTACAGCCTTTCAGAGCTCTCTGTGGTTATTACTCTTGCTTGCCCTAATACGTCAGTTTTCCTGCAAAGTCCTGAAAGCAATTTCTTGAGCTGTACTTGAAATTAAAATGATTTATGAAATTGTTAGGTGAAAATAAGTAAGGCTTCCTGCTTACAAACAGCAAAATTGAATTATTCATTATACTGTTGCTCATTTTATATCCTGGCAAAGAGAAAATATCTCACCAGCTGTTATTAATGCACATAGTGGATACTGTTATATCAAAACTACTACTACTACTACTTGCTCTCCATGCATGGTTTGTTACAATTAACCTTAAAACCAGAACCCAAATAATTTTCAGTGTCAGAAGCATTTCAAGTATTTTATCAGATCCTAGAACACACCCAGGCAATTTTAATGCCAGACATCAAAAACACCTCCCTTGAGTGGTTCACTTAAAGGAAACAAGTGAAACCCTCAGTTTGCTCTCACCAGAATATGCTTTGTCTTTAGCAATGATCCTTCTCTTTCCACCACTTGCAAGAGGTTGTTATTAAGGATTTAACTGCCTGTAAATGCAGCTGTGAGCTGTGAGCTCACAGAGGACACTGGACCAGCTGGACCAAAGTGTCTGTTTACCCATTGCCACAAACCATTTTGGTTTCAAGTTATTTTTTTTTCTCCTCACCTACTAGAATGGCAATAGCTTCGGCAAAGCCCAGTGTGGCATTACATCAGTATCACACCATCATCTATCCCCAAAGGTTCTCAGAAAAAGAAACCACACACCAGCCACTCCCAGGAGCAGGGCTCTGGCCCATGTGTTGCTGCCTCTTGCTGCAAAGCTCAGAGTCTGGTACTTCTGTGGGATATTTGGGGCCCAAGGCCCAGATCCTTTGAAGGAAATGCAGAAAACCAAATCTTTGAGGCTTCCATGATCCTTGCTGCAGAGCTAGTCAATGGACTGGTATTTTAAAACAACAAATCACAAGGAGAACACATAGAACAAAATGTTACATTGCAGACCCAACCTTCAACATGACATTGCCAACTACATTCTCACTTTTTGCATATCATGGTTTGACCCTGAGATAAAAAGTTACCTGAGATGAAGGAACAGGGATGGAAAGGCAGCTCCTTTTCCCTTGATCTTGCTCTCCACCTTCAAAATCCTCTATAGTTTCTTCAGAAGCTGATCTTTTTTTCTGCTGTACATGTACTTCTGATTTTAATGACTCACTATGACCTTCTCCCCTTCCTTGGCCTTTTTTCTTTCTGCTACCTTAAAAAAAAAAAAAAAAAGGTACTTTTGTAATGCAACTTTTTCAGCTAAATCCTGACACTAAAAATCATTAAAGCAGAACACAGGGCACGTGGCATGAGAAACAGCAGTAGTTTTGAAAAAGACTTTTTAAACAGTTCCAATAATGTTTGCATGTATCCCCCAGTTCCCTCAAGGTCAGGCCTTCAGACACATCTGACCCACACAGCTCCTAATCTCAACACTGACAAAATCAAAGCATTCAGCCTTTGAAATAAACATTATATTCACATATAACAAACACATATATAAACACAAATTTGCTTCACAAACATACATGTGTTTATAACAAACACACTCACACATATAAACACATATAACAAATGTTACAGTACTGGTAAAGAAACAGACAAATAACAGGCAAACCCCACTCCCTCCAAAAATACAAAACAAAAGCACAAACAGAAGAAAACTATCACAGCAGTACAGGACTCAAAGCCGGCTGCATTTTTTAATATAAATAAGGCAGGAGAGAAGGGTCTAGATTTAGAAGGGGGATGAAAGAAAAAGATACTGAAACACAGATTTTCTTTAGTATCTTATAATTTTTTCCAAACTCTTTTGAGGAAAAGAATAGGCAGTGTGGTGAATGGCACAAGACTGAGGCATTTAAAGCCACAGTTACCCTCATCAAAGACACCTGTATTTACAACAGGAGAGAAGAAGTTATGCAATGTCTGGCCAGAAGAAGTGTCTGGACTGATCAGCAAAGGAAATTCAACAATTTGTACCCAAACTACTTCACCCCTCCCCACAGAAGAGCAAACAGGGTGGGGTGTGCTGCTTCCTGCACAGGGAATGATAGAAACAGTTTCCTCCTCTCACTTCTTTAGGCCTCCTCTTCCATCAATGAAAGTCACAAGGGCCAATAA
Organism: Zosterops lateralis; assembly: GCF_965231275.1. Classification (NCBI taxonomy): domain Eukaryota; kingdom Metazoa; phylum Chordata; class Aves; order Passeriformes; family Zosteropidae; genus Zosterops; species Zosterops lateralis. The sequence continues at coordinate 8,176,649 of NC_139764.1, forward strand.
ATGCCACATAGAAAGTTTATCTAATGGCAGTTTTAGAAGCTCCCAGGACCAAAGTCGGGCATGTTAGAAAATCTTCTTGAGCTTGGGCCAATGCACAGGCACCTTATGTATCCCATTGACAGTGACTGAAGCCACTTCTGCTTCTTCTGCTGCTGTCACTGCTGATATGATGCAGCACACCACATGTCCAGCAATTTCTTTTCCCACAAGAACAAGAGGGAATGTAACACTATTTTAGCCTCATGTTGGTAAGAAACTATCAGACTGTAATGAACTGCTCCTCCTAGGAATTAACTTTGGATTAAATAACCAAGTTTGATTCAGCAACAATTAAAAAACTAACATGCAATACCACCCAAACCCTTCTGCCTTTAAAACCTGTGAAATCAAGAATCTAATTTTAGAAGGGCAAAACATCAGTGACTTAAGTGTGGAGAAGGCTAGGAATAAAAGTGACAGAAACTACCTAGAATTTACATACAAAATAGGCAAGTTTATAGGAAAGGGTTCCAGAACAACCAACGCTCAGCTGAACAAACAGAGTTTATTATCTGGCATGAAAAACAAAAAACGGAAAGAAAATTAACTGATGAAAAAGAGCTCTGCCACACCCATAGGACTGATAACAAAGGAGACAATAGAAGTCAGCCTTTGTCAGCTGCCCCACACAGAGCACG